>NW_026578068.1:1988397-2651196 GCF_029603195.1 Condylostylus longicornis | reverse complement strand
TTGAAGAAATACCATTGTTTAGACTAACAGATCGTTTTGTCTAACACTAAATCAAAAAATTGAAGCAAAATAAAAAGTCAAACATAGCTTATTACATGCAGAAACATATTCAGGCAACGGAAGATGTAAAATTTTTAATGTGAATTCGAAATTAAATCTAATTAAGATAGAAAATATTGTTTTTGTATAACAATGAAATCATATCTCTAGTATATTCAAAGTTAATTGAGAAACGTTCTTGCTGTGAATTTTATTTCTTAGAAAGAAAGCTTACAATGATTTTACTAGCATGTAATTGCAATTAAATGAGTTATGATTCCCTTTATGAGTACCTACATTTAAAATTCACTCCACTTCGATTCACTTAACTGAATTCAATAAACTTATGATCTAATTGAAGTACATCTTTTAATTGATAATTGACCCTTCCTTATTGTTACATCATATGTTTCAGGTATCATTGATAAAAAAAAAAATTTTAATTACTTTTTTAGAGAGTTTTTTTTTTCTATTTCCATTCAACTATTTTGGAAATTTTAATTTTTTTCTTCTCAATGAATAATGCAATTTCATTTTTTCTATTTTCCTTTTTCTTTGTTTTCCTATAATTAACGTTTAAAAGAACACTTTGAAACTTTTGTTCTTTTAATTTTTACTTCCATTCTTAACTTTTACTAGCTATAAGGACAATGATAAGTGTAGTGTTTCTCATTCTCAATACATTTTTTCCTCTTTTATTTTTTTTCTTTCTCTTCTTTTTTTTTTTTAGTTTTCTAATGAGCTTTTAACTGTCATATTTATAGTGTTGTAAAGTACTAAATATTACGAAGAGTGAAGCAAAAACAACAAACAAAAGAAGAAAAACAAAAGGAGAAAAAGAAATAAGAATGAGAGTACAATAGCCTAATGATGATAATGACTATGAGAAAAATTCCAGATTTTCCCTTTTAAAAAGTATAATATTAATTCCCTTTTATGTTAAGGATGTATAGACAGCATTCATATAGTAATAATGTCGGCACCTGATAAAAGACAAAAGATTAAATTTTTTTTTTTTTCTACTTTCATTTTAAATTTATTCTTCTTATAATAATAAGTAAAAAACAATAAATAGGATATGTGATTCGTTTTACCAATTCCCTTCTGATATTTTGTTCGTTTTCAATATACGAGTACAATGTGATGTGATCATTTCTATAGATGAGATAACTTGCCTATTGAATGATATTGTGTATTAAACAATTATATGAGATTCATAAAGGACGCAAGAGAACTAGAGATTTAACACTAAACTGCAACATTTTTCTGTTATTAATTGAATAATAGAAATAATTATTTTGTTATAATATTGGATATTGTATGCTCAACTACAGCTTTTCTTACAATTTTAGGGTAAGAAAATTTTCTTCCTATCACAACCATGTTTTTCCATTTTTCATAGTTTTTCTGCAAGTAATAGACATAAGTATATGTCTTTGATCAACGTCAAATTCTGAGTTAATTTAGCTATGTCTGTCTACTACGACAATAATACAAAAACGCATTGAGGCAACTGAATTTATTCAAAGTACTTTTGGTAGTTTCGGTATAATTAGCCTTTTCAATATGGATCAAAAACTGTAAGGGTCAAGAATATTCAATTTTGTATAAGTAATATCGCCAATTTATAAATTTTTTGTGATTATGCAAATTATTATAACAGCTGCCATTGAACTTCGAAAATTAACAGACCATTTCTCGGAAACCATAGAGGCTAGTGTATTCGAATTTAGCTTTAAAGAGCTTATTCAATGAATAACTTATTATTGTGAGAATATTTGGTAGTATTTACGCTTGAAGGAATTTTATCAACAATTCACACTTATAATTAAGTGTTTTTGAAATTCAAAAATTACTTCACTTAATTTTACGAGGAACAAAAGATGAAATTTTAATATTCGCTAAATTTTACTTGAGAATGATAATTGTGTTTATCAAAAATTGTTAAAAAATCAAAACGAATTTCCATTGTTAATTTTGAATATCTAAGAATGTCTGCTCCTTCATTTTACTAATGAAGTTATGAAACTATTTAGTTTTATGATCGTAATAATTTAATGTAGATGTATACTGAAATATCCCAAAAATTAATACCATTTCTCTTCTACATAGAAACGAGGTCATTTTGATAAATTCTTTTATTAAACATAAAAAAATTTTTTTTTCTTACTTTTGTTTCTATAACCTTTATTTTGGTTATAAGAAAAAATAAATAAATTTTTGGATATTTTTGTATTACTTTATAATATACGTACATATATATTTATACAATTTTGTACTCAATTAAGATTTAGTTAACAAATTATGCAAAGCATTAACCCAAAGTAAAGATAGAAAATATAAATGAAGAAATCATTATAAAGGAAAATTCGCGTTTTTCAGACATAAAAAAATTTGTATAAGAAGAAAATATAAAAAATTTATTTTTGTTTTGTTATGAACTCATTAACTTACTATGTATGTAAGTACGTAACTTAGACTGCGTATAAATATAGGTGATAGCTGTTTAGCTCTTTCAAAAGATTTCTATCACAATAAAATTCTTTATGTTTATTTGTTAACAAATTTTAAAAATAATTAAGATTTTATACAAAACAAGTCTTAAGACCTCGTTAACTTTATACAAAAAATGAATTTTTAGTTGAAAATTATTATGTGATGCTTCTTTAGTTAATTTCGTATATTGATTAAATATTTTGAAATTTTGAATGAAAAGATTAAAATATTTTGCAAAGAAAGCTTAATTTAATTTCTTATGATAATTTTTATGATTAGAATGACGAAACTAATTATGATCAGTTGTATTTTAAAGGCTCATATATATGAAGTTTTCAATAAATAGCCACAGTCTTCCATTTATTTTGTCAAATTAAATTCATTCGCTGCTAATAAATTGTGTTACATTAAGTGTCTATAAAATCAAAAATTGTGTAAATTAATAATTTCATTTAATTTCCATTCCTCCCAAATTCTCATTCAGTGATTTTATAAAAAAAATTCGCGAAGATATCGGATGAGAAAAACGTCACTTTCATGAGAAATTTTCATAATTTTCCGAATATGTTCCCAATAAATGTCAGAAAATTTAATTAATCAAAAATCTAAATTGATTTTGTAACTTTGTAAGCTTCTATCATTTTTGAATTATGGCAACCCTTTTATATTATTATGACTGAGTTCATTATGAAAATCCAATACACATACGCATTATATTATATACAATTTCAAAATTGAGAAATCTAAATAACCATTTGTTTTTAAATCAAAATTTTATATTTGAAAAATAAACACATATAAACTAAATATTTATTTTTTAAAATAATAGAAATCATTTTAATCATATCTAACCTACCCTACCTCATTATTGTATGTTTTGTACAAAAGTGTTACTTTCAGTTTCCGTATATAAACAACTTATAAACTATTGGTATAGCTCATAGATTTTGAATTAAAGGAGTGAATGTTGAAACTCAAGAATTTCATTTTTTTTTCTTATTTATATCTTAAATAAATACAGAAAACTATACGATAAGAAATTGAAACGAATTAAGAAATAAGTTAAAAATCATTGAATACACTTTGAAAAAAGTACATTTTAAATAAATTAAGAACCCTCACCTATTCCGAAGTATATGTATATTATATAAAGTAGGAGACTGAAAGATATCACAAAAAATTATGACATATCATCGTTATATAGCATCATAATTAATCCAAATTGGGATCAAATTTCGAATAAAAAATTTAATAAACAACTACTGTTAAACTGTTCACAATTAAAAGGGCTTCTTGTCTATATGGGGTCATATATGTATCTTCATTTTCTTAACAATTTAATCTCCTAGAAAAAAAATAGACGATTTCTGATTAAGTTGAATTGATTTTGAATTTGTAGTGTGATTCTACACATTTTCACTTTTCTGAAATTTCAAGCCTGAAATTCGAAATAAATTTTTTTTTATCTCGCGCAGATGCTATTAAATTTTTTTTTATCTCGCGCAGATGGTAAGACTATAACGTCTTTATTTTTAAGACAGTTTTTACATGTATAAAATTTCATTTTTAATTTTCACGTTATTTTTATGAAAGTTTTTCCTACAATCACCTTTGCTAAACAGGTGGAGTGTTTTTGATAGCACTTTGAAAAATTTATGAAAAATGTTTCAAAATGCAATGTTGTTGCTATACATATATATTATTTATAAGTAGGTAAGGATGTATAGGTGTGTGTGTGTATATATAATTTTTATAGTTTTTGCAATTCATTTTTATTTATTTTCTACATTAAATAAAAAAGGAAGAGAGAAAGAGAAAAAAAAATTATTTTTCTTAAAAGTTATACTTTCCTGTTATAGTTTTCACCTTTCATGTTTACTGTTAATTTTAAGTTGAAATTTCTTAGTTTTATCGTTAATTAGATTTTCCTGATTTCAAGAACACTTCAATATTAATATTCCCAGCATTAAATAAAAATTTTTTAAACTATATTATATAAACTATAAATTTTTTTCTTAATAAAAATATTTTGATATTATGAAAAAAATCTGATGTGAACAGCACGTAACCGACGACAGTGTGTTTGGCACCGTTTACGGAAAATTTTACAGAAGATTATTGAAATGCTTTTTTCCCTCTTTTGAAATTTAAAGAAAGTTAGGAAGCTTTTAGTTAACATACCTAGAAGAATGTTAGTTTCACCTTTACTACAGTTTCGCTTCGTGCCATCCGAATTCCCTAAAAAGTTGGACTGTTAATTTCGATAACAATAAAAGCTCAAATATTAAATTTTAAGAAATTCTATCAAATAGTTCCAAGTAGACATGGTAAAAAATGTAAAATAGGCCCCTAGTTGGATTTCCGAGACCTGATTTTTCCAAAATATTTAATAACTAGTTTATTCTTATAACACCCAAAATTTAAATATTAAATTTGCAGGAAATTGGTTGATTATTTCTCTTTATATTCGCAAAAGTGTAAATCGGACCGGAAAATGTCCAGTTCTGATTTATCCCAAAAGTTAGGCAATCTGTAGCATAGTCGAAATAAACTAAACATAAAATTTCATTAAAATTGGTTCAGTCGAATTTTCCATACAGTCATCCTTGGAGCAGCAGACTTACAGACCGACATCTCTAAAAATAGCTTATTTAACATGGAGAAGGCCGAGTTCACTGAAAACTTGATATGTAAAATTTGTTGCCATCACATCACTACCCTTATTGTATGCAATGCAGTCGGTAAAATTATAAAAGTGAATGATTTTGCAAAATTAAATTGTGTGGTCTAAACGAATCTTATATAATAATAAATTCTAAGGAGTTTCTTGTATAAAATATTTGTATACATGTATAGTCATTTATATACAGTTATAGGCATATACTTTGCTTGGGTTCACAACATCGTATACACATCATGATTTAAAAATGTTAGTTGAATTGTACTTATGACTGCTTATGAAATAAAAAATTGTTAGTAAACTTTTGAGTTTTAAGAAAAAGAAAATTAAATTTTAAGAGAACCTAGCTTGTTTAGAATATTGTGAACTGCAATTTATGCTAATGAAAAAAAATTCTTGAGGCATTAAAATTGTTTTTGAAATTATCTGTTGAAAAAGGAAACTTTCTTAGCTGAAAATATTTTTAATTAAATTTTTTTTTTTTCATTAAAATTGCACTTTTCCAGATTCTCGACTTATTCAAAGTTTTATAAGATTGTTTTTAATATGTTTAGAAATTAGTTCAAAGTGTTTAAAGGCAGCTATTAGAGATGATTTTCTAGATTATAAATTCAGAAAATTGCAGTTTTATTATTCGGTAGAATTTTTTTTATTAAAAATCGTTTTAGAATGAAGCATTAATGGTATTGATAAACAATATTTGGATTATTTTTTATAGGTCCATTGCAGGGGGAATACTTTATTCTGAATAACTGAACTGTTCATTTCAATCTTATAAATTAAAGGGTCGTTTGGAAAATTACTTTTAAAATTCATTTATTCAAAATTTCGAAATTAAATCATTTATTTTCTAGATATGCTTTTGATTTTGAAAAACTTTTCGAAAAACTTCAAATATTTTTAATTTACTTAAAAATTTGTCTTCTAGAGTTAAAAATTCTTTAAATTATTTTTTATAATTTAAAATTTTTTAAAAACACATTTTAAAACACATTTTAAATATTCGTAGTGTAGGCGAGATCCATGTTTAATAACATAAAATATAGGTTACCAACAATCTAAAGTCTACTACTATAAAAGTATAAAGTAATAATTTTTTAAAAATGTTTTACCACCTGATGACCGTGTGCTATACAGTGATACATCCTTATAGAATAGATGGTCATATCATGTACTTTTAGAACTACGGTCTGTGGATGTTAAAATATAAAAAAAATCATAAAAATATTTCAGGGCCTAGCATGAATGTACAAGACGAATAATATTCTTAATTAGGGTTAAATAATGTTTGTATAAATAATTTGGCGAAATTTATTTAAAAAAATTATAAAATATTTTTTTTTTTTTTGTATAAAATACAAAGTAGATTTCCAAAATTAAATTCATTGTTGAAGTAATTAACAAAATATTAAAATTCTACTACTCTAATTTATTTTAATGCTTTATTGTATATCATAGTGTAATATTAAAGAACGAAAGATGAGTTCGCTTAAACAGAAACGGAAAGGATAATTCTTTGCTTCTATCTGAAAATTATGTAATTTTTTTTTTTTTGATATTTTCATTTTTAATTGATGCTAATAAAAAAGTAATAAAAAATTTAGGTGGAAAATTTTCTTAAAACTTTAATGTTTATGGTTGAACACAAATCTTTCGCCTTAATAACATCAATCAGCCTTAATAGAAATGACGTGATAAAAATGAGTTATAATGATAAATTCAAAAAAGATACCATCATCCTAGGCTTTTTAAGATTTTTGAAGTTGTTTTGAGTTTTTTTTTGTAATTTAATATGAATAGAGAAAAGTTAACGAAACTACTTGTGAAATAGTGTTGTTTAAGTATAATTGCAAGGAATAAATTATGATTATGAGATTTTGTGGATGTAGAAGGATCTTTATAAAAATAATTCTTTTGATTTGAAATAAAATGAAAAAAAAAGGAAAATCTCTATGTATTCATTTTAATATGAAATTTTGTTAGAAATTTAATCTATGAGAGGAATTTTAATTCCGCAAAGTAACAGTTTATAATTCTGAGTCTTAAAGTTAAGACTTACTGTATATTTTAGAAAGTATTTGTTTACTTACATGTGAAATTGATTTTTATCTAGAATTTCGTAAATTTATTAAAATCTTCCTTCAAATAATAAAATTTGTAGATGTGCTACCATTTTAAATTCAATTTTTTCCACATTTGAATCAAAAATTTGAATTGTATAAAATGGCAGCTATTTATTGTGGAACTTATTAATAACGCATATAAATTATTGCATGCATGGTTATCAAGCAATATGAAGAGTTGCAATAAAAACAATATCTATATGAAACTTTACTGAAAATATGTGTGAATCATGCAATAAAACTGTGCCCTACACAAACTGTTATCTTAGATCACATGCGGAAATGAATTTTTAGAATTGTATTATAATTATGGGTATACAGTATTCAACCATACATAAAATCTGGTGGTATAACATGTGAGCTATAAATTTAAAGCGATAATTTGGAGGTAACGGAAAAAAAATCAAGAATTTACATTTTCCTTTTGTTAATTTCTACTTCTTCCTAAGGGAAATATTTTTATTTCCCTTACATTTGTACCTGAATGATGACGTGTTCTGAGTTTATCCCGCAAGGAAATATTTTATTGTGTTTCTGGAAATGATTGCATCAACATTTTTTAAATAAACTTTTCAATTTTATTATTTTCATCCGTATATTGAACTATATTTTGTTTGTATTAATTTTTCACATTTCATTGGGTCACTATCATGGTATAATATGGTCCACTATATGGCATATTTTTGATTTCCTCTTTTTTTTTTTTGGAAATTATGAGCCCATTTAGAATAGTTACAAAAAATTATCATATACACATGTAAATTAAATTGATATCTTCCTTCAGAAAATTTTTTAACTCTGTTAGTTTTTCATTCATTTCGAAAATTAATGCCAACCGTCTACTTTTAACTTGTTCTCACTTCGCGTTATAATGAATCTAGAAGTATTCGTATGATATGTGAATGTTGTAATAATGTACATATAGTTTGAACAGTTTTTGATAAAATTCAGTGAATTTTACTCTTTGAATGCATACTATGATTGGGCAACAAAAAAAAAACAAGAAATTCGTGCCCTTACAAACAAATTAAAAATGTTAAAAATTTTTTAATGCTTGCATTTTATACCAAAAATCCACGGACGGTGAAAATAATTTAAATATTTCGATCAAATATTTCTGTATAGTTTGTGTGTATTGTTGTTCTTTTATACACACTTCTGTTGCTCGACGGTGAACTTGTGTGTTGTGTTAAGATTGACAGAATTGTGAAATTATTCTTACGAAAAATTTTATATGCCTATTGGTTTGTTTAACATTTGCCATGATATTTAATTAACAGGGCATTGTAATAAGGATGGTGGAATAATTTGGTGAAAATTGCAGAATATTGATTGAAAATAAAAGAAAAAGAAAAAATTTCAGAAAGCTTGTAAAACTTATGTATCTTACATTTTTAGCATTAAAATTTTTAACTTTTATATTTAATTACGA
Organism: Condylostylus longicornis; assembly: GCF_029603195.1. Taxonomy (NCBI): domain Eukaryota; kingdom Metazoa; phylum Arthropoda; class Insecta; order Diptera; family Dolichopodidae; genus Condylostylus; species Condylostylus longicornis. Next base: position 2,642,426 of record NW_026578068.1, on the reverse strand, counting down.
ACATGAAATTATGTATGTGTCCTGGAGTTCATCAATTTTGGGTAAAAGTGATATTAAACTTAAGATTTCTTAAGCACACTTATACTAAGAAGAATACTGTTATATTATTTCTTAAGCACTACATACTTATTCTAAAGCGCTATATACTAAAAAATGAGTATTACACTATATATTGACTCTTAAGTGCTATAATTACACAACTTTCATAGAAATGATACAAGGAGTAGGCACATGGCGCTTCATGATTTTGGATTTTTGAATTTTATATAATTTACATATATCAGTTTTCAAGCTATGTAAATATTCTACCAAACTGTGTAACTATCTTTCATCTTTCTCATTTTTATGCAAATATGTACAAGTTCAATGTAGGAAAGAAAAACTGTGGAAGATAATGAAATCAGTATTCTACCAGTATTGTTTTATAAATTTTCCTTTATGTTCACAAAGTGTGTATGTTATATTTTGTAGATGAAGTATATGTATTGAAACTTTATAGGAAGTGATTTAAATTTGGTTCACAATTTTTGATATCAGTACATACACATATTTATATAACCATTCCTTCAATGATTGTCTTATAACATTGCATGAATATAAAATGAAATGACTATGATTGTTGAATATTGGATTAAACTGACAAAAATTGCATCATAAAATGTGAATAAATTTTTGATAAAGTTCAAAAAATTTTTATTTTATTTTTATTCTTTCTGTTTAAAGCTGGTTAACTTTTCCATTTTTAAATCTGTAAATTTAAGTATAAAAAAATTAAAAAATAAAAGTTTGATAGGTGGAAGACAAAAAATTATTACGTTGAATACTTCTAGGATACTTTTTTGTTGATTCTTTTATTGTTCCTTAATTTTTTTTAATAATATCATGGTAATTTTTGATTCAGAAACGGATATTTTTGCCTTTAACGCTTGCAGTATTGAGTGCAGCTTAATTTATTGTTTACAATAAAGATGAAAATTAAATTTTCAGGAAAATTTAAAATGAAGATCTATCAGAAAATACACTTAAATACAATTAAATTTTTTAAAACCCGGGAAATTTTCACTTATTTTCCTTAAAAAATTAATGGTTTTATGTGTGTATACATATATGGATTTATAATCAATGATGAAAAGTAAAAGTATAGGCAATTTATAAGGCAAAAATATGTAAGTACTCGTATGTAATTTTATTTTTCAATATTAGGAAGGAGCCTACATTATTTGAATAATAATTCAATAATAAACAAAATTATATATGTATATAACATCCTTAATTGTAATATAGCCTTATATACAAAATTATACAACCTTCTCTATGTCAAAACCCAAGAGTTACTCTAACTGTGAACCGATTAAGTTTGATTGTCTGATTGAGCAAAAATTTATGCTGCTTATATTTTTTTTTCTTTTAATATGACAAAAAATTTTTTGACCTTAATTTCTATTATAATTTTTAATTTTGATAAAGGTCGTTTCAATATAATTTTATAATTGGTTTTCATTATAATTTTGAAATTTATAGTAGATGCGACATTATTTTTTTAGGTTATTTTACAAAACCACATATCTTTTATTTTAATTAAATAGGCAGCCTTTAATAATTATGTAATATAAATTATTCTTAAAAAAATATTTAATTTGCAATAGTTTGAGATGCTTGAAATTTTTGATTAAAATTAAAAAAAAAATTTATTTATGTCTGAAATTTAGAACGTAGTGTCTCTTTTCACAATAATTTTCTTAAATATTTTCAATTTTTTTCAAAATTTCATTGAATTATTCAAGAAATAGAAAATCTGTCCTTGATTTCAAAATCTGAACTGTTGATTTTTTTTTTGAATAGAAAATTTTTTGCGACGTTTGCAATTTGGTTTTAGAGTGAAATGTGGCAAAAATCTTTTAATTCATTGGAATATTGTTATACCAAAAAATTTTTATATTTTTTCAAAAGTAATTTAATATTAAATTTTTAGTTCATTGGCTGTCGTAGGTTTAAGATGCAAGAGATGAATATTAAATTAATTGGAAAAATTACTATAAATATTGGAAAATCATGTTCTACTTATAATATTTTATTAAACCAGTATAGAACGCTTAAGCTTCAACAATAAAGTGGGTTTGGGTTCGCAAGCCACATGAGTCTCTTGTTTAAATATGTCTGTTCAATTACCGAAAAACATAAAAGAATAATTTCATAACGTTATAAAAATTACGTTGGAATCTGGGCGAATAATGACTCCAAGTTTTAGTGATAGTTAACTAAGTTTTAAAGGATGCAAATTGTATCTACAAATATAATTTTTAATTTAGATTTTTAACTTTAAAGTACTTTGTAGTACAGTTTTGATTGCACCTCTAGAAAAATTTCAACTTTTGTAAAATAGTCCAAACTATCAAACCCTGTACTACAAAATATTGAGGCAATTCAATATTATTTTCATATTTGGGTGTTATAGAGAAGAAAGAAATAAGGTAATTAAAATATTTGAATCAAATTATTGATTTGTAAAAATGAATTTTTACATTTGATTAGTACCTAATTGGAATTGGTTTATTTGAGTGATTATTCTTCGAAATGAAATTAAGTAGTAACTGATGAATTTTACAAAAAGTAGGTAGAAAATTTTTATACTATGGAATTTTTATTAAATGTATGATAAGAATCAATAATCAAAATGCCTATTTTCAATTTTTTCAAATCGATTAACTTTAAAATTCTTTATTGAGGAAAAATATTGAGAAAAATGAAAATTTCAATAAAATTTTCAATTTTTGTAATATTTTCAGATTATTGGATAATAGCTATGTACATATACATACATATATGTAACTACAAAACTGTAATATAACTTCAGTATTTGAAAAAAGAATGAAATTTCAGAATTGGAATTTTCTTGCTTTAACTAGAATTTCTTTTATTTTTCTTCGAAAATTTCTGAATTTTCAATAAAACTTTAAAATATCTTAATATTATTAAAGATTATTATGCTGGACAACAAAATTTTGTTAATGAAATGGTATTGATTACATTATAAGTCATAAAGAAATCAGTTAAGATAATTAAGAAATTTATCCATATTTTGCGTATTCTTTACAAGGATACTTTTATGATTCAAATTTTCTATACAATTAAAGAAGATTATTTTCTAAAATTATATAAAATACTCATAATAGAGGTGCCCTTTATTTTTGTAAGAGAAAAAAAAAAGATATCATGCTACCCTTAAAACATATTATGTATAAAACCCTTGAGATTACCCAAAATATTACACAATAATTGTATATTGTAGCAAATATAAATACATAGTACATACACATGTACTTGTAATATTATTATACATATAGTTTTCGTGTTTCCAGATGAAAATAGAGATATTTTGGGATTTACATACAATCTACATTTCATTTTTTAAAAAAAATTTTTCCATTCCATACCATTCTTGAATTAAGACGCGGAAGCGTTTAAAATTACGCATAACACGAAATATTAATACCAAAAAAATTGAAAACAAGCGGTTTGAATCAATCGTGAAATGCTTTTGGATAATTGAAAGTAAAAAAAGTTTTTAACTAAGAACGAAACCTTAAACTTCAAAAGAAGTTCCGTTTTTTCATTACTATTTTCGTTCTATATTCACGGATAACAACTATAAGTGTCCGCTGAATAGACAGGAAAGAAATCGAGAAGTTCAGCTTCAAAAAATTCTAATTTGGAGGCTTACTTTCTTAAACTGAGAAAACAATTGGCAACAATACAAGTAGACAGTTTATTTTTAATGAAAAATTTTGGAACATTATTGTTACTTTATAAACGCTTATAAATTGTTGCTCACTCTCTACGAATACTACGATAGTGAAATTTACTCCCCGACAAAATTATCGGGAAAACTGCATAATTTTGTTAAAATTTTTCAAATTTTCAGTTTTTACTTTGCTTTTGCTTTTCGGTTTTCTTATGATTCCTTTCTTTTCCATTACCAATTTTATTATTTCTAAAATTTCTAATACAACAGCGGATGGACCATATTAAATATTCTTAGCATTCATAAGCTCTGAGAATATAATCACTTTATTAGGTTATCATTTTCTTTCATTATTTTCTTTTATTCATTTCATCTTTTCTTTTCTTTCTCTTTCTTCTTCTTTATTCCTTTGAAAATGTGTAAATACAGAAAAAAAATTATACATTCCTTTTTCGTCCTAGGGATGTCAAAACCAAAATCAAAACAATTCGAAATAAAAAAAAAAAAAGACAACCAAAAATCATGCTCATAAACAAGAAAATAAAAAAAAAATTAAAACAGAAATATAAAAACTTTGACAGGTTTTGTATTAAGTTTCTCCACTTATCCTTGGTCCCTCATAATATCTATACACAATGAAAATTGTGTGTAATAGAATGTTGTGTGCTTTATGAGTATGGCTGTATATATTATATTTGTTTATGTGTGAGTAAGTGTGTCTAAATGTTGTGCTACGCAACTTTAAGAGCACAATTTTCAATAAAAATATTCTTGGCTATTTCATGGCTTTTCTTTGTTTTGTTCTTGCTTTTATGCAAATTAAATTATTTAGTTCTCTTTTTTGAAATGAATGAAAATTCCATATTTTTTGGCGTTTTCTATTCATTCATGTGGTTTTCAAGGTGGAAATTTTATTATCGGTATAATTTTTTTTTATTATACCTACAAAATGAACAAATTTTATAATTTTTTAGTTATTGTTTTATTTTTTTTATTCTTATTTTCAATTCCTCTTAAGAGGAGAACAATAAATATTATAAACCCCCACGTACTCACAAATTTATAAATGAAAAATTAAAGTTAATGTAAAAAATTTATTGAGAATTATTTTTATTTAAAAAAAAATGGTCAAAAGCAAAGTGAAGAGCCTGTTAATTACAAATGAATTTCATATAACAAAAATAAATGAGAGAAAAATAAAATAAAATAAGCGAAAATATTTTTAAACTTTCGTATTTTATAATTAAATCCATATTCAGCAGAGCGTATGATGATCATTGTACTGGCAAACAATATTAAAAATTTACCTGCTCATTTACGTATAAAAAAGGAAATGAAATGTATTAAATTGAGGCTTTTGACTAACATTGTGAAAACAGTTATGACCTCTGGTTTATTATTGTTTTACTTCTTTTTTTAATTCGCACGCTTCAAAAATAAATATTATGCATATAAAATTTAATTGAAGGAAACTTTAAATTTTATATATCTACGATAATTAAGCGGTTCTTCTTATCGACCCCGTTGTATGTAATAAGTAGACGTGCTGTGATGGTATCAAATTTTACATGTCAAATTTTCGACGGAAACGCACATTTCGATGGTATGGTAGGGAACCGTAAGTAAATTACTTTTAGAAAGATAAATATGTCTGTCTGTGCATATTGAATCTCGAGTTCGGTTAAAATGATTTTCCCGAAAATTGGAAATTGAATGGAGCAGTATGATCAGTCTTCTGAAATTAGACTTTTACAATGGGCCTATACGTTGTTAAGTTGTTCTAAGAATAGAATCAAACGAAATCTTTTCGGCAATACAAAAAATCAACTGAACTTCTTGACGAAATCAGCTCCCAACAGGCGAACTTATATTATTGATTGATTTTGCGCGTATACAGAGATATAATCATCTAATTTTTTGTCATTTCTAAGAAGTTAATTGCGCAAATTTCTAAAAATTTTATTTTTGAATTATGGTTGTTAACGAAATTAATTGGGGCATTTTTCAGAAAAATTGAATCACAGAAAACAAATCTCTACTGAGAATCATTTATATCTACATTTTTCCAAGTAAATTAACTTAAGACTACTTTCTCCTTCATGGAATTTGAAAAATATGTTTTGAGAACATATTCACAATTTTGTGGTTTAACAATGCTATCGGTTATGCGCTGTTCACACCAAATCCTCTTCTGTTCCTCTTCTTTTTAGTTTGGTATTTCTGTTTGTGTATAACCTTCGTGTTAAAATGCGCGTTTTTTTTTGCTAAAAGTGTAATATGCCTCTTGGTTTGCTAAAATGGACTTAAATTATCTGCAAAGTTGGAAATTTAACTGAAGGCTATTAAAAGTGACAAAAAAAATAAATTAAATCTAAACGTTAGTCTAAAAGATGAAAGGTTTTATTGAAACCTGTCTTTAATTCGGATTCAGGTGTTGTCTTTAATAAAGCTTAAATAACTTTGATAGCTATGTGACTTACAAGTTTATTCCACAAAGTTATTGATTTTGAAATAGAAAAACTAATTTTATACAAATACGAAATACGGTGTACATATGAGGTTATCAGGTTTGAGAGCTTGATAAGACTTTTACACCAGTGAAGCCATCAATATCTCTATCCGGACACCTCCATGCACATTCACATTTAAAGTTTTCGAACTTTTGTAAACTTAATTGTCAATACTGAACTTTATTATCGTTAATTTTTTATTAAAGAATTGAATAAATAATAACTTATAGTAACTAAGTTCAACTGACCAAAATTTCGTGCACCAATTAAAAAAGTAAGTTTATTTTTTTTTGCGGCCTCTTGGGTTGTTTAGGTATTACTTTTAGTGATGTGATTTTAAGCATTCTGGTTTTTCCTTGCCGTAAGCAGATTCGTAATTATTATTCAAGGTTATCATAATAACCGCAAAAAAAGAACACTAAAAATAAGAACGTATGCTTAATATAAATTTCAAATATTTGTTTAACATTCCTTTCTTAATTATTTAAGTAATTTTATGTATTTAACATGTATTAGCATAATAACTAAAATTACATACATTTTTCTTACTCTGCAAATAATAATGGACATTATTTGTTTTGCATAATCCTAAAGAACAAATAAAATTGTCGTTGGATAATTTGAGAACTAATAGGGTTTAAATTTTCATTTAATTGTATAATCTCAATGATATGGAAGGGTTAAAAGGTTTATATAATAATATGCAAAGTAATATTCAAAAACTAATTTTTAATCTTATAAATTTTAAGTAAATTCCATCCGAGTTTTCATTATGTTAAATATTTTCGTAAATTATTATACTTAAATTATTAATTGGCAATTTTTTAATTATGTCAGTTCATGAGTTCAGAGTGTTTCTTAATTACCAAGCCATTGCCCTCGATTATGTTAAAATTTAACCTTTCTTGAAAAGTAGAAATTTAATCTGCAAAATATAGAAGACTGTTAATATATGGAGTAAATATATAGCGTATAGTTCAAATAATAAATTAAATTTTATACTGTTCTCATTAACTTTTGCAAGAATAAGAATTTCTTTTTTGTTTTCTTCGGTTGACATTATGCCCTTCTTGCCTTGACTTAGCGGATCTATTCTGATTGGCGGTCTATTTAAGCAATTTTAAGGCCTACGATTAATTTGGGCATAACGCCGTTTGGAGCCGTGAAACCTCCGATGAAGTTATAAAGACTCGCTCAAAACGTTTTAACTTGAAAGAAGTCACAGGTTCACATTCAGTCTTTTCCTTAGCTGCGACGACACATCTCACTCTCCACTTTCCGATCCTACACTCGCACAACAGATGCTTCGTTGTGTAATCCTCTTTCAAGTAGAGACGACACAGCTCACTTTTCATATTTTAACATCGACTTCGACGCTCCAAAATAAAACTTAGGTCTGAAAATGAGTCGTCAGCCCCCCCCCCCCCCCCCCCCCTAAGAGCCAGCTTATCAAACTTCTTGTGTATTTCACTATCTCAAATCGGGGGCACCTACAACGGCTCATATACCTAGTCAACACCCCCAGAAGATCAACGCACCCTCTAAATAGATTTAAATTTGATGCTACCATGAAAGGGCCTTAGAGCTGCCCTGCTGTCCGACTTCTTCTTACTTACTAAAATTAATTTCTACTTGTAATACTTTCTATTGATAGCTTATGCAACCACCATTAAAATTTTCGGAATATAGTTGATTTTGTTACAAAACTTGTGTATGCGTAATTTAGTAGCTCTATGCTTTCTAGTTTTTAAGATATGACATAAGTTACCTATTGGAACCATTGCTTCTATCGAAACGAGATTAAGTAGGACTCATACTATAACTACCATAATTAATTTATGAAAATTTTCCTAGCTATTTTATATTATCGTTAGCGCAGAAGTACGATGGACGAACAGACTTAGTCGAATCGACACAGAATTCGACACTAGCTAAAAACATATAAAATAATATGTCCATATATCATTAAAAGAACGGTGTAACAATATTATTTAGAACATCATTATTTGAAAAGCATCTTCATTTGGAAATATGCTACTTTGCAAGCCACCGGTTTAAACTGAATTTATTATTTGTTTTTCATAAAATAAAATAATTTTTTCTTCACTTTACTCGATGCAAAATTTTAAATTTAATTTGACAGTAAATTCATTGTAAATTTTTACATGTCGTACCTGTCCGTAACATTACACAAGAACTGCTCTACATATTATTATTGTACAATCGTATAGTGAAACATTAGTAAATGTGTTCTGTATAAGAGGTAAAACAGAAAATGCAAGAATTTCAATTTGATAATATTATCTGTAAACATTTATGTAAACAATTTTCTATCACGATCAATATGTAAATTGAAAATATCAAAATGAAGGAAAAATGAATAAAAGTTATATAATATTCATATGCAAATATATATACATGCATAATATGTTTTATAAATTAACATGAGAAATCTGTAAATAAAGAATCAAAAGTAAATATCATAGTTATTTCCCCTCTTTTTTTTTTACTTTAAAAATTTCATTCATTTCCTTGATTTTTACTTCTATGGAAAATAGAAATATTTGCATAACGAATTTTGGCAATGTTCTCACTTTGATTTTCTCGGCGTGTCAAATAGGAATTATGGACTTTTGAGGAGTAGTACCGTAATTTACAACCATAATTTAATTCTTGTTATTGTTACAGAGTACAGAGGTGCAGAGAGCATACGACACAAAACACATTCGTCTCACAAAACACAGACAAATGTGTCAGATACAAAATACAGAATATTTAACAAGGATGCCGTTTTAAACTTGATAAAGCACTAGTCAAAATCCAAATTATAGCGTTATTCGGCGCTGTAATTATATTAATGGCATTTACACAAGCTAAGTTGTTTATAAATGCACAAACTGATAATTCTTTTAAAGTACAAGACCAAGATTTCGGTTATAATATTTTCCACTTTTACATTTTTTATTTGTGTATGACATACATCACTCGTATATACCTATGTATGTACATAAATAACCGTAATTTATTAATGTAACATAATATTATCTGAATAAAAGCATAAACCCATCAGGTATGTAAAAAACTTAATTCGTATTCATAGCCACAAAAAAAAAAGTTGTAGAGAAGTTAAAAATGCATGTAACTTTATTCAGGTACAAGAATAATAGTTATTTTAGTTATTTTTATTATTTTTCACAGCAACCGGTGTGTAGAAAACTTTCTGACAGACACAATTCAAGAGCTTGTTAAGAAAAAATACAAAAAAAAGTAAAATTTAAAATAAAAATAAGAAAAGTATCACAAAAATTTTTAATAATAACGGGCAGTTTACATTTTGTATTTACATAACTATGTTATTTGGTTCTACAATATTCTTCATGTTTAACTCCCCATGCTTCTGTTTTTTTATATGGAAGCACTTAAATATTTTTCTGTAGAATGTTGATGATGATGTTAGGTATGTAAATAACATTTTAGTTTGATAAAATAATAATTTTTTAAGTACTTGTAAGTAAAATCTTTTTTTTTGCACATTTAAGGCTGATAAAACGTAAAGAAGAGAAAAGGGAAATGGATGGAACCTAATTCTGAGATTACATTTACATCAGATGCAACAAGAAGAGAATTGAAACAGAAGGGACATATAATAATAAAAACATGCGGTTTTTATTTTTCAATTGTAAAGATGTGTATTTAATGTATGTAGGTATGCTTGGAAAAGTTTAGTGTTGAGGGACTTTTGGCTTTTCTTTTTAAAATAGTATAAAAAAGAATAACTTGTTTTTTGTTGAATGTATTTTAATGTGTGTAAGGTAATGCTATTATATGTATACATACAAATTTCAAAAGAATTAAGTTACTTCGTTCTTTCGAAAAGAAGGACATTTACATATAAGAGCTATTAATTTCCATAACGACTATTTTTTATAAGGAAGTTTACAAGTTTGTTTATTGATGATTTGTGATAAAAAGCATGTATATTAATTTGATTAATGAATAAGGACAGACAAAAGGACAGGCATTAGAAGAGAGATCCAGTAGCTGAGGCCTATCATATCCAAAAAATAATAAACAATTTCTTATTCATTTTTCCAAAGAAAATTCAGAGAAAACTTTTTATTTAAATCCTTTTAACACAAAATAAACGGCTCCATTTATGAAAAAGTGCTTCCCTATTGAAAACTCTATATGTTATAGTTGGTGTTATCACAATACCTCACAATTATTTACATACCTTCTACATTAAATAAATTAGTTAAAAATTTAACCACGATTTTAACTTTTCAAATAAAATCATTTTTTTCTTTTTGAAACTTTTTCCAAAAAAAATTCAAAAAAACTGCTTTTTAATTCAATTATGCCAGTACGTCCGTCTGTCCGTATTGACTTCTACACTCTTTGAGTTAGAAAACTAAAATTTTGTACGCAAATAGACCTTTACTAGAAACTAATTTCACTAGAAGAAAAAAATCACCTATTTTCGTTACTATTTATTGCCGAATCTGCAAGCTGTTCCAAATTTCTACGAAAGCAAAGAGCTAACGGTAAATGCCATGGCATTGTAATATAAAATTATTTATCTCAATTCTGTGTTACCGTAAAAATTTTACATGGTACCGTTTTTTTAATTATTTTTTTTTGCTCATCCTAAATGTATGCAAATTTTGATAACCGTACGTTGTTATGACATATGTACGTTTTTTGGTAGACCGTTTTAAAAAAAAGAACTTTTACTTGTCAAAGGTAAGACTACTGCTTTACAAATCTTCGATTTGATTCAATGTTATATTTTTCTTTTAATAAATGCTTTTCCCTAAAAAATTTATATAGTAAGAATTCAGGGTTATACCAACACACCACTGCAAAAAAAAAAAAATTCTTTTACCATTATTTTTGGTAAACTTTTGTATACGAAAAACAAGAACTCTCATCAAATTAAAGAAAAAGTTATCCGACCATAGTAATAAATAAAATAAAAGATTAAGTAAATAGAGTGAAAAATGAATACAATGGTATTCTTTACAATTTCAATTGTAGATTTTTAATATTTTATTAAAATTTTATAATAATATTGTGGTATAATACTATGAATTTTATAAAACTGTTATACGAATGTTATACATATATTAAAATACGAGCATAAACTGTAATTAATTCTGAATTTACTTGCAGTTGCATAATTTTCAATAATACAGAAAAATATTACTTTTTAAATTTTTTTTTAAATTGAGTAAATTTAAATGCTCTTTAATATAAAGCCATTGAAAGATAAATTTATACCGGTTATAGGGAATTTTCGATTTATTTTGTACTATGAATTCTATTCGCTTCTTACGATTTTCTTAACATTGTATATTAGAAAAATGATAATAAATTTAAAGGAGGTGCAAGGTAAGAATATGAAATATTCAATTAAATTTTTTATTAATTTTAAAGTGTATTTACAAGGAGTAAATAAGTACTGCTTTAAACGTTTCCATTAAACTATACACATAAAGAAAGTATTATATTTAACGTGTGAATTAAGTTTTTACTAAGCTCGAAATTTAATAATAAAGACTTGGTAAAAAATTATAGTGAAAATATATTTGATGGTAAAAGAAAATTTGCATAGTGAAATTTCGATATAGGAGTCATTTCGTTTTAGGAGCAGTCAAACTACTGGTAGTCAGGTCAGCTGATTTGGATAAACAAAACTTTAACATTTGTCGGAAGAATCCCTTATTATTTTGGATTTCATAGAAGTAATTTAATTCAACTATGGTTCTCATGTAACTTCAAAAATAATTTACTTATTATTTCAAATTTTAATTGAAAGCTCGACAATATCTCTGTCGGGATTAATTAACACCAAATTTTGCTGTGTGTTTTTTTTTAATAAAACTTCTATCAAATAAAATACCCTTAAATTTTACTTTTTTCCGTTGTTTGACATTATTGATATAACACGGCAATAAAAAATTAAAAAAAATTTTATTTTGTAGCTTCTCACTTAAGTTATTGGATTTTTCATCAAAAATAACCAATGCACTAAATATACTGCTAATATACTGTTTTATTTTGCAGTACTGCTCTTAATTTCTAAAGCATACTGTTAAAGTTAAATTTCTTTCATTGTTTGGTTTTTCTTCGAACCTTGATAACCCTAAATTATAGTTTAGTAAACTCAAAGAAAAAAAAATTAATAAATTAATTTAAATAATAAAAATAAAAATTTCTACAAATTCTAGTTGGATAAATAATTATTTTGTATAAGAGTTGCTTAACCATTAAATGCAAATCGTATAGTTTAAAAATTTACTAAAAAAATTAATTTAAATTATAAATAGCAAGGATATTTTAACATTTTTTGTCTAGACTAAATAAAAAATTTTTAATTTTACTTAATTTTATCATATTAATTTCAATTAATCTCGTGATTGTAATTACTTGTAATTAAATAAATATTAAATATTTACATATAAATGTTAAAACTCGTAGTAGAATTTTGGTAAAAAGAAAAACTGCTTAAATTAATTCAGATTAAAGGGTTTAAAAACTTTGTTCTTTTGTTTTTCTTTTCCGTTCTATACTTTTAAGCAAATGAGTTAAAACTTTTTAATGAATTAACGCACTTAAGGCAAAATAAAAAAGAACAACAGAAACAATTGAATAGCAAGAATGGAAAGTATGGTTTTTTGGAAGACAACCAAATTTGAGAAATAGAACAAACAAAAAAAAATTTTTTTGTTTTGAATAAATTTTCAGATTTTTCAGAATCCCCGGAGGCAAATATATTTCCCTATTGAATAGCTATTCCATCCAGACCAAATTGAAGTAGAAAATTAGAAATGGCCAAATAAATTAGATAAATAAAATGTACAATAATTTGGAAGTGCCACTAATTTTTTAGAACAAAATTCAATTCAAAATTCAAAAGACAATGTTTATTTGCATAGTAATTTAGAACATTTTTTGAAGAAATTTTGTTATAAACCCGTAAAACCAATCTAAGATAGTTACTCTATGCCGTATGGTTCCAAAGTTATAATCATTTATTAATACGCAGGAATAATCTGGTACCTTATTTTTCAACAGGCTATTTAGTTTGAAAACAAAATACACCTACACCAGGCCTATCCTCCCGTCTTTAAAAGTTTTTGTAGGAAATTTATCATATAAACATTCTTTCCACCTTATATGAAACACCCTGTGTATGTAGGTTTTACATTTTAAATTATAGCTTCATTTTATGCACAAGTGTAAAATTCTGGTTACCCATGTTATAGTGTAAATATTAGTGGGTCTGTTTCGTTCATTCTTTGTCTTGTTTTTTTTCTAAAACATTTAAACTTGTTGTAATTTTGTAAAGTGTGTTGTTATTTTTAAAATATTAAAATATTAAAAAAATATAAAAGTTTTTTCCCATCTCAATACATAGAATTTTGTTTTTTTACTGTTCTACAAAAATAATTTTTGGATAAATTCCAAAAGTTTTCCGGATATAACAATTGATATTATTTTAATAATTTGTTATTCTTTTAGAAAATAACAATATAGAAAATATTAATCGATATTCTATGTACATACATACATTGATAAATAAAATAAAAAGAATATTTTTCTGTATTTTAGTATTGATATTCAATAATAATATTTGAAATAAAAATAGATAATGTTCCAAGTTTTTGAAATAAAAATTGAAATGGCTATACATAATTCAAAAATTGTCGATAATAATGAATACATGTTTGTATAAGTACATATATATATCATATACTTACATATAGTATCTAAATAGAAATTTATTCATATACAAATATCTATAATAAGGATAAGAGGAAATGGACTGAATTCGGATATGAAAGGATTTTTTATGTTCATATGTACATAGATTGTATTCATGTATGCTTGTGTTATTTAAAATGTTATATGCTTCTACTTATCAAGTGATTATTTTATACAAAAATTGTGTAATATTTACATTTGTGCTTTGTTAATAATGTATAATATTTACATTTGTGCTTTGTTATGCTAATATACATAATTATTACTCTTTTTCTTTATAATGAAACTTAATTCATTTTGATTACATTAGAATTGTGTCCTTCAAATTAAGCAAGCATATAAACAATAATAACAATATCAATTGATTATTGAAATTAAATAACAAATTTTAAAGAAGAGATTAAAATAAAAGAAGAAATAATGGAAAAATTATTTTTTTTTCTAAGGATCTAAAGGAGCTTTTTTCGCGTGATAAAGATATCGTTTTCTGTAAAATATGAGAAAATTAATTTTTATTGAAATAGAACTCATATATTTATTCATGGTAATAGTGATATTTTAATAATCTGGAAATCATACTTATAATCTTGATTTCATACCTCTCATAAAATCTTGCTTTAACCCAACGCAATTTTCTCTATTTGAAGACCCTTAATTCCAAAAATTCTAATTTAAGTTAAATATCACGTGTTTATTCCTTAAGTAAATCTGATAGTGGAAAAATTTATTGATTTTCAAACAAAATTGGGTAATCAGTGTTGAGGGTAATCTGAAACGGTGGGTACAAATGTATAGGCACTAATATAATTCTACTCTCTACGCATTTATATTCATAGTAAGAATAATAATTTTTAAATTTTACGAATCAGCATTTTTTTACTAACCGCATTGCATACAATAAGGGAGGTTACAGGATGGCCATAACACATTTTTTTTTTGTAAATAATAAGAAATTTTATTTTTTAATTCAAAATTCACACCGAACACAGTATGCTGTAGTGATTCTGGTTATAAAAGGATAAAAAAATTTTCTTTTTATTTTTCAAAAAATATTAAAATGTCAAAGAATAGATTACTTTTAGACATGGAAAAATATTCACTGTTATAAGATTTCTCACAACATTTTGAATTTTTATTAAAAAAATCAAAAGTGCAGAAGGAAAACCAACAAAATGGACAACAATTTCTTTTTATTTTTTTTTTAGTTTTTATCCTTAAAATAAGGGTAAATTCTGTGTTATCAGAATTAAATAAATCTTGGTTTTTTATTCATAAATTTTTTTTTCTCATAAATTCTTTTCTCTTTATTTTATCGAATTTTATTCGTTTTAAGGGAACTTCTGAGGAATTGAGAATTTTTACAGAGGCGATTTTTCAACCTAACATATAAATTTTAGTAGGAGTAAGAAAATTTTTTTTAATTTAATTTTTTATTACCCTAGATTTAATTCATTCCATTCTTGCTCTTTTTTTTTTGTAAAATAGTTGTTATTTGTAGCATTGTAAATAACATTTATTTTTTTTTATTTTACTCAAAAAATTACTTTTTCTTAAATTAGGTGAAATAGTGTAGAACTCTTATAAAATGAGTATGGAACAAGATTTTCTATGTTAACAAATTTTCATTAAATTTTTTTTTAAAGCAAAACAAGAATGAAATAAAATGCAAAAATAAAAACAAGGATTCGATCAAACAAGTGGTTGTAAAATGGCACATTTCATTATAAAAATTTTAACAAAGTCAAAAATAATAGTACTAAAATAACTTTCATACGAAGAAGACAATAAAAAATGTGAGATTAAAACTTGAAATTAGATGTTATCGACACATTCTTTTCTGTCGAATGCAATGCGGTTGAACAAAATGGATCCAAAATTTTTTGAACAAAGTTCATTCGGTATAATGATTTGTTTATCGGTTTTCGTTGGAAAAATTATTGAAATTTAGTAATTTTAAAAATGTCGCAAAAACTGTATTATATAGACTTTCTAGACCTGTAGTTTGCAGTTGAAACGAGAAGTAATCTGTATAAATTTGTCTGAATTAATCTGGATAATCTGGATTTTGACCTGAACAATGGTGCAGTGGTTATTGTACTGGTCCTTTAACTGAATTGTCTCGGGTTCAAAGCCCTGTCACGTCACTATAAAAATTGTATTCAATATTATATAGCTTTATAAACATTACATATTAAAATAAAAAAATTAATATTAACTAATTGCCATATTTCACAAATATTCAATATTAAAAAAAAAAATACCAGCAGAATAAAAACAGTAAATATAAATAACGTTAAATATCTAATATAAAGAAAAAATTACGGTAGGTTCGTCACAAACCTAATGACATCAGAAAATGGTTCATGGTTATATACAATAATCATACACCAGCCCTATGCTCCTCCTAGGATAAAAAAAAATCTGTATCTAATATTTTGTTTTTTTTGGAACAGATAAAAAAATTGTTCTTCAAAAAGAGGACGACGGAATGAAGTCAAACAAATAAGCACATTTTTCTGCAGATTTTTTGAAAATTTGGTTAAAAGAAAAAAAAAAACAAAAGGCTTATAATATGAAAATATATAAAAAGAAGACTGTAATATGTTTAGTCCTTTTTGTCACCTTCTGCTGTAATATTTACCATAAAAAATATTTAAGAAAATGTTTTAAATGGCACTACAAAATGTATACGATATTTACCTAGGCTTATGTTAAATTGAATATTCCGTAAAAATAAAAACAATATTATATATATACCTTTATGAACAAGTTTACAAAAATATGCACATACAATATAAAAAACTTATTTACTATGGTAGATAAATACGTACCTAGATACATACCTCATACAGGTGTACACATATACTTACAGTATATTGCATAAAATTTAAATGTAAATGGAATATAAATGGAATATAATAAGTAGAAAACTAGTCTAATTTGATATGGTAATATCAGATTGTGTCACGTGCCACTCCTTAGACCTTGTTAAAGATTTGAATAAAGTTTCTTAATTTTTCATTTTTTTTTCTGATTTGTTTTCTGTTTTTCCATTTTTTCTTGTGTGTAGTTTTATGCAATACTGTATATATATGTATACGTACGTATCTTTAGGTTTTGTGTGTTTTTTTGCGAAAAACTGTTTTTATTAATCTTAGAGATAATATGTTTTGAAATAAAGCAATGAAATACACTTGGTATAACAAGTATTTTTGTGTTATACCATTAGAAATGGATGCTATTTTTTTTTTAATTTATATTTTCATATGGTACCAAAACGGTAATGTATAAAATCTAGTGTCTTTAAAATAAAAATGTAGGGAAAAATTAAAATTAATTACGGTTTTTATAAAAAAATTTTATTTAATTTTGAAAATTATGATAAAGAATTAGTAAAAATATATTTTGTAATTTAATAAAATTCAAAATTAAATTCTCACTGCTCCAATTTTTTTCTCAGTGTATCAATTTCAGACATAAATTTTAAGATTGCATTAAAGTAAGTTCAAAAAACAAATGAAAAAGTGAATTATCTGACACAAGTCTATACCGGTATAGGTTAAAAGAGTCCGTAATAATTAGTGTACTCTGAGAAAAAATATAGTTTAAATAAAATAAGAGTCGTATAATATGCTCTTATCTAATCTTATCGTAAATATGAACACTATAAGGGCAGAGCAGTATTCAAATTTCTATTAATGGTATTAATTTTTCTTGTTGTTCTCTAAGATTCAAAACTTGTTACATGTTATGCTATTCCTTCCATTCATTTAAAGTTAATATTACTTAAAGGATTTAGTGGCTGAATCATAATACATATTCCGACCTTCTGTTGTAATTAAAAATATATAAGACTGAAATATTATCTAATTATTCTGGGTTTACAATATTGAAATTCTTGCTAGAATTATTTTTGAAGTTATTAAAATGTTTTGAAATATAAGTGTTTGTCACTTTTTTTTTTGACGCCAAAAGTAAAACTGGAGCGAATGGAGCTCTCACCAAACCAAAATCCATGAATAAGTAATGATATGTCTAAATCCGGACCAACAGTAGAGAAATAATAACCATAACGTGGCATATTATGTTTTTGATAAAAATGATATTGTATAGGCTATAAGAATTTCATAATATTGCAGACATGCAATCCACTTAATTCATTCCCTTAAATTTAATAAAATAGACACTCTTCCAGTATACTTAAAGTAGACAAAGTCTCCCTTAAAAAAAAAATACAATATTCTGATTTTATTTTAAAAAGTACGTCTGCACTTGTGTAATGATTTTAAAGGACACTTTTCAAAATATTGAAATTTTCTTAATAAGCTTATGATTTGCTTCTGTCTCTTGAACTATTTTCATTAAAAAAAGTTTGAGTAAAAAAAAAAGAACAAAAATTAAAAACGAGAAAAAAAAAATGACAGAAATGCAAATATACTTTTTTTTTCGATTTTTGTTTTTTTTTCTTTTACATTTTACAAGATTACAGAATGATAAAATGACATTATAACTTTATCTAAATTTTTCACTTTTCAAGACATGTAGGTAAGTAACAAAAATTGAATCACCTGAAATTCACTTGAAAACCAAACGAACTGAAAAAGTGAAAATGGAATTTATTTTTTTCTATGATTATCTTAAAAAAAGCAAAAAAAAATAAGAAAAAAAAGAGGAGGCAAATAAAAAGTAAAAGAAAAAATATAAAATCCTTTTTTGTGCACCTTGTGTATAACCTTTACTAAAATCCTTAGATATTGTGTTTTGTCTTTGATTCAAAGTACCTACACATTTTATACACCTATATAGTAAGGTTTTAATACAGTTTGAATGGAGAATAGACAAATGACTGTTTGTGTGTGTTTAGTTGAAAATTAAATTTTCATTCTAGTTAAATTTCATTTTACATTTTAATTTTGTCTGTTTTTGTTTTTCCTTTTTTCAATGTTATTTATCCTTTTTGGAGAATTTAATTTCATTGTTTTGATCCTATACATTTTATAAATTTTGTAAATTTTTTTTTATTATTAATTGAACATCTTTGTTTCAGTTTTTATTTTCATTCTTTTTTTTTTAATTTTTTTCCTCTGGAACAAGTTTTAGCTTTAATCAACCCTTTTATTGAATTTATCGTTTAAAGTAGGCATTTTTTTTATTAAAAATTTTACAGGTGTAAATTGTCATTTTATATAAGAAAATAATATTAATAATGAAGAATTTTAAAAAATTCAATAACGTATGATGGGAATTTTTCAATTTCATTATTTAAGGATGTGGAACCAGGATTGTAAATGATTTGTTTAAATTTCACAAAATTAATTTTAATAATTCATACGCCAGTATATTTTAAGGTGAAACCAAAAATGTCCATATTTCACACATTTTATGTTGAAGCATATTAAATTAGGATATTAAATTTTTTAACATTAATTAAATGTGAAATAAATGTAAATTCACAAGTTGTTAGTGGAAGTTAATGCATTTACTTTTAAATAGTAAGAACGTCTTTTAAACGTCTTGGAAATAATTATATTTTAAAGCCAGACTTCTAATTTTGAAGTTTATTTTGAAGATCTCTGCCATGTAAATTGTATAATAAGGTTATAGTAGTGTACATAATTCAGCTCCTGACCCCAATCGGGATCGAACCCCAAATTTCATTCCTATTAATTGGCAGTCTTTTTTTTACGATCAAAGGTTTTGAAAGCTCAAAGGGCTAAAACTAATTTAATAAATCAAATTAAATTATTTCATGTACATATTCTAAAATTTTTTTTTGAATAATTAAGTTATTTGGTTTCTTTTAAAGTTAAATTTTGAAACTTTGTTTAAAATCGCCTAAAAATTTTTTAATTATTGTTAACATTTTCATTGCGGCGGTGCAGGATGATACTGGTTATGTAGGGTGGTACTATGCTGGTTCACAGGAATCTCGATGGGAACAAAAAGCCCGACGAACTGGCTAGATTGGGTGAGGCAAGCAATGGACTGGTCGGTGCTCCCACCCTTGTGGGAATTGAGGAACACTATAGATGAGGAAGCTAGAAGAAAGATTAGATCATGAAGCTAACTAACATTATCATGTGAAATAATTGCTATAATTGATTCAAGATAAAGTAAAAAATCATATAATTTACATGTACATATTTGTGTCTAATATTTTTTTTTAACTGTAAAGGATTAAACAGTTTATGTAGACAGATAAACAGATGTAAGGTTCCGTAACGGTTATTATTTTGTAATAGCAATTTTCGTTTTCCACTCAATTAATTCTTATTCAACGTAATTGTTTAATCCTTAGTTAACCACCTATATGTATGTTAATATTATTTACCCAAGGGATAAAATTTATAGCACCTATATTATAAATATAAACATAAGCCTTTTCGTTTTTTTCCTTTATAAAGAGTGTAAAGTTGAGTTAAGCCACAAGTTTTAGTTCATATAAAGAAGATTTTGCTTATTTCATTGTAGGTATAATAAAATTGTTTGAAAACAACCATAAAGAGTGGTTAAGGATATGGACCATCATATTCCACATAAAAAAGCTTAATTTTAACGATAATGTTACAACACATACCTGAGAGAAAATTTCAATTTCTAATGAGAAAACTTTTAAAACATAATGTCTATATTAAAAATGAACTAGGTGAAATCACTTAATACGGATTAAAAAGGGATTTCGTTTAAATTCAATTCCATTTTTTGAATAAATATTAATCCTCAATTAAAAATTTGTTGTATTTCTTGTATTTATATATAGGAAGCGGATTTAAAAATATTGTTTCTAAATTCTGACCGAATTCTGTTTTATCTTACGTAACATGATTTAAATTGCAATACGAAATGGTGGTACTAAGCAGTCGTCGGAAATAAATTGCATCAAAAAGAATAAAATACAAATGAATTAGAAAAAAATCGAAATATAATCGGATATCTATTATTAAGGAATGGATTTCGTATAAAATTAATTGAGGATTTTAAAAATCAATTTTGAAATTATTGTATAAAATAAAAAAAAATCGGGAAATCTATAAGACCACAGGATATTCGATTACGAGAATTTTTCCATTTCAATAGCAAATTTGATTTAAAATTGGGTCTAAGTACAAAAAAAATCATCGAGAGATAAAAATAGGTGCATATGAATTGTCGTGAAATTCTATACTATCTTATCTATACTAAAAGATTTTAACCCAACGTAAAACACACCTGGTGTCTTAACTTTCTAAAACTAGTAAAACTGACTAAACATTAGTTTTGTTCAACGTGCTTTCGTTTCTACATTTTGTGAAGGAAAGCACGGAAATTCTGTTTCAGCACTTTAGGCTAAATCAGGAGGTTTAGTTCGTCTCGTCTGTCCTAATATATATAATTTATATATAATTCAAGCTTCCCGACTTATATATAATTCTATATATAAGTCGGGAAGCTTGAATATAATATAAATGGGTCTTCAAATGTGCCTTTGTTTCATAGCGTAGTTCCTTATTTTGTCACTTGAATATTTCGTTTAAATGATATTGTGGAAAAAACTTATTGAATCAAATGTTTATATTGCCGAACATATTTTACAAGAACGAGTTAATTGCTATTGAGTATACAACTGAAATTCTTTATTGACTTCGTAAGCGTATTTAAACCTTAAAAAATTATATTAAAGTGGAATATCTTCGCGGTATCTTCGTTAAAAATCAGACTATACGCGATTACTCCTGTCTTGGACGTGCAGGAGCTTCGTCGGTGGGGCCTGGGGCATAAATCCCAGGGTGGCATTGTGGCTATATACGACCCTTGCTAAGCCCATCGTCACTTACGCGTCGAGCGTGTGGTGCGGGATAAGCTGGAAAAGCTTCAGAGGCTGGCCTGCTTGGAAGTGACCGGGGCTTGCGGACGACTCCCACTGCTGCATTGGAGGTATTGATTGGGTTGCCATCACTGCATCTCCATATAATGAGGGGGCTTGCCTAATGACTTACCAACTTCTCTCTGGCAAGGACCAGGTGGGGCGAAAATTGGCCCACAGGACTCACAGGGAGTTTATTGAGGGAGATCCGATTCTGAGAATAACCATGTTGGATTCTTGTCTGCCACGGTACAATTTCGACTTTGAATACAGGGTTCTAGGAAACCCTGCGACTTCTCCAAATCGCGAACGGCTGCGGTGGCATGCGGGATACTCCGGCCCAACTCGGTTTCCTTAAAAAAATCTATAAATCTACAATTCTGTTTTCTATTGAATAGAAATACACAATTTTTAATTAAACCCACGTTGAATACAAGATACTTATTTTAGTATAGCATTGAATTCCTTTGCTCCCAAATACAGGAATGCAGACAATATGTACCTACACATAATATTTTTAATAATTTTTTCCACATGTAAGTTATTAAACTATCTTGATTCGATTATAAAAAAATAATTTTATTTCACACAATGTCACAACTATTACTTAAAAATTAAATTTTACAATTACTTAAATTCGAATTGATAGTTTAATTATAATATTCTATTCTTATTAACACCAATTTTAGACTAAATCATATCTTAAAATCTAACAGTATTTATAGTAATTAAAATTAAGTTCATTTCCGGCCTCGTGCAAAATTATAGACGTTTCGTCAGCATTTTTGATGGGAACGATAATTTCGTAATTTCTTCATGTTTAAACATGTTCGATTGCAGACGCTGTGTCAGCAATTTTCATGTGAACAGAAATTAGTATCGTACTGAAGATGTAATTTGATACCACTTGAATATGTAACTAAAGACGGTGATAACTCCTCCCCCTTCAAAGATCTGCGTCCCGTAGATCAAGCTGGAATTTTGGTGCTTCTATGACTGAAATTTGCGGAATCTCTATAGTAGGAACCACTGTTGGAGTGCGTTTTCTCACAACCTTGCTGATGTTTTTCTTGATGACCCAAATGATGATGACTGCAATGATGACGAGTCCTATAGTAATATCGGATGCTATAGAGAGTTGGCTCCTTGGTATTAGCTTCTGAAGTTGTTTTGTGTTGCTGATATGAAGATCGTGAATGTAGTCGAGGCTTAGCTTGATATCTCCTTCTTTTAAATTTT
Organism: Condylostylus longicornis; assembly: GCF_029603195.1. NCBI lineage: Eukaryota > Metazoa > Arthropoda > Insecta > Diptera > Dolichopodidae > Condylostylus > Condylostylus longicornis. Next base: position 2,619,325 of record NW_026578068.1, on the reverse strand, counting down.
CTTGAAGAACAGGTGGTAAAACTTGCGACGTGGTGGCAGATTCGCTTGTAAATTTCTGACCTTTTATGTGAACGGTTTCGTTGGTATGCTGTATCATAAAGCTTCCAGTTAAGTGTTTGCTCGTGTTGCCACTTGTTAGCTCCCCATTGAAATTATTGAGAAAGATGATATTTTCACTTATGGTTTCTATGATTTCTTCCTTATTGTATTGAAGGCTGCAACTGGCGTTTATTCCCTTTAGCAGTTGATACATACAGTGTCCTTCGTCCAGTTTTCGAATTTTACTTCTTTCGCATATGGTGATGTTTCTTAAATTCTCGCATTTTGTCGATATGCCATATACGTCATCTTTCACGAGAAGTTCCTGATATTCGAGGTAGACTTGTTGGGAGTTTCGGATTGTTGATCTCGCTATAATGTGGTCATAGTACTGGTTGCCTGTCTTCGGTATTGATAATATGTAGAGAATTTCTCGTCCATTGGTTACTACCTGTGGTTTTGCGTATTCTATTGCCTCAATTTCGTTGACGTAGGGTAGTGTATCGATCTCCTTCAGTATTTTTTGGATTTCAATCCTGCTAAGAAGATTTGTGTTGACGATTCCATTTTTTGCTAATTCTGTCGCTAACACGATTTCTCCCAAGGCTTCTTTTATGATTCCAAGTTTGTTAAATATTATTTGTTCGGATCGATGATCTACGTTCCCTACATGTTCCAAAATGTGGTTAAATCTTTCTACTACTTGGTTTGTTATCCTTATAACTTCACGATTTATTTTGTACTGTTGATTATTATTTTGTATCAGCTTGTCTTGGCTTGTAACGATGTTGTCCCAGTCTGTGGCGTCTGGTGTTCCTGCCAGCCATTTCCATGCTGTACCAATCCAATTTATTGACCGTTGAACTCTTGATTTGCTGCTTCTCAATTTAGTCAGAAATTCCATTATTTGAGCCAGTTGGTGTTCTAACTGTGGTTTCATTATGCTGGTCGAGTTGATTCCATCAACCAAAGGAATGATTTGTTGTATAACCTCGTCATAGCTCTTTAAATCAATGATGTGCACCAAATTGAAATTTCCTTCCAAGATTTGACCTTGTCCTTGTTTAATGGTTGCTATTGCGCCTTTGAATTCGAAGATTTTCGGAAATGCTGTAATCCTAGTGACTGCTAGTCTAAAAAGAAACCTAAGGTTTTGATTATTAACATAATATTCTAATGTTATATGTTCTTGATGTGTGATTTATGGATTCTTTTTCCGGAAGCGGTAATAATGGTAGCTTTATTGTTTTTTGCCACAATCTCTTTCTTGTATATCGGTTTGTGCTTTGCCTTGATTTGCTTGTCTCGAACGTAAATTGTTTCACCTATTGGATAGTTTTTAGGTTCGTCTCTTTTGTTGTTTTCTCTCTTTAATTTCGTTTTCTGATTTTTCTCGATGCGTTCTGTGAGTTCATTATTAATCTTTATTCTTGCTTCGATGAGATTCTGATAGGATGTTCCACTTGGTCTGCCGAAAAAAACGTCGCTGGGCTTCATTTTTGTTACAGAGTGTATTGAATTGTTGTAGCGATCTACTGCTAAGTTGATGATTTCTTTTTGGCAAAGTTGCGGGTATTCTTTCTGAAGACATCTTACTATTTCGATAATAGTTGAATGCACCCTTTCGATTGTCCCGTTTACCTCGCTTTTTTGTGATGGTGTGGTGTAGATTTCTATTCCCAAAGCCCTGATGTAGTTCAGTGTTATAGGGCTCACGAAGCTGCGCTCATTGTCGAATATAATCATTTTCGGGACGGTAAAATAGTGTAATACCTTCGTTATTTTGTCCCTTAGATGAATAGCTGATCGATCCTTGATTCTGAAGAATTTCGCAAATTTAGAGAACTTGTCGACGCATGATATATACTTCTCTCCCTGTATCTCCATCAAGTCCATGTGCAATATCTGTGTTGGATATTTAGGTACTGGAGTTTCTTGCAACTGCGGTTTATGTGGTCGCCTATCGTATTTGTTGCTGCTGCAGATATCACAAGTTTTAGTATATTGTTTTATTAAACTGCTCATATGTGGGAAGTAATATTTTGCTAGTATTTGCTTTCTGTTTTCCTCTGAATTTCGGTGTGCTCGCTTATGTTCGCTCTCGATTATGCTGAATTTCCTTTCCTCTAGAGCTACGTCTTCCACTATGCTTTGCGTTATACGGATTTTGAATCTGTTAAAGTGATCCTTAAAGACCTTCTGCAGTATGCGGATGTAGCATTCTGGGATCTTTATTCCATTCACGAGGTTAGGATTTAATCTTTCTTTCAGTATTTTCGTGAGGGTTCCTTCATTTATTTCTGGTAGATCGATGTAATGCCTGTGGTACCTTGGATGTGGTTCTTCGTGTGCTTCTATGTATTTTCCTTGTCTTATAATGATTTGATTCTGGAAGACATTTATCGGCGTCTCGCAGTGGGGTATGAGATCAGAACTGTCCTCCTCGCCACTATGTGCTGTTTCCGTTACGCTGTCCTCATCTGAACTGCTTGCCGTTTCGGTCGAGCTTGTTGATAAGCTGTTTACTTCGGTTGGCAGCCTGGATAGTGCATCCGCGACAACATTTGTTCTCCCAGGCTTATATATCAGCTCGTAGTTATATTCCTCAATTTTTGATTTCCATCTTTTGAGCTTTGCATTATGATTCCTATTACTCAAGGTGAAAGTGAGTGGTTGGTGATCTGTAAGTATCTTGATTTTGTTAGCCCCATACAAATAATTTCGCAAGTTGTCTAATGCCCATACTATCGCCAACATTTCCTTTTCATTTGTGGCGTAGTTTTCTTCCGTGGTATTGAGCGATCTGGAAATGTACGTAATTGGCTTATCCCTTCCAATCTCACCTTGTGATAACACCGCTCCAATAGCTGTGTCGGAAGCATCGGTTGTTAGGATGAACGGCTTCTCGAAATTTGGAAATATTAGGACTTCTGAAGATATAAGTAATTCTTTCAGCCTGGTAAATGCCTTTAACTCTTCTGCATTCAATTTGATTCCAACTTTCTTAGATTGATTGGCCTTTATTTGTGCGTTTTCGCCTCTTGTTAAGCTCGTTAGTGGTTTCGCCACTTTTGCAAAATCTTGAATAAATCTGCGATAATATGATGTGAGTCCCAAGAATGATTTCAGGTCCTTCAAATTTGTCGGTGGCATGATGTTCTGAATGGCCGCCACTTTTCTGGGATCGGGTTTGATTCCTTCGCTTGTGACTATATATCCAAGAAATTCTGTCTCGGTGTTGAAGAATTTTGTTTTTTCCAGGTTGACCTTCAGGTTAGCTTTTTCCAATATGCTAAAAATCGTTTCAATGTTCCTTAAATGTTCCTCCTCCGTTTTTCCATATATGATAACGTCGTCGATGTATACGTAGCAGCTTTTGCCTATCTGATCCTTTAGAACATCATCTATCATGCGTTGGAATATTGAAGGCGCATTCCTCAGCCCGAATGGTAGTCTTAGGAATTCGTACTTTCCATTCATTGTTGAAAAAGCCGTCTTGGGAATGTCCTTTTTGTGCATCATGATTTGGTGGAATCCGGATGTCAGATCTAATGTTGTAAAGAATTTGGCCTGGCCTAGGCTTGCTAGTGTGCTTGTAATATCCGGTATAGGATATGTGTCTGGTACCGTTACTGCGTTAAGTCGTTTAAAGTCGATAACCATTCTATACTTCTTCACACCTGATGAGTCGGGTTTCTTGGCTACTACCCAGATCGGTGAGTTGTAAGGGCTTTTCGAAGGGCGGATAATTCCATCCTCTAGCAGCTTTTTGATTTGTTCCTCTACTTCCTTCCTCATATTGGCTGGGTATGGATATGACTTGGTGTATATGGGATCATCAGTAGTAGTTTTAATTTCTGCTTTCACTTGTGTGTCTATTATTTCCCTGTCGTTTATCGGGCCAAATATTTTCTCGTATTTCCTTATTATTCCCATAATTTTTTCTTGGATTGCCTTCGGTAAATGGTCTGCCTTGATTTCGATGGTGTTGACTTGAGCTGATGCCTTTGCCTTTAACGGAATTTTTATATCTGGCTTGATCCTTAAGGTGTTGTTCTTTCTGTCTATAATGGCTTCGAGCTTCTTAAGCGTGTCATCTCCAATTATACCATCAAAGGTCTTCAATCCTGGCAAAACGAAAAATTCAATGAAGGTGTTGTTTCCCAGACTCTGAAAAAATCTTCCTCCGATCTTCTTGGTGATTGTTATATCTCCTCCAGCTGAACGTATCTTGAATGGTTTTGTTGTTGGTTTGGCATTTGTCGCGATCTCTTCTCTTACAAAATTTTTATTAGCTCCTGTGTCGACTAGAAATTTTAGGAGCTGGTTGTTTTTTGTCTTGAATTCTAAGTAAGGAACGCTTGAAAGGCGTCCGTCATAAAATTTACTTCTTGAACCTCATCATTTGCATATGCTGGTTCTTCGTCATATTCGCTGCATTCTTCTGGGTGGTCATCTACGTCGTCTTCAAGTGTTTCCATATTGAATAGCCTTTGGTGCTTATTGCTAGGCATGTTGCCTACTGATGGTGGCCTCTTGTATATTCCCCTGTAGTTGTCTGGCCGGTTCATATAATTAACCTGACGTGTTTGTATGGATCGGTCAACGTCCATCTTCTCTAACGGTTTTGGCGGTCTAGGTGGAGGTTGCGATTCTCTCTGATGTTGAATGTTGTAAGCCAAGTTCCGTTGTTCCACTGTTAATGGCTGTTCTGGTTGATACGACCTTGGGTTCCCAGCACTTGGTTGTTGTCGTTTCATGGACATTTTGTTGAATGGTACAGTGATTCTGTTGTTATCATTCCTGTTGTGTATAGCGAAGTTTCGGCAACTATAGTTCTGGAGCTCTAGACACGTTGAATATGCTTCTGGCAGAGTTGACGGTTTCTGAAGCATCAAGTACCTGGACAATTCCCCATTGAGCCCTCGGATAAATACGTCCAGTGCTCTGTTTCTTTGTGATTCTATCAATACGTCTATAGTTTCTTTTGTATAATTCTCGGTCTTGATCTTATTGATTATGAGGGAGAATTGATGGTTGACTCTGGCGTAGAATTCATCTATGGTTGATCTTCCTTGCGTCAGTGTGCTCATTTGGTGCTCCAATGTGCGTATGTCCCGTTTGTCGGCATAATGCAGGGACAAACACTGCTTGATTGCGGCCCATTCTTCGTCGAACAGGTTGTACGATATTAGAGCTGCATCTGCTCTACCTCTAATTTTTCCTCTAATAGCTTGTAATATTGCTCTGTATATGGGTTTGTTTCTGACAACTTCGTAATCTCGTAGAATTGATTCTACGCTGTGCACCCATGATACATACTGCACTGCATCGCCATCAAAGGTTTGTAAATCTTTGACACAGTCCGGAAGTCTCGATATTTGTTTCAGGTCGTCTTCACTTTTCGGTGCTGCCAAATTTGTTACCTGCGGTTGTGGTGTATTGAACTGAGCCTCTAGTTTTGCTAGGCGAATTTCAAACCGTTTGCTTTGTTCAATTTGAGCATTGATGGCTCCATTTAATTTTCTGAGCTCTTCCATTATTTGTTCCATTTTTAACTTTTTATTAAGGTAATTTCACTAATTAAATTATTCTATTACGCGGTTTTAAACTTTTAAATTATATTTTTCTTTCAAATTTTGTCGATTAATTTCAAATTTTTTGTTAAATTTAAGTTTTTAGTTGGTTAATCTTATTAATTTTTCACTGGTTTTATTTAAATTTCTGATTACTTTTGTTTTATTTTTTAATTAAATATTTCTTGGTAATATAAAATTTAATTGGTTAATCTTATTAATCTTTTACTGGTTTCATTTAAATTTTTAATTACTTTTGTTTTATTTTTTGTATTAAATATTTATTGGTTAAATTTTAATTTTTCAATTTATTATCGGTTAATTGATTAATTTTTCAAATTTTCAATTTAATTTTCATTTATCACTTCAATTTTTTTAAATCTTAATTTTTTTAAAATTAACGAAGCTTCTATATTTTTAAAGCTTATTCAGTGAGATGCAGTTAGTTTCCCTCAGTTAAGTTTTTAAGATTAAGTGTAATGAAAAACTACTTACAGGAAAAAAACGTAATTCATCTGTTTGAGTCTTGGTGAGTAATGCGAATAGCGGTTGAGTTGTGTTTGTCCTTTTTAGACGTGAACTTTTATTCTCGTAAACGTCCTACTGCGGCACAATCTTCAACACTTTTTTGTAAGTACGGTTTGCTTCAGTTCCTTTTTCTTTTTATTTCACTTCGGATTTCCACAATACGCGCACTATAGTTGGGTACACTTTTATCGCGATATGCTTATTTTTCTTCTTTTCTTTTAAAATTTAACGAAGAGTTTTGCGATTTCACGATTCAAGTCACGTTGGGCGCCAGTTATTAAACTATCTTGATTCGATTATAAAAAAATAATTTTATTTCACACAATGTCACAACTATTACTTAAAAATTAAATTTTACAATTACTTAAATTCGAATTGATAGTTTAATTATAATATTCTATTCTTATTAACACCAATTTTAGACTAAATCATATCTTAAAATCTAACAGTATTTATAGTAATTAAAATTAAGTTCATTTCCGGCCTCGTGCAAAATTATAGACGTTTCGTCAGCATTTTTGATGGGAACGATAATTTCGTAATTTCTTCATGTTTAAACATGTTCGATTGCAGACGCTGTGTCAGCAATTTTCATGTGAACAGAAATTAGTATCGTACTGAAGATGTAATTTGATACCACTTGAATATGTAACTAAAGACGGTGATAACTTGTATTATTCAAAAACACCGTTCTGTATGTGTAACAAAATATTACTCTCTATACATAATAAATTTTTAAATAAAACAATTCGATTTGATGGATAATGCTTTTCACCATATTCAAACACCCTAAATGACAGCAGATGATGCTAAATTAAATTTGACATTTTGCCAAAACATGAAAAAGAACAGTACAAAAAAAAAATGAAATAAAGTAAAATTCTCAAAAAAAAAAACAGGAAACCAAAAATATTCCTTTAATCATGTGAACACACAAAAATATAGAAATTCATGCGAACATTCAAGCAGGAAACAAAAATAAAAGTCACCTACAATATTTTGTATAGTAAGAGTTCATACAATGTCGGTTTTTACATATACATACCAATTTTTTTTTTTTTTTTTTTGATGAACATTCATAAATTCTGAAGAAGAAACCATCAAATCTAATAAAATTGTAATAAAAAAAATAACATGCAAAGAAACTAAAATACAAAAAAATGAAATACAAAAAAAATTGTTGCGGCTTTTCCCAAATATACCCGATGGGTGAAAGCAAATTTTACAATTGCAAAGTTACGACATTGGAAATTTACTTAATGTAAATAAATCAAATGGCATAGAGGATGTGAGATTTTTCTGTATTGAAAGTTGTTTTTCAAAACTTCAATTCGAGAGACCCGTTTTCTAAAATTTTAGGAATTGCCCTTAATAATGAGATTTGAGGCAAAGAGTTCGTATTTTTATGAATTCCATTATCCCATAAAAAAACCCGAAATAATTATTAAATTTTATAATTTGAATTCATTATACATATGTAATTGCTTCATGCTCTTTAAGTAAGATAATGCACGGCTGAGATTCTGTTGAATTCGGTAAAATATTTTTGTGACAATACCATTATCTTGCGTTAAATTGCTAAGTTATATAAAATATGTTATATAAACAATATTTGCACCCTATTCTTATAGTTTTCTTTTTTAAGTCGAGAAAATTAAAATGCTAACAGTATGATGATGTAAAATAAAACCATTTTGTGTTTTTCCTTTTCATTCCATTATGATTTAATGGGTGTATCCACATGGATGGATAGAAATTGATTGTGGACATAATAATAGGCAGGCATTAGAAGGTTGTACCAAGGGATGCTTCTTATATTATGTAAATGGGTGGTCGTGTTGTGACGTATTCGCAATTTATTTCCGTATTTTCTTGGATTTTTTTTTTACATACATATATTAGTTTGTGGATACAAAGAAAATTCGACAATTTGTTAGCCTCTTTGAGAATTTTATTAAAAAAAAAAAAACGAAAAGAAAAAATTTAAAGTAAAAAATGTATAAAATAAAATGTCATAAAGAAATTTGACAAAAATATAAAATATTTTTCTACGAATAAGTTTTTTTTTTCATTTGAAATTTCAAAGCAATATTTGACGTACATGTATGAATGTATGGATGCACGTGGAGGACTGAAGAAAGAAACGATGAAAGGAAAATAATGAAATAACCTGATAAGCTTTGTTAGTCATAGAAATAATACACACAATCCGACATTCATACAATGATTTAATTCGTGTTGTGGTAGTAAAAATTTATAATTTTCGAGGAAAAATTTAATTTAATTAAATTGAAAGCTGTACGTACGCCTTGAATTCCTGCTCTGTTCTGTCGTTTTTTTTTTCGCAATCAAATTTCTTTGAAGTTGTCATTATCAGTCTGAATATTTTGCGGTCTTATATTATTACGTGGTGATTTATTCATTTTTTTGATGAATAAAAATTTATATTTTCGGGGGCAGTTAGTATCATACGAAACGAAACTGATAGAATTTAATTGTGTGTGTGTATAAACTTATAATATATAAATATGTATAACATGTACATTTTGTTTTAAATAAGTTTTACAAATGTTGGAAGCAATCAGTAAAATTTTTAAAAAATGTTTTCATAAGTAATATTATCAGAAGACAACGTTATAAGGACATTTTACGATTCTGATGTTTTAAAAATGAAATATTTAAATTTTTGAATTTAGTTGCGTATGGATTTATGAAAAAAAAATTTTATTTTCAAATTTTGTGTCTCATATATTCCATGTTTTGTAATTTATTTAAATATTGAATTAAATGATGACGTATCAGTAGCAAAATAACTAAATGATGAGACGTTAGCAAATTGTTAATTTTTATGGGTAAGGAATTTTCTCGTTACACTCGAGGTTAATTTTATTATTCATTAAGAATTTCGATAACATATTCTAATAACTTGGGAAAAATTTAATAAAAGTACGAAATGAGTTTTCTCTCCAAGATTGGGAATTTTGTGTTAATTTGCTAAAATTTCATTTCCATTTTGAAATGATTGGCATACAAGAATTAGTAGGATGAACAAAAACTGAATTTCTTTTAAATATCAAAATACTTTTATTTAATCCCACTTAAAAAGAACCTGCATGGCCATAAACTCCCGAAATTAGTCAAACTATGACTTACCATTAATTCTATCGTGTTTTTGTGTTTACAATTAGTGAAGTTCCTTATTTCCTCAGTTGCTTGGGGTCCCTATGAATGCCACCATTGTGCACATACCAGTGATTTAAATTTTGATAATTAAATTTGAATTATTATATAGATAAATTCATTTATATATTCATTGAATTATTATATAGATAAATTCATTTTTTTCCTCATTTCAATATTGAAAGCAAATTAACATAATTATAATACTGAAACCCTTTGTAATTTATTGAAATATACAAATAACTTTTATAATTAATTTTTAATAATAAAAATTTTTAAATGAGTTTAAAACAAAAATTAATTTAACTATAGGCAAAATTTAAGACAACTTCTTTTCGGTCAATCATTATTAGAGTTGAATTCATAATTATAATGTGTTGTTGTGTGTTGCGAATTATCAAAAAAAAAAAACAAATTAGTTATTTTTTTAATAACTGAATAATAAAGTGAAAGTTTAAAAAGTTTTTTTTTCCATTTTTGAAGTTATGCAAATAATTTTAAAATTAAATAAAATTTTCATTTAAAAATTCATTTTTTATTGAAAAAAATTATAATAATCGAAATTAATTTGAGACTTTGTTCAACAATTTGATTGACAAAAAAATTTTAACTTCCGGTCAAAATATTTATTTTATATATTATATAGTTGAATGTTTGTATTGGTTTTTTGAAATTTACATTGAAATATGAGTAAGGGTATACAGCTAGTATAGGATGCTAATATTTAAAGCATAATATAATTATGTTAAATACGATATAGGTACGTAATTTAAAGGACTAACATATCTGAAACCTGTAATACTACGCTCAATGACGGCCTTCTGATCGCAGGATAGGGGTAGCAAAACGGCACATTTGTGCTAATTGGAGTAAGGCCACGTCGATCAATCAACCAATCAAAGACAAATGTGAATTTAGGCAGAGACTCTTCAGAACGAATTCTTTAATTTTAACAATAAGTTTTGTTGATTTTTTTAAATAAGAATTTCTACAGCTCTGTAATAATAACCTTGCTCAAGGTTGCTTTAATTTTCACTGAAAGCACATAGCATAGAGACATGACATTCAAATGATTATAGTTTTTGATTTCTTGTACAAAAATTTTACATGCAAATTTAGTTGATATAAATAACTAGAAACAGTTAGTTTGTAGTTGATTTATGTAACTATATAAGTTTTTTATTCCCATCTAGAATTAAATCTTTTCTTTTTTAGTATTAAAAGTGAAACTGAACATTCTTAAAGAATAAAATATTGAAATCAAAGGTCCTGAAAAATTTCAAGGATTTTCAAAACATTAAAAGTCATTATAACTCTATTCTATAATTTTCTTGAATAAATTTATGACTCGTTTATTATGTCATAAGTATTTAAATAAGTACTTTATAGAATTATAACGGTATTGTATATACATACATACTTATATACAAAAATATACAATACTTAAAAAATTTTGCTCAAATGCTTCATTATGTCATTTTGAAAAATGTGCCTATGATACATGCATTTTACATAGCCATGCTACGCACATACATACATATATAAAAATATTAAAATAAATATTACGAATAAAACTCAAAAGAGAACAATCCTAATTATATATATAGTTTTTACTAAATTCTTGTAAATGAACAAAAACTTCAAATTCAAATGGACGTAATCGGATAATGTTATATAGGCAGAAAATTCTTGCATTTTCAAATGTATTATATTGACATGGTAAAAACATTTTAAATTTTGATATTTTGATATCATCAGAATTTTTGCTCCGAAACATTTTTACTAATGACAATTTAATTTGTCAAATGTGTGTGTATATGAGACAAAAGTATTAAAAAATTATTTCGTATTGCGTCGGAAGGCTTACGTTTATAACAACGGTGGATGTTCAGTAATTACGAAAAAAAATTAAAATTCAAGAAGGATTTCTAACGGAATTCCGTGTAAAATTTTCCATTAGAAATATTTTTAAATACGTGGGAAAATATCTGAGGTGTCAAAGCTTTTTTCTATGAAAGTGGTCGCTTTGATCTATATGTACCGGAGTATACAATTTTCTTCGGATATATCTAATTCTGAAAGAAAATCCTACTATGTGGATTTCATAGAATTTCTTATGGGAATTTTGTAACAACTTAGAATTAGTGTGATACTTCAATTTGAATTTTTGCTAATATATGTGACGTGATGTTTGTAAAACCAAAAAAAAAATTTCGAAGTTGAAATGTAACATTTTCCATAATTAGAAAAAAATCCAAAATCATTTGTATATTTCCTTACATTCGGAAAAGCATTCGGTACATCTTGAATTGGTATACAGTAAATGCCGAACCTAGTGAATTGGATACATAATTTAATATTTGAAGAACATTGAAAATTTAATTACAAATTAAGAAATTGAAAATTATTTACATAGGTATATCTACATATATAGTCAAAGAATTCACTGTTTTGAGAATATAATTTTTGGCCAGATTCCTATAATTAATTTGATAGAGCTGAAACAATTTATAAAATTATCTCATATACAGTTTACATTGCCTATGAAAGAAAATTCAATATTATAAACCTAATAATTTCTTTTGAAACATAAAAGACTAAATTTTAATAGTCGATATTTAATATTATAAAAATATATAATATGCATATTCCAGGTCTATATTAATATATTTACTGTAATATTTTAAAGTTATATGTATTTATAATATCATATGTATAATTCAATGTGCCATGATTCTAATGTGATGTATTGTAAACTACACTGACATGATAATATACATAAATAATTTAAACTTAAATGTAAATGAACATTTAATATTCATATACTGACACCATCTGTTCATTAAACATGTATAAAAAAAGAAACTAAAAATAGAAAACAAGAGACAAAAATAAAAAATCTGATGTGGTCAGCACATAACCGACCGCAATGTGTATTGTCTAGTTAAATCAAAGTGTTACAGAATATTATAAAAATGTCTGTTAAATACTTCTTTCCAATTTTTAGGACATTAGTAAGCTTATAGTTAACATACCTAGAAAAATGTAAATTTGGCTCTTAGTAGAGTTTCGCTTTGTGCTATCCGAATTCCCTGAAATGCTCGCCAGTTAGTTTCGGTAGCAACCAGAACTCAAATATCAAATTTCAAGAAACTCCATTAATTCGTTCCGTAGATATGGTGAAAAATGTAAAATCGGCCCGCAGATCAGTTTTCGAGCCCTGATTTTTCCAAAAAATTTGCATGTTCATTGTTTTAATACGAGGAACTCAAATATTAAATTTCAATGAAATCGGTTGATTATTTCTCTTTATATACACAAAAATGTATATTTGGCTCGTAGTAAACGTCCAGTTGCCGATGCCTGATTTGTTCCAAAAGCTAGGAATTTTCACGGACGGTCGAGCAAAGCTCATATATGAAATTTCAAGTAAATTGGTTGAATATTTTCTTCAAAATGGTGAAAAATGTAAAATCGGCCCGCAAATCAGTTTTCGAGCCCTGATCTTTCCAAAAAATTTGTATGTTCATAGTTTTCATACGAGGAATTTATATATTAAATTTCAATGAAATCGGTTGATTATTTCTCTTTATATACACAAAAATGTATATTTGGCCCGTAGTAAACGTCCAGTTGCTGACGCCTGATTTCTTCCAAAAGTTAGGAGGTTTCATCGCCGGTAGAGCAAAACTTATATATGAAATTTCAAGTAAATCGGTTGAATATGTTCTTCAATATGCTCAAAAATGTAAAACAGGCCCGCTAAAAAGTGCAGTTCCCGAGGCCTGATATATACCAAAAGTTGATCGATCCGTGCCATGGTGGAAATAAACTTACATATAAAATTTCATCAAAATCGGTTCAGCCGAACTTGAGATACACGCGTGCACACACAGACCGACAGACGGACAGACCGACAGACCGACAGACCGACAGACCGACAGACCGACAGACCGACAGACCGACAGGTTGCTAAAAATAGTTTATTTACACTTCCCTACTATGGAGAAGTACGTTCCCACCGAAAACTCGATATGCAAAATTTGTTGCCATCACATAACCTACCTATTGTTTACACAATACGGTCGGTAAAAAGGGAACACAACATCTACATATATGTAGTATCAAAATTTTGAAAACCTGCATTAAATGAATTGTATATTATTCAGCTCATTTACTAAATAGGACGATTTTTTACCCAATATACAAAGTATGTATACATATTATATTGTAGTCACAAAATGTTTTATGTAATATAATTACCTATGCTATATACATGCATTCATGTTTATTTATATAACAAATATATATAACAAGAGAACATAATATTATAAATATCTTTCAAAAACTTATAGATCCTTTTCAAAAATATTATTTAGCACTACAATACAATGATGTAAATTTTCTATAATATGGATATGCAATAAATATTAATGTAGTAACACACATGTCAAATACATACATATATATACTTAAATAATATATGTTATGTGGAAATATGTGCCAGATATTCTTTAAATTTTAACTTGGTGACAATATTAATTCTATGTGATTAAAAAAGGAAATAAGATTTTTTGAAGTATCGATTTAAAGAAAAATCTGATTTTTTTTTCAGCTTTTCCATTTAATTTTGTAGTCCCTACCTGTCCAATTGGAAAAAGAGTTGCTATTTTCAAACTCTAATATTTCGTATTCTGATATTTTCAGTTTTCCTTTTATAACTAGAGATATTAGCTTTTTTTTACGATAATATTATTGCAATTTGCATACACACAAAATCAAGTTAACATAATTTATTAATATATCCTTTTTGGATACCAATTCAGAATATCACGAATATTATTTTATAAAATTTACTTTTTTCTAACATTTCAATTCTATTTAACTAAGCACTTCTAAAGTCTTTTTATACCCGTACGAACGTATGTTCGAAGGGTATACTAAATTTGCCTTGCCGCTTGTAAGGCTAAGAAATAATGGTCTGAGATATAGACTCAAGTGTATGTTTTTGATCAGCGTTGAATTTTGTGTTGATTTAGCTTTGTCTATCCGTCCGTCCTCCCGTTCTAGCAATAACTCAAAAACTAATTGAGCTAAGTTCACCAAATTTTCACAAACGATTTATTGTTGTAAGTACCAGAACCCTATTCAAATTGGACATGACCGGTTCGGGTAGCTGCCATACAACTTCAAAATTTATTTGGCTACATCTCAGAAACTTTAAAAGCTATGGTATTGAAATTTCGCACAAACGAATATATTAGTAGGACCAATGTATCAGATAAAATTCCTTAAAATTGCTTGGCTCTTTCTGGTAGCTGCCGTACAACTTCAATAGTAGTTTTGTACATACAGTATTTTGAAAAACATTTTACTGAAATTTTGCATAAATTAATATGGTAATACAACAACTTAAAATCATAGTCTGTCCCATAATCAGTTATAGCATATTTATTTGCTCATAGGATAACGAATTCGTGCGGGTATTACAGAGTTGACAAGGTCAACTCTATTTTTTCACGTTTATTTAAATATTTTTTCTATTTTTTAATCATTTCATTATTAAAATAATAATAATTATATTTGAATTAGATATCGAATAATGTTGGTACATTACAACAGGCTAATACTTAATTACAACATTATTAAATACCAAAATATTTAAAATCTACCAAAAAAAAATATGCAATAGTTTTGGTGTATTTAAATAAACCGCAGATTATTTTTATTTATTTTTTATTTAATTTGAATTTGCTTTAAGTAAAAGAAAAAGCCATTTCGCGTTAAATAAATTATTATTAGTAAAATAATATAAAATATTAGGCGACATTAGAATTTAATGTGACATAAATTTGCATTAAATTTGAAAATTTTTTTTTACCAATATTATAGTAATTATGTAAATTTTATTTAGAAATGAATCAAAATTTATATTCAAATTTTGTTTATATAGCTAGTTTAAATTTTTGGAAAAGAAATATATTTCATTATAGTTATTTACAAAATTAATTCTATCAAAGCATTTAAAATATTTTTTATTAAAAGATTGTCAAATAATTTAAAATTGAAAATTCATTATTCTAAGAATTAGAACATACATTGTGTAAAGCTCTTTTTACTAGCCCAGAAATTTAATCGTCTCTTCTTTGTATATAACGTTCTGTGGTTCTGTGCAGAGCCGTAGTTGGATATTTATGGTATATGTATAAAAATATAAAGCTAGAAGACTTAATAAGATAAACAACATTTATCGATGGAATTGGTAAGTTGTATCTGAATACAAGTATCTGATTATGAAGCGAAATTGTCTATATTTTGTAATATTATATGAAGAGATTCTATATTATTAAAATGAAAAAATTCACAATCTTATTGCATACTTTTAGGGGTACATACATTGAATAATATTAAATATTCTTCTTTGAAATACCAATGTATGCTAGCTAGCTCTATACATTTATTATAAAAAAAGTTTTTCCGTTTCTGTTAACACAATTTAAGAAAAAGTTAACGAATAAAAAACTTTTACACAATATAGATATTTATTGGGAAATTTTAACAAAAAGAATTTTTCTTTTTAAAAAAACTGCACAAAATTTTCAAATTCATTTTTTTTTTCTAAAGTAATAAGTAATAAAAATGCTAAAAAATAGCCATTTCGAAGATTAATAAGAATTTTTTTATAAAATTTCGAAAACTTCTTCTCCCTTACAATTGACAAAGAAATTCCTATAAATAAAGTCTTCCTTTAGAAATTCATTCTTATATAAAAATAAATTTAGGCAAATGTAGGAGTTTTTATTTGAGAGTCTCAAAACTTTTCTTATTTTTGTTATACGTATTAATAAATTGTGTACTATTACAATTTTGAACAATATATAACATCAATTTAATTAACTTTTAATTGTGAAATAAATTTTACTTACATGATGAAAATTATATTAAGAAAAATAGAAAAAAAAATTCTGTATATTATGTAAGTGTGTATAGTTGAAAGCTTTGTGATCCTGAATTCATTTCTAACTTATTCACAAAATAATATACAAACAAAATAAATTTATAAATGTAAGTATACTAAGAATATATGGAAAGAAAATAAATAGATGTAGATTAGAAAATTCTTGTATAACAAAATTACAAAATCTTATATAATTTTAACTTCTTTTTATTATCCTTGTAAATTTATTTTTGTTTTTTTTTTGTTTTTGCTTTAGTATACTGTTTTTTATTCATTACTCAATATAATTTTAACAAGCATTATTAGAAATTGTACTTATACATATATTTTATTACACAATCTCAAAATATATTGCACACACATCCCTATTATATAGCAATGTACAAGCACTCTTAAAAATTATTTTATGAGTACGTACACTTATAAAAATTGTATTAGATTTTACAATACCTAATTGTTAGTATGCTTGTATAATATTATACTTGTATATAGGATGGTATTTATATAAATATGTGAATTTAAAATTTCGTCTTTATTAGCACGTACATCCATTCTATTCGAATGAACATATGCTTATATGTTGTTCATAAAAGTCATAAATATGTTCTTATTTTAAATAATATTAGATACCTTTATAAAATTAACTGAAGATTAATTATAATTTTTTAATTTAAAAAAAAATTTTTATTAAGCACTTTAATCTTTATATAACTTGTCGGGGAATTGAGATGTGTTTATTTTATTAGATCTGTTAAACGCACATATGTACATAGATCTATTTTATATGTAAAGGAAATATAATTTTTCAATAGAGATTTGTATGTAGTGCATTATCAAGGTTATTTGAACGATATTTTTTAAAATATAATTTAATTTAAATTTAAGGTTGTGATTTCAATTTCGGATTTATATTTTTGAAAAAAATTTTGGGAATTTTTTATGTCAATGTATAACAAATATTTGTAAATTTTTAATATTTTAAGATTTGACTTGAAAAATAACCGTACGTCAACCGTAAAGCTACGCATGCGAACATTTGCAGCTTCTCCAAGTCTCTATTTGTAACTTCATGCTTGATCCTTTTTCCTCACCCTCCCACCCCGTATGTTAGAAGCGGTGCTTCCATCATGGTATAAATCCACCACAGTCCTGCCTTCCATGATGTCATGATAGACTTTGCCCTGACTACCTCGTCGTGTTTGTTTGCTTTCGTGTTGCATCGAAGCCGTTTGTCAAAAATTTTAAACTCAAAAATTTTACCTCCTTCTTTAGTTAAATTGTTTTTCCATGCAATGCTATTGGCGCTGACGCGGTCTTGGCTGACAGGGTTCTTTGATAAGTATCATCACTAGTAGTTGCTTTATGAGCATTCTTACCATTACTTCGGAAGCAGTTTTGGCCTAATGAAGGATAACCTGAGTCACACTGGTTTTTTTTTGTGATTTCATTAGAGAGCTGGGAGGGCCTTCTACTCTTTTGGAAGGCTGAGGAAGGTGATTTCCAGCTCCTCAGCCAATTTCTCAACAGTTCGCGATGGTATTATGCTGCAAAAAATTGTTTCAATTATAATATAAGACAATTACAAATAAAAATATTATTTAATTTATAATTTTCCAAATGGTTTTAATAATTATTTTTTTAATTAAACAATTAAGATAAAAATTTGAGCTACTCTTCGAAAAATAATAACTCATATGAGTTTCTAATTTACATAGAAGGATATAATGACTTCTTGCCGTTTTAGATTATTTCATTTTAACACTTAAGTTTTGAAATCAAAAATATTTCTATAAAATATTATTTATAAAAAATTTATAGAATAGGTAGAGTCATATATCAAATTTACAGAATAAGAGGGTCATATTGTATTTGTCCCTCTTACAGTGAAGAATTTTAAAATAATTATAACATTTATACCGCTTATTCGTGAGCTGTTCGTGTTGTTTGTATTAAATTTGAGCGCTGTTACTTGAATATTTTCTGAAATGTGATTCAAATATTTTAAGTTCAAGTAAAACGGAAATGACGCACAAGTCTATTTTTTGTCTTGACCAAAACGAACACGAAATTTATTATAAATTAGTAGCATATATTATGAATAGTCGACGTCGCTTATTAATTATTAATACTTGAATTTATTAGATAGAGCATAAAATATGGACCGTTAAATGAAATTAGCTTACCTTATCTAAAATATTTTTTGTTTTATGTAGCTTAGTGAACTTTAGGATGGATTTTAGTACTATGCATAAAACATATTTGAAAAATAATTGAACCTGAGAACCTAAGGAGATAGTATTCATATGCATACAATACCGAAAACATTGAACCATATACTCATATATACGTACATGTGTAATATAGTAAATAATCAAATTTATTTGCATATAAAAAATAATTTATTATTAAATGAAAATTCTGTTCAAAAAGATTTTAAAATTATGTATATGTAAATCAGTTAAAAAGGAGAGAGAATAAAATAAATACAAAAAATTTTTGTGGATATATAGAAGCTTTGTATAATTATATAAAATGAATAATTAGTAAGCTACTGACCAAATTAAGGTCAAGAAGGTTATATGATATAGCATATACAAAATTTATTTATATGTATATGAAAAACGTTTCCAAGAAATGATTTTTTATTTTAAATTTATTTTCTTATATATTTAATAAGTTAAAGGATATTTGCAAATTAAATCCTTAAAAAGTTTTTTTTTTAAGGATTATTATCTATTTTTGAGTTTGTAAATATTTGAAAATTTTAATTAATTTCAAATATTTTCCATTTTTTTTTTATAAATATTCAAAGGGAAATTTTACGCTTACGGAATTAAAGAATTAATTTTTCAATTCTAAGAAATTTAAAATAAGAAATTTGTTATATGTTCCATTTGTAATTAATGCTAAAAATATCAAAGAAAATTTTTGGGCTCAAATAGCACATTTCCAAATAAATATTATCATTTTCTGTTGAGATTTCTTATATTATATCAAAAGTTTTAATTACATGTATTATGATAACATTTATATTGAGATTTGAACTTAAAAATTATACGAAAACCATAGGTTCATACAAAGTATCATAAATTTAATCGAAAACGATCATCATTTAATATCGGCATGTTCATTGAAATTAGATATTTTTAGTTCGATTACACAAATGACAAATTATTTTAGGAGATAAATTTTTGATTATTTCAGAGTTTCAGTACGCAAAAATTGTCTGGGACACCATCCGCACAATGTTACTCATGTGTTGATAGAAGAAGATTGCGAAAAATTCATCAAGTCAGAGTAAAATCTGTTTGATAAATAAAATATAATCACAGCGGCTGAACAACTGAGTATGATATAAATACTTCGTTAACTGACAATTTACACCCAATATTTTTAATAATGGATTGCTTGTTACTTTTACTTATTGATACTAAAACAGTTACACGTATCGTCCCCGTCCACCTGAGGTAATTATAAATTCATAACATTTTTAGGCGAATGTTCTAAGAAATATTTTCCTATTAAAACTTTTTTTTTTTCGATTTTGAAAGTCTTAGGTTTCCTAGAATTTATGAATGTACACATAGGTTGAATTTAATTTATATTGTACTCTAAGCTGAGTGGAATTATTCTAGTGGCATTGAACCTATATTTAATTATACTTTCCTTGTTACTTTTAATAAATTACAATTATAAAATTAAAAATATATTATTATTCTGTTTGCATGCAGGGAGAATAAAAAAAAAAATCTTGCAAACTTTCATTATATAAAAAATTTTATTTAAATAAATTAACTTTTCCATTTTTTTTGTTCTTTTTTTATTTTTCTCATATTTTCTTACCTCAATATTGAAAATTAAAGATGAAATTTTCTCCATAAAAACGACATTACTCATTATAACTTACTTACAATATAAATTTTAAGGGGGAAAGAAAATAAAACGGAAAATTTTTTTCACTTCCAAGAAAAATTATAAAAAAATAACAAATAAATAGAAGAGGAGGAAAAGCATTTGCAACGTGAAATATCACCAGTTAAGTTAATTGTACCCTGTTAATCTATATGAAAAAAATAATATATGTTCTATAGTTTTTTTTAACCCTTCACAATTTTATATAAAAATAAAAATATTTTGTAAGATAATATTGAAATGATGATAAAATGTTCTCCGCTAACACAA
This sequence comes from Condylostylus longicornis, assembly GCF_029603195.1. Classification (NCBI taxonomy): domain Eukaryota; kingdom Metazoa; phylum Arthropoda; class Insecta; order Diptera; family Dolichopodidae; genus Condylostylus; species Condylostylus longicornis. The sequence goes on along the minus strand of NW_026578068.1, from coordinate 2,598,862 downwards.
TTGAAATTTTAGAAATCGAACAGAGCGATTATGCATTTTGCCGTTTGAGTCCTCTGCTTTGTTCACTATTAAATCGAAATTATCTTTTTGTTAATATTGGAAATGACAATTATAGATTAACCATTTTTTCTCAGAATGTCCACTGAACTTGTCATCTTTAAAAATAAAGTGAATGAATAGTGATTTAATTTTGTATAGATTTGTAGAAAGCACGGAATATGAAATACGAAAAAATTCATCTCACTTGAAGATTATATGAACTTTATGAGACTCACATATTTTTCTTTCACTCGGCGAGTAAGAAAATGAGATATTTTCATGTTCTTGGTTTTTGTGTTAAATCTTAAAGTGAAAAATTTTTGTCCGCGTGCGTTATAAGCGAAGAAAATGCACTGTAGATGATTCTTTTACTATAAAACGGATTCTTATAGTTCATATTAATTTATTACTTTATTACACTTAGACTACTGACTTACACAGAGATAATGATGAAACACAAAAATTACCAGTGTATACTTTAAAAATTAGTCAAATGTTTAGTCAAATGTTTTCAAACTTGCAGCACTGCATTTTGAAACTTTATTGAAAAAACCGTCAAGATATTTTTCGAGACGCTTTCTGCTTTTCCTTGCGCATTCAGAATGGTTTTTAAAACAATTTGAAATTGAATACTTCGACAAAATTTCTGCCTAAACAATGTAAAAGGCGACGCTTCACGTAAACCAACGTACATTAGTTTATGCAATACGAGAATAACGCTTTAATATCGAAGTTGATAAAGTAAAAGGAGCTACAGTGAAGTAAATTTATTAATACCTTGCCAGACTTTTCTAAATTGTTTTAGTTAAGAAAAAAATATGCAGTAGTTTAAAAATTTTTAGAAGATTTTTTTTTTAAAGAAAATTAATAGCAATATTTTTTCGTGTTTTAGTAAAGTAGAAAAGTTAGTAACAACAATTTCAAATATATTTTCGGAAAAGGGGTATCGAGAAAAGTTTCCCTCTTTTTATTTTTATTTAAAGTTTTTTTTTTCTTTCTGTTTATGAAACAAAAAAGATAGGAGCAAAATCTCTCACGTACTAAATTAAAAACCAAAACTGAAAGTATCTAGGGTTTTCAAAATTTCTTGGTCTTGTTTGGTTTTCCTTTTCTTTTTTTTTCAAAATTTTGAAATATGACTTCTTTTCTTGAAAAATTTATGCTTTTTTTTCCATTTTGTTACTATTACGAATACATTCATACACACAGAAAATATTATAGAGAACATGAAAACTTCTATGAAGCTCAATTTTTATTTTTCATCCTTCAGTTCTTTCAAGGGACTTAATTCATATAATAGTAGTGAAACTTTTGTTTTGTTCTTTTATTTTAAATATGTTCCGTACAGAGTTTGAACGATCAAAAGGTAAAACGTGAGTTAAAATTTTTTCATAGATTAGTTCAAATGAGTATAATATATACGTGTATACAAAAACGAGTGAAACCTTATGGGACTTACAGGTAATTATTCTTCCCAGGCTAAGAACATTTTTATCGTTTTCCCTTTTGTGTTTGTTGTTTTTGTTATTTGTGTTTCTTATATTATTTATTTTTATTTTTTTTGTTTTGATATAGATTTTTATTGTTCATTTTCAGAAGTCATTCTTTATTATTAAAACTGTTAATAATAACGTATTTTTAACTTTCTTACATGATTTCAAGTTAAGGTTATTAAGTGCAGAAAAGCACTTATTTTTTCTTCTCGAATTTAAAGTAGCAATAACAAAAAAATTAGATACCTTTATGTGTATAACAAACTCTTACCTTAAATATTTAAGGTAAACGGAAATATTGGCATTGATATTCATTTTTCTGACACTCATGTTGCATTTTAGATTATGAGAACTTTAATACAAGTGATAATAACAATTAGAGGAAATAAGGAGAAGGCTTCTTTATAGAAACTGGAACGTAAGAAAGAAAAAATTTTTATATGTATTTAAATTGTTCGATATCATAGAATCTAGAATATTTTTTTGAATTTTTCCAAATTTACAGATCGTTAGTGCATAAGACAAGCATTCACACTATGTAATAATTTGAATTTTGGAAGAATGCGCAATGATGATTATAAGCATTATATAAGGTCCTGACAAGTTGCTTGAGTTCATCAGGAGGGTGGATCTCGAGCGTGTTCCGCACTCGGATGGGGGAGCACAGTAGATCCTTATACGTGGTCGCGGTGCACTGTTGCCCCCGTTGCACAAATCTACAAATCTACAAGTGAATTGTTAAGTGAATTGGAAATTATTAACATCTTTTCATCATCAAAAATTATTTTTTACACTTAATTTTTAGTATCGTTAACTAAAAATTATTGAAATTTAAAATATAATATTAAAATTTTTGAGATTGTGCTTTACAAATTTTTGTTATAATAAACCTGTACTCACTCATACAACTGATTTTAATATTAGAAATAAATTAATAAAACAGAAACCTTATTTTGCCAGTATATTTCCCTTTTAATTGCATAAACATGTTTACCACAATCACATGTTCGAATTCAAGTAACAAATTAATATAAAACCCTTATAAAATTTGATTGTAATGAAAATTGTGTTAGTCAGTTATTTGAAATATATTGTTATTATAATTTTAAAATTAAAATAAACAGAATTAAGCATAACATTGAATAAAAATTCTTTTTGAATTTGATATCTAATTTGAAGGTTTTTCTTATATAATAATTTTAATGAAACCTCAAGGCAATAATAAAATCATACACCATAATAAAATCACATATATAAAGGTATTATATTTATTACAAAATGATATAGTAAAGATAAATAATATCAATTACAATTATTTGCTCTTTTTCATTGAATCTTCTTTTAAATTTGTTGATTCAAGTAGAAAAGTGACATGATTAAAGTATATGGCATTGCATAATCTGCATTTGAATTATTTAATGAAAAGGAAATTGAATTTGTACTAGCAATACTATTAATAATACTATATTTATTTTTATTTAATAATTTAATATTTAAAAAAAAATAATTTTAAAATATTTATTGAAATTAAAGATTTATTGAAATACATAAATTTTAAAGAAATACTCAACTGGTTTGTTTTTTCACATCTTTGTACAAATAAAGCTGTTTGGGGGTGCTTAGAGCAAAATAGACACTTCTAGACTTTAATTGAATTCTAAAATAGACTTTAATTGAAACACTCAAGAGCTAAACCGCAGTTATCTCGCGTATTATTTTGGAGAGCTAGTTACATAATCAGCTAAACCAATACGTATTAATTGATGTTCAGTTGATTTTACTTAGAGCATCTGCAAATATCCGCCTCCTTTATAAGAAAAATTCAGGCAACTGTAAAATCATAAGTATTTTACGTTAAAATCTATGTGTATAAATGCATATATTAAAATCAATCTTGAGATTTAAACAGTTTTTCGTTATACCTTGTTAGAAATTCTACCTTACCAACTGTCTCTTATTAAAATTTAACTGTGTTGGTTTGAATATTTCGATTTCTAAATTTCATTAAGCAAACTAAGGTCACACATATTAATTTTTATATTAACTAAGTTCTTGATTAATGTAAAATTCTTCGAATTTTTACATTAATCTTACATTCAATAAAATTTTATTAAAGTTTTCAATTGAAATATGAAAATTTGGGCAGAGAGGAGCGGTTTACTTAGTTTAATCTTATTAGATTTTAGTATTTTGCTATAACTAGCAATTTATTAAGTTTTTCATTTCTGGAATGAAGGAAATTTTGAAGTACACTTAATTTTTATGGTATTCTCTTTTCTGACTTGCAACTTTAATGCTTTTTGAACAATTAATGTTAAAATCAAACTCAGGCAATTGCAATGTTAAAAAGTTTCATATACAAAACTAAAAAAGAATATTTTTTTTGTTAAAAACAGACAAAATTTATTTTTAATTTTTAATTTGTATGACGCTAAATTTCAAATTTCAACAAAATCTATATTGGCGAGTGTGAGAAAACGTTCTATCATCCTAGAATTTGTTTCGATTAAAAATATTTTTGGTTTGAACACATTCATTGTGAAAACAGATTTTTCATTGTTTATAAAATGAAGGTTTTTTTGTAAATCTTCAATACATTTATAGAAAATTTAATTTTGGAAATATTTTTTATCCTTAGACATGTTAAAGACAACTATTTCAATATAAAAAGAAGGTTTAGTCTTTTTATTTTAGTTTTATTAAAATGCCTACATTATTATCTTTTCAGTATAGAAATTTTTAATTTAAAAATTTTTAAAGTATCCTCTAGACAATTTAAAATTGACAATTTATTGAATTTATTGAATTTTATACTAAAACAAAAAAATAATAGAATTAAATGAATAAATTATGCAAAATTTATTTTCTTTATATACATAAGTACCTACATACATCTACACATAAAATTTTTTCACCTTTATTCAATAGAATATTTTGTTTTTATAATAACATTCTTTTCAATACCTCTTTTAATACAAAATGTATGAAAGTCCTTTTTAATTTGGCTATAAATATTTTTATATGTATATAACCTACTTGTTTGAAGGGTGATTCGGGTCAATAAATTCATAAATTATAAAATAGAATATTCGCTTTTGTATATACGATATAAATACATCTATCTATATGTTTGGACATTATGTAGAACACATATACATGTACGTATCTATATACCCACACTTACATTAAAAAGTTACAAAGAATCAAAATGTATTTTGTGCAAACATCAGCTTCTTTAACATCTTTAGCTATAAATAAAAATAAATTAAGTATGTTGCTTCTATGTATTGTTACAATGTATATATTATATTTTTTATTTCATTTCTATAAAGTTCATGTAGAGACCTACTGTTGTGACCTTTTGTAATTGTATATATATATATTTCTAAAAAAAAAAAAAACAAGAAAAACGCAATAATTTAGAAATGAGAAGAATAATAAATAAATAAAAGTATAAATTTGTACTTTTGGGGTGTAAAAAGGATAACGTGTTATAATGGATTTGCAATAAATTAAAAAAGAAATAGGAGTTACCGAAATCATAATGTTCTTGAAAATATGATTCTTGAGTTTGATTTTTGCTTATACATTGAAAAAATTTTAAACAAAAAGTTTTATAGAAAGTGTTTTCAATGGTCAATTCATAGACAGAATTTTTTTTGTTTACCGAACGTGTTTATAATTATTAATATTTATTGAAAACTATAGGAGTTTTGAAGTGCTATTCAGGCATCATTTTATTTTGAAATGAAAATATAATAATTGAGTTAATTCTGTATTGAAAACTGTAAGGACACATTAAATATCAAATTTTATAAAAATACTACTTTTTCTTTGAATTGTTTTTGAATTTTTTTTCAAAAATTAATTTTAAAGTTACAATTCAATTAATTGGATAAAAACAATATTTTAAATTAATTTTGTGAGCACTTATATTTTTTGTTTAAATTTCTGAAATTTTAACAATAACCAGATTTTCAATCATCATTATAAATTTGATATTATTTTTTTGCAATAACGCTCTACAAATTTTAGTAAATTGCACTTTAATCAAGTTTAAAAAAAATATTTTCAATTATTTTATAACCAAACTCACCGTTTGAATATTCTTGAACTCCTTGAATGCATGTTATTCACATGTATTGTAGTATATAAGATAAGATATCCAGTATAAGATTGTAAACCCAAAAAAAAAATATTTTTTATTGAAAAAAATAAAAAACTCAAAATTTAAAAAAAATAAAAATTGAACGAGATACCATTTTTGAAATGAAAATATTTTTATAAAAAATTCATTCAGACGGTGGTCTTGTAAATCTTTTATAACAGTTTAATAAAAGATTTAAAAATTCTTAAATGGGATTTACATATAAATTGAAGAAACAGTAAAAATTGAAAAATAAATAATATATGTACGTCTGTAAAATTTTTTGTTTTCATATTATTATTGTTATTGTGGAAAATTGAAAATTCCGTAAAATATATGTAAACAATGTAGTGTACTTGTCAAGATTGTATTCTCTTATATTTCTGGAAATTATAGAATTTCGAGACTGCATCATGATGATCAATATTTTATATATACATAAAAACTTGAAATATCTATTATTTTTACATAATATTCGCTAATTTTTTCGAGTTAATAATAATTTTTGTAAACTATGGGATTCCTACGGCACATACATAGGTAGAATACGATATTAAAGACATATCTTATAATAGGTTTCTTATTAACAATATTGTTTTCATTAAGTATTTCTGAATATTTTTCAATTAAAATAAAAAAGATTGAATCAATAATTGTCAATTCTAGAAAATAATTTTAACAATTAATCAGTTAAAATTTTAATATCCGATAATCTTTCTAATAATCCGATAATCTTTTTACAAAAAATTTGTTTCAGGTCCAATTTTTTTTCATATTTTATCGCAAAAACTTGAATAATCGTTGCTGACACAAGAAAATTCAAACAAATGATTTGTGTGTCTATGGGTACAAAAAGTCTTTAAAATTTTTACAATAAAATAATAACACTTAGCGATTCGCTTTCTTAGAATTGGATCCATTATTTCTTATTTTCGTCAAAATAATATGACAGATTCATTTATAAAATAACAGTAATTTGTTGTATGAAATAGTGTTGAAAATGTGTTGAAAAGAGAGAAAGACAGGCATAACTAAATGAATTGAATTCTAAAGAATATTCTTTCTCTATATCCCTATACTTATATTTAAACTATACGTCAAATAACTTTCAAAAAAAAATTATCAAATTCGCAATTTAAAATGAAAATCTCTCTAATTTTTTGTAGTGACTTTGAAATGATTATATTTCATTTTGAATCACAATAAATTAAAGTTTGGACTTTTAAAAATTTTCTTCATAAATCTATATACGTTGTAATTTAATGGTTTCACATGAAATTCGTATTACTTTAGTTTACATAATTTCGTTTTTAAGATTTCATTTTTGTCCTTATACTGCAAAAATTTTCAATCACCAAATAAATTTACACAGTAATCAATCTTTTTTTAGTTTTAAAGCAGTTGGAGTAATTCTTAGAAATACTAATGGAAATATTATGATACCATAAAAGAAATATACATTAAAAGCTATTTTAAAGAATAATTTTTCTTAATATTGTCTAATACTACAATATTTTCTCAACTTATTGTTAAAATTATTTATTAAGTGGTAGAAATACTAACACTCAAGTATATTAATTATATTTATACGAACTATGGGCATATGATATTAAAAATTTCAATCTGTAACGGCTCGACTAGGTGCTATAAAATTCCAAGAATTTATTATTAAACCTTGTGTTAAAGAGTATAAGGTCTATACAATGATAATAGCTTGTACAAGAGAATAAACTAAGAGAGCCACTATTTTCCTGAAAGGTAATTGAGATGGTATTAGCCACCATAGTACCTACAATATAATGATATAAATAATTTCTTTATATTACAGAAAAATATTAACTGAGGCTGTAGCAGTGAATTTATATTTGAAATTATTACAAATAATTTATAAATAAAAATAAAATTGCTCCACTGAATGAAAAATTCAATTTCATTATTGTCGCCATTTCTTCCATAAGCACACACAAATGTTTTCGTTTTATAATTATAATATTATGTTGAAAGATTTTGTTTCACCAAAGAAGAATATTTTATTTCTCTTCCTTTCCACTTTTTTTTTCCAATTTCATAAAGGTTAAAAAACAACATTGTAATATTATCAAAATAAAAATTATTTATAAGAAATATTTCTTAAGAAAAATATTAAATTTATTTTATGAAAATAAAAGAAGTTAATATGTACATATGTATACGTACATATATTAAGTATATAAGGTGATTATACTCTTCAATATGTAAAAATACGGTTAATAGCTAAAAAAAAATAAATAAATAAATATTATGGATAAAAAACAATAATAAATAAACCAAGAAATATGAAGCAAACTCACCTGACCTTATTAAAAAAAGAATTCATCATTTGACGTACATTTATATGTAGCAACATAATGTATACGTAAATATTTTATACACACATAATGCAATAAGGAAGAAAAACGAAATTATTCCAGGATATACATATACTGGAGCATATTATACTGAAATTTTTTTAGGATAAAAGAGAAAATAGTGTGAATATTATGTTTATAAATCCGTAAATAAGCGTATATGGGAACATCCGGCGACCGTATATTGTATATATAAAATAATAATAATAACAATAATAACGATAAATTATGATAAAAAAAAAAATTTGAACTTTTTTATTTCTTTTTGTTCAAAACAATTTTATGGCATTTTTTTTATTGCTGTTGAATTTACTCTTACATCCTTAAATTTTTATTGCCCCTAAATTTATGCAATAAAAATTTTTTCTTAAATTTTAAATTTTGTTTAAATACTTTAAATTTCATTAAAAATTTTTTGCATTATGAAAATATTTTCACATTTTTAAACTGTTTAAATTTGACATTTAATTTTTAGGCAATTAAAGTGTTTGAAACGCTGACTCTGCGATATTCTATTGTATAGGTTTTAATTGGCCCATTCACGGAATCAAACAAATTAAAAATAACGTACAATCAATAAATTAATTACTTTTTTATTCAATCACTTTATTTTCAAATTACGAGTATAATGGTTTTGAGAAATTATGAAAAGAATTTTTATCTTCAATAATTTTAATGTTGACGTTTAGAAAAAAATTTGACAAATAAAAGGATATTATTATAGTATTTAAACAGGCAGGTATAAGAGGACAGTTTATATGCTTATAAAAAAATATTTAGTAAAGTAATATTGCACATTGAAAAAAAAAATGGAGAAACTATATTGATAAATGTTTAGAAGCAAGTAATAATGCAAAACACAATGAAGCTGCATCTTCTATATAAATTTCATTGATAATGTCTTTTTCAAAAATTTACTGAATTTTTTGATTTCTCGAGGAAAATTGATTATTATAATGGAATAAGTTATAACTCTTCTATACATTAATTGTGTAACCCATAATTTTTATAAGTTTATACAAAGAGACAATAATGAAAGGATGTAATCGAAAGTGCAGTTTAAATAATAATGGAAACTAAAATTGAATTCTGGAAATTTCTATTTCATGTAAATTTTGTAACAATACAAATACTTCATATACAAATTCAAAACATTTAGTTTATCATTTTTGTAATTGCTCATTGTTAATAATATTTTAATCCCGTGTAATAAATAGCAATAAAGTCTGACAATTAGGATTTCATAAGGGATCAGGTTTCTTAATAAATTTTTTCACGTTTGGGGCTGTCTTATTAAATTCAAACGGTTTAGTTAGGAGAATCGAAAAATTTGCTTGTATTTATGAGAAATGTGGAACTTGAGAAATGTATAATTGCGACAATCACTTTCTTCATGAAAATATTAAAAGTTTTTAAGTAAGATTTTTATAAATAAACCAAACATATAAAATTAGTATTGAATAATAAGTAATTAATTAATATAATTAAACTTTATATTATCTTAAAATTAAATTATTACTTAAAATACCTCGTAGCTAATTTTATATTAAAATTTTAAATACATTTATAAAAAGGATATTAATTCCGTTCCCTTTAATAATCTATTCAATAAAATTATAATAATTCTAATTATTGAAGATCATGAATGTAATAACATTTAAAATTATAAAGTATATCAAAACTACATATATGTTAATAAATCTTTTCAAGTTACAAACAATATAAGCGTTATCTTGGGAAATTTATCATAAATTTTCTGTTTCTTTTTTTTTGAACCAATTTTCACTTGAAGACATTAAATTTAATTAAAAACTCACAGAACTTTATTTAAAATTCAAGAAAACATTATTATATGCTTACACTCATTTAGATATTTATAACAAAATGAAAAAAAATTTTGGAAATATTCGGTAGAGCTACATACTGAAATTTAAAGAAATGAAAAAATTATTTTTATGAACAAGGATAATTTTGCATATATTGTGAATTTAAAGGTCTCAAATGTGAAATAATATCTAAAAATATAATAAGTTGGTGTCATAATAACGATAAAGTGTCATATATTTTTCGAAAATTATATAAATTAAAGTAAAGAACACCAAAAAAACAGTAAAAGAATTGTAAAATAATGTTATGTGACAATTTAATTACTTTCAAGCATGGTATTTTTTATATTATATTTTAAACTTTAAGAATTTTTCATTACTAATATATAATAATGACCTTGAAATTAAAATTTAATTAAAATAACCTTGTAAAATAAAGAAAATTAAAAAAAAAAATCCTTAGAGGGTTAATATTACTTTTACTGAAGAGAGAAAGAAGAACAAGAAAATTTTTTATTAGTATGTAAAGTTCAAATAATAATTGCTAACTTTTTGACATCAAGGACATTAATATATTTTAAAGGATTATGATTTTATAAAAGAAAATTTTAAATTTTAAATTATTTTTTCAAGCTAATTTATAGGAATTTTTTTCTGATATTCGGGTGTATTTTAAAATTCTGAGGTTTTTTTTGTGAATTTAATAAAAGAGAAAAATTAAAATATGTCAGAAATTTTTAAACTTTAATTATTTATGTACATAGGTACTTACCCACCTTAACATTATTAAAAAGAAATTCATTGTAATTACCTCAAAGTAAATTTTTTTTATATAATTATATGCTATATGAGTTTGAAACCGTCGGAAATCATAATGAAGGTATTTTACTTTAAGAATTTTTCTCGTTTTTTAAAATTAACTAATATTCACATTTAGAGTATGATTCCCATTGGGCTTGTATCATGTTTAAGACTTTTTAAATAAATGAGAGAAGAGAAAAATGTCACCTCGAAGTAATTACTCAGAGGAATCAGCAGATTTATGAATTTTCAGTATCTGAAGTGAATTGACATCCAAGTGAATTTAATGAATATACAATAAAATAATGAAGACTGCCTGCGGAGTTTTTAGTCAATTCAGTGAAAAAGTAATTGCTACAAGGAATTTGTGTGGTAACTATAGATACTGCATAACAACATATTTGAATTTGACCTTCTCAATAGAACAAATCTATGAGTATATAGCTGTGTTTTACATCCAAGTTTTCTTAAACAGTTTATAATATATTTATCATCTAGGTTTATAATTTGAGTTTTTAGAAATCTCAATCACAAATTTCAATTGGGTTTCTTATGATAGTTCAATTAACAACAACATTAAAATTAAATATATTACTTCCATTATTTTAATACTTAATTTACTCTTTCTATTATCAATGTAATATAATAATATTATGATATTTGCATTCTATTCTGTAAAATAGATCGATAATTCCATTCTACTGTGAACTAGAGACAATAATTTTTTGACTATCGATTAATTTGTATAATTAAAAACGATCTTTTTGTGTAAATTAAGTGTCGACAATATCTTATATAATGGTGTACCAATTTTATATAATTAATATTTTAAAAAAAAAAAATTAATTTGCAATTAAATGGGAATTAAAAAATTAATTTATATAAGTGCTATAAAAAATATAATGAAATTTTAATTTATTTTAAACCGCGAATACAAATTATTTATCGAAATTCATCGAAAATCATATTGTTATTGAATGTATACGGGATTAAATTAAAATTGATTTGATTTCAATTCCGTTTAATACAAGCAATTATTTTTTCACGATATATTGTTAAGTTTTTAACGTATAGCTAGTAGTTAAAAATTTCATTAAATTTTGTAAAATATAATTATTTTTTTTTCATATTTTTAAAGTCAGCCAGCCATAGTTTATATTGTTTTTAGATACTTTGTTAAAGGTAAAGGTGAAATTCAGCAGAAATGATTGAAAAAAACAGAGCGCTTTCTGACAGTGTTACACATTTGATTTAGCAGCAAAACTTACTATAACAATCTACCGTATATAAAAAAAATCTGAATAAAAATTATACTGTACTCCAGAATCTCTAAAAACCTCCCGGACAATCGATTTTTTTGATTTTGAACTGTTCCACATTAACATAAAATTGATGAAGAATTTGTAATTTTTGAATAATCCAAGAGAAATTATTATTTCTATAATAAATATTTTTTCAAAATATTGTAATAATTAAATTATTCAATATAAAAATCGTTAAATTTTAGTACACATCTTTGCGAGTGTCCGCCTTCGGCCGGGGCTAAGCTGATCAATTTAATGGGGCAGACCCTCCTGGATGAAGTCACGGGGTTGGACGAGAGATCGAAGATAAGTGTCGGTGATTTACATAGATTTATCAAAAGAGCTATTATTATTTATTAGGCGTTTCTTAGATACGCTCAATGTAATTGTACACTCGGTGACGGCCTGATGATCATGAGATAGTGGTAGCAAAAATTGAGCTGCCAAGTCAACTAACCAACTTATGGTTACTTTGTTAATAAATTAATAATATTTTTGACTGATTTAGATCTTCAGGGCACCAAAACGATTAAATTAATTTTTCATTAGATCTTATTACCTAAATTGAGGGATAGCAATTTTTTTTCTAAAGAGAAATTTACATTGTAGTGATAGAAATTTTCATTATTATACGCTCAATTTTTTTATAGTTTTCGTCACATGGGAATGTGAATTTCGGCATATTGAAGAACCTCGAAAGTTTTATTTCTAACAAAAGGTGAAAAAATACAATAACGCTATTATTTTAACATTTGACAGTCTATAATTCCAATTAATTTCAACATTTATTCCGAAATTTTTAATACTTATATAAAGACCAGAAAAAAAAAATTTCGGCATGAACATAAAATTAATTATAATCTTTAATAAAATTCCTGGCTATTTTTTTTGTAACATTTTATTGTTACCAAATTATGGTATTCATATTTTCCGATGAAAATTTAATATTACTTTGATTTAAAATTTTAATTGTAATATGATTAAGAGCGAAAAAAAAGCAATTAATAAAATGAATAAGTACACATATAAAATATAAAAATCCGACCATAATTACTTAACATTAAATACCACCCTTATAACAGGCATTATAAGGTAGGATTATGGATTTATTAAAAAAAAAATATTAAAATGTATATTTTTTGCATTTTTATAAATGTATACGAGTATTTGTAAATATATATATATGTATATATATGTATATGTATGTATATATGTATATGTATGTAAATAATTGGAATTAATGAAATATTTTTTTGCTTTTAAATAATACTGACCTCGACTATAATGCTGTAAGGATTAAATGCAAGTTTGTTCTGTTGAAATTATTTCGGTATACTCAAAAATATTTGCTAATAAGATTTAGTTAAATTTTAGTCACATATTGAATTGTCGAATTAATTGTAGCTTGGACGAAGTGTCGATATTTCGAAAGTGAATGTAGCAAGTGTTTCTGAAGTTTTAAGGTGCAAGGATGTGCTAACTATTAAAATTATTTTTACATATTTTGGATAATTCTTAATTTTTAGTGCACTTCTAATTTTAAATAAGTTATACTATATTTATTTATTTTTTGTGCTTTTTATAAAAGTGACAAAATTGTTGAAATTCGATAATTGATATATTACACGCCTATTTCTCAGATTTTAATCTATTAAATATTTAGTTCAACATATTATCAAATTGTAAAAATAATGATATTAAATAATTTTTTTTTTAAATTAATTTGTGTTTGTAAATATTTATATTTAGTAACAATAAAAAAAAAAACAATATAAAAATACAAATAAATATTTAAAAAAATTGAATAAAAATTGCTTTTTACCACAATTAACCGATAGTTATGGTTCATAAATTTTAAGCAAAAAAATTGGAAGAGAACACCATATTGTGTAGACTACTAATAAACTGGAAAATACTTCTGTACTCCAAATACGTCTACAGAAAAAATTTGACGAAAAGATGAAATCCTTTATGCTCATGCTTCGGATAGGTTATTTTTTAGGAATTTAACAGAGTCATTCTTTTCGTTAAGAAAACTTGCAAAAAATTATGTGTAAGATCTCAAGAAAAATATGCAAAAACGGCTTTCGCCAAGGACCATAAAAAATTATCTGAGATGTGATTTACCTGTAATGAATTCAATCAAAATTTAAATATGGACTGCACAGCAAACAGACCAGCAAATCAGGACTCGTGCTAAACATATTTGATTTATATTTGTTTACAATATTGAATGTAAATATGTCTGCTGAAAACTTGATATGTTGCTGTTACAATACCTCCTTAATTATAATATGTAATGTGGTTAGTGAAAAAATGTGTTAAAGTTTATGTGATATTAGTTTTATTATCTGACTCAAAATAATCTCTAAGAACAACAAAATATAAAAACAATACTCTAATCCAGATTTTTCATTTAATATGTGATTAAAAATAATTTAAATAATATTATGTTATAACACATTAAAATTTTAATATTATTTTTATAATTTTGTAAAAAAAAAATTCATGACAAATACAAAATCTATATATGGTGCTTAGAGATAAATCTCAAAATTATGGTATTAAATGACTACCAACAGCAATGACATTTGACTCATCGTTTAAAAATAGACTTTTAAATGATTAAAAATATTATGTACCTACTTACATAATATATAAGATTTAAAGTCATTGGCAACCATTTTCTGTGCATTCACGTACAGTGTGATACAGAACGAGTATATGTAAAATTTATTAATTTAAAATTGCTTGAATTTTATTGCTATATTTTTATGCGGTCATTTGAATTCAATAACTCAAAGCTCACCGTTTAGAAAATTTGGTCTTATATAACTACATATTACACGTATATAGTATATTGCATAAACTTAACAAATTTGACTAATCTTATTCGTAATTTCAGTAAAATTTGACTTATCTTATTCTTAATTATTCGTATTTTCAGATATAGAACGACAATATCAATAGTTCCCTGAAATTATAAGTTTTATATAAAGTAAAACAATTAAATATTAATTTTATTGAATGTTATGTCAGTCTTATTATTCTGAAAGCAATTAACTATAGCATTGTTCAATTAACATTATTTTAAATATTTTATTTCGAAGTTAATATGAAGTGATTTTTTCGCATACATACATACATATATCGTATTATATATTATTATTACCATGTTAATAAAGTTTTAAAAACTGATTCAATTAAATAATTAATATGAAATTAAATAAATAAATATGAATTTTTTTGAAAACGAGAATATACTCAACAAATTATTTATTCATAGTTATAGTCAAAGCGTTAAAAGTTTATCTATATTTAATATTTAATTATCGGATATTTAAATCGGAAACGGGGTTTTTCAATTTTAATTTCATTAAATTCATAAATATTCATAAACTATTAAAATGATTAAATTGTTGTGATACAATTATTAAAAAAATATTATAGCATTGCTAAAGAAAAAACAAAATTTTCAAATTTTTGTATCTTTTCCAAATATGGTCTCATTCGAAAAAAGCAAAAGACAAAATTATCGCATTACCGGCGTTAATGTATACATTAATATTATTGTATTTGATCTCATTCAATATTCACTCTATTTTGAATATTAGAATAACCAATCACATATCACATTATTATAAACCTACACGATTAATATTTTAAAAATTAATTTTCACTATAGAATAGCAATGATTTTCTTTTCTACATAACTACGGTTAACATTGAAAAATTTAGTGAATTTTTAATTTTGAATTATGTTAGTATATGCATTCTATTACTAATAAATAAAATTCTGAAAAAAATTAATGCTTTCCAAATCAGGAAAGGCTAAATCTTGCATAAATGAAACGTGATATGCCCAAGAATATTTTTAATTAAAAATTATTTTCATGTAAAAAAGTTTTAATTATACAAAAATCATAAATAGAAAATATTTTTGATTTTTGATTTTTGCATCATTGACGGAATTTGAATGTTGAAAACCATGTATTCGACATGTGCATTTTAAAATTTTGAAACAATTAGATTAATCAACGAATTATAAAAATATTTTCAATTATTTTAAATCAAATTTATTTTTGGCTACAGATGAATTAAAGGAATAGTTGAGAATAAAAGGAATAAAATCTTTATTTAGAATGAATGAAGGCGACTGTGAATAGACAACGTCAATTCAACCTTATTCTTAAGAATCCGTCAAGATTTTCTGTGAACAAAAACTTTTCAAACAGATAATGAAAAGGATAATATTTTAAATATTTTGTTATTTTATCAATAATACGCTTTATTCTATAGTTTTAATAATAAAGAACTTCCGTGGATATTGCAATAAACCATTCAATGCGTAAAATTGAAAATTCAGTTCCAATTTGAGTTCCTGTTTTTATATTTATTCTGTTTAAAATAGAATGTAATTCAAATTTGCGTTCCATAAAATTTTTATAAAAATTTTTAAATTTAAAACTTTATTTTGTATACTTTTAGATCATAATTTTAGTTTTATATAAAAAAAACTATTAAAGTTTACCGTTTCCATTTGAAAACTGACTACGGTAATAAACTACAATGATGGAAGATAAAAAATTAAAAACTATTTTATTTCTTATATTTGTTTTCTTTCTGTCTTAAGAAACTTGCATTGACCTAATTTAAAAGTAATTCTGTTCAGGTTTGGAAAGAAAGAAAAATTACATTATAAAACTTTATATAATTGCATTAATACAATATATAAAAATTGATACTGCATTTATACTGTACGCAACCCCGGATCTAGTTTGTTTGACGCCATTTAGTGTTAAAATTAAATACGCTCTTAAATAATTCTCCTAATACAAAAATCAGGAATCGGGCTTCTGTAGTTAATCCTTAAGTTACGTCAGGTAACCCTCAAGAATAAGCTGTTATATCAAGTAGTTCATATAATTCAAATTTCATATGAAATTTGAATGCTATTCCCATACATCCAACTATAACTGAGCAATTACCAAAGAAAAACCTTTACTGTTATATATAAAAAGAGGCACTGGTTTCGGTTAGTACATACTACAGTTTATAAGCATTGCATTGGGGGAGAAGAACTCAAATTTTGGGGCGTCCCATGCAAGTTCATATTTTACACCTATAGCGGAACGGACTCTGTATTGTTTAAAACCCTAAAAACGTATTTTTATATTTTATCTAATTTTATTTACACCTAGCTAATAAGGCAGTTATATTATGTTCATTTTTTTTATGTCCGCTCAGATTATAATTTAATTGGTATAATAAATTCAATTTTTCGATCAATACATAATTTTAATGGATCTTATAACATAGTGGTCGATTGTGCTCCTTGGCTTTTCTTAACAGAGTGATATGGTAAATTTAAATAAAAAATAAAATTCGAAGCAGTATTCTTTTATCACTCTCCATTTTCAATAAATAAAATTTGTATTTGCCCTCTTATACACGAACTATATCAATAGTCAATTTTACTTTAGAACATAGAACATTTTTACAACAATTAATTCTCCCAGTAAAATTTGCTTATAAAAGCCTTAATTTGTTATACTATTAATATTCAACACTATAAAATTTTATTATTGGCAATGAACACTGAATTACATTTTACACTAAATGACAAAGTAGTAGAGCCTCTATAAATTTAACGAAATAATATGCCGGAGGCCTTTATACCGAATTTTAAATATTTTTCATTGAATAGCCTTGTGGAAGGCACAAATATAAATCGATTGCGGAAAACATTTTGCCTCCTTTTTTTTTTGAGAATTAATTTATAAAACTATTTACGATCATTTAGTTGGTAAAAAAAAACCAAGAATATTAATATCCTTGTTTAGTAAATAAAATATATATTTAATACTCGAGTAATCCTTACAAGTATCTTTAAAGTAGTAAAATTACCAACTACACAAAAATTGTGTAACAAAAAAAAAACAATGTACATTAAAATGTCCTTTAAAAAAAGTTTTTTTTCCTTGTTTTCCTTTTTTCTTATTATTTTCCTTTAGGTATTCCATTCTTTAGAATTTTGTGTAGTGTTATTTTCTTTATGGTTCTTGTTTACTTTTTTGTTCTCTTAAATTATATAAGGGAAAATGGGTATTGGGAGAAAAAAAAAAGTTTTTTTTTTTTTTTTTAAGGGAATTCGGGAAATGTAAGGAATTGCTGTTCTAAAATGTTTTCGTTTATATACTTTCATTGAAAGATATTGTTCAAGTTACAAAAATTGTTACGGCTAATTTACCACATAAAGTTAATGAAATCAATTTATATAGTGATGAGACAAAAAGCAGAATATATATAGTCAGAGGGATAAACATAAGCTGTATAATGTGATAAAAAATAATTTGTGAAAGGACAATATACAACAGAAGAAGGAAAACATAATAACAATGAAATAAAATCGAAGAGAATCGGCAAACTAAACAAAAGTTTTTTTTAAATTTTTTTTTTCTTGTAAATTTTGAAGTAAACTTTTTAGATTATCACAATAATTTTTTAACAGGATAAAATTTAAGTTTCTTAATATTATATAAAGTTTTTTTTGAGGATGTTTTTCGCTATTGTCATTGTTTTATTTCAAGTGAATAGTCTGTCTATCAACTTTAAGGTTTCTCTAAAAACTTAAACTAGGTACTTTTAAGTAAATTTGAAAATTGATTTTATTATCCCTTTGACAATATGGTCAAATTTGCTAAGATTATCACAAAATAAAGATAGAAAAAATATACTATAAAGGATTAAATTGAGGACATTTTTTTATTATAGATCAAGTTTTATTTAAAATTTGTCTTAAAAAATTTACGGTAAGAAGAGCAATACGAATAATATTATAACAATATTGGAGTGTTAATTTGATAAAATTCAAATTGTTAATATTGTTCTCTGAAATCTAGTTAAAATTGCCATCAATTTTTAAATAAAAATCGATTTTATTATTGATGTTATGACACAAAAATATAGCTTAAGTCATTTAATTCGACTCTTGGTTTCTTGAGGTAAAAGAGATTTTAAAATTTCAAAATTATTAAAAAAATTTCAAAATTATTGAATTACTCATTTGCCGTGAGTTATTAGAATAATTTCCTTTTTTTTCCTCAATATTAACGTATTAAATTCCATAAATTATGAGAATATTAGCGAAATTTATTTCATTAATGAAGGAAAATTAGTATTAATGCTAAATATAAAATTGTTACAATAAAATTACGTGTTTATTGTCAGCTCTCTTCCGGTTTTCTTTTTCCCATAATGAAAATTCGCATATTACAACTACAAAATGCTATAAAAGTTACTATCTTATTCCATACTGTATGATTATTATTGTTATTATCATCGCGGTAACGTGGTTTTTGGGGTGAATACTCTATGGACCTATTTGATAAAAGTGTATAAATATAGAAGTGTACATATTATGGAAGCTGTATGTATACATGGTGTAAAACACAAAAATATGTACATATATATTTACAAAATGGTAGCATATTCTAAAGGAAAAAAAATATATATTGTTATTATGATTATTTAACAAACTACTATTATTATTATAACAGTAAAATTTTTGCTTCGTTAAATTTTCCAAGAAAAAAAAAAATAATATTCTATATAAATATTTGTATATAAAATATCTTATAATAATACAATTTTATATAACAAAATGTACATAGGTATTATATGTATGTATATGGGTAGAAAATATGGTAAAGTAAAGGGGAGAAGATAATTTCTAAGAAGTAACCTATTAGGTAAGGCAAATATTTCTGGTTTGGTTGTTTTTTTTTTTCTCTTAGGTCATGACATTTTCTCTTTAATGTTTTTAAATTTCATATTTGAAATTTTACATAAATATATATATATATAAATACAAAAATATACTAGATGTATACAGCTACATACAAATTATTACGCTATATATATATATATAGAGTTATTGCCTTTTTACAAATAACGGATTAACAGGACAAGGACATTTAAAAATATTATATTCTATGTATGTACATATGTTTTATGTAACGAGGTATTTAATTCTTAAGCTTATTGTTATTGAAAAGACTCATCATTTAATTTTCTTGTTTTTGATTAGGGAATTTCGGAAAACAATTTTTTGGGGTTACGAATTATAAAGAAAATGAGGAAAATTTTTCAAACTTTTTAGTTTTTATATTTTTTTTTTGTTTTTATTTTTTGTTTTTTCTTTCTCGGTATAAGGAAGGAAAAGTGAATGACATTTTTTTATAAGGAATTTATAAAAAAGGATAAAAATATTTTATAGGTTTCTAAAATATTTCTTTCTTGTTCTCTTTTGATGTATAGCCATGTTCCAGATGTAGAAAATGAATTAAATCTACAATGGTCCGTTCATAAATGATAAGATTGTTTGTATGTATCTATATATCAATAATATGAAGTGAAATTTTAAGATCACCTTATTGTTTTATGAAGACTAGAACGTATTTTTAGCACTTATTAAAATTGCATTCTAAAATACAAATTGTAATTTGTTCAATAGTAATTAGTGTATTGTACTCAATCTTTTGTTTTTATAATTTTAATAAGTTTGGAAGTTTCTAAAGATGCCTGAAATCGCTTCAATTAAATTTATTTTCGTGCAAAATTTAGAAAGATTTTCTTTCTTTCAGATAAAATCTTCCAGATTATTGTAGTTCCATTTTGCACACTGAATTTCAATTTCTGTGATGTTCGTCATTAGGTCATCAACTTTGCTGTGAAAATTTTTATTGACGACTTGTATTTGATAGTTATTTGTATTCTATTCATAATAAGCATATTAATATGCTTGCTCTGAATTAAAACAATAGAGAGCTGTTAAAATAATAGAGAGCTTTGTTAAACAATAGAGTTCTTGATAAAGACATCTAAAACAACGAAAGTATTTGAAATTCACAGCTGTTTTCTCATCTTTTTATTTTTGGTAATCGGATAAAGAAATTCATAATACTTTTAAAATAATATTTTTCGTATACGATTCTAAAACATTTTTTATTATGAAAAAGTTCGAATGTCATTAAAATATTTGAAATTTGATATTATCCAAATTAAGGACTAGAAAATTGAAGGACTTATCTATATTTTTGAATATTGAATTAAAATGGAATAGTTATGCAAATTAATTTAAAAGAAGAAAAAAAAATCGCATTGCGCATATTGCCTTAAATTGCCTGAATTTAATTCGATTTATGTATCAAAAAAATTTTTCAATATCTCTAAAAAATTTTTTATATTTTAAAAGTATCTGAAAAGAGTTGAAAAAAAATTGAATAAATTATGTAAAAGTTTAATAATGGCGAAAAATTTTAATAAATTCTTTCATATTTTCTCGTTTCTGTTGGAATTTTAATTTTTCATATTCTTTTGTTATACAAGTATTTGGCAGTTGTTTTAAGTAATGATGGAAAACATTAACTCGATCTGACGTACTCAGGTAATCCCATTTAAAGGAAATGTGTATAACATTTCTTGTTTTACTACGATTTACACACATTTTGGAGAACGATTATGTTTCATAGCAAACAAAACTGTCCAATGAACGTAAATTTTAAATGCCTATTAGAAATCTAATTAATTTTAATATAGTTAGCAGTTAGCAATCAGCGCTTGAACATTTCTATACCTTATCTTAATATTTTTTGTCCTTAACTATTCTTAATTTTGTAGCATTTTAATCTATTAATATAGGACCTATAGCTATTGATATGATTGCTAAGCTCAACAAATATAAATAAATTATTAAATCTTCTTCTAAAATTTACAGTGCGTTTGTTAATTTCCTATGTACAGCGACTTGTATAAAAAGAATTCAAATGCTACAAGAGAAAATATTAGAAGAATTAAAAATTCTTTAAAAAGCACAAGAAATAAAACCCAAAAATATATAGGGTTCGCTTACATTCATATTAAAACAATGGTCATTGACTATTACATAGCGATATTGCTATAAAAAGTGTATCATATGATAATGCCGTACACAATAAAATACAATTGGCGCCTTTTATTAAGGTAGATATTGCATATTTTAATCAATAATTCGATTTGCATTTTATATTATGTACACACATAATTTTATATCCTTTGAAATTTACGAAAAAATTCACGTGTCTGTTATTTTTGTTTTGCCAAAAGAAGCGCTTATCAGTTTGAATATAGTCACGGCTGATATCAAACTGAAAATTTAAAATTGTAGTATCCTAGTTCTATATAATTTTCCAGAAGAATAAAATGTATGCCAAACATAAAAATGAAAAAAAATCCAAAAAAAATCAGGTAGGAATAAATGAAAATGAAACTTGGAAAGTATTATGTTTAAAAAAAATAATTTGGAATTTGGAACAATATGGAATAAAACTCTGAGAGTGCAAGAGAAACGAAAGGATTTAAGGCTACATGAGTGATATTCTAGGTTTTTTAACAGTTAATAGTATTTTCTGGTTAAATAAACAAACACGTGCTTCAACTTTTATTTGAAATTCTTTAAGCTAGCATATTATTTTAATATTACTAATTTTTTTTTGTTATTTAATCATTTTTCAATTAAAAAAAAGAATATATTTTATTTTATTATAAATCATTGTTTTATTCAATAATGTTAAGGATGCAGTCTACAGATTTTAACATCATAAAAATAATATTAACCTTCTTTTGAACTTGATAAAATACGGTATATGGAATTTAATAGTGAAAAGTTTGTAAAGCAAAAAATTAAGAGAAAAAATTCACAAATTTTCTCTTTAAAGGAACACTTAATTTTATTTTCTTATTTGAGAAGAAAAGAGAGAGCTTAAAAGTTTTAACATGTTACATTACATATAACATACATAAATATGCTTTTATTCCTTTTACGATAAAAATATTTTTTTTTGTAAATTGCGGTATCCTTATGTAGTAACTGTTTTTTATAACAGTAAACTATCTATATTTTTATATTAAATAGTTAAAATTCTCTTTTTGAGTGGGAAAAATTGTGCCTGTCCTTTAGTTTAGTAACATTTAATATTGAAGTATATAACATTTTTGTAAGAGTATAGGTACAATTTTATAGTTTCTATAATTTTACATAGAATGGTTCTATAATTTATCTATTTTAATATACATTATGTAAGTGTCAATCATGTCATTTAGTCATTGTAAAGTAATCTATAAAATTTTAGTTAAAAAAAATTCAAAATTAAAGAATTTCCTTAGCGAATGTTATATAAAATTTCCAAGATATTGAAAAGAAAATGTTGGAAAAATGCAGAAAATTGAAAAATTTTCAAAAGTTCATGTTACAGCTTTATAATAATATATTTTAAAATTTTATTATTAGCACATGTTAGTTATATAGCTTTCTTTTTATCAGAATAATCAGAAGAAGATTTTTATGCTGAGCCTCCATTACAAGATGACTTATGGTTCTTTTAATCAGTCAAGCCCTACATGTACTGCAATATTTTAAAAAACTTATTTTCAAATTAATTTAGGCATACAAAACTTGTTTTGTTCTAAGCCATTCTAATAGAATACTTGATTTAAAATACAATTATAATTACTTCATAACATTACTTTTACTATTATAACAGTTATAAAATAACTGTGCAATTATAGTTACTTGATAACTGACTGGAAAAGTTTGATTATCTTCTTTCGTTTTCGCATCAAAGTTTTATTGTTAATGTTGGAGGGTACATGCGTTAGCAGAAATGTAATAAATTTCCAAACTTTAATTTATAGCGGTCTAAGAGCTTTCAATTTCAGTAAAATCTAAAGAAAAAACTGATTCCAAATTCCAAGTTTACATAATATATAGATTTACAAACATGGAGACAAAATCTGTTGAACTGCACCCATCAAGACTTACTGTGATGCGACATCAACAATCAAGTTGAGCGCCAGTTTTATGCCTCAATATCGGCAGAAAACAAAATAAAATACTAGAAACTTATTTATAAATTTTTTTTGATCATGAAGAATTAATTTAAATTAAATTATTTAGAATTCCTGTATCGAAAAACGTGAACGTAAACAATAACTACAAACAATAGTTTTTGTGTCTAATCAAATATACATTGGATTGAAATATTTGTAAAACAATGCTAGTTTGTTAATGTTTGAAAACACTCCTTATAAAAATATATAATTTCTAAACAATATGCTTTTACATATATTACAGAATGCATCCTTACAAAAATATTCTTGTAAGACATAGATCGAATAGAATTTAAAGAAATACAATCACTTACACTATATTAAAGTGAAAGAAGGATGGCATTTAAATTTTCGCTGCGTTATGAGAATAGAGAATGTTTCAATTTTCCATCATTTTATTTATGTACGTATTATGTTCATTATTGTAATGTTAAAAAAAAAATTCAAAAACGAAGAAATCATATTTTCTTTAATTTTATATAATGTTTCACTGTAGAGGGACGTATGTACAAATAAATACTATTTGTTTTAAATTGGAAATAAGAGTAGAAAAATTGTATTTTTCCATTGTTTTCTGATATTTCCAAAGGATATCATATTTTTGGATTCTATAATCAATATGTATGCATTTTCAGGTACTATTTTATATTAGGACGTGTGTAGGTACTATGAAAAGTATGATTTAATTTTCTGCATTATGTGAAGTGATTTTAAATTTAATTTTTTTATTTTCATGTAAAAAATTTATTGATGATATAATGAATCCGATTGATTCGTCATAATTACGTTTCTTTAACTTTAAAAAGTAGTTCACTTCACAAGTTCATGAATACTACAATGCAATGGAAGCCGGTACACAAAATTCTTACTCAAATCTAAATAAAAGAGTAGAACAAAGAAACGAACGTTTAAATAAATGAATCATATAATATAATTATGTTTTTGACAAGGTTGAGTCTGTAAAAATGAGTTTAATTTGAGGAAAAGTTTAAATTAATAAAGTTCTGAGAAGAAGAAATTTTAACTGCAGTTGTTTTATTTTACGGCTTGGAAAAATGAAGAACTTAATTTTTTTATTTTGTAATAATATTATATTTATAATTACAAGTTATAGAAAATTCTAAAATATTTTGATTTTTCGATTTCAATCACATTTTTCTTAAAATATCGTCCACAAAAAAAAATCTCAAACATATTCCTTAAATGCTAATAGAAAAACTTTAAATAAATCGGTTGGAAATCATATTTAAGGTGATCTTTAGAAAATGAAAATTAGAAAAATTAATTTTTATTATAGCTGCTACATGTATATTCCTCCAGATTTTGTAAAACGCCAAGAGAATTCAACAGTTTTTACATATAATTTAATGGAAACATATTCAAAAGTTTTTGAAATTATTTGACAGAGACTGCTTATTTTTGTAAATTTTGTTTTAATTAAAATTTTCTCTTCTCCCAGTTTTCCTCTCATTTTCTCAAAACAATATTAAAACGCACGGCTTGAAATCCATGTCCTTGTCAAATCAAAAATCAGTCTAATTATTTATATTTACATAGGTATGTATTTAAATATCAACACACGCGCGTTTTATTCTCATCATATTTTTGTTATAATACTTTGGGTTGAAAAGATTAATTTTATTTTTGGTTTCTTATTTTATTTCACACTTTTTTTCTTTCAACCAAAAGAAAAACTCTTTCTTCGCTATATAGAAACCATAATGCTTTTCAATTTAAAGAATGACTCAATTTTGAAATTATAAAGGACAACACAAAATTCTATAAAAATTTTAAACAAAAGCCTTTACTTATGACTTTTTATATAACATATTTCTTTAATAAGTGTGTCAATTTTTTGGTTTTGTTAAGGTTTTCAATGTTTCGTTTGCGGTAATGGTGATCTTTATTTCTATGTATATAATAATATTATATTCCTTTTACTTTTAAATATACTTGAATCGGGTTTTGTTTTGACTTTGAAAACAATATTAAACAATGGAAATACACTAGAAAAGGATGAAATAAAATTGCGAAAATGACAAATTTTAAATATATTTAAATATTTACATAATTTACAGGGTCTTTCAAATAAGTTGGAAAATAGTTGCAGAGATAAACCTTTGATCAATTTTTAGCAAAAACTTACGTGGGTGGGATTCACATATACTCGTTTTCGATCTACAGTCTGTCGAGAAAAGGTACCAAATTTTTAATGCAAATAAATAAATGCTAATAACTTCAGAATCATGCGACACAGAGCAACAATCGGGGGCCTGTTGTACAAGCAATTTATTGTTCGTTAGTTTTGGTTTCACAATTAATTTGATCTGAGCTATAATTTTACGGATAAAGCCCGTCAAAGTCAAAATTTTGTTTTTTTTTTTTATTTTTTTTTTAAAATTCGAAATTTCTCGAAATTATATTTTTTTTATATCTTTTTCGATGCGCCACAATTAGATCTAAAAGTTAATCCGTATAAAATTTTCCTCTATCTGTTATGGTTTTGCCAGTAAAACGTGTTAAATATGAATAAAATATGTGAAAAATGCAAATATCTTACATTCCTATATTTTTTTTTGCTGGAAATTGATTAAAAAATCACCCCCGAAATTATTTTCCACCTTATGCGATGTACCCTGTCTATTAATATTAATATAATACGTGTAGTACATGTATATGTATATAATAAAATAATTGAAAGAATGAAATCACCAAAAGAAAAAATATCAAATTTTATTCTTATGAAAAAATTCAAAGTTTTAAGTATTTTTTTTTCTAAAGTATAAAAATGTATAATGAATTTTAAGAAACAAAAACAATGAAAAAAAAAAACAACTTTCTATAAAATCTTTTCAAAGAAAAAACAATGCTATTATGTTAAAAAAACAATGAATTGACATTCTAATAGGAACGAGTAACAACCGCATAGCGAAGATTGACATTGATATTTTTGTACATTCAAAGTCATAAGAGAAATTTTTTAATATATGAATGAGAATCTGCTTCAGAGTATTTGTAGAATAATTTACTTTCACCTAATAATGTTCTGACACTATTATAACATTAGAATAATAATAAAAGAGAATTATAATGCTTAAAGAATGGTTAAAGGCGGAAAAGATGTTAATGTTTCTCTTTTCCTTTGTTTACTTTTATAACAATTATTATCAACGATTAAAATGTGAATGAATCTATTTTTATTACAAATCGAAAAATAATGAAGACAAATATTTATTGTGCCAGTTGAATTTTAATATATTTAATTAATATATTTTTAGTCGAGATTTGTACAATGAAAAAATGTAGGCGGCAATTGTCCAAAATAGCATAGTAGTTGTATAACACTCTTTTATATTAAATGTTTTCGTACGAACTTTTTCATGCGAATAAAATTTAATTAAAGATGAAATAAACGAAAAGTTGTTCGAATATTTATTTTTTCTGTAAATATTGAACGTAAATAAATTAAATGAAATGGAAATTATATAAAATTAAATGCTACAGTTCTATAGAATTTCCAATTCTTATACTATACACACACACGTGTACATTTTAAATTTTCACTACTTTAAATTGTTTCTTATGTTTTTGCTTTCATTTTTCCTAAATTATCATTCAATTGTGATGATGATTAACTAATTTAAGATTAATATTTAATCCCTTTAATTTGGTTTCGTTTTTTGTTTCATCATTTAATTTTTCCGCTTCTTCTTCTTCGTTTATACTTTTTTTGTCTTTTAATCTTCTTTGTATAACGCTTTCAAATATATCCAGATGATACTTAATGATAAATTATTAAAGACCAGAATAGAATATATAGAATTCAGTACATAGATTTATACATTATATTATATAAAAAAGGATAAATATATTTTTCAAACATGTATAAAAGGAATTACAAAATAAGTGAACGAGGATATTATGAGTGAATCAAATAACAAAAAATCTGATGTGGTCAGCACATAACCGACCGCATTGTCTATTGTCTAATTAAATGAAAGTGTTACAGAATATTATAAAAATGTCTGTTAAATACTTCTTTCCAATTTTTAGGACATTAGTAAGCTTATAGTTAACATACTTAGAAAAATGTAAATTTGGCTCTTAGTAGAGTTTCGCTTTGTGCTACCCGAATTCCCTGAAATGCTCGCCAGTTAGTTTCGGTAACAACTAGAACTCAAATATCAAATTTCAAGAAATTTCATCAATTTGTTCTGTGGATATGGTGAAAAATGTAAAATCGGCCCGCAAATCAGTTCTCGAGCCCTGATCTTTCCAAAAAAGTTAAATGTTCATTGCTTCAATATGAGGAATTCATATATTAAATTTCAATGAAATCGGTTGATTATTTCTCTTTAAATACACAAAAGTGTATGTTTGGCCCGTAGTAAACGTCTAGTTGCCGATGCCTGGTCTTTCCAAAAAATTTACATGTTCATTGTTTTAATACGGGGAATTCATATATTAAATGTCAATGAAATCGGTTGATTATTTCTCTTTATATACACAAAAATGTATATTTGGCCCGTAGTAAACGCCCAGTTGCTGATGCCTGATTTCTTCCAAAAGTTAGGAGTTTTTGCGTATGATCGAGCAAAGCTTATATATGAAATTTCAAGTAAATCGGTTGAATACTTTCTTCAAAATGGTGAAAAATGTAAAACGGGCCCGCTAAAAAGTGCAGTTCCCGAGGCCTGATATATACCAAAAGTTGATCGATCCGTGCCATGGTGGAAACAAACTTACATATAAAATTTCATCAAAATCGGTTCAGCCGAACTTGAGATACACGCGTGCACACACAGACCGACAGACCGACAGACCGACAGACCGACAGACCGACAGACCGACAGACCGACAGGTTGCTAAAAATAGTTTATTTACACTTCCCTACTATGGAGAAGTACGTTCCCACCGAAAACTCGATATGCAAAATTTGTTGCCATCACATAACCTACCTATTGTTTACACAATACGGTCGGTAAAAAATAAAACAGAAAAATAAAACTAACTTAGCTTGAAAAAAATGAATGAACCAGAATTCCATTGCGATTTAAAAAAAAAACTTCTCCTCTAATATTATTGTTAAATTTTCGTAAAACAAAAACAAAATGAAAAAGTGAAAAAAAAGAAAAATAAAAAATTCTTCTTGATTGATTAAAGGAAAAATTGGAATCTAAAAATAAAAATATTTTAAAGTTATGTGTAAAAAAAAATGTTACTCTTCATAAAGAATATTTTATAATCTTTCATGATATTTTAATTCGTGTGTACAGAATACAAAAATAAAAAATCTTATATTTGAACAAATTCTATTGTTATATATTTTTTAAACACGAATAAGGATCTCCTGAGCTTCGCACTTTAGTGCAGGACATGTTCTACCGTTAGACTAAAGCCCCCTGGTACATCTCTTCTACAATGAGTAGAAGAGATCACATTCTCCCAAAACATATACTGAGGTCTCTCCATCCTCCCCACAGGTCATAATCTGCCACGAGCTCCTTTGCCTGCCGCAGTCCCGAAAGACTCCTTCACTATTTCCCCTATAATTTCTTTCTTAGATACCAACAGAGTACATGGTCTGATTCCACACAAGGGTTCCGGTCCAAGAAGATGTTTGTTTACTTCCCTCCTCTACAAGCGAGTGAGCATTTAATGTGAATTTAAGACTAACCAATAAGAAAATTTTGTCTTATAGTTGAAACAGGAATTATTGCATATGAGAAAGGACGTATAGAATTCAAATATTCCAGATTGAATTTAATTTTAGAACATTTAATTTTAGTACAGATTTCATTTATCAACAAAACTAAATACGAATTCTCCGTTTTTGGGCAAGCTCTTCAAATATAAATTTTTTATTATACATAGAACAAGTTTCCCTTTGTTTGAAAATCGTATATAATAATCACAATTTCGATAAAAGTAATTATAATTTATATTGAAATAGAATAAGACTATTTTCTTAAGGTCATTTTGTTAATCTAGATATAACAATAAGATATCTATGGCACTATTTTAAATTATGTTCAATCAAATTATAAATTTGAATCAAATATTATAAATTTGTTTTTTCTATATTCAAATTGAAAATTATAATTTTCTATTTAAAATTTTGGTTAATAAAATTTTCTTAAAAGCTATTTAAATTTTCTGAATTAGTTTTTCATTTTAATTGGTAATATTCTATAGCTTGAGAATTTTGATAGAATCTACATAATTCAAATAATTTAATGTGTAGAAGAATTCATTATAATATTTTTATAAATAATTAAATATTGTTTTATTAACTATATGAATTAAATACTAAAAGAACCTATGTATTCGTATATTAGCATGTAAATGTAGATAGAATTATTAATATATACGTATGTTCATTTATATTTTTATTGAAGACTGAGAATGCTTTTAGAATTTTAGTTTTCTCATTCCTTATTTTGTTGTATTTTTCCGAGCAAAAATATTCACATTATCTCAATAACCATCACAAATTTAATGTATACGTTTTATATTCAGTCTTCTATCATGCATAACTACTTTCAAAGCTTTCAAAAACTTTTAGTTCTACATAAATTACATTTTAATTTCAAAAGAAAAAATAATACACATATGTATGTATGTATATGTTTTTTCTTATTTTCAAAATACGCTTCATTAACACAAATTATATTTTGCTCTCAGATACGCGTACAAAATATTTTATATGTACGTATAGATACAATGGTATTATGACCTTGACAATATAATTCCTGTTAGAATTCCAACAAATCACTATGTTCTTTTCTCTCTACACAGAGTTATGAAGTTTTCATTTCTTTTATGTGTTTGTTATGCACATTTTTTTCTTAAATTTGGTTGGTAAGTGTGAAATGTGCATATTATTCTGGCAAATTTTATAACTAGATTTCAGACATCCTTGAATTTTAACAATAATTCTACAATTACATTGTATTTTTTAAATTTCGTATTACGCTGTGCAAGGTTTTGAGCTCTGGTTTCATTAAAAATAAGTATTGATTAAGAATAGGGCTAATAGGGAAATATAGCAGGAATATCCAATATTTAAATGCTTTTCAAGTCATAATTTATAAGAGATGTGTTTTGAAAAACCTGTAATATATTATTATAATTAACAATGAGCCGTACCATTAGTTGTACCAAATATAATACCACCAAACGGGCAATTAAAGTACAGCAGCAAAAATTGATGCGAGAGAATATTCGCTTTTTTTTCTTTTCTATTCTTATACATTAAGAATTTATAAATTTAGGAAAAAGATCGGCTGCTATTATTTCGCTTGCCATTAAAATGTCATACGGCACTTTTTTCATATTTTTTGCACATTTGTGTTGTTCGTTTATTTGTTCTTATACCATACTACCATAATGAATACTAAAACACCTTAATGGTATTACCAATTCATTTGACAACATGAATTCCTTTATTTTTTTTTTTATAATTTGTTGAATTTGCATATCTTTTTTAATGTCCAAAGAGCTTTCTAGTTTCCAACTAGGTGTACATGCAGTGATAAGAATTCTCTTCGGAAATCATTGCATCAGCAACTTTTATGCATAAAATATCAATATGAATTTTTAAATGCAACTAGGATTACAATTTTTTTTTTAATAGTATATAATTATGAAAAAATATTCTATTCCCCTATCATGTTTTTATATATCACAATCTATATATGTAGATGTTACTCCTCAGAGAAAAAATACTTTTAATTACGTTTTTCAACCTGAGTAACTTTTGCTCTTTCATCATTTCATTAAACTTATTGCAAGTTCAACAACTTGTTGAAATAAAAAAAAAAACTCAAATATACATTTCAATTCAAATTGAACTTTAGTTTTTGTTTCACTTGGTTTTTTTTTTTTGTGTTCTTGCGTTCTGTATAAGTATATTAGAGTTTTTAGAGAAACTTTAATGTTTTATAAGTTAAGAAAATGTGGAAAAAAATTCTTTTATGTACATAATATTCGTTTGATTTTTTTTATATAGTGTGTATAGTAAATTTAAAGGTTTATTTTATGATATTGTACTGGAAAAGTATTCAAAATATGGAGTTACAGTCATGATCATTGTCATTGTGATTAAGTCATATTTTTTTATCTATCGATTCATAAGTCCAGGAGAAATATCCATAAATTAAGTAGAAATTTGCATAAATTCGGGAGAAATCTTAAAGTATTAAATGATCTTAAAAAAATTTACTCTCCCAAAGAGATTGTGTTGCAAATAAATTTTATGAAAGCATAAGGATTCTATATTTTGTATAGAGGACGGATATTTATTCCTTATAACATTTTTGTTTTTATAGATGTTTGATTCAATTTATGGTCTCAAAGAAATGACCAACAAAAATATGGTATTTTGCGAACTTCTAAGCCTGAATACTTCTAGAAGAAAGGAAGATAATATCTATATTAAAATTTTATTTTAGAGAATTTATAATTTTATTTTGTCCAAAATTTCATTTTTCTACCGTGACTTACAATGTTACTGGATCTTCTCACTGAAAATATTATTTGAGTTGTACGATAAAATTTTTTAAAATACTAAGATGAAAAGAAAATACTTAAGTAATATAGTGGAATATTTTTGATCCAAACGCATATAAGACATAAGAATGCCGTATCTTATAGTTGGCAACAAACAAGGTTTAATATCCTAAAACTTTTTAATCAAAAATTGTAGATAAAAACTATTAACAATTTTCCCTAGAATTTAATTTTTCGAATGCTAAAAACTCATATACGATTGAATTTTGGACCTTAACTATATTGATATAAAATTTTTAATTATTGTGTGGACTCTTAAAAAGAGGAAAGAATTTTTCGTTGAAATTATTTTTCAATGTTAAAATACTCTTCTTTCATTAAGTGCAATATAGAAAATTACTCAACTGAATTCTAGAAGTATTTAGATACTAAAATTAATGTTTAATTACCAATTTATGATTTCATACGTAAGATACAAAATTTAATGTAAATTCTTACTCGTATGATATATTTTGAGTGTAATAGTAATTAATTTACTATTTCCTTTAAAAATCACTTTTATAATATTGAACTAAGTTTAAACACGCATTTGACAATAGTACATTTCGTTTGAACAAAAATGAAAATAGTTACTTTATTTTTGTAAAATTACTTAAAAACTTCATTGATAAATATAAATATCATAGTAACATGCAATACTAATATAATGTTGCATAATTTTAGGGTGAGAACAAAAGTCACATGACCTGTGATGAAGGGTTTTTGATATGGCAAAGATTACAGTTTAAAAAAAATGATAAAATACAATAGAGAAATTTCGCTAATTTTTTGAGACGGTAACATTTGAATGGAGAAAGAAATAGAAGTATAATAATAATATTTTTCCTATAATAATTAAACCATGAATTCTCATTATTTATCGTCGAAGAGAAAAATGATTCCAAAGATATGAAAGACTGGATTAAGATAACAGTTGGTTTAAAAATCTATTTGCAAGTAAAAGTTCAACCGCTTTTTTCAAAGTATATAAAAGTTTTGGAAACAGTCGCATGAACTGACGAATAAATGAATTACGTACATTTTTTTTGCCATTTTATTGGAAATAATAACAAGAAGAACATAATTTTTCATTCAAATGCATTAATAATATTTAATTAGAAAATATTTATATTGGAAAATAAGGAAATGGAATATTCAATATTAAGAGCACGAATTCAAAATTAATAACGAAAACCGCATTTAATTCCATGAAAATAATTATTATTTATTCTTATTAAATGGAATTTCTTATTGCAAAATTATATTTTATAGGAAAATATGATTTTTGTATGTAAAAAATTCAATAAAGTATTAAATATTTTTGAAAATATCTAATATAGGTAGCAATAGTATGAAAATGCTCTGTATTGGTTATATTCTCATTTATTTTGCGATTTTTCAAGAGATTGATATCTAGGAAAATTAAGAAAACTAAATAAAATCTATAGGACGAAAATATTTTACATCTCAAAGCAATAGAATAACTGGGGATGCTTATAGTGATACGTTATTATTATTTTGAGTATAATAATGTTATATTGTTCTATATTCTTTCACAAGAAAGTAAGTTTTTTTTTTTTTTTTTTTTTCCTTCTTCACTCCTAGAAGGAGTATAGGGCTAGTGCATGATTTCTCATGCACTAGTTTCATAGCGTCATAGAGTTTAACTAGGTAGGTGACTAGCCTGCCGTAGTTTTATTTATATTAATTATTTGAGGTTATTAATATTTACTGTTTATTTTTCTTAGTCTTTAGTATCGAATATTATGAATATTTGAAAATTACTTGTATAATATTTATATGTATTGCATATTAAGTTATATAATATTGAATATAATTTTTATAGTGACCTGACCGGGGTTTGAACCCCAGACCCTTCGGTTAAAGGGCCGGTGCCATAACCACTGCACCAATGGTCAGATACAAAAAAAAAAAAAAATAAATACATATTTTCAATTTCAATTATAAATTATAAAATTTTTTAAATTACTTTTTTAAATTATAAAATTTTAAATATTTGATATTAAACATAACTTGTAAAACTCATACCTTCTTAATTCACTTTCCCTTCCTGAAAAATCTCTATAATTTTAACTTCTCTTCTTCCCGAAACTATTTTACAAGGTTGTAAATAAAAAAACTTTTCTCGAACTAAATATTGTTTTCAAATTTATTATTTACATATTTTTTTTTCAATATTCAGTCAATATTGGTCGCCAAGATTTTGCATTTCGAAATCTAATTAAAGAAACGTAGAGTAAATTCTTTTCTACTTGCTAAACACTTTTTAATTACGATTTAATGAAAAGCCGAATATTATAATATTATGAGAACACATAACGAATACATGGTAGAATATTATTTTATGTTTAATATATTTACACCTCAAAATATTGAATCAAAATTCAAATCTTAAATAGGGTTCAAAGAGGGTTTTTTAAAGGTACATAATTAATTTTTTTTAACCTTAATCTGAAATAGTTACTTAACCTTTCTGTTAAGTTAAGCTATCGATTAAAAGTTCTTAATTTAAAAGATTTTTCAATTATCAGTTTAACTAAACTTATATAATATAATGTATAAGGATATTTCACTTGTATATTTAAGACCCTTGATATAATATAACATTTTATTGATAAATTGAAATTTTATCCGTCTTTTGCGTACAAAACATGTTCTTACGTACTATATTCGCGTAAATCTCTTCTTTAAATAATATGTATGTAAGTACGTAAATTTTTATGTATCAAAATTTTTTTTTTAACTTGAATCTATTTTAATTTTATATAAGTACTGGTACAAGCGTTTGCAGTAAATTGTTACAAATGAAACTGTTAAAACATTTTATGTATGCATGTATATTAAATAGTTTTACTTATAAAATTTTTTTATACTTTATATACTTTCAAAATATATTGATATATTTTATAATATGTAAAAGGGATTCCTTCAACAAGAATTTAATCAACCACGTCATTAATAATGAAAAACATTGGCAAAAAATGAAAATTTTTTGAAAATTTTTGAAATTTTGCACGACCCCCAACCTTGGCAAAAAATTTAAAATTTTCTGAAATTTTGCACGACTCCCTACCTTGGCAAAATAATAAAAATTTTTTAAGATTTTGCACGACCCCCTAAAATTTTTGAAATTTTGTACGACCCCCTACATTGTCAAAAAACTTAAAATTGTCTGAAATTTTGCACGACCCCCTAAAATTTTTCTGAAATTTGGACGACCCCCTACATTGTCAAAAAATTTAAAATTTTTTAAAATTTTGCACGACCCCCTGCTACTTTTGCTATGATTTTTGGTTCGGAGGTGTGATTATTTTTAAATGAGATATGGTGTTTATGAATTTTGTGACTCTTTCAGAAGTATTAGAACTCGAAAAGCATTTAATGCTAAAATTTTTCTACTTGTGACCTACTTGTGGAATTAGAGTTTATCTGTAGATGGGAATATGAAAAACAAAAGATTTTGTGAGTTGAAATCGTGGGAAGGGCCACAATTCGTTATAAAAAAAAATATATCTAAAAAATTTATTTATCGACTACTTATCAATTGACTACGTTTAAAATTTTTATTGTTTTTGGAATTACAAAAATTCTGTACGGTATTCATTTTTCCTATACCGAAAAAAAATGGCTAACTTATCGAAATTATTAAATATTTTTCACAATTCTCTTTATTTAATCTACACGTGCAGATATCGTAAACTTTTTATGTGTGCAAAAAAAAAAAATAAAAAACTATAAAAGGAGGATTTTTTCACACCATTTAATTCAATTGAAAATCAATCATAAAATACAAAAAGAAAATTTTAGTAAGCGAAATGTGTATTTAATTTTTTCTCTATAGAAGAAAATAATAAATTTATATTGATTTTTTCATTTCACAAAATTTTCTTATTAGTTTTAATAGTAATATATTATTATTGCTTCAATATGAATGCCAAAAATACTGTTTAAATCAAACTAAATCCTTGAAATTATTTCCTTCTTATGCGATAAACTACGGTGAATTTCTCGAATGAATTTTATACTGAAATGCCAAATTATTTAGAAAGGCTAAATTTCAAATGTTATACAAATAAAAATATGGAATTATTTAATTATTTCCCAACTCTATATTATAAAACCGGTTTTATTTATTGATTCATGTTTTTTAGAGAGTGTCATATAAACACACTACGATATTGAATTAATTATTTACATACATAACTATTTAGATGTCCAAAATTTCTAAATTTTACGAATTATTTTTGAAAATTATTTTTTTGTTTTTCAAAATTTAGGTCAACTAAATAATAATGAATATTATAATATTTCGTATACAATTTTAATTTACCTTTATTTAGATTGAATTTGTGAGATATTAAATTTCATAATATTTTCATATTAATTAGAACAAACAAAATTTTATGTTTTCTCAAATTTCATATTAAAAAATATTACGTGTGCAAAAGGCTTCGTATAGAGTAGATATTTGTCATGACGTATGGTTTTATTTAAATCGTGTCGTATTTTTTTATTTGATATTATTTTTATATTATATAGATCCCATATACATACATATATACATAAAATTTTCAATCTACTAATTCGTTTTTTAAAATCAAAATATTTCGGAATTTTCTCAAGTATAGTTTTAGCAATTGTTTAAAATATTCTAAAAATGCGAAATGACACGTTTAAATTTCATAAATTTATATTTGTATTACAACAATAACAAAAATTTTTATAGAATGACCATGCAATGTGATAAAAAGAATAATAACATTTTGATCCTTCACTCTAAAATGCTTTAACACCTCCAATATAATTTTTCTAAAAGTTCTATTGCATGAAATTATTATGATTTCTTGTCAAACTTACAGTTTTCGTTTCATTTTACTTAAAAAATTGCATTATTTTATTAAAATTTCTTGTCTGGAACTTTTCCTTTTGAAAAGTTTGAATACTACTATCAAAGAAAAATAATATAACAAAAAAGTTTAAAAGTTGATGGTAGAAAATCTTTATAAAAAATTGATATTGAAAAAACGAGTTTCTGAAGAGCATATTGTGTAATGTTAAGGTTATAGCAAAAAAATTTTTTTATTTGGAAATTTTTATACTTATGGGTCAAGCTTTTTGTCTAAATTCGTATATCATTTGAACCAAGATAAGAAAATGACTGTAAAATAATACATCACAAGCGATGCGCGAATAAAAAGTTTTAGTTGGAGAATTTAGTCCCTGTTATTAAAATTTAAGTGTAGTCCTTGTTTATAATCAGCCGCTGAAGAGATTTAGGAATATTTTGTTTTTAATTAAATTTTTTATTGATAGGAAAATTATTAAATATTTTTCTCAAGATAGAAAAATTAAGTTTTGCTGGCAAATGCTCTAACAGATGTGGCAGATCACAAGAGATCTTTAGCAATGCAGGAGAGAACGATAGATTCTTCTTGGTCGTTTTTATAGCAAAATCTTAGGAGTGTTCTTTTATGTATTGCAAAAACGTCTGAGTTACAGATATCCTTCCTAGGTAATAAGATATAGTATGGGGTTGGTCCGCATGAAACACATTATCTGCTGTTGTACATCTCATTAGGTAGTTTTAGAAATGTTTTTAGCGCTGCTCTTGAAAAAATTTTATAATTTGTAGAGGTCCTGCTTTTCCGGAATGTGAATTTTACCGATTAATTTTCTGCTAGCGATGGAATGTGTTACCGAACTGTGATATATAAACTTACACTTTACATTATTTAATAGTAATCTCTCAGAAAAATAATATTGAAAATGATCTTTTTGAAACCTTAATTTATCAAAACATTTTTTTTCTTGAAAGTTAGGAATATTTCCAAACAGATTAATTGATTACACTTACATTATCTCGAATTATTATTTTGACATTTTTGTATAATTGTTATGACAACAATTTCATAAATTTCATAAATTAAATAACAAATTTTGTTTATTTAAAATATAAAATTAATTTTCTTGGTTTAATTCGATTTATTTTAATGCTATAATACCTTTGTTTCCAGAAATTTTCGGTTGATAACATTTTTACAGACCTCCAGCCAAAATAAACAGAAATTATAAGAAATTACTTTCTGCCGATTAATTTCTAATGTTAATTTATTTAATTTGGGAAAATTCTCGCAAAGCAAATAAGTTAAATGGTGCACAATTACCTATAATAAAAGTATTTTTAATAATACATTAGAGACTTACCTCTTTTATATAAATCTCAACTTATTTTTTAACTTATTTTCACCTTAATAATTTTAAAAAACAAAAAGCAAAAAGTATCTATTTTAATATAAATCTATATAATATATGGGTATATGCAGTTTTTCAAATAAATGACCGTAATTAAAATCATTTACGTGATTTTCCTAAACTTGTACAAATTTTCTTATAAAATAAATTTTTATGTTGTTAAAGTTTCAGGGAAAACAAAAACAACAAAAAAATATTGCTAAAATACTTAAGGAATTTCTCCCAAAGTATGAAACTATAAGCAATTCTATAATTACACGCAGAGGCGGAAGATATCGTAAACAAAAAAAAACAATTTTTGTGTCAATTACCTTAGCCGTTATACAAATTGTACCCAGAGGAAAATAAAAAATAATAATTATAAATTTGTCCATTGAAATTTGTATGAGAGCTAAATTTAAGGTACAAGATTTTTCTCGGCTCATAACACGTTTATAAAAAAAAAAATAGTAATAATATTTTTATACTTCCTGTCCAGCTATGGTGGTCTTTAGCTATTATAGAGTGGAATTTCATAATGAACGTGCGGTAACCAACTACCCATTCTTGCGCTTTCATGAAAATCCTAGACAATATAGTAGAAGAATGCCACTACTAGGCTACTTATTATATTTAAAATTTTGACTTAATTTATTGAAAAATTTCATATAAGTAAATTATTAATAGGAAAACGTAATTGTTTTTTTTTTCTGCCTCATCAGGACCTGTTTTTTGTGTAAAAAAAAACTTTTAATCTTCATGTTACCTAGCAGAAAAATGAACAACAATTACAAGATTATGAAAAAAAGTGCGCTCAGATAAATACACAATGTGATCAAATAGTCGTCAACATAATAAAAATAAATTGCATATTTTTAGGGATTTTTTTTTTTTTTGAAAAAAATTACTGTTATTTTATAAGCGATAACATTCTTTTTTTAATATTTAAGTATAACATTTTTTATTTCATATTTGCATTGAGAAAAAATTAGTTTTTTTTTTTGTTTCGTAAATAAATGAAAATATCGAAATACGGAATACACGCAAATATAAGAAATATGATAAAAAAACTGAAATCGAGCAAAAGAGATAACAAAAAAATTTTACAACAGAAACATGACAAAAACAAAAACAACAGAATGGCAAGAAAATATTGAAGAGCCAATAAAAATAAATTTCCCATAAATTTCTTTTATTTGTGCCTTCCGGTCAACTGAACCCTTTAAGAAAATTTATTCTTTCTTATTACTATAAATATAGAATGAAAAAAAAAAATAACAAAACAAAGAGAAAATTTTCTTACACACACAAACTCGTACAATTTGTCTATTTCTGTTTTATTCATTCTATTTCACTTTTCTTTTTATTCTTGTTTTATATTTTAACTTTTGGAATCGAAAATACAATTCTTATTTATGTTAAATTCTCAAATTCAAATTATTTATATTTTATAAACATATATAATATATTTATAACAATAAAATATAGATAAACATAACAATAGCATAGACCTAGGACAAGAACCTTTTTTATTTTTTTCTCTTTTGTATATTGTGCCACGAATCAAGGAGTAATATAATGTTTAAACATGCATAAAGTGTAAGATATTCTATCTAAAGGATATCTCGAGGATTACTATAATGAAAAAAAAAAATTTAGGAATAAAATGAAGTAATGAGGAAGACAATGCGTTTATATTTTGGGTAGGTAAATACTATTATAGATTTATTAAACAAATCTAGGGTTGGTATAGGGCCAAATATATATTTTGTGTATTTATATATTTAGTTTCATGCCTACAAATTTGATGTTCGTAATTTAAGAATTTATGTAAAAATTTTTACAACACTAAAGTTTTCATATTGATTTTGTATTTTATTTGTTTAAGGTAGCTATAATTAAATAACACTTCTAATTTAAAACCATTTCAAAAGGTAGTCAAAATAGATCTATTTTAAATTAAAATTTTGCTTTGAAATTAGATTAATGTGATAGGTTGGAGTTTCAACGAATTTTG
Source organism: Condylostylus longicornis (assembly GCF_029603195.1). Taxonomy (NCBI): domain Eukaryota; kingdom Metazoa; phylum Arthropoda; class Insecta; order Diptera; family Dolichopodidae; genus Condylostylus; species Condylostylus longicornis. Next base: position 2,558,118 of record NW_026578068.1, on the reverse strand, counting down.
TCTTAAAATTTTCTTTTGTAAAACTGTGCGTAAAATATTTGATTTCAATAATTTAAATTTGATATCCTTGAAAAATACAGTTTTTGTTTTAAGTTAAAAGAGCATTTTACGTAAAAAGTGTTGTGAAAATTTTCTATTATAAAAAAGGCTAATAGCAGATTAATTATTTTAAAGGTTAATATCATTATTTTAATATCTAATATTGCCAAAATAGTATTTTTGTTGAGTTTATAATACAAATGACCCGGCAAGTTGTTTTCAAACGTGATTGGTTTTAAACATGTTTTGAAGTATTATTTTTTTTCGTTTGAATCATTAATTTGACTGTTCTATCAATAGCCGTTCGGCTACAGCTAAAATTGAATAAAATTTGGAAAGAAAAATTTTTGTTCTAATTAATTCTAAATATCGAGAGGCATGAAGGAGTTAAAATGCAAAAAAAATTAATTTATATTAAATTTAGATTTAATTTTAATTCCATGGTATTAAAAGTAGAATGTGCTTGTTAAGAATTTTTTTAAATAAAACTTATTTTTTTCTTATAAATTCAAAATAAAGGCATTAAAGTTTGAAAGTTTCGTTGAATTATTTTAATGTGTTATGTAATATGCAATGATTTAAGAATGTTATTTTAAGAAAATTATTTAATTAATTTAGAAAATTTCTTTGCTCCTTAACGATCAAACTAGAATTTTTCTTGTCTCAAACTTTTTTTCGTGTTTTGTTGGCATTTTGATACTAAAAAAACATCTGATGTGGTCAACACATAACCGTGTTTGTTACCTCGGTTATAATTTTCGTGTTATAAAATTTCCATTAAATATTTATTTAAAATTTTATGTATGATAGAAAACAAACTTTAGTTGGCATACCTAGAAAAATGTAAATTTGGCTTTTAGCAGAGCTTCATTTTCCGTGATCCGTGATTAATAACTAGAACTTAAATATTAAATTTGAAGAAAATCAAGTAGTTCCTCAGATATGGTCAAATGTAAAATGTAAAATAAACCCCTGATAAACGTCCTGTTTCCGAGCTCTAATATTTCCGAAATATGTACTGGTTAATGTTTTTGATACATAGATATTTCTAGTAAATTTGTTAATTATTTCTTTCTTTGTGAGCAAAAATTTAAAATCAGACCATAATAAAGATCCACTTCCAGAGATCTGAATTATTCCAAAATTTTATCGAACCGTAAAATTCTCAAAGAAAACTCAGATGTAAATTGTCGTCGAAATCGAATTAGGCTGACAGGTAGATAGACCATGTCCCTCTAAAAATATAGTTTATTTACGCTTCCCTAGTACGGAGAAACATACGTCCGTCGAATACTTGAAATGTGTATTTGGTACCATCACATACCCTGCCCTTATGGTATGCGGTCGGTAAGAGTGTGTGTATATGTGCATATATTATTATCTTTTAGTTTTCAAATGAACATTATACACATTCCTATTTCAAAAAAATCTTCATATTTAGTTGAATTTCGTAAAATGTTGAAAAGTTTAAAAGTTTATGCCAAAAGTTTATGAATTTTTAACTTTAAAATTTCGTTTGTTAATAAAGTTTGTCAAATTTTTTTTTTTCTAGTGCTTGCACATTAAATGTTTTGAATTTTGAATAGTATTTTTCAATTTAAAAAAAAGTAATTACTGATAGTGCAAGCGAGTTTAACAGAGTTTGTTCTTGTTTGACAATTATTGTTATAATGATGTTACTCCTAGGCATGTTGCTTTAATCTCATATTTCAGATTGATGTTCTTTTGTTAATATATCAGAAGCAGTACCTTATTTAAATATATTAGAAAAGTATGGAAAAGTTGTACTATTAAGAATTTCAGCCAGTTTGAAATTATTGGTCATTTCAAAATTATTCATGGAACACGAATTTTTATAATGAATGCTTTTCTTAATCAAAGGGTATAAGCTTGAACTCTGGAATTTTTTAAAAATTCTAGTGAAAAGATGACTTTTGTACGTTGTGTGAGTATCACGCTTCTAGTTCTATTTGAAATTTCATTGTTTCCAACAAAATTATTTATGAAAAATATCCTTATGATTTTCATTAATTTTGTTTTGAAATTTCGCACACAAAATATAAATTTCTCTCCACAAGATATAATTGAAAATATTTTTCATATTTATAAATATACTTTTTTTAAATTCTTCCAAAAGGTCTTCGTAAATAGATTCACTCACTCACTTATTTTGTAAAATGAAAGTAATTTTACAAAATAATTAAAACTCACAGATTCAATAAATGATTTTATAAATACAGCTTATAAACGTCAAATTATACTGTTGCATTTAAAAGGAATAGATGGTGTGACTAGTACATAATCGATCCGCCTATTTTCTGAATTATCTTTCCAAATTTCAATATGAACAACACCATTATTTTTGCGTATATATTTTATAAATTTTCATATAATCCAAACAACATAAAATTGGTTCTTCGTAGATCACTCTTTTAGATCCAATTTTTTACAGACAGATTGTTATTAGGAAGCAGAACTCAGTTACAAAATTTCAAGAAAATCTGTTGCCGATTTCCTTAAATACGGTGAAAATTTAAAAATGAAATCTATAATGAGGATCCTGTTAAAGTTAAAATTTATTATGAAAATTGGTTTTGTTGAACACACGGCACAGGTTGAGCGCATAGAGAGAAAACACTACTACTAAATCAATTTATTGAAATTTAATGTGAAAACAATACCTACCTTACTGCCAAAAATGGGAACAGTGAAAAAATGATGAAAATTAAGTTTTTTTTACCCCACTTTTAGTATGACTTTTAAAAATAATATTTCATTAAATTGGAATTAAATAATTTTTAAAAACGTTTCCAATTAATATTGCAGAGAAGCAAAAGGAAACAAAGTTTAACTTAAAAAAAAAAATCATTTTTCAAAGAAAATCAGATGAAAAAAAAATTTAAAAAAAAAAAATATTTTGGGTGAGAAAATTAAACTTAAAGTTTTCTTTTTGAAGATTTCTTTTTTCTCATTAAAATGAGGTTTTATGGTTCGATACAAGTTTTTTTTTTTTTGCTTTTCGTGAAAAAAAGTGGCAAGAAACTTGGAGGATATAATATTGGTTTGTATATAATTCCTTTAACATAAAGCGTATATTTAATACTGCCAGGATATGTGTGTTGTGTGCTTCAATATTCAGAATAGGACCGAGACAAAATATTATAAAAATTTTATTGTGAAAACACTTTCCACATGGAAAGATTTCATTTTCTTCATTCGACATTGTAAATATTAATAAAGAATGCAATAAGACCAAAAAAGAAATTAACAGATTATTTTTTTTTGCTCGAAACTTCTTAAATAACTTTAATAAGTATCTTTCAAAGTTAAGGAACGCATAATTTTTTTTTAACTTGATTTTGTTCGGAAAATCAAATTTGATAACATTTAAAATGGCTTTATGATTCGAAATTAAATTTTTGATTCAGATTGACTTGTTAATTGCTTAATAACTCCGGAATTTATGAAACTATCATTTCAGAAAATATAAATTTATTATTTCTACTTCGCTCCTGGGAAGAGCATGGGGCTGATGCACGATGTTGTAGATAACCATGAACACCAATTCCTTACGCCATTGAGTTTACTAGGTAGGCGATGGGCTTACTGTAGTTTTTATATTGGATATCATCATTGAAACATGGCAATTAGTTAATATTAATTAATTTATTTTTTATATGTAATATTTATATATAATATTAAATATAATTTTTATAGTGATCTCTACTTTGAACCCGAGACTCTGCTAATAAAGGACCAGTATAATAACCACTGCAACATTGGTCAGGTTAGAAGATTAAATAAATTGTATTAATAATATCCGTGGATTGAATAGTTGCTGCCAAAGAAAGAAAATTTTTAATACAAAATTGCGCCTGATTTTTATAAAAACTGTGTTGAATATTGTTGCAAGTCAGCGGAAACCTTTGAATTAATTTTTTTCAAAAATTATTTTCAAAGTTATGCAAAAATCCATTTTTACGATTTATATAAAATTTTACGGGTCTAAAATTTCAAAATACTATTTGGTTAACCATCTTTAAATAATTACTTCTCTGAATATCCAGGCAAGTAATCCATTAATTTAAGAAAGCAATTTATATACAAATAAAATGCACAAATAAATGAAAAATTTTTCTTAGACAGAAATAGTAATTGCAATTACTTTAATTACAGATTTTTTTAAATAATTACATTCTTCTTAAAAAAAATTCTAAGAACAGGATTAACCAAATATTTCCAAAAAATATCAAAAACTTCTTTTGATGCTTTCCTTTAAAAGAAATATAAAAGTATATAGAAAATCGGTTTGATGGCGAACAGAAAGTTATTAGTAAGCTTCAATCGAAAACAAGAAGCTTAACAATAAAAGCAAAGAGAAAGGAAAGAAAACAGGACAATCTCAAAGAAAAAGTTTTTGTTTTTATTCTTTTTTTCAGCTTTAAGAAAATAACAACAAAAGAGTAAGAGAGAAAGCAATAATGATTAATTATGTTTGTATAAATAAATTCAAATTGAATGAAGCAAACGAAGAACAAAAGAAAGAACGAAATAAAAACAGAAAATAATTTAAGAGAAAGAGAAAAAACACATCAAAAGATCTTTTTTTTGTTAGTTTTGTTGAATATGTTCCTGGAAATATTTTGTTTTTTTTTTTCTCTCCTTAAAGATTTTCATTTTCATCTTCTTCCAAACTTAATTTCTAATTTGAAGTTTTTTTCCTTTTTACTTTATCTCCGTTTAAATTGAGAGCTTTCAAATTCTTGATGGTTTTATCAGAATTTCTAGCCATTGTACTTAAATTAATGTTTTGCATTTGAATAACTGTTTAATTAAATGTATTCGAATTTTAGCCAAATCGGATTTCATTGAAATATTGAAAAATATTTTCTAATTGTAATTTTTGCAAATGTTTGACATTTATAAGTTTACCTATGTTATAACATTTCAGTTAATGAATCACACCTAAATATAAAGAGGTTTGCTTTGATCAAAGTGCACCCTGTACAAGTGCTCGTAATAATATTGTAAAAAACGTATTTTGTTAAAAAATTATTAGCTGTACCTAAATTTTTTTAAGGGGAATAATTTTCTTTTGATATTTCATTTACAACAACAAAAAAAAAAAATCAAATAAAATATGGGAAAAAAATTTTTATTTCCTTTATTTATCTAGATTAAAGATTTTCGTTTTAATTTGGAAAATAATCATCATTAGTTTTTCTTGAAATTTTTTATCGTTATGAAGTTTTTTTTACAAGAAAAACTAAAACTTTACAACCGTTATTCCATATATAAAACAGTTTAATTTTTCTAAATAAAAAAATCTCTTAAAAAATAAATATTGGAGAAAAGAGGAAGAAGCGATGAGCAAATAAGAATTGCCTTCGACTCCCGATTGGTGTTTTGCAGAAAGTTGTTAAATTAAGAAAATTTTTAAAATCAAATTATTCTTTCATTCATCAATCTCTCTTTTTAATTTTTTAAAAGTTGTCATAAAGGAAATTTAAAGGTCGTATCGTAAAAGAACCTAGACTTGCATTACATTTGAAAGTCAATTTCTTGTTAAAACTATCAAAATGTAGACATTTTTATTGTAGAGCCATTACGTCCAATTTGAATATCTATTTTGAAGTAGATTTTTAAAAATATTTAAGGATTTTAGATGAAAAATGGAGAAACGGCATTTGTATATAACGATGCTCGAAAAATTGAAATACTGCATTAGACTTTCTTTTGGATAAAATTATTTTATTTTAGATTTTGTTTTTATAGATTAGATTCCATGCCAGAAAAATGAGTCGCCAAGAGAACAATCTCTGCAGGAGTTGTGGGATGAGGTGGGGAGGCGACAGTGGTCCATTTTCTTTGCTTATGTCCGGCCTTGACAGGGAAATTCCTTGTGTTATTTTTCTTTCTACGAACTACGGATTTGGCGAATGTAAATGCCAGGGGCCTTAGCCGGTTTCCAAGTTCAGGCTACGACTAGTTCTCATGACGACAGGGGATTTTGTTAATCCGGCGGCATCATAACTGGCTTTAGTTGCCTATGTGTACTTTACGGGAGCTGCGTCCACCAAATCTAACCTAAGATTTTAGATTTACAATAATTTAGGTCTTCACAAAAATTTTTAAATTAAAATTTTCTGATGAAACTTGTAAAAAATCTTAAGAAAGAAAAAAATTAACGAAGAAAATAATTTGGAATTGTACACTAACGATAAGAAATGTATTTGTAACCTTCCAAGGAAATCCTTGGAAAATTTGACATGCTTTTTGAAATTTGTATAAATCATGTATATTTAAAAATTCGACAATATTAATGAATAAAATTTTAAATTTTTAGATTTGCTGCCCTTTCGTATGTGTGAAAATTCTACAATTACCTACTTCTAGGAGTTGTGAAAACTTCTAGTTATACAACAATGAGTTTTTTTCTATCTAGTTTTATTTTATTTGTTAATGTTAGTTATAGAACAGAACGTATTTCACGATTTTTCTTTTTAATGATAACAAAACAAAAAAAAAAAATCTGATGTGGTCAGCACATAACCGACCGCATTGTGTATTGTCTAGTTAAATGAAAGTGTTACAGAATATTATAAAAATGTCTGTTAAATACTTCTTTCCAATTTTTAGGACATTAATAAGCTTATAGTTAACATACTTAGAAAAATGTAAATTTGGCTCTTAGTAGAGCTTCGCTTTGTGCTACTCGAATTCACTGAAATGCTCGCCAGTTAGTTTCGGTAACAACCAGAACTCAAATATCAAATTTCAAGAAATTCCATCAATTTGTTCTGTGGATATGGTGAAAAATGTAAAATCGGCCCGCAAATCAGTTCTCGAGCCCTGATCTTTCCAAAAAATTTATATGTTCTTTGCTTTAATATGAGGAATTCATATATTAAATTTCAATGAAATCGGTTGATTATTTCTCTTTATATACACAAAAGTGTATGTTTGGCCCGTAGTAAACGTCTAGTTGCCGATGCCTGATCTTTCCAAAAAATTTACATGTTCATTGTTTTAATACGGGGAATTCATATATTAAATTTCAATGAAATCGGTTGATTATTTCTTTTTATATACACAAAAATGTATATTTGGCCCGTAGTAAACGCCCAGTTGCTGATGCCTGATTTCTTCCAAAGCATACGAATTTTTGCGGACGGTCGAGCTGAGCTTATATATAAAATTTCAAGTAAATCGGTTGAATACTTTCTTCAAAATGTTCAAAAATGTAAAACAGGCCCGCTAAAAAGTGCAGTTCCCGAGGCCTGATATGTACCAAAAGTTGATCGATCCGTGCCATGGTGGAAATAAACTTACATATAAAATTTCATCAAAATCGGTTCAGCCGAACTTGAGATACACGCGTGCACACACAGACCGACAGACGGACAGACCGACAGACCGACAGGTTGCTAAAAATAGTTTATTTACACTTCCCTACTATGGAGAAGTACGTTCCCACTGAAAACTCGATATGCAAAATTTGTTGCCATCACATAACCTACCTATTGTTTACACAATACGGTCGGTAACAAGAGCTTTAAAAAGGTCACCAAAGTTAACAAAAAAAAAACATTTAATTTCAAACTTGTCTCTTGGTTTTTCTCCTTTTTCTGGAACATGTCATCACGTCTTATTATTCTGTGATTCGTTTTTTTTTAAGTAAAATATATTCAAAGTCCTTTCCCGCTCTACAATGCATTCTTAGTCCAATTTAAAAAGTTTTTTTTTATTTTATTTTTTAAAAGTTTTCCTTTCTATTTTATTTAAAATTCAAAAAAGGGTTTTAGTCTTTATTTCAAAATAAAAAAATTATAAATAATATTTGTATTGTGTTTTTGAGAAACGAACATTCCCCGAAAATTTAAATTGTTAAAGTTTGTAAACTGACAATATTATTATATTACGATATCAAATTTGGCCCAAAATAAATTTGAAAATCCAATTAATATAACGTGACATTAAAGTGAAATGAAATTCCTATTAAATGCCTATCTGCTCCCATATTAAATTTCAATAAGAAGTAATTATTTGCTTTTAAAACTGCTTTGGATTCTAATATATAAAAATGGTAAAATTTGAGTAGGATATTAAGGACATAACAATTAAATGTTCTTGAAATATAAATCTATATTTATATAAGATTTCCAATTGGAATCATTAATTTTCCTAAACATTTCTTTATTTTAATATTCCTGAACGTACTGTTAAATCTGCATTATTAAGATCAGAAATAAATAAGGCATGCAAATCACAAGTTGAATTTCATTTCATGGGACAAAAACGAAAAAAAAAAGTTATTTTTCTTATTAAATAACCTCAACTTTTAATATTAAATTTTCATAAATTTCCCTTAATAATTTTGTGTGAATGTGTGAATATCTGGAAAAGTTGATGTTTTTCAAAAACACTAAATTTATTAATTTTTATTCATTTTCTTAATTATTATCATAATTAATTCAAAACTTAAAAAATAAAACATTTTCTAAGAAAAATATCTGATTTAGAAAAAGTGATGATTTTTTTTTCTACAAGTACCACTTGGGGTTCTTGGCCGTTCAGAAAAAAGAAAATCACTTCTAATTTTAATCTAATTAAATTTTCATTTGTCATTTTCTTACAAGAATAATTTTCCTTTGATTATTTAAATGTTAAAAAGCTATTCACTTACATTTACACATTTTTCGGTTCTTCAGGTTTTGGTTAATGTATATTAATATTATATTATAATTAAAAATTCAGAGAAAGAGATTAGAAATTCAGAGAACAGTTTCTAAAAAATCTTCTCGAATTTTCCGAAGAAATTTCTCCGACACAAATTTTATTAGTCCAAAAATTATTTCATATGGCATGAATTAATATAGCAAATTACTGTAATGAAATTTTTTTTAAATATCAACTTGAAATTAATTGCGGTTGAATTAGTAGTTTTTAATATTTTAATTGCACAGTAGATAATATTTATTGTCTTGGACACTTCAAAGTGACAGAAATTTAATTCAAATATGGTAAGAATTTATGAATGCACAATGAGACTGTCGGTTACCAATAAACACGAATAAATTTCATTTTAATTAAAAGGTAAAAAATCTTGTAAAACACTTTTGTTAAATTATACAATTCAGACCACATCAGATTTGTTTCTTGACATTCATATTTAATTTTTAATTACTTTGAAAATCATCCCTCAATTTTAACTTTTTAAGCCAATTGACCACTTTTTATAAATATATTTAATTAGCAATCTTTAATAAGTGAAGTGTGAGTAAAATATTTTTAAAGTAGCTCTGAAAGAGAAGAAAATTTAAAATATTTAATTGAATTGGGAATGAAAATATTTATTCATTTTTAAATTCTAAAACAAAACCGTTTGTGCTACCTAAGTATATGTATATAGAACCGCCATAATAGCAAACGATGAGGTACGTGTTGCCATTGTTTTTGAAGTTATCGCAAAAATATTGAAGGTTCTTTACAGAAACATAAAATTTTTTGAACATTTACTAGAATATGAATTTCGAATTTGATAAGAATTAACCCTGTTTTTATTATTTTTGTAGCTCTTCTTAATTCTTTGCTGTGATATGTCTAATATCTGATCCATTTTTAAGATGTTTCAATTTAGAAATTTTTTGATAATTTTTAGAAATCAAAAAAATTAATTTTATAATTTTTTGAATTAAACAAATAAATGCAAGCAATAACATCCTTGTAACTTTAAAGCAAGCCATTCTTAAAATATATACTTTGAATACTGTTCTTAGGTTCAATAATACCATTACAAAACACAAAAATTAATTGGATGTTTTCATTTTCATGAAAATGTTAATTTACGTTTAAGTTCAAACGATTAAAGAAAAATAAGAAATCCTTTGTGTATTCTTTCTTCATAATATCAAAAGACAAGTAGTTTTGTGGTCTTTGATCTTCCTTTCCTTTGTTTTCATTATTAATTTTTTTTTTTCCTTTTATAATCGAAATAAGACATTGTATTTACTTTGTAATGATGATTAAAAAAAAAATCAATTATACATAAAATTATTACGTTATTGTATGTAATACATGAAAATCTAATTATGAAAAATACAAGTAGTAAGTAACTATAGGACAAAAGAATTTTTGTTTATTTCCAAAAACGGATACTAGAAGGAGCTTCCGAGATGAATATTAAGGATTAAGTAATTAACAAGTTAGAATACGAATATGTTTACATAATTCTCATAATATTTAATTAATAACTTGCCTTATGTTCAATTCGGCAAACAAATTTCATTAAAATTTCAATTTTAAATTGAAATAAATTGAGTCACTCTTCTGGTTAGTGACTCAATTAATATTTAATTAATATTTATTAATATTTTCATCTAGAGCAATGCGGTGGAATTGTACTAATCAGAGCAGTGTTCTTAACATAGATCTCTAGTATTCAATCTTTTCTCTTATGTGGCAATATTCCATAAGTATTTTGAATTTAATATGCGGTGCCTGTTCAAAAAACCGAAAAAAATCAGATAAAATTTTAAAACAATATTTTAAATAAAGTTGGGTCAAACCAATGGTTTGTATTGTAGCACTTTTCCCTTCAACAAATGAAAATTTTGCTTTTAAATACAGTCTACGTAGCTTATGTACCTATCACACTATTAAAATTATTTTCATTCATATACAAAACTATTTCTAGGGTTGCATATATTTAGGATGAATGATTTATGCAGTCTTTGAAATAAAGCAAAAATTAATATAAAGTGGGGTTAACATAATGCTCGATTTTAAGGTTTAATTTTGTGAGTTAAGAAAAATAATTATATTTTTTAATTTCATGGAATTTACCGTTAACTTTTTGCGTTAATAGAAATTTGAAAAAGCTTGCGGTTTCGGAAATATAAGATGTCAAAAATTCAAATTTTACAAATTTCAAGAGGCGATAACTTGAGAGGGGGTGGAGATGGAAAAAAATTTTTTTCTAGTGAAATGAACTATTTGATAATGTCTAAAAGCTCCTAAAATTTCAAGCTTCTACAGGCTGTAGTTTGGAAAAAAAACGACATCAAAAATTTGCAAAAAAAGGACTTTAGATAACGGTAAATTTGAACGGCCATTTTGTTTTTCTAAAGTTCAAATATAGTATTCCGCGCTAGGGGAAGCAAGCCGCTGCTTTTCTGCGTTTGCAAAATTTCAAAAATGCTTATGGTTTCATTGCAACAAATAGTTAAAAAAGGCCATTTTTAGGGTTTTGGGGGGGTATAACTTCTAGAGGGGAGGAGATAGGTAAAAATTTTGTTCTACAGAAATAAGTTTCTAGTAAAGATCTATGTACATATAAAATTTCAGCTTTCTATCTTCAAGGGTGTAGAAGTTTTGTAAACAGACACACGGACAGACGGACGGACGGACGGACGGACGGACAGAGTGAAACTAATAAGCACTTTTTTTCAAAAAATTTTTGGAAAAGTGCTAAAAAGTAAATAAAATCAAAATCATTTTTGTAAAGGTTAAAAGCTCTACACTAATTTTATTATAAATTTTCTTCATTTCTTTCTTTAATCCTTTTCTTATTTTCTTTCAAACCAATTTTAATCACAGAAATTTTGACATATGATGAGTAATATATTATTATACAAATAAAGTCTTATGTGCTGTATTTAAAAACCGTCATCAACAGAATGTTTCATAAAAAATAATAATTACAAATTTCTCTTTTGTATAAAAAGAAAACAGAAAAAATAATTATAAAAGGATAACAAAGAAAATTTTTTGATATAAATTTTATTATTTTTATTTTGCGTGATTTCTTTTCGTTTCTTTTTCAGATATTTTCGGAAAAAAAAAGTTATATGGAAATATTTTTTAGGCTTGGTTTCGTTCCGAATTCCGTTGGTATGGTTTCGTTCGACTTGCTCATTTGCTCGGTGTCAGTAGCTTACTGCTCTGAACTGAAAGAAATGTAAGTATTCTATATATGTATATAATGATATACGTGATAAAAGTTATGATATAGAAGTTTTGAACCTTCAGCTTCTAAAAAAAAACAATTTTCTTTTTAAAAATTATTCAATTGAAATCACAAAAACATTTTTTAAATTTTACCAACAAAGAAAATATCGACTTGGTTCTACTAACGGGAAAAAGAGTAGTCAAATATTAAAATAACAAAATAACAGTTACAAAATGGCCGAAAATAAAACCTAATGTTAAATATCTTGTCATCAATTTAAATATTTATGTTAACTCCTGAAATTAATCGTTGAATTCGGTAATATGCAAATATTTTTTCTTCCCGCAAAAATATGCAATTTTTTACAGTATAATTTTGGTTAATATTAATAACAATATTAAAAACGAGTTTATCACTTGGTCAGAGGAAAAGTGCTACTTTACAAACTGTTAACTTGCTCAATTTTATTTCATAAAGGTTTACATGATTTTACTTTCTTTATCTGACTGTAAGGTGCAAAGGGGGAAAAAGGAAACAATTTTTTAATAAAATAAAATTAAATTTCTTTTGAAAGATGGTTAGTTTCAAGTTAAAATAACATGGAAAAAATTTGTGAAGAGCTTCCGTTTTTGTACACTTTATTCCTTTTTGGGAATATAAGAAAGTAAACTTAAATAATTTTAAAATTTAAAAGTTTTTATTATGATTCTTTCATGTAATTTTCCAAATAATTAAAAATTATATATTAAGTCGTTTTAAAATTGAAAATAAAAACATGTAGGTACTATGTGAGTACATGATAAGATAGAGAATTAAGAAGAGTAATGAGAAATTAACATAATCTTAGTAAATCGAAAAATTTAAAAATTGCAATTAATATTTTAAAAGTATTTTTTATAAGCGTGGAATTTATTTTAAAAATTTTAATTTAAAATTGAAAGTGCATTTAATTAAAAACCATATAGAAACGAGAAAAAATAACTATTGTGTACAGATACTGAAAGATACACGTATTATGCACTATTATATGCTTTCAAGGCATGTACAAGTAATTGTTACACATATATTTATTTACACATACATATCCGCTTTCATGTTATGTATATCTATTTCTTCTTAGTTTAGAAAAAATATCTCATACTCCAATAAAACAAGCTATTTTTAACATTCTCCGGAGATAAGTAAACAAAAATATTGTGTAGGATGCATAAGAATTTAGTGGGAAAAAGCAATTTATTTGTGTATTTGACCTTTTCTCAGTTACAAATTAATTAAGGACACAACAAAGTGTGTAATAAGTGCAAGGATATTTTTATGACTTTACAGAAATAAGATTGAAGTGAATATTTTGTTAAACTGAGTTTCTAAAAACACAATTTTAAGAGACAGAGAGAAAGAGAGAGAGACACAAATGGAGTCATAAAATCCTACGTAAATTTTAAGAATCCCATTTTTGCATACAAAATATTTATTGTTTATATTTAACATGAATAATTTTTAATTTTTTTAAGTCTTTTTGTAAATCGTTTTCAAAATGGTTGATTTAATTTTGTCCGTCCGACGGTGCCCGTTAATATGTGCCTGCGAAATAAATACAGTTTTTAAAAGAAATGGCTTCCTGGTTTAAAAGTTACAGCCTTTCCAATATTTGAAAATGTCATTTTTTTACCGAACTAATACATGTGCTGCGATACTTGAACAAAGTGTTCGTTTTAGTTACTTAATGATTAATCAGTGTTTATTTACTTAGTTTAGAGGTAGTTGTTTTTTCGCATATTTTAGCTATAAAATTTTGGGGCTGTACGGCACTTACTTATTTGAGTTGATATTATTATGTGTTAGGAATATATTAAGCAATAATACTTGATTTAATAAAAAAATTGAATAGTTCGATCGAGACATAATTTGCAATTAAATTCTATAGTAGGATACGCACCATACTATATTATAACTTGACTATATTAACATAAACGCACTATACTATACTTTAATGTGCTGAGTACATAATGTGCAAAAACACTTTTAAAATTGTATGTTATTTTTTATTTTGTATAATTCTGAAAATCTTAATTTAAATTAAGAATACAATTAAATCTTATAGGTATCTGAATAGTATACCTGTATGTTATACACATACCTATAGGATTCTAAAAAAATCTTATTACTAAATTCTGTTCTATGAAAGCTTATGTTTTATGCTTTTCCAATCATATAATGGTTTTTACCACAATTTCTTTAAATTTTAAGAATGTAGAGTAATTTTTCTTTAGAAATGAATTAGAAAACTCAACATTTTGTTTTGATTTTTTTATTTAAGTCTACTAAGCAAATAAAGAATTCCTTATTTGTACGTACCCAAAGAAAATATTTCGAATTTTTTTATTCTTGTTTTCTTAAAATTGTGCTCCCTTTGGCGTGCCATCACTGTATTTCCTTAGTAAAATGGAATTAAATATCATTTTGCAGTATTTGAAATAAAAATGTCGACAAATTTAGTTACATAAGTACAAAGTTAAGTTTACGGAAATAAAATGCATTGGACAGGTGATTTTCTTGGTAAATAAAAAATGTCAGCTGTTATTCACGTATCTTAACGGTAATAGGATTTTGTGCAATCAACAAAAATTTTTTTTTTTTGTAAAATATTTAATAAATTGTAAAGTATATTAATGGTATTTTAAATTTTCTACATACCTTGTGTGTGTATGTATTTCGCCGTCAAATAATGAATTTCAGAATATGAGTTGACTATTAAGTTACGTGTGTACGTGTCTTAAGTGTTAGCGAATGGCGAAAAAAAAATGGTCCGTATTATTTTATTTAAAGCATTCCGAAATTACCGAATCGCAATCCTATTAACAAACCGATTTAAAGTCGCAAAGGTGAATTTCAAGTAAACAAAAACAGATGTTATCGTTACTGTGGGTTCAATTTCGCAATACTGATAGGTCAATGAACAGTTTTTAATAGCTAAATTAGAGAGATTATTAAAGAGACTTTAAAGCGATATGTTTCACTAAAATAATTAAGAAAGCGATTTGCAGTTTACCTTTCTAAAAATATTTGCATAAAAATAATAAAACTACAATATTCTTCCTTATCAAAGCTATAGTGTATTGCAATGTTTCTCTCTAAAAAGTCACCTTGGAAATTTTATATTCAAACAAATGAGTTATAATATTATGTTTTCAAATATAAAAAATTAGAAGTTTATTCATTACTCACTTGCATAACTTTATACTTAAAGTTCAACATGTGAAAGTTTGCTATCTAAGTTTTTTCCTAAGAATTTACTTTAAATCTTTCTTTTTATTATTTTTCTTTGTAGTTATTGTGAAACACTTAAAGTTTCAGACTTTTCTCTTAGTTATTATACGTACCTATCTGTTTTTATAATCAAATCAGTAAAATAAAAGCATTTTTAAGTTTTCCCTTAAAGGAAACCTAAAGTAGAAGAAGAATTTTTTTTATCTCATGTAAAAATTTTCTATACGTCATAATAATAACAATGTGGGGCACGACTTAGTTTGTTTTCAAGTGAAAAATTTTACTATAGATTGCATTCACATACATTATCTGTACAGTCTAATAGCTATTAATTTTTATTTTACTATTTTTTAAAGAAATGTGTGTATTGCATATCCTATTACTATTACAAAAAAAAACAACACAAAAAATAAGTAAAATAATTTTTTAAAAGAAATCCTTAAGCACTTCTTTAACTTCTTTATAAAATTTAAACTAAAACAAATAAAAACAAAGAGCGAAAATAAAATTTTTAAAAATATTTCTAAAAAAAAAAAAACTTAAATAAAAATTTAAATTGAATTTTCTTCTTATTTTTCTTACAACACACAACAATAAAAAATGGAAGAAAAAAAAAAACCACTAGAGACGAATTTTTTCATTCTTTTCTCTCTGTTTACATTTTACTCACGAGAATATTTTATATAAAATATTTAGAAAAATGAAAAACTGCTAATTCTAAATAAAGAAATGCGGAAGTGTAAAGCAGAGGTGCAATTTGTAACATATTGGAGAGTAAAGAATAAAACAAATTCGAAATAGTCATCTCGTGTTTTATAAGAAATTTGTCAGCTGAAAGCTGATTACTTTCACAATTTTTCACTGCAGCCTCATTGCCAATATTGTGAACTAAATAGTTTTAATACATAGATTTATATAATAATGTGGATTTGAGAAGAGTTGAATAAAGATTACGAAATTTCAATATGAATATATGCATAATAGTCTATGGGGTAATTTATGTGGGTAATTTTCAAGTAAAAAAATTTTGTTCAAAATTTTATTGTAGTGTTTTTAGTTACTTGATTAATGGAATACTTGAATATAACACAAAGCTTTTGGTTTTATTAGAAAAAAAAACATAGTAAAAGAAAATTTCTTCAATATTTTATGGCTTTACGCCCAAATATGCGAAATGCATTTAAGTAATTTTATTCCAAGATTCTGCGATCAGTGCACGGAAAACTGCACTAATGTCCTATTTGAGTGTGATGGCTTTGCCTGCTCTAGATACGGATTTCTCGGCACCTTGAACTTGGATTCTCATGAATCGTTGCGCATGACGGACCTGTTAAAATTTATCGGGAGCCTGAATCTTGAGTTCTAATGATCTGGGATGCACAAAAGAGCATAGCCTGTAGGCTCGAAGTGCTGACTGAATTCGCCCCATACATAACATAACTAACAAAACATAAGAAATAAGCATAGTATACCACGGATTAATACGTGGGTAATTTTCAAGTAAAAAAATTTAAAATTTCCCACGTATTACCCCAAACTGAACTTAATTTGGAACTGAATTTTTTCTGATAGAATTTTGTTCCAATCAATTAAAAGTTTTCTATTTCTATCTTATATACGCTGGTATTATATTGGTAGTATTTTGAATTTGAGGTTGTACAAATTTTAATAGCGTATGTGTAATAATATTTCAATTACCACCCCTGAACTAAGTTATTCTATGGTTGTTATTGTAAACAATCTTTAGTTTTTCAGAGCAAACCAAAAAACTGTTCATATATTTTTACACAATAATAAGTACATGTATATGTAGACGTAAAAGCTATATGGGATTAAGAAAAAACCAAACAAAAGAAACAATGATACAAAAAAAAAAACTTATAAGAAAACTTTGAATGACTGCGAATATTAACCTACACTTTTCCTTTTTTTTTTGTAGTAGTAGTTGTTGTCTTTTACGAACCAGGACATCAAGATTAAGAAAAAATCAATAAAAAAATACGGAAAAAACTTTTTTAAGAATCTTTCATTTTTTCTTTTACATTTTTTTTTTTTTGGATAATAAAATTTTGTCACATGAGGCAAAAATGCCACAAAAAACAAAAAAAGTAAAAAACCAAAAATTAAAATAAAAAAAAAAAATTATTTTTGTCTTTTATAATAAAAACATTTTTTGACAGGATGTTTATTCCAAATAAGAAAAAAAGGAAAGCATTCGTATATAACTTCATACATATACATACAAACAAACAGTCTTAAATAAATTTATAATGTGTAAACGGAGCATAAATATTCATTATATATACAGTAGGAGAAAATCAGTACAATAACAAAAATAAAAACAATATGGAAAATAAAAAAAAATATAAAGGACATGCTGAAAAATAAAATAGGAAAATATTATTAACATTTTAACACATTCTTGTTCAAATGAAAAAAGTAAGAAAATAAAATTAAAACAACAATAAAGAAATCATAAAAACTTTTTGCTGACCCTTTAAATTTTTCCAAAATTTTAATAATTTTCTTTCTCATATTTTCATTAAAAAAATTTTCATTTCAATGACATTTCTCTTAAAATGCTTTCGAAGTTATTTCTTTTGAAATTTTCTTTGGAATCTT
Source organism: Condylostylus longicornis (assembly GCF_029603195.1). Taxonomy (NCBI): domain Eukaryota; kingdom Metazoa; phylum Arthropoda; class Insecta; order Diptera; family Dolichopodidae; genus Condylostylus; species Condylostylus longicornis. Next base: position 2,540,240 of record NW_026578068.1, on the reverse strand, counting down.
TTGAAATTTTAAAATTTGATTTTTTCCTATTATGGACAGTAATTAAAGAAAGTGACGCTTCAATATGTTTTACTTTTAATAAGTCGATTTTACGACATCAAAATTTTGTCGTGGAAATCGTTAATGAAATATTTTCGTTAAAATAAATCGATTTCAATGAATATTTTAATGGTAACCAAAGCTACAACGATTGTGGCCATTATTATTAAAGTCTAAAAATTTTAAGAATCAAGGAACGATTTACTACTTTTATATACAGACTTGTAATCAAATATTTAATTTGAAGAACATTTGAATTTTTCATAATTTATATTTCAGATTGTTGAAAAAATTTAAATAATTAATACCAACAGCCACCTGAAAATGGTTCTAGTTAATACTCAATTAGTTGATTAGATTTCAAAATGTAATAATTGATTGTAAAATCAGCTATGCTAATAAAAATCCACTCGAGTGGACACTGATATTTGAGTCTTTCTCCGAATTACCTTTTCAACTATTTCGTGCAATATATTGTATTTGTATAATTGTATACTGTGTTGGCAGTGGTCATGTACAAGTACACTTTAAATAGAACACATTCAAAAATCAATAAATTTTTTTCCCCTTCGGATCATTATTAAATACTGTGCTTTTTCCGGGGTTGAAATTCTATTGGCCTATAAAAATTGTGTATTGTAGTCTGAATTATCGAGAATATTTTTTTTTCTATTTTAAATTTTTGATAATTTTTTTCTCTTATTTTCTGATATTAAAAGCAAAATATTAAATCCTCCCATATTGGCGTTTAAGAAGAAAAATATATTTAAAAAAATATCAGTAAAATCGAGAAATTGAGAAAAAAAAAACAATTTCCAGAAATGGTGTTTTATTTTGCCTGCAGTATTCTTGTGGTGTTTTTCAATTTTCAATGAAAAAAAAATAATTCGGAATTTTAAATTTCCTTGTCTATTTTTTTTGTTTTTGATTTGCTGAACGTTTAAATGTATGTATGTGCAATATACATGATATGAGAACAATTTTTCTATTATTTTTGATACAGAACTAGATTTAATATTCATTTTGCAAATCTTTTTATAAAAATGTTTGGTAGATATAAAATTGCTTCCAGATGAAATTTGTGTAGATTAGAATAAACATTTTTTAATTAATTAAAAACTAATGCAATTTTAAAAGCACAAAAAAAAGGAACCATAATAATTGTTATGGAATTGGAGACCTGTTATATTATATTCCTAGTATTATAATGATGAAAATATGATGATGTCACATAGGAAAATCATGTTTACCTGAATAAATTTTGGTACATTTCGAATGATCACTTAAATGCATTCAAATGCACATATAATGTACATTCTTTCCACGAATAATAAATTTAGTGAATGGTTTTTAGTGTATGGCTTATGGTTATACAATATCTAAAACACTTTCATATTATTCTCTAACATAATATTGAAATTATTGTGAACAAGTATGTTCATTAAATTTAGTAACAAACCTAAAGTAATTAAGATGATTTTTTAATATTATATAAGAATATTTTATTGATATAGAACTACTTAATATTTTCAAAATTTCCCGGAAGTAAGAGCTTTTGGCTGTAGATTACCCAAGGTTATTTAATAAATAACAGTCTTTTAGCAATTAAATTACTTGTGACCGGGAGAAACAATCGATCTAGTACATGGTCTTAAAATTGGAATAAAATTTTGGCTACATATGGCAATTCTTTCAATCAATTGTTTTGTTGTCGTGTTGGCTTACACATTTCTTTGATTTCAAAACAAGTTCGAATTTTGAAAATATTAGTGAACAACACAAGTATAATTTGAGACAGTCAAATGTACAACATTGTATAACAAAATATCTAATCCAAGTTCAGTCATAATTTTTGGTAAACTGCATTACCTATGTTTAACCGCACATGCAAATGAAGATTTTATGATCTGCTTTTTAATTTTTAGGTAGCTATTGAGTTGTGTATCTACCTGTAAAGGTAGTTGTTAATTAATTAAAAAAAAATCTACTAGTTATTTCAAAAAATTAGTTTGTTTTTAAAATTTTTTCCATTTTCAATTCAAAAATTTTTTTTCTTTTTATCTTAATTTCATTGTAGCTATACTAAACTTTTTAAAAAAAGTTTAACAACTAAATTTTTCCTAACCTTTTGTTCCAGCATCTTCCTGTTCTCTTGTTTTTTTTAATTAACTAATATTTTTGTGACTTATAAAAAACAATAATCCAATTATCAAATTATATCAATAGTTTTTTTCTAGAAATGTTTTTGTATTTTCAGAGAAAAGTTTTTACATTTTATTGAACTCCTTTGATTAACATGACTTCAATACTAAGGTTTTTTTTAATTTTTCAGTTTTATTGTTAACATTTTAAGAGAAAATTTTTTTTATAGTTTTTTCATGGAAATCAAGTTTTGTGAGAAGCAAATTTTATTGAAAATATTCAAACAATATGCAGAATTTATTATTTTTAAACATTTTATTTATAATTAGGCTAAAAATGCATTTTGAATACATATTTAATTGTCACACAATTCTTTTTATTCTAAATTTCTTAATTAAAAATAAATTTAGTTTAAGAGTCATGATTTTACATCCAATTTTGTGTCATATTTTATTAGGCCAATAGAAAACGTTCCATTAACGTAGCTATTCCCTTTCCAATACCAATGAATTGGAAATTTTCAATAAAACAAATCAAACCTTCGAACTAGACAAATCTTCTAGTTCGAAGGTGCACAGGTAGACGTAGTGGATTAAAATTCGCAGTGGATAGTTTCTGAAGAAAATTATTGAAGAAGTGCATTGTATGAAGTAAACCAACTGATCAAATTGAAAGCATTTCCAATTGGATTCCGTAGAAAATTTTCCATGTTTCGATGCGGTTTTGGTGTTTCTAAATGTGCAAAAAATATGTTTAATTTTTCAAATAAAAACTGGTTGGAGTTTTTGTGATAGGGTACATTTTCCAAAAAGTTCATTAAAAATTGCTGCTGAAAATTGGTCTTGGTACACATCAAATTCTAAAATTGACCAATTGGGTAGCGAACAATGCAGCACATAGCTAAGTAGAACAGATCGCATTTTTCGTAAATTTTAGACTTCCTTTCAAATTTTAAAAAGGTTTTTGTTTCTTTTATAGGAACTTACATACATATATACATATGTATATGTTTACAAAATTTTTCTACAAGTGTGTGCATACTAAAATCATTTCTGTTTTTTGTTACTTCCAAAATATTTCAATACAAGTCGATAAACAAAACAAAAAACTTTTACAATTAGCGAAAATTCGAGAACGTGTTTTTTTTATTTGTTCCGGCTTACAAAATATAAAATGAAATAAAAAATTTCATTATTCTTTCCATGTGCAGTTTATTTTGCAGAGAAAAGGAAAAAAACAAGAAAAAAAAGAGAATTTTTTATGTTTTAAAATTTATACACAAATTTTTAATTCCTTTTTTCTTTACTGTATTTGAGGGATGTGTTAAGTATTGGAAAACTTTAAAAGTCTGTAACATATCTAGGCATTTATATCCATCTGTTATTGACGGATTATGAAATTTTCAACTGAAGAAGTTGAACTTTAAAGAGATTTTAAAAATTTATTTTCTAAACCTATTTTAGGAGTCCAGTCATGGTGGAGTTATTGAAACCTGATGACTGCCTAAAATTGATCAATTTGCCATATTTATTTTCAACATAATTTTAAATAGACCCACGTACCTTTTTTACATTTTGTTTCGTCACTATTTATGTATTCCGAACTAATGGCTTATATTCATCTTATATAAAATTTTGTTTTAAAATTGCGATCACGCTGAATTTTTTAATTTGAATAAGAATTTTGTTAGAAAAGTCCTTAAAGAACAAAAACTATATTTCAGAAGTCAATCAAAACAACCCTGTTGCACAAAATTTTTTTAATAAATTTTTTTTTAAAAACAATTATTTTAATCCTTTTTTCTTTTACAGCTATTTTTTTATCTTTTGCATTTAATATAAATTAATAATACAATGTAAATGGATCTTCTGATCTTTTAGCCCTTTTTTTTTTCTTGTTTGCAACTACCTAGTTGTACTGGAATATTTACTCTTTTAAAATTGAAATAATCGTTAAAATCTTCATTGTTTTTTGATAAGTTGTTTATCAACATTTTTTTTTTTTTTGAAAACTCCAGTAGTTTTTTTATAGAAAAAAAATTTATTTTTTTTCTTTAAATATTTAAAGTAAATAATTCCAAGTAAAGCTTAAATTGGGCGCCAATAGTAAAATTTTGAAAATTACTATTATTCCAATAAAGCAATCCGAATTTATGTGTGATTTTAATGTAGTTCATTTTATTTTACAAAAGAATCTCTATTCACAGAACGATATGAACAAAAAAATCTTGGAAAATGTCTAAATTCTTTAATACTCTTAAATTGACTTTGTTCCTATCTTGTATAATAAAAAATTCTATTATCACCACACACAGTAAAACTTCAATACACAATAATATCTCAATACACGAGTAGGTATTGATTCCAGTTAATTAATTTACAATTTGTTAAACAATAATAGACAAGAAGAAGAACAATATTTAAATTTTACAAAGTGTATTTAGTTTTCATTTTGTATATGCAAGATAAACAGAAACCAAACAAAGCAAATTAAATAAAAATTTTTTTTTATTGCACACCAATAAATAAAATAAAATTTAAAATATTTTCACACGTTTTTTCATACCCACTACACAATATCCTTTTATTCTTATAAATTGTATGCAGGAGGAGCCTATGAATAAAAAAACAAAAAAAATTTTATTTTTTCCTTATATTTTATTTCTCTTGTTTCGGTAAACTTATTCCATGTCTTAAGCTCGCTCATCCTTAATTTAAAAATAAAACTTTATCTGCATTCATTTTGAAATTAAAGGAAAATTTAAAATATATGTATGTGTGTGTGTCTACGCTATGAGTAAGAATATGAGAATATAATTTTACTATTAAAATATCCTTTTTTTATAATATTAAATTCAATGTTTATTTGTATGATTTGCTTCTGTTTTTTTTTTTTTGTTTTTGAAATTCTGTTTTGTTTAAAGCAATCGAACAAGAAACAGAAAAAAAAAATTGATAAATCCTCTAAACGTGATATGAATTCGATCTGATAATATTAATCGTATTTCTTCTTTTTTTCAGCTCGGAAAAGCAAAGAGAAGGGAAAGAGGAATACAATATATTCTTGGGAAATTTTTGCTACATGTAGAAGAAAATAATAGAAACTATATATCTATGTATGTATCTACCTATTTATTGTAGAGTATTCTTTAAAAACTTTTATAATATTATAAGGTGCTAAATGTCCTAGACCAGATTAAAATCCTTAAGACTACATATGATTATGGGTGGAACAAATGAAATTTTTTAACTCTTTTATTATGAATAAAAATGTAAAATGGTTTGAAAATTTTTTTTTGCATGAAACTGTATAACTAAATTTAAGAGTTTATTTTATAATAGTATTATAGTTTTTAGTAGAAGAAATTAAAATGTTAAATTACATAATATTCTTAATAATTTGAAAATTCTAGTATAATTCTTCTGAAATTTCTAGGAATATTGTTGCTCTTAAAATATCACGTTCTAATTCATGGAATAATAAATTTGCAAAATAAGCAAATTTTATGATTTCATTAAAGTGTATTTTATGTAGAGCCAGAATTCTCCTTAAAAAATTTGTGAATTTCCAAAAAAAAACAGAAAAAAAATATTCCAGCCATAGGAAAGTTTGGTGCTTAATGAAATGCGTGTTTTTGATAAAATGCTTGTTAAGACTATTGAGAAACATTTGAAATTACTAATACCAAAATTTATTTATCATATAATCTTAAAATTCAAAAATATTTAAATAGAATTGCTACTCATTCTCTACAGCTTTTGCGAATGCTTTCCGAATGAATATGGAAATGGCTTCCCTCCATATTTTATGATGAAATTCATTGTCTTCTAAATATTCTTTTTAGGCACATTTTGGATAAATTGCTTATTATGATAGTTCTAAATATAAAATAACGTGATCATTAAGTCTATTCATATGTCTGTTTACGAAATTTCTACACATTTTAAAAAAGAAAGCAATAAGAAACAGGCAAATCGTACTTTATGAAATGGTTTGTGAAAGTAATCAATTTTCCTCAATTAGTTTTTTACTCCAAGACCAGTATGTTGTAAAAGTCTGAAGTTCTAGCAGTTGGTGGACAACAGTAAAAAAATGTTTGTCTTGTCAGAACAAAATTTTTTCCAAGCTATAACAATAATAATATTATATTTTTTTATTTTAAATTTCTATCCCTCTATTTGAGTGCCTTTTTTTCATTCATATTAGTCATCCTCAAGTTATGCAACAATTATTTCAATTTTGTGAGAATAATGTAAATAAAAGATATTTGTTTTTTTTTTTTTTTTTGAAAAAAGTGCTTTTGAGTTTACAATTTTTTAATATTTTAGGAAGTTTTCTTATTTCAAGGTATTTTAATTTTTTAAAATGGAATGTGGTACTTTTTAAACAATTGAATAAATCTGAATTTTGTATACTATAACTAAGTAACTCTGAGCGACTGTTGGACAATAATCCTTTTAAAAAAATTTTCTTTAAAAATAAATAAAAATAAATTTTGTTCTAACAAAGCATAAACTAGAATGAAATGCGTATAGTTGCTTCGTTATTTTTCAATTTTAAAATTTAAATATTAAAAAAAAAATGCTCTTACATTTTTCATCTTAAGTTCTAAAATTTTTATACTTCCATAACTTTTAAATTATTTTTTCTACTGATAACCATAAAAAAAATATGAAATAAAAGTAGGTAGAATTTTTACTATATTTGGAGATATTTTCTTAATAGCGTTACAACAAGTTGTGCATCGGTTAATCCTCTTCAACTAGACTCTTTTTTTTCTTGAATAGTCTATCGCAATAGCGAATTATAAAATATTCAAAAAGGAAACTTAAGACTATCATTGTAGGAAATCTTAATTCAATTAAAGTCCTATAAAATATTAAGTCCTTCTCGGTTTCATTGACAGGCTGGGCCTACGAATCTGAGAGTGGATTCTTGACATTTTTTAAAGTATTTCGATCCAAGGTTTGTTTGAAAAACTTACAGATTATAATTGAAGACGAAAATTGTGCCAAAGGTTTTCAAATAGTGTTAATTTACAAAAGGAACTTTGATTTAACAACTGGATGCCAAAATATTTAATTGATAATTTAAAGAAATATTTTTAATATCAAGAACATTAAGAATTTATTTACATTCAGGGTTCAGATTGACGACTGCTTGATTGCTTATTTGTATTTCATATGTTTATATTCAAGTGCGCACATATGCAACTGTATGATCACATGCAATCAAACAATCAAACAGTTTATTCATTCGATTTGAAATGACACAATAGTTTAGTTGATTAAATGTACGCCCAACGGTCCTACAGTCGAGTGGTAATTATTGCAAAACTAAAAGTTGCATGTCTGCCTGGACCCTAAGAGCAAACTAATAGAGCCACAGACTAATAGTGTGACAGACAAAATTATGTATTATACTTGCAATAAGTTAAAATTTTTTAAAACGCATATTGTATGAAAATGAAACTAAGACTTAAGAAAAAAATCATTATTCCTTCAAGGATATGACAATTTCAATACATTTTATGTGAAAACCAATTCCAATATACATTAGGTACATATATGTAGTATATAAATGTATAACATACTACCAAGTATATGTACATTTCTTTATAGAAACGTTCATAATACATACATATATGTAGTAATTTTATAATTACTTTTCTTGTAAATTCTCATTGACTTTTGTTGTATAATAATAATATTGCATTTCAAGGATCTTTTTCATAATAATTATTGTGTTTATAAGAATTTTTAAAGAAAATCCTTTAACAGAATATTAAAACTTTTCATTAACTTCTGTATCATATGTGCATTCATTTTGAAATTTTATTACTAATCTGTTATTAGATTACATACCTTTTTAGAAAATGATATTTTGTCAATTTCTTATACTTTTCTATTATACTTTTTAATTGAATGTTAAACATCAAAAGAAATGAAATTCTAAAATTTTAAAGAAAATTATTCATTCGTAATGCACAAGTACTCATTGATTATTTTTAATGAATGTTCACTGTTTGACATTTCTGATCTGCACAATAATATTAAATTTTAAATTTATCACTCTCATAACATATTAAGTACTTTAAAACTCAAAAATTTTCTAGGTACTATATCACTTCATTTTTATGCATGAACGCAAATGAGTTGGGTTTCTCAGCTGGACAAAAGTAACGATATCATTCCTTTTATATGGATAAGCGTAAGTTAGGTAGATTTTTCATCGTAAACTAAATGAGCTCGAGTTTAGGCTCGAAAAGTTATCAATATTTTAAAAATTATATAAATTGAAATGTAGAACTTTAACTCTGATGTCCAAGATTATTTCACTGTCTTTAACAATGTACGACATTTCTATATTCTTGAATTACTCTGAGACACAATCAGTTAAGAAAATTGGGACCTAGAATATTTTCTAACAGGTTTGCTTATTTTTAGAACATTGAATTTGTACAATTACAATTAATTACAATATGTTAATATTACAATAAATAATAAACAATATGTTAATACATTAAATTTGATTTATGCACCCAATATAATATTTTAGTATATAATAGAAAAATTTTTATCATTTTAAATACTGGAAGTAAAATTGGCATTTATAACAATAAAAAAGATCGTCATGAGTATTCATCATAAAGGAAAATCACGTTATATGAATATTGTTATGCTGGCAATAAAGGAAAAAATTTTTCTTTTTCATATTATTTTATAGAAAAGAATTCTCTAAAATGAATATTTTAACGTTTTAATAAACACTATTGTTTTTAACAACCCGAAAATTTTTCAAGCATTTATGAGAAAGACCTTTGAATTCTTTTTGATTAACTAACACACACATTATTGTTTGAGAGTTTGGTTGATAGCTATTAGGTTTTTTGATTAGGCCCAGAAGTACATGCATTCAATTTTGCTGATGATGTAAACGAGAATAGTTTGTGTAAGAAATAGAAAACTTCGTATTACTAAACGTTTGAGTTTATAATAATTGTTTTAACTAATATCGCAATGTTTTATTTTATAACATTTTTTAAGACTTAACAACGACGAGATTGAAGTTTTATTTTGCGGATATTGAATTCAATAACACTATATTTTATGATTATAGCACTATGAGCCCCTAATTTGTTTCGTTTTTTTTCTCTTAATCAAAATGTTTGTTTTTTAAGGAAAAATTTCAACAGGAAGTTGGTTTTACATATAACAATTCTTTTATTCCCTTAAAAATTGTATTATAAAATTTTAATAAAATTGCATAATTTTAGGGGTAAGAAAAAAAAATTTTTTTCATTATGAAATTCTCGGATTTTTTTTTTTGGTTTCAGTTTGGAAATTTATTTTAGTTCAAGTTTTTTCGAATTTCGATTATTGTTTCTTCAATGTTATTGAAAAAATTAATTCCCATGTTATCGAAGAAACTATAATAAGACGTTTTTCTAACAGTTCTTTAGAAATTAAGACTTAAAGGTACTCCAGTCTTCATTTAGTAATTTTATATTAATTCAATTATAATCCTTTAGGAAAAATTTCAATATAAAAAATATAGATATTTTTCAACTTGACCCAGTTTTTCTGAAATTCATTTTTCAGTTCTATTTCTTGTTTAATATGTAAATATTAAGAATGTAATAAAATTACTAACAATTATTCAAACTTAATAAAATAATAATAAAAGTCAACAAATGCTTCTAATTTCATTGTTTTAAAGAAACTTTGTTGTTTTTTGTTTAAAGGTGAGTTGATTCACAAAATATAGCTATGATCTCCAAAATTATTTTTCTTGAAAAATAAAACTTTTTAAAAATAAACTAGGTAGAATGTTTTAAAAAGTAAGAATATGATTAATTTCAAAAATAAATAACAAGGTTATAAAAGATTTCCCGATTTTTCAGAAATTTTAAAAATTAATTTCGTTAAGTTTTTGTTACGTTAAATTTCCAAAATGTAAGTATATAAGAAGAGAAAATAATATTTATACATTTATATTATGAAATCACAATTGGGAACAAACAATGTTTCTGAATTGTGTTTTCGAAATATAAGATTTACATGTATGCCTAGCAGAAGGTCACGGTAAAAGATATATGCATATGCAATCGCATGCAATTCCTTAATTCAGCGTTTCCTTTAATTCAATAAACTAGAATCAAAGTAATTTTTTTGGTAAAATAGCAGTTTTCCTTAAAATATTATAATAAATTTTAATTAAAAACACTTGAATATCTGGAATGGAAGTATTTTTACTCCTGCCTTCCTCCTTTTTATACAGTCGAGAAAATAATAATTTATTTTTCTTCCGAAAAAATATTTCGTTTCTTTTGGTTTACTTATTTTGTTTTGTACATTTTTCTGTTTTTTTTTTTTGGTTTTTCTAAGGAAAAAGGTCAAAAACTCATCAAAATATTTTATAATACAAAATTTCATATTTTAAAGTAGATATTGTGGAAAAATATTTTCAAAAATTTGTTTTCATATTCAAAAGGTAACAATGATGAATATGAAATTAGGATAAGAAAAAGGTTTTCTCATAATAAATAATATTTTTTAATAATATTATTATTATTATAACAATGTATGTGTATGCATATAGATTTAAAATGTAAATAAATATTGTACGTGTATATAAATTCAATATTGCTTTCATTTTGTTTTAGTTAATAAATACTATAATATACATATAATATGAATATGAAATGAATATTTTAAGAAGAAAAGAAAAATATAACAAATACAAACTGAAATTGAAAAAAATTTTTTGGAATAAGTTTGAAAATAAATTCTTTAGTTTTTTAATCTCAATATTTGAGAATCTAATATAATATGTACAGAATGATTCTTTAATCCGAAGATTTATGTTTGATTATAAAAATTTTTATAGAATTTATTTTCATATCCTAAGATCTAAAATTTTAATAAATTTCCTTTGAAATTATGTGCTGATACCTTTAAAAGGAAATTTTTTATTAATTCATTCACGTGCTAAATGTATTATGTAATTTAGTGGATCAAATTAAATTTGTTATTGATACTGGAATTAAATTACAATTTGTACTAATAATTTCGAGGAAATTAAATAAATGTTAATGCTATTAAACTTTATTACACTTTGATTCCTGTTTCATATCCCACTCCAATGCAAATTTTTTTTTCATTATTCACTAACAAAATTTAGCTAAAACCATACTGTCTGCATTTAGCAATGAGAGAGATCAATATGGAAAAAATCATAACGTGTCTTATTTATTAAATTTTGTGTTTAAATCAAAAAAGAAAGACATAAAATATTTAATTGAATTCATAGTCGAATTTATAATATTGACAATATTTGTCAGAAAATTTTTGTTTATTTTCGAATTTTCTTTCCGGGTTTCGAATATAATATGCTACTTTCTAATTTAAAAGTTTATTTACAACTTCATTAAAATAGGCTTTAAAAAATTTAAAGTAATTGAATTTTTTTCTATTCAAAATCTCAAATGAATAATATTGGAATAAATGAATGCTACTCAAAATTTTGATTGAACTGGTCAAGTTTTATGAAACAGTGTTGAATGTTGTTAAGCTCGAATGCAGGATCGGATAAATAGGGTAAACTTAATAAATAATTTTTCAATATTTTTATCAATTAAAGAACGTAATTAGTTGAAAATATTTTTGAACTTACAAATACACTTACATGATATGTATACAGGGTGTCTCGCATAATGTCGCAAATAATTTCAGGCATGAATCTTTTGGTCAATTTCCAGCAAACGTATAATATCAAATTAATAAAAGGGAAAGGGGGGTTGGTGCAGCCATACTTGTTTTAGAACTACAGCCTGTTATAGAAAAAGATACCAGACTTTAAAAAAAAGGTGTACCTAGAGTAAATTAGGTTAAATTAAAGATTGTCCTTCAGATATTTTTATATTTAAACTAGAGCAATTTTTGCATATTTCATTTACTCTTAATATCATCCAAAGGAAATAAATTATAAAAAATTATTCAAACATAAATTTTTTTTTGTCATATTTGCATGAAATTGTAAATGTATCATGCACGTGTGTGTATTTAATGCGCGTATCTATATGATATTATAGCGTTCGTGGATACCATGGAAATCTATTGAATGGTTATTCTCCATTTATTTATTTTTTAAAAATTTTTGTCATTAAATTTCGAAAACCCTTTTTTTTTGTTTATCTTATGTTCCTCTTAATTTTTATATAATTTTTATCTTCTATTTTATTTTTACATTTAATGGTGATCCTTAAATAACTAAATATTTATTGGTTATTATCGTTGTTATTTATTATTAAATCTGTGCTATTGAACGTATATAGTTGCGTTGGTGAAAAAGAGTGAATATACTCGTATACAATATGAACAAAAAAAAAATATTTTTCCGTTATTTAATACACAATTTTCGTTTATTAATTTGTCTACAAATAACTGCACTGTAATCTTTATTATAATGAAAAAAAAAAGGGAAAATTCAGTTAAAAGTGAATATTTTTTGCCGGTGGCTATCAAAAAATATTAAATTCGCACTTATTTGTATGCAAAAATATTTTCCTGTAGGACAAAATATAAATGCTATAAATATGACTTCAATTTACTGCTAACTTAAAAAAATTAAAAAGTAAATAAAATAAAAAGAAGATAAAAAAAAATTTTACTGATGAAATTCATTTGAATTTAATCTACTGATTAAAATTTTTGATTTGAAAAAGATAGAGGATTCGAGATTCATTCACAGATGAGTCCCCAAACTAAGAGACAATCTTTTCCGGCATCTATCTGTATTATAAAATTCAATTATTTCCAGTGAGCCGCATTAAGATGTTATACCCTCCGTGCCAAAAATCAGCTTGACCGCAGGATTTCTACTTAGATAAACTTCCTTTCTCTGCAACTCGGTGAATCAGTGTTGAAAAAAAATGCCGGAAAGGAATTTGGCCAAATTCATATTGTAAAATTGCCGGGAGCCAGTGTCAGTAGTAGGTAATCGGCCACTGTCACACATATAGCATCACAAAAGACCTACATCAAATGACCGTCGGCTTTCAAGCCTAAAAATATCGACCGTTTCTAAAAATGGAAAGAGTGTTGTGGCAAATCACTTAAATGAAGGGCAGATAACAAGGTGGCAACCAAACGGCAACACTCCATAAAAGAACCACCGCGGGATGCAAAACGGCCACCCAAAAAGTTTAAGCGCACAAGTAATAAACAAATCAAAGAAGTCGGTAGTACTTGTTCTCTATTTGTATAGGGCGGAGAAATAACGGTCCTACTCTAGTAATATTGGGTTAGCAGCAAGAATCTATGCACTGCAGTAAGGTTTTGAATACCAATTAAAAAAAAACTTAAATGCTTTTCTATTACCTCTTTAAAACATCGAAAAATTTACTCGAGTCAGTTGCGATAACAGCAGAAGTATCTCTTGTGAGAAGGATTATAGTCCTTCAACGCACAACGTCTAAACGTCAATGCCAATTTGCACCATATTTCACACTTAGCATTTTTTTTTCAACAATAACCTCACAGGTTAAGAGTTTCTTTTAATTACTTAAAATTGTTAGGAGGTATTGATAGATACAATACTTACCTCACATTCCTAAAATTGACTTTTTATAGAATAATCAATATCTACATAAACTCTTAGCTAAGTACATAATATAAGTTACGTTTCTAAAATATTCCACAATATATTGAGCCACAATTTTTTATTCATCTTCCTCTTATGTAAAGCTATTTAGAATATTTTTCAAAGGCAGGAATGCATAAATTTTTTGACCTAATTAAATAATATTGTAACCTAATAAAATTTTACAGTTTGTTACCTTTTCAATATTTTTCACTTTACTTATACTTTTTTCTTTTTTTCTTCTAGCTTTTTATATGTAAAGGACTTTTCTTATTTATAGTATACAAAATTATAATGTTCATACTAAATTCAAAATATCATGATGATATTTATAATCACCTATAATTTTCCTGTTCTTATAAATAGAGCCATTTGATTTTATTTTTTTGTAAAAAAAAAAGTAGGGAGAAAAATTGTAATTTTATGGTATTAACTTCAATATTTTTTACTTTATGGTTTTCTTCTTTCATATCATGTGAAAATTCAGTAGCCTTTGATGTTTAAAAATATAACCTAAAAACCAGAAATATTTTTTTTTGTTATTGTTATGATTTATTTTTTTATCTATACAATATAAATTTGACGCCCTGTCACATTGTACTCTCTAGGTTATTTAAAAGAAAAAGTGATCCATAAAAAAACTTGCTCAGTGTAACATTTTATGAAGAAAATAAATGACATGGTTAAAATTCTACTGTTGGTATGCACCTCTAGTTTAAAAAAGGAAAATGTTGGAAAATTTATGTAATTTGATCAAGAATTTGTAGTTTGGAAGTCGCTGAAATCAGTGAAAAGAAAATAGTCAATCTAAGAAATAATTTTAGGTTAACATAGAAAAATATAGAAAAATTACAACGATTCGCAATAAAAATTAAATAATTAAAGCCCTTATAAGGAATTTAAAGTATATCAATGTAAGAATCTATCAGTAATTAAACACGTAGTAGTATCGATTGCCTTAAAATTAACGTAGACAACAACCACATAGTTTCAGTTTCATAGACGTAGATGGCTAAAATAGTGATCTTAGAATTCACGACAGGTATAAAACACCGAGTTAATAGGATTACCACAATTAGATTACAACAATAAGATTACTAAACTTAATAAAGATCTATTATTTAAAGCTCTTCACAGCAGGTGTTGAGCCGGCATATCGTTTTCAATTAACAAGCGAAAATTAATAAGTTGATAGAAGAATATTACAATTCAATACTATTGCAATACCTTTCTTTTTCAAAAAAAAAAAAAAAAATGATAAAAAATAAAAAAAAAAAATTATATGAAATATTTTTCCAACATTATCAAGCATAAAGTTGACTATTCATCCTTAGCTAAAAATATAAATATTGAAAAATTTATCCAGTATGAGTGATGATAGTTTTTGAAATTTAAACAAAAATCATGCTCCTTTAGTGAAAAGAGGAAGATAAAAAAAAGAAAATTTACTGGAAGAGTAAACAATTTTTTTTTCTGCGGGCCAGTAAACTTTGTATTATGAGAAACCGGAACAAATAAAAAGAGTATGGTAAGAAATTGAAACCAATAACAATTTTAAAATTTTCATTGAATAACTGTGATATTAAGAAATTTTTGTTCTTATCAACATGAAACTAATTTGAATTTTCCTTGATTTATAAGATAGCTTAAGAAAGCAAGACCATGAATCTTAAAAAGAAATATTTAAACTTGGTAAATAAAAGAAGGAATTCAAAACTTTTTTTTTGGCTTATGTCATTTTGAGCATAATCTAGTAGTAGTTTTTTCTAATTTTAATAAATTAAAAATTTTTAATTCAATTAGATTCCTGAGTTTTTAACGTAACGTCAAAAATACAACTATTTAGAAATTAAACATTCAAAACTTATTATTCAAAACAGATTTTTCATAAATTATATTGAAAATTTTAACTGGGTTTCCTAAAATTTCACAATTTTAAGACATTGCTTATTTCTTTGAACCAATACAAGGTCAAGTTTTAAGAAAATTACAATTAAATTAGATGTAAGTTCATCTTTATGTTTTAAAATTAATTTGTCTCTCATCCTGCAACTTTTACGAAACTTATCGTTTCAGAGAAAAAAAAAGCGTTTATTGTATTTTACTTTTAAAATTTCAAACTACATTCAATGCTTATAATGGGTTGGTAAACAACTGAATCATTACTACTGATAATAATATTGAACAAAAACTGAACTTGTCTTAATAAATAATGAAATTGAGTTTAATCTTTTCAGTAATATCTTAAGCCTGAAAGACAAAATACACTCAGAATTCAGTAGTTTTTTATTTTTGTTTTGGAACAATCAATAATAAAGTCAGAAACAATATGAAAGTAATCTAATCCTAATACGATATATAATATGAATGCCTTTATTATTAACTTCCTCTTTTTTTTTTGAATAGGAACAACGAAATGTTAACGAGGAAATTTTCAGCAAAGGAAAGATTTTCATAGTCAAAGTAAAATTAAAATTTTTTCATTATTTTATTCTTTTCATATTCATCTGTTCTATTATCTAAATCTTCCTCGCTCTGTCCCTCTCCCTCTCTCTCTCTCTGAACAATAAAAAATCAATAATTTGTGATATATAAAGAATAATATATGTAAAGGATAATAATGAAAGAATTTTTAATAATGATTGATGAATGAATTTAAGATAAAGGATTTGCTTGCTTTTACGTAATATATGAGAGTAAGTTGAAAATTGAACTTTTTGTGTTTTAGAAAAGGACCTTTATTTTTTGTGTATGATAATTTTTCTTTTATGTCAGTTTCTTTTAAATCATAAGCTTAACTTTTTATTGAACATATTTTGAACTTTTATTATTAGTATTGCTTATAGATTTGGAAATTAAAATGCACAAGTATGCATGTGTATGTATAAAAATATTTTGTGACAATAAAGTATTTTATTACATTGAAATTTTGAAAAGACAAACTATTTGAACAATATGATCTTTCTTTCTGAAATTTTAATTTAAATTTAGATTTAGTAAGGGAACGTTATTATGAGTTAAAAGAATATGCTTCTTGTATCTATTGTTTTGCATATAACTTGGATTATATAACTTTTGATTTCATATATTATAAAGTTTTCGGCATAGAATCATATGCACTTTTTAGAAGGGTAATTCAAATATTCATTGTTAAATTTTATGAAATATTACACAGTTTATAATAGGGTTGAAAATCATTTAATTCTGGTGATTTGGTAGAAGTAATTCTTAAATTTAAAATTTCACTTTTATTTATTTTCAAGTCCGCGTGTTTCTTGAGACAAATACACGTTTTAATATTCAAAGCACAATTCAAAACAAGTAATTTTAAATATTTTATTCCAGATCAATAAAATTTTGCAGCTTCCATTAAAATATTTGCAAGAACGCAGTGCTTTTAGATAAAGGGAAACTGTACATTAAGAATAGGCGGAAGTAAGTAAGTTTAACTGAATTTAGTATTTGGTACCAATATGAATTATGATTTCCATTCAATAATATTAATACTGATTTTTCCAAAACAATGACTTTATATTCTACCGTAAAAAATATTAAATATATTTTAATATCTTCATCTGAAAGCTGTTATTTTCTAAACTTCAACTAATTAAATAAGTATTTAGCGCGTACTTGCTATACTAAATTATCACAGTTATACTAACTAAGCATCACATATAATATTAATAAATTTTTTTAAAAAATTCATAAAATCTTAGATTTCTGTAATGTGACTTGGAAATTACTATTTAAGAAAATATTAACCTTAAAACAAATGTGCTAGAAAATAATAAAAGAATAAAATAAAAATTCTTACAATAATACAGACTTAAAGGCAACATTTTGAAAAAATTCATTCAGTAAGAAATCATTCAACAATTTATTCTAAATTGAAATTCTATAGACAGTTTATACTAAGAACACTGACCTGAATACAAAGAAGAAAAAGCTTTATAATACTTATTTGGCTCCTATTTACCAATATAATATTGTGTTTATGTTGGAAAAGAAAATGTTTTTCTTCTCAATTTTCTATTTTTTTTGTTTTCATTCGTACTTACTCTTCTTAAAGTAATTTCAGCATATTTATTTTCCGGAGGATATCCTTTGTAAAGAAGAAAATTATATTTTAGTTTAATTTTTTTCTTCTCATTCACTCTACTCTCCCATTCTCTCTCCTGCCCACTATTTTTTTTTTTTTTTATTATTTTTGTCTTTTCTATTGAACTCTAAAATGTTTCTATTTAAATCAGAAATTTTTTTCTTCTTCAATTTGACTGTATACAGTCGAATAAACTTAAGAATAGAAGAAAAATGGTTAAGCAACCATGTCGATAGTTTTGAAAAGAAATATTTCATTTAAAAAAATATTTTTTTTTTAGGTTTTTGAGTTTGGCTTGTATAGCGAATGTAAATTAAAGACGCCAATATTTTTTTTCTTTATATTTATTTTAATAATTTTAAAATGTTCGCCTACAATTCTTTGTAAAATAGTTTATTCTTGCATTTATTCGAAAATAATTTTTTGTTATCATCGTTATTCTATTTGAGTCTTTGTAGCAATTAGAAGTTCAAACGTAGAGTAAACGTTTTAAATATTTCAATAATGACTTGCGATGTTTGTGGTTTTCTTAGCTTTTCTAACCAGTATAATTAACTCATTTTAAGGTCAGCAACACAGAGAAAAATAATAATTATGATGAGAATATAGAGTGAAGATGTGTTTGATTTTCCAGTGTTAGAAGATATTGTGGAAGACAATGTTGATTATAACTCTGACACTTCAAGTAGTGGTTCCGAAATTATACGACCAAAGGACCAAAAAGGGACTGTGTTATCTGCTCTACAAGAAAACAAAGGGATGGCAAACGTCAAGCAAGTGAACACTGTGATACTTGTCCAAGTAAATCCAGAATGCACATGGAAGATTGAATGCAAATGTGAAATTTATCGTTCATTTAAAAGAAGCAAGTGCATATGTATAAAATAAATAAAATCAAAAACATTCACAAGCACGTGTAACTCTTCTCACTTAAAATAAGAACCTTTCTTCTCACTCGTTCCGCTGCGAAAATGTGCCGGAGTTGCTGGTAGACAGTGGTACAAAAACGCACGGAGCGCTAAGGGTTAAAAAATCTGTAAATTTAGCTGTACCGGTCACAATATAAAAAATTTTCGAAATTAAATTTATATTGCTATCAAAGAAATATATTTATCCATCTTAACTCATTTAATTAATCTATAAATTCGCTAGCATTACGCTAACGCTTCTATATTTTGTTCCTTCTCCAAAAAATATGCAATAATTTTTAATTGCATAATATAATTTTGGTATATTAATGATAATAATTTAATTGAAGCTTATTTCTTTACATAAACAAAGTTCTTGTTTCAGTTAAGAAGTGAATCTCATTAAAAAATGATCCGAATTTATTTATGTGAGTCAGATGTAATTGTAATATGAGACCTTGAACTACATACATAGAGCTAACATTTTTTATATTTAAAACATAATAGTCATAAAAATTTAAATTTTCTCTCATATATTATTAAAATTCAATACAGGGAATGTGTTAGATATATGAGAAATGCTCTTATTTCATTTAATTTTTCTCTATTATACGATCTATTTGCAACTTTACTTTAGAATGCAAAAACACCCGACAAATAATCTCATATTCTTTCAAAATTTTGTTTTATATTATTCTTTTATTTAATAATAAAAATATACCTTTATCATTATTCATTTAAGTAAATTGAATTTAAAAAATAAATTTTTAAATGAAATTTTCACGCCCTCTAAATTAAATTTCAAAAAAAATTGAAAATCACAAATAAAAATAAAAAATAAAAAATGAAATATAAGATGAAAGAAATTTCAATACTTATTTTTTTAAGTATTTCCATCTCTTTTCTACTTTTAAGTTAATTATTAAAAAAAATTCTATATAGATACCTAAACATAGAGAAAATATTCATTTTAGATTGAATTAAAGGACGAATAAAGGGAAATTTGTAAACAAAGAAGAAATTTTCACTAAGTGTAATTACAATTCATTGTTTGGGTATTTTAGGTGTACTATGGTGGACAAGACAATGATAAATGATGTGATAAAAAAATAAAATTTTAACATTCACAATAAATACACGTTCAGTTGTCTGTTCTAATTTCAAAGGAAAGAAAAAAAAATTTCTTTTTTACCTTTATAAAATAGAAAAGCTCTTATAAAAATATTTTTTATTTGACTTAAGCCCTTGAACTCAACAAAGATTAAGAACGTTATACAATTACTACGATTATTGTATGTATACATACATATATATTGTATATATATCTACATAAAAAAATATTCTACAGAAAAATAAAAAAATTAGAATGAAAGGGTTAAGAATTTTGGCTTTCATTCTTTTTTTTTTCTGTGTTTTTGAGTTTTCCATTTAATTTTCATTGTACCTATTTTCTCTTCATTTAAGGTTTTTTCTTTGTAAGTAATTAATTACGGTTATATATGTATAACATTATTATGTTTATATAATATAGATAAACCTTGTTTTTTGTCCTAATTTTCAACGGAAAACGGATAAAATTTATAACGAATCAAAATCCCAATGTCGAAAAAAGAATCATTTTAAATGGCGTAAAATTTTATTTGCTAAAAATTAAAAATTTAATATTATAAAATAAGGAAAAATATTTATGACAGTGATAACTTTAGGCTACATTAAATGTTCTTATAAATACGCGTGCATTATACGACTATATTATTCTTAAAGGTGAAATAAATTTCGTTTTAATTTCATTTTTCAAAACATTTTCTTTTTTGGTTTTAAAAAGGTATTGAGTTTGTGTTCATTTAGGATAATATCATAAAAATGTGTTACTTCGAATTATACTAATATTAATTTATTGTTTTAAAATATGTGTGTGAGGAAATGGCGTTGCCAGTTTAATAAATGATTTCTTAATAATTTTAATTTTCTGAAATTGAAAATTGTTTTATTTATTTCAATTATTTGTGTAAATAAGAAGTTTATGTTTAAAAACTCTAGCTACGTGTGCATATAGAGTGAGATTTGTTAAAAAATATACCAAATTATTGCATAGATTTAGGATGAACTGAAAACAACTTAAACATATTAATGATCGAATTGAAGGTTTAATTAGGTGAGTTAAAATAAGTAATAACGTGTATTGAACGCGCATAACTCTTACCATTACACTTTGGTTTTTAAGAAAATTTGACAAAGCTTCCAGTTTGGGATTGAGAAGGAGTAAAGATTCAAATTTTCCAAGTTTATAGAAGGAATAACTTGAGAGAGGGCGGAAGTGGAAAAAAATTTTCTAACAAAATAACTTGCTTATTAATTTCTATAATTCTTCAGATTTTTGCAATTTACCGTCTAAAAGAAAGACAATAACAAAAATTTTGAAAAAAAACGGGTTTTGTATAAGGGTTGATTTTAGAGGCTTTTTTGACCACAACAGAATTATCTGCGTAAAATGTTCTTATGCTATATAAAATAAAATAAATAATTTTATGTGAAATTAATCTTTTTACATGTTTAAATATAAAATACGACTAGATATCTACTATAAGCTGCAAATGAGTCGATAAGTCTATTATTAGATGCAATAAAACAAGTTAGTATATAGATTTATTTTATTTGTATGGTAATAACTAAATAATACCAGTTTATTTTCATCAGAATAGTGTTAATTAACAAAATAACGTTAGAGGGTTCTTTTAAAAGAATATTTTTTCAACCGAAGAAACGAGCAATAAATCAACAATCACTTCATTATAACCAGAAAGCACTAAGATGTTGATGGACATTTACTCTTTTGTTTCTAATGTACATCAACAATAAACACATTAAATCTTGAAATTTCTTTGTGCTTAGGTATACTATCCCATATTCTACTTACTAATTTTTACTTACTTACTGTAATCAGTTTAATGCGATTGACGAAATAATTGGTTTATTTTTTTAAAAATTCCATTTAAAAAATTAATTCATAACATGTTCCATGTATAATAACTAAAATTAAATTAATTTCGAATATAAAAATATTTATTCTTTAATTTATTTCTCATCATCTTATTATGATTATAGAATTTTTGTCATTATTATATATCAATTTCTAGTTAAAAAGAAAAGGTCATTCACCGTTTTGCCAGACTAAATAAACATTAATAATAAATGAAGGACATAATAAGGATCGTCATATTTTTTTTTATATAATATAAAATTTGACCATACCAGAATGATAGAAACACAAAATTTATACATACACACATTATTTTAATTGAATATTTAATATAGAAAATGTGATGCTTCTAAAAAACTTTATGAAATTTTTGTTATCTGAAATGAAAAGATGAGATGACTAGCTCTTTCTAGTATGTTAATAAGCAATATAATTTAAATAATTTAAAATTTTATATAAATTATGAAGAATTGTTGGAGAATCGAAATTTTTCTTCTTATACACGCATTTCTTGGATTCTTTGCTATTTTTTTCTGTAATTACCTTAATAAGTTTTAGAATTTTTATACAAGTCCGTATCATACAGTTTTATACTAATCCAGGATGTTTAAAATTTTTGTTCGGAAATTTTTTTATGACCTTGTTTCAAAGAATATAAAATATGTATAACTTTGAATGGAAAATTTTCTACGAATTTCAATTAGAAGCTCTATTAATTAAATGAATTAGAAAATATAATTTACTTGTTACTATAGTAAAATTTCGAATTGTGTTGAACTGAGTTACATAAAAATTCCAAATATTAATAAAATATAAGTTTGATTTCAATTAAATCTGCTTTTTATTAAAACAGAATAAAAGAACTAATAATTTTTAATATTATTAATATTAAAAGGTTTATTAAATCTAATTGAAAGCTGAATTAAAATATTAATGATTCTCTGAATTTTAAAATTTATAGGAAAATCACAATGAATTCATATTATGTAATTAAATTAATTATGTATCCACCTATATCGTATTTTTCAATAAAATTTTTCTATTTATTTTTCAATACCCTTTAAACTTTCCCATTTATTTTAATTTCTTTTCTATATACATAACTATTTTTAAGTAATTTTGAATCTCTCCCAACCCTACTTCATTTATTTACTACATTTTATAATCCTTAATATCGTAAAATATAATATATATATATATATACAATATAGTGTATTATTTTTAACTTTATTAATAACTTGAAAAGTAAATAAAAAGGAGTTTTAAGATTTTTGAAAATCATTAAAATGAACACACCTGATGATTTACAGCTTCATTGTAAACGAAGGTGTTGCATTAAATATTGAGAAAATTTAAAATATTTTCATTATTTTGTCATGGAAAGAATTCTTTGAAAGAAATAATACTTCCATTTTTGAAAGAATCTTTTAAATTCAAAATTTTTAATTATATACATAAGCTTTCTAAATTATTTAATATTATTTTGAAAAGAGAAACCACATGATATTAAATTACAGCTGAGGAAGGTGTTAATTTTTTAATGTTAATCAATTATTAGTATATATATATAGAATTTTGTTTATATGAATGTAAATGCTTACAGTATTAAGAGAATTATAAGAATTTTAAAAATAAAATATTTTGTAATTTTTCTGAACAAAAAAAAAAATAATTTTTAAATAAATATTTTTGGAATTTGTAAAAGAATGAAAGCAACTTGCAAATTAATATCAGTATTGTAATATGGGATTATACTCCTAAAAAAATTTTTAAAAACTTATCAGTTAATAGAGACAGATAGTAGCAGTTAACACATTAAGGACCGCTCACGTACTATCTCGTGTTTTGCGTCTCTTCTGTTACGAACCGCTCACAAGTTTTCTCATGTTTCGTGTTCCGTCTGTTACGGATGGATCACGAAGAAACTAGTATTTTCTATAAGCTATCTTTAGATTTCACCTACTTTGACACATTATATTATCTACTTTGTGCATTTAAGTATTCACATGAACAGACAATGTATTAAACTTGATGATTAAATTCTTGGTCTTTCAAGAATCTAACAAGGACCATTGTTGGTTCGTCTTCGTCTCATCCACCCGAAAGGAAACGATCTCATTGGTTGAAACTGAACATAGAATGCATTTTATTTTATAGTTTCTGAAAGTTTCACAAAAATTGCTTCATAAATAGCAAAGTTATGATGATTTTAGAACGTTAAAGATTGCCCAAAAACGTGCGCTCCCAGGCGTATGTGTTACAGATTTCTTTGCGGTCCTTAATGTGTTAATAGGGACTAATGAAATAGGGAAATTATCAATAAAGGTATTATTACACAATTATTTATATTGCAAATTACATTTGACTGGTGAACATTATAGGTGATCGTTAGCTCTTTTAACCTGTAATACAAAAAATGTTCCTCAAAAAGTTCATTAAATTCTATTAATGATGAATAAGTTTTCGAACTCTAACTATGATTATGTCCAGTGCATTGCATCCATTATGATTAACTCCTTTAAAATTTTTCTACGTATATTTACTTTAATTGGAATACGTTTTTATTTTAATATGTTACTAAAGTTAAATTATTAATCTAATATAAATATTGCTATTTTTTTTCTTTAGTTTTTAATAAAATTTTCCGGCAGAATGAATACGTAATATGGCAATAATAA
This sequence comes from Condylostylus longicornis, assembly GCF_029603195.1. Lineage (NCBI taxonomy): Eukaryota > Metazoa > Arthropoda > Insecta > Diptera > Dolichopodidae > Condylostylus > Condylostylus longicornis. Next base: position 2,515,751 of record NW_026578068.1, on the reverse strand, counting down.
CTTATTTATTTTAGTATGCAGGTCATGTATTCGTTATAATTAATTAATATCGATTTAAAAAAGTTACTGTTCAAGCATAATTATTTTGGCTTGTTCGTTATCAAAATTTTCTTTTCTTTTCTTTTTTTATCATTTTGTACACATTATATACATACATATGTACAATAATATATCATTATTGAATTTTATTGTATTATGTAAATTACTGTGGGAAAATAATAATTTAAATGATTAATTATTTATATAATAATTTATATTTATTTTATCTGCTTCTGATTAAATTTTTTTTCTTTAACGACAATTAATTATATATATGTATGTAAAAAAAAAATTGTAAATAAATTATAGTATGTTTAAAATGGTTAATAAAATAATTAAACATATGTATACTTAGATACACAAAAAATATTGTTGAGAATAAATTTGATATAAAAGTTGTATCACAAATTAAATGGGGTTCGTAATCTAATGAATGTTTACTCTTTCGAATAGGGCGTTGTTATTGTGCCGTTAAGTCAATTGAAATCAATATAATTTTGTCAAACCGCTGAATTTGTTAAGAATGGCTAATTTGTTAAGAAAACATCACTATATTTAAATTACTTTCATTCGTATAGAAAAATACTATGTACATCAAATTATTGCATATATTTAGGATGAGGATATCGTTGAATATGACGGTAATGTAAGTGAGTTAACAAAAATAATCATAGTGGAAAATGTTCAGAATCGATAACTTGTTAGTGGAGCTGCAAAAACTAAAATAACCAAAAGGTCTTAGTTTTATATTGAATTTTTGTGTTTTTGACTTATTTAGCAAAACTTTCGACTAAAATTTTTAATTATAGGATTTTCTCTATTACTGGAAAATTGAATCTGATTTGGAACAATATTTTGATAAAGTTTTATTATAATATTATTTTATTCTAATTTGCAATTCATTTCCATAACTTTATTAACAATACATTTCTGAAATTAATTTAATTTTACTCTTTAATTTTTGCCGTAATTATGACTGAAATTAACATTACTGGAAGAAATTTATTTTTAAATGAAGTCTAGTTATTTATGTAAAACCACAGTATAAAATTATTATGGAATTTAATATTGTGCTCATTAACAATTTATTAAAAAGCCATCTGCTTGTCAAAATATATAGAAAAAAAATAAATTGGAAGGAGAATTTTCTATTCATAATTAAGTACGACAAAGCAACAGGATAAAATTGATAGCTTATTTTGGCTTTATCTTTTGTTTCATATTATTATTAAAAAAACAAAACAAAATTTCAGACACAGAAAAATTAACAGACTTTTTTTTTCATTTAGCCCTTATATATAAGTACATTATTCTCAGTCTTAATAAAATTTTATTTTCATTATCTTCTTTTTTTCATAATATCCTTTTTTTTTCTTTCATTCAAATATAAATTATTTTATGAAGGAAAATAATAATTTTATCTACTGTTTGACAAAATGGTGACTATATTTTCTTAAATTATCTAAAATTTTCTTTGCTTCATATACACACAATATTAAACAACCTTTGCAATAATAATAATATAATTTCGTCGTCTAAAAAAAAAAAGAGCCCAGGACCATGTAAACCGCATGACAATCACTTATTTTCCTATGATGCACAACAAATTTCTAGAAAAATGATAAGATCATTTTAAGTAGAATGGTCAGGGTCGCATATTAAATTTTTTTCTTTCTATATAAAATAATAACATAAACATATAAATAGAAAAATAAATGGTATACCACATAATGTGTAGTGTTATATAGTAATCTTATATTCTACGAGAATATCTATATGTATATATAGTCTTATAAATACAATAATAATGTTTACATATTATACGTTATTGTAAAATGTATGTATTAAATATTGTGTACATAAATATTATGTGGCATAACAATTTTATATAAGGACTATAGCAAAATGTGAAAAAGTAGTGAAAATTTGTAATTTTATAATAAGGGACCAAAAAAAATGGAATTTGCGGTTTTAAATTTTTCGGAGCATTGAGTAAACAATATTGTAGTTAACTTACTATTGTTTGTAGGACAAATAGTTGTAACAATTTAGACTAGTTATATTATTAAAGAAAATCTTTTAATTTACCTTAATCTAATGACTAAATAGTTACTAAATCTTAAATCACCAAAATAATGATGTGAAATGAATGTGAAAATAGATTTAATGATGATCGAAGTCACTTCTAATGCGATATGCAAATTCAAAAATTTGAAACCGCCATTTTGTTTGTTATAAAATATGAAAATACTCTTTTGTTTTGTTAAAATAGTAAACTGATTACAAGAATAGTACTGATTAAGAGCCTAATTCTGTAAAACATAATATCGGATTAAATCTGGACGATTTTTAGGAAAAGGTTTTCATAATAGCATTTATGACTGGGATTTTCTCTTAATAATGTGTACAAAATTCAACTTGAGCTTATACAATACAATATTACAGCCGATCTTAACATTTTATGAATTGACGGTTTCAAAAAAAAAATTTTTTCTTGCATTATTTTTGGGTATCTCCCTTTTTTTTTCCTACATAATAAATTTCTTATTTCATGGTTGCTGTTTATTCGCCCAATTTTGGTTTTTTTTTTTATTAATAACATCATCATGCTCATAATGTTATATTCTTACTCTACAATTTCTTAATGATTTCATATACAAAAGAGCACACACATTTTGTTCTTAAGTAATAAGGATCAAAATATTATTTTGTAGGCGTATATTGTAGTTAAAGTCAGAAAATACGCAATATATATATGAAGAGACGATATATATATATATGTGTACTATAGATATAAAAAAACTATATATCATTTATAATAATATGTTTTGTATAAATGTTTTATTTTGGAAGAAAATTATATTGAAGCTTTTAATGGACCGAGAAAAAAGAATAAACGGAATGTCAATTAATTCTCTGTGTACCATGAGATATTCGGATATTAATGTAAATTGTAATTTTTTGTTTGAGTATCCTTTTTGAATTTTATTAGAAAAGTATGCATGTTCTTTAAATTTACTGAGTACTTAAAATTATATAATATAAAAGGTCATAATAACTGGAATAATTTTTGCAAAAGGTGCTATTCACATCAAATAATATAGGGTACAATCTAATTTCGAATCTTATATGATCACCTGAAATTGCATATTAAATGGAATCGCAAATTTATTATAACCTTTCTCAAATGGTTTGCATTTTATAAATTTATACTTTAGATGGACATGAAAAGATCTAAAACCATTCTCATATAAATTACAGAAAATTTCTTAAAATATGGGCAATAACAGTTATATTAGACTATATTAGAGTGTAACAGTTAAATTAAATAATATAAAAAGGAAACATAACAAGGCTATAATATATTATAGATATATACAGTATAAGTTCTAAGGGAAAAAAATATTAAGCGTTTTATGTACAAAAGTGTAGTCATTATGAGCCCAACGTACTGTGTGCAACTTAATAAAAAAATTTTTTCAGAGTTTTATTGTTATTCATTTTTTTTGTTTTTTTTTGCTTTCAAACGTTTTCTATATTTGAGGAATAATGATAGTCTTAAATGCAAAAGCATTAAACAAAATCGTCCATTCTTACTTAATAAATTACATAAAATATCTAGGTTACTATTTTTAATATTGAGTATGTAAGCATTTAAATTTTTAGATGTACTTGCATAACTTTGTACCAGACAAATTTTATATTTAAAAGTATATAGCAGAGATCAAAAATTGTCCTGGTAATTAGCTAATGATTTTACGTAAAATTTTAAAATATTGTTTGGACGCCATAATATTTTTGCAACTTCTGATATTATGGAATGTAACGTTGTAGTGTCTAAATCTTTAAAGTCGTATAATAATCTCAAATGCTTTAAGTATTCTTATAAATTATTGAAATATATCGAATTTCTTCTGTATCTAATTTTGTAATAATTTTTAAAAACTTTAAAACATATGTGATTTTCGAGTATTTCATCTCCAAAAATTTAGAAAGCGTAAGAGAAATTTTTATAGACTAAGTTTTATGTACGACGTCTACTGCAACATAAAATAAATATCATCATATATGGGTTTAAATATCAATATAAAGCAAATATGTATTCCAAATTCATAAAAGCAAATCGAACTTAAAGTCATAAGCCCGACTTAAATTTAGTATACGTTCCTAACATGGCGGATATAAAACGAAAATACGAATGCGTACCTGCACCATAAACCAATACAAATTCTTTAATTAAGGTTTTGAATTGAAATAAAGCCGAACTTCTTGTTATATTGAAAATTTTCTATATAGTGTTTACAATTAATAGAAAAAGAATATGTAATCGAGAATGAATTTTAAATTAAATTTTTTTTAGCGAGAAATTATTGGAAAACTTACATCGAAAAGATGTAAACCAAAGAAACTTAAACCAAGGTTAGAGTGTATTCAAATAAATATTTTACTATTTAGATGACACATCAAATTTGTGATAATGACAATCATTTCAATGCTATCAATCACTATATGAAAATCATATTTCTTATGACACTTATAATATACTTTTATTTTCATTACCTACTTCTATTTTCTTTTCAACAGACTACTTGGATTTCTGCCGACAATGCGATAAGAAGAAAGAAGTTTTTTCATTATAATATCCAAAAAAAAAAAATTCACAAAATATTCATGTATTGCAATTTATTTTATATTTGGTTGATTTATTTATACTGTGTGTCGTTTTTAATATCAGCTGTCTTTTTGTTCAATTTTCCAGGAACAGATACTTCAATTTGAACTATTTGGACAATAAGAAACAAATTCCTCTTACATAAAAATGAAATGGAATCATGTTATAATATTATTTCTGGAAAAAAATTCAAGGATAACAATAAGAAAATATAACGTCTATTTATTTATTCACAAGTAGGAAGACGAATGCAAACACACATAGGAATATATATATATATATATATATATATATATATATATAACGAATACATGTACCAAAAAGTAGAATTGTTGTGAAAATTTGAAATTGTATGGAATTTCAGGCAATAAGAAATAATACAGAATAACTTTTTAAGAGCCTTTTGCATACATATAATCAATTTTTGTGGGACTATATACATACTTGCATACACCATAATTATGTTATAAAATTCATACTAAATTATTTCAGAATATCACAATTTCTTTTTTCAGAATGCTGAATTTTATTTCACTTTCTCCTTAAAAAATTTATAGGTATGCCACTTACGGTTTTCATTGACAAATTGGACAAGTGTATACTTTGAGAAGTTTGGTCACCTATTTAATTTTAAAGGACTTATTCTCAAATACTTCCCTGACTTCAATCTTGTTAATTGAGAAGCACACATTTCAGAAAATTTATTTCCACTGCTTGATTTATGAGAAAAATATATAAGAATTTAATAGACCTGTTCATTTTTAAGAAATTGTAAGATTTAAAATAGTCAGAATTTTAGTTTAATAATAAAATATATTATACATATTATATGTATTGAGCAATAATTTTAATATTTTTGATTATAAAATTTTATATATACCTTACGCATGCACATTACTTGCCACAACGTAGGCGTTTTAATTTTGATTGCTTGGTGTTAAAAATATTTATGACAAAATGTAGTTTTCGTAATATTTTATAGCATGATATATAATTGACAGCATTTTTATTGGGATAATTTAGAAACAGTAAGGCATTATGTAACACTTGTAATTCTTAGGATTATGTAAGACAACCTATGTTCCATGTAAACTTACGGTTGGGGTACGATCAAGAGATGCATTTTGGACAAGCAAAGGGCACGGCCACAAAACGCATTTTTGATAAGGTTAGATTAGGGCCAAACGTAGTTTTTGTCGAGGTCGGGGTACGTTAAAAATTGAACTCTCTACAAGGTCTGGGGACGGTAAAAAAATGAATTTTCTACAAGGTCCGAGTACGGTAAAAAAATGCATTTTTGAGAAGGTCAGGCACGGTCAAAAAACGTATTTTTAAGAATGTTGGGGATGGTCAAAAAACTTTTTTTTAACAAGGAACGGGTACAGTCAAAAAACGTGTATGTTACTATAGAAATTTTTATTATTACTATAGAAATTTCTGTAATGATAAATATATCGGAATTTTAAGACAGATTACGACACCTCTATGATAAATGTTCGACAAAAATCAATAGGTGAATGTAAGAATTTATATAAGTTACTGAATAATACAACATATTTTAGGAAAACTCGTACAAAACTTACTTATAAGCCTCTGTTTACTTACATATAACAATATTTTTTGAGAGCCGTGTACCGTACACCAAAAAGTAATCAGCAAGATATGTGTATAAATTTTTTAATATTATCGCATAATATTTATTTTCGCTCCAAGAAATAAAGTACAACATAAAATTACGTACACACACACACGATGTATATTTAATAATTCTTTTAGTAGTAACGTTTAAAGGCAACACATTTAGTATGTTCCTTTTTTACTTTTACCTTAAAAAGGCGACATCAGAGGCATAACACGCGTTTTATTTATTTATTTTATTTTTTATTATTTTTTCATAACTTTTTTTCTCATGGCTTTGTTATTGTAATCGGTAATACGAGAACCAACTTTCACATTACGTAATGGCATACTTTTAAAAATAAAAGAGTACGTATGAAGTCATACACATATCAAAAGCTCGTCACTTATACACACATGGTGAACTTTAAATTTTTATTTTTCAGCATTTTTTCAAAAGAAAATTGTAAAAAGGTTCATATTATTCCGTCCGTCCCTTTACAAGACTTCTACAATATGAAAGTATTGTTACTTATCTCCCCCGTCTAAAATCTCAAAGTCTTAAAAATTCCTTTTTTGATAAATTATTGCGTAAAAACCGCAAATAATTTATGAAAACAGGATAGTGAAAAAGTTTAAAATAGACTATTAAATAATTTCTTTAATTTAAAAAACATTTTTTTCCACCTACACCTCCTGCTCAATTGTACGCCTTCCTAAATCTGTAAAATTTGAATTTTTGGCTCCTTATTATCTGAAATTCCAAGCTTTCCCAAATGTATTAAAGCAAAAAGTTAATGATTAGTCCTAGGCCATTAAAAAATGTGATATAATTTTCTTGAGCTACTTCCTTAACCGCAGAATTTGACCATTATGTTAAAACTTCTTTAAATTTTATTTTTGCTCCCCCTAAATGTATGCAATATTTTCACATATTTTTGAAATTCAATGGAAGTAAGCAAGTACTTAAAATGATTTTTAGTTTTATTTTTTCTTAATCGAGGGAAAATTGCTTTTTTGCAGACCAGCGGCATAGTTTGATTTAATTTTTTATAGAACATTTAGCCTCTCATATACGCAAATAAAATTACATAAAAATAAATTTGAATTTATGGACATTCAAAATTTTTAGGACGACATTTTTAAAAGAAGAAAGGATGAATTTTTCAATTTTTTTTTTTTATGTATTTATTTTTTCTTTAAAACAAAGAAATAAAAAGAATATAATATTAAAAAATAAAATGTTCTATAAATATTGTGTATAAGGTGTGTTTGGTGTACAAACTGTGTAAAAAAAAATTTTTTTATTGTTGAATTTTGAGGTTGGTTAAGACTTTGTTTTCTGGTTTATTGCACGTATACAAAATTATTCATAAAGCTTAAAAAAATATGTTGGAATAAAAGAAAAGGAAAAAAATATTGGATATTTTATTTGGTAAAAGTAAAAATAAAATTTGAATTTTCCAAGGTTAATTCGCAGAAATAATTTTCATATCAAACCCATTAAAAGGAAAGAAAAATTTAAAAATAATACAGGTAATTGCCAGTGACGAATTTAAAGAAACACGCTAGTTTAATGTGTCGCTTTCATTTTAAATTCAATGAATTTAGCGAAAACCTTTGAACATGATTTTCTCAATTAAAAACTAGGTTAAGATTTTACGAGGTAATAGTAATTTGGAAAAAAATTCTTATTTGGTTCGAAAAAGTTTGTCATTTTAGAGGAGCATTCATTTATTGAAGAGTTTTCGAAATCTTTACGAAATTTTATTTTTTTTTATTAAACGGTATGGTAACAATTTTTTCTACAACAATCATATTCACTTAAAGACTAAAATACAAAATTTGATAATTTTTAACTTCTACATATTTACAAAAATATTTTATGAATAGAAATTATTGGAACCTCTGTGTTAAGCAATAAGATGATATTGTCGAAATTCCAAAAAAATTCGGATACCTTTGTAAGAAAAATTTTAAATGCGTTTGAAAAATTGAAAAATTTCTTATTATAGAAGCTTATTTAAAGGTTTTAATATTCTTCTCATTATAATTAATTAATTCAGTTTTTTAATTAATTCAATATGAAGCTATTAATTCCAATGTAATAGGAAAATTGCAGATGTTTTTAGTTAGACCATATAACTAATAAAAATTTTGTACAAATTTCAAGGAATTTAGTAACATAATTATATTATTATGTATTAAGGATGCAGTATACAATACAATGTTTTAATCCATTTCAGTAAATCCTACATGTGTACATCCAAATGAATGAAACATATTTTGCCGTCGTCCTTTAATGAAGAAAATTCATTAATATCTACTGAAATGAAAATTTACAATGCTCAGAAATTAATATGGTAGGATTCCAATGCCTGCAGAACAAATAAAAATAATTTTTTAATTATTTTTCTTTCTAATTAATTTTTAAAAACTCATGTTAAGGAAAGTATTTCATTCACAATTACGAAATTACTTCGCATTCATATGGACGTTATTTGATGTGGGATGCAAGAAATTTGTAGACGAATTTTAAATTTATCGGTGATATTGAATTGTTTTTTACCTGCAGTTTTCACACAGTTTCATTTCATTCACAGTTCAACTTGTTATTTAAAAAAAACAAACATAATATAATAAAATTTTTTATAGGGATAAAACATACCAAAGTATTCAAGCGTTTTCCTTGTGATATCTTGTAGAAACCAGAAACAAAATGTTAACACGGATGTTACATAAATGTATACAATTCAAATATTGCAAAGTATAAAGAGTGGAAAAACATAAAAATCGCCTCCATTGAAGTTAAAAAAGAAAAACTCTTTTTTTTGTTGTTATTTTTAAATGTTCTTCAGATTTTTATTATTGTTGTAAAAAAAAAGTGAAAGAGTTACTTTTCGTCATAAATGTTTAAATGACGTGGGCCATTATAAAGAAAAAAATGGTCACGTAAAATGTTCCGAAATGAAAGAAAAAAAATGACTGAGTTGAAAGTTGAAATTTATTTTTAAATTGCAAAAATTGCTTTGTGAACCGCTCAAGTAAATTCAATATTAATTTTTAGCACTTTTCCAAAAAATTTATGAAAAAAAGTGCTTATTAGTTTCACTCTGTCCGTCCGTCCGTCCGTCTGTCCGTATGCCTGTTTACAAAACTTCTACACCCTTGAAGATATAAAGCTGAAATTTTGTATGTATATAGACCTTTACTAGAAACTTATTTCCGTAGAACAAAATTTTTACTTATCTCCCCCCGTCTAGAAGTTATACCCCCCCAAAACCCTAAAAATTGCCTTTTTTAACTATTTGTTGCAATGAAACCATAAGCATTTTTAAAATTGTGCAAACGCAGAAAGGCAGCGGCTCGCTTCTTCTAGCGTTGTAAACTATAGTTAAGCTTTAGAAAAGCAGAATGGCCATTAAAATTTATCCTTATCTAAAGTCTGTTTTTTTGCAAATTTTTGATTTCGTTTTTTTTCTAGACCACAGTTTGTAGAAGCTTGATATTTTAGGAACTTTTAGACATTAATAAATAGTTCATTTTGTTAGAAGAAAATTTTTTTCCATCTCCACCCCCTCTCAAGTTATCGCCTCTTGAATTTTGTAAAATTTGAATTTTTGACACCTTATATTTCCGAAACCGCAAGCTTTTTCAAATTTCTATAAACATAAAAAGCTAACGGTAAATTTCATGACATTTAAAAATATAATTATTTTTCTTAACTCACGCAATTAACCCTTAAAATCGAGCATTATGTTAACCCCACTTTATATTAATTTTTGCTTTATTTCAAAGACTGAATAGATCGTTCATCCTAAATATATGCAATCCTAGAAATAGTTTTGTATATGAATGAAAATAATTTTAGTAGTGATAGGTATACGTAGATTGTATTTAAAAGCAGTATTTTCACTTGTTGAAGGGAAAAGTGCTACTATACAAACCATTGGTTTGACCCAACTTTATTTAATTTCTCATTTGAAAAACGTAAGTCTTTAAAAAATGTCAAATTAAATTTTTGGCTTTAGTTTTAGTACAATTAAATTAAATATTTCCTTCTTAAATTTTAAAAATATGGACTGAGCCTAATGATTTTTATTTAAACTTTCATATGAACTTCAATGGCTAAACTGAAGAATAAAATTTTATTTATGACAATTGACGTTTTCCCAAAATGTGGATGTAGTTCGGATAAATTATTTAGGAAATGAGCGTGTAATATTGTTTTACAAAAATTTAAACAAGACAAAAACTGATATTTAGTGAAAATTATTTGTGATAACGTCGCACATAAAAATTAACATTATTCAATTAACAATAATATAGTACTATCTTTTTAAAGGTTAAGTTAGCTTAAGTCGAAGTAAATACCTTAAGGTACACATTGGCCAGAATGGCCATTTGTGATGCAGCGGTAATTAATTTTGTCATGGCCCTAGTCTATAAAAAAAAAAGTAAAATGACTCAATGCATCTCCACTTGTTTCTTGGCAAGACCGGACGCGAGCACAGGAGATAGACCATCTTTGAGAAGCATTTGCACATTATATTTCGAGTATTGATAGTACTTATTACTAATAAATTAAATCTATATTCGCGCACTAGCTGCATTTATGCACTAGCTATGAAGTCTTCTTATAAAACAATGCGAATATTATGTTCTAAATAAAAGCATTAAATCAGAAAGTTTTATAACTCTGTTTCCCCAATATTTTGAGGTTTCCCCAAAAATAGGATTTTAAATTACATTTTTTGTATTCCAAAATCTACTTAAAAATCATTTTCACGTTCATTCCAGTTTATTTAATGGTGGGAAACTTTTCAGCTATACTTCTAAAATTTTAGTTACACAAAACAAAAGGGCAAGAAACAATAAGAAAACAAAAAAAAAAAATCAAATTTTGGACGTGAGGTTTGACCATTTTTTCTTTTATTAAACTAAAATTTTTCTATACAATGTTTTTGAAATTTAAAAAAAGGAACAAAAATTAAGGGACTCAGGGTGTTGGTAAATTTTCTCTTCGTATGCATATGCCATTTACAGGTCTAGCATCCATACACAAAGAAAGCCAAACTTTATGATTTTATATTTGACACTCTACACTATTTTAAAAAATGCAAATAAAGAGTTTTGGTCATAATATTCAAGTATAAGGTCACTTCATTTTTGTTTTCAATATTAAATGTTCACAACAGACATTTAAAAAATATTTTATATGCTTTGTTTTCTTTGCTTTGCTTTTCGTGTTGATGTGTTCAAAAATTTTTGAACACATCAACACGAAAATTATTCCTTTTTTGGAAAGTATTAAATTTTGCATTGAGTAAAATAAAAATATGAAAACCATTTTGTTTAAAAAAAATATTTAAATTTCCAATCCTAGAAGAAATTTATTTTATTGCAATTTCTTGAAACTCTTTAAGAAATCTCAAAGACAAATTTCTAAAAAAGATTTCAACAACAATAAAAATCAAAATAAAGTTTGATAGAAAAACTATTAAATGGTCAACGAGGAATAAAATATACAGAAGCAAACAAGTAAAGTGGAAACTCAGAAGATTCGTAAGGTAAACATTTTTAGAACAAAAAAAATATGATGCTATACAATAACATTATTTTTATGAATGGGAATTGCAGATTTCTAATACCATATAACAATTATCGGAAGCTTTTAATCAATCGAGTTTTCAAAAATTTTGGGCTATGAATCAAAGGTAAATGAAAACTTACTATTGAAGTTTATTTCTTCCAATCTCTTATTTAAATAAGTTGATAATTATTATCAATAATAATGTAGCTCGGTTTACTTAAATATGAGTCTGGCTACAGTTTTATACTTTAATTTTTTTTTTCGTTTTTAAATTGGCTAGATTCAAGAAATCAACTTTTCCCAAGTGTCCGGGTCCAATAAATATGATAAATAAAGATAGAATTTAACAGCAATTTTAATAAAAAACAAGATAAAAGCTAGTCAGACAGAATGACACAGAATAAGACATACTAATTTTTTAATTCTAGATTTTATAGTTTATACAAAATGTGCTTTGAATTGATGTGTCTGAAAAAAAAACTAAGAAAAAACGTATACGTATTCCCTTTCATTTATTTTTTCCTCTTTGATAAAAGATAGGAATTCTCTTATGTCAGAATCGATAATAACAAAATTTGAAGTGTTTCATAAGAATAAGAAAACAAGCAAATAATATAGTTTTATTAATGTAAAGACATCTTATACATGGGCAAGTACATTCAATTTATTTGTGATAGGTTTTCGATTTAATTACAATAATTTACGCGAATCTCAAAAAAGTTAGCGAACATGAAGATTTTTGTATCAAATATTCGCCTAAAAAGCCGGTTTAATCTACTTAATTGGCTCACAGTTTCAGCTCAACAAAGACTCAAATTTCACGAGTTTACCCTCTTTTATATCCGGAAATTTCGAAATTAAACTTACAATACTTTGTTGTTGACTAAATTATGTATAACATAGCTTTACTATTCAAATTCAATACAGTTCAAATGAAAAACAGTTCAATACCTTTAGATGTGGTATATAAACTTGATATTAAATTTACGGCTCACCCTATAATATTCACCATATTTGTAAGCAAAACATGTGGAACAAATCATAGGTAATTTATAACTACAGAGAAGTATAGTGTACACCTATGCTATTAAAATTATTTTGGTAAAAAATCAAAATTTTTAAATTATTTCAATATAAACCCAAAAGTTTTTCATCTAATAATTGATAAATTAAATTGAAACCTGAATTTTTTTTTGGAATATGTGCGTACTTTTGTTTGGGTAGAAAAACTTTTTTATCGTTTCTTGCTTCAGAGGACTTTACAAATGAATAGAGGATGGTACAAATTTTTACCTAATTTTCAAAATGTTTCTTGTTTTTGTTACTGAGTTCGTTAAAGCACAAATTTTTGTCATATACATTTAAGCGTCAACATAATAATAGGAAACCAAGAAAGAAAAGAAAAAATCAGACCAAAAAAAAAAACTCATATTAGATTGAATTTTCGGATTTTTATCCTAAAGTGAAGAACTAGAACATGAAAATACAATTTAATTCCGAAATTTACGAATTTTCTATGTGAGTATTTCTTTTAAGGATTTTCATCCTATTTATTTTGATTGTTTTTAACATATCCTTCGATTTTTTTGTATTCTTGTATGATTTTTATTTATTTTTTCATTTTTTTGCTGTTATTTTTGGTATTAATGTTTTTTTTTTCTTGTTCTTATTACGTCATCTTAATATGTGAATTTTTTTTCGAGCAGTGGGAGTTTTACAAGAATAATATGTATAAATTTTTTTTTTCTGATTTTCCTATTTTTATTTCCAATTCTTTCCTTATTTTATCTTGTTTCTTTTGGTTTCTCGTTTTGTGTTTCCTTCAAATAATTTTCTCGTCCTTCGGAAAGGACGAAATCAACCATTTATTTTTGGTTTTATTTTTTCTTTCTGGAATTTATCGCTTTTTCTTTTTTTGTTGTTGTTCTTTTCTTTTGTTTTGTTTGACTAAAATACCGAAAAAAGGTTGTTTTCCTTATGTAATAATCATATAACGATTGTCTAGTAAAATACTTTACCGCATTTCGGTTACGACCAACAAAAAAAAAACAAAAACAAAAATATGGGATCCAAAAACAAAAACAAAACAGGAGGTGAAACAAAGGAAACAAATTTTTTTTTTATCATTAAGTTTACGAATTCCTTTTTATTATTGCATCCATGGTTTAGGTTCTCAACTTTCCATGTCTTTAATTTTTTTTCCTCCTTTTTTTTCATCGTTTCCTTTAATATACTTATATTTTTGGATTCTAACTTTTTCCTTTTTATTGTATAACAAAAAAAAATTATATTTTCATACATTATAAATATTTTGGTTGTTTTTTGTTTGTATTACACTTATAATATTTTTAGGTACAATCGAAAGTTTTCTTAGACTTTTGATGATTTTACAGTGACTTTTATATGATTTTATTGTAAAATTAATGTACAATGTTCAAAAGAAAAATAAAATTGAAAAAATTTTTCGTTTTCACTGACCTTTCTTAGAATTTGGGTTCCAAATTCATTAAACAATTTAATGATTATGGTAAATTTACAAAAAAAAAAATTTTTAACTTGAAATTAGTAATTTTTTTTTGTTCTGTTTTTGGGGTAGGTTGACTAAATCATGAAAATGTAATTTTTTTCTGGTTTTCATTATTGTAATAAAATTGGGAATAAAACATTTGTAGTTGTCTTCATTTTTAATATTGGAAAATTAATCAAGAAAATTAAATAAAAAATCCAATATTTTTATGATTTTTTTCGGAAAACTTTATGATAAATGATTTTAATTTTGATTTTTTTGTGTATAATATAAGGAAATTTTTCATAAAAGAAAAAAATTATTAAAATTAAATTAATTGGGACCGGACACTTTGAAAAAAATTTTAATCAAAAAATATATTTTGGATCAGTTCATTGGCTTGTACGTTTCTATTTGACCGGAAATATTAATATTATGCCTTCGTATTACATTCATTCAGCGCGCTTGAGCTTTCACCTTTAATTTTAGGTTCTGATGTGACTTATCCGATTTTGAGTTTGTTGTGTGGAGTTTTCAAATATGAATGTGTTCAAAATATTATACACATTCCAACAGAAAATGTACCAATTTTATTAGGCCTTTTTTTTTAAAAAACGTTTAGTTGTTATATACAAATTTTTATTTTTAATTTTTACACAATTACCAATGTTTTAGTAATAGGATAATAGGTTAATGCTAAAATTTTGTATTTTACTGAATTTATATATGGTCAGGAGCTATTAGATTTAAATTTTTAAATTCTGTAAGTGGTTTTTGGAGGCATATCGGATCGAAAAACTCCTATCTGACTAATACCTTTAATAATTTCAAAGCTGTTGAACTTAGAGCTGTTGCTGAACCTGTTAGCTGTTGAAATTATCTGTGGCTAAAAGGCAAAACGACATAACTGAAGATATGTTCAAAATAAGTTATTACCACCATTTTGCCTCTTCTTCATAAGCAATTGAATATTGCGTCAAATTTTGGTGAAAATCGGTCAAAAACTAAAAGAGAGGCATGGAATTTTAGCACGACTCATATTGTGGCTTTTTTACAATTTTATTTTGCCCTCTTTTTCAAATACGTTAACTTGTATAACAGTATATAAGTTTATATTACAAGTTTATTATTTGTTTAAAGAAAAATAAATGAAAATTTAAATATATTGACGAACAAAAACTAATAGAGAATTAAAAATTCCAACTATGTATAAAATAAAATAAAGTCGTTCTAAAATGAATAAAATTTAAAATAACCCTTTTTCGATTTATTGTGAATTCTCCATAAGGCCCGGCCATTTCTTACTAATTTGTTATTTTTTCTTTTTATAATTTTATTTGACCTTTGTGAATTAAAGGATATTAAATGGGTATATAAAATAATGTGATAATGGATGAAACAAATTGTTATACAATTTAATAGAACAATAACGTGGTATTTTAGAATATCAGTTTGTGTTTACAATTTCAAGGATAATTATTTAGTAAGGTGATGTAGCCTAATTTTTTAAAGCTTTTATTATAAATATTCATATAAGATGGGCTTAAAATTTTATTCTTAATTAAATAATTTCAGAAAAATATGAAACTTCAATATGTTGACATCATCTTTCATGGTTCCAATTTTGCATTCCAATTTGTATTCAATATAAGTACATATTATGTATGTTCAAGAAAAATGTTAAAGAGTTGACAAAAAAAAAGGATAAATCATTGTGGAATGGAAAATAAAATCAGAGAGTCGTCTGATTTCTTGAATTTCATTATAAAAGAAAAATTTATTTTTATGTCATTCTACATGATTTTTTTTATATTTTATCAAATACTTCTTGTGTTCTTTAGAGTTGTCTTGATCAAACCTATACATATTTTAAGATTATTTTATTTTTTATTTTAAATTCAGAAGAAATCCATCAAGTCTAGACAAACGGACAACAAAACAAAATATTTTTTTAAATTGAAAATTACGTATTTAGTGTAAACGATTTGAATTAAATTTAAAAAAAATATATGTATAATTTTTTTATTATTCTCATATTGTAGTAGATATGTAAGTGTATATAAATAAAATAATAATATAATACATATTATTATGTATTTATGTACATATGTATTTAGATTAGTTCGGGTGACAAAATTGAATTTTTTAAATATTATACGAAAACTTTGTAATGGCGATATGAAAATCACATTAGATTTTCTATTATAACCCTTCGTTAAGGCAATAAAGAAAAAATATCATAGTTTTTAATGTTGAACATAAAATTAGTGTATATTATAGGTATGTGTGCGTGTATGTACATATATTTGAAGAAATAAAGCGAATTTCATTTTTTTTCCCATATTTATTGACAATCATGTCTTGAATATAAATTAAATTAAAAACATCAAAATGTTCTTAAACGAAAAAGTTTTTGTTTTTTTGTGAGAAAAAAAATACATGAATATTTAGTTTTTATTGATTAATATTTATTGAGAACGAATTTGTAGAACTTAGAAATATTTTTAAAAGTTTTGTGGCAATTATTATTAATTTTGATGGAAAATTTCATTAATGAGACTACAAGGGAAGGAAAGAAAGCTCTCTCTTTCTTTTCTGAGTCAAAAAGGAAAGAGAGTCGCGTGCACACTTTCTTGTTTAACACTTTCTAAGTTCTATTTGACAATAATTTATTTGTGACAATAATATATTATAATTTTGTTGGAAACAATTAAATATTGTTCTAATATTATAGAAAAGGAATTTAGAATTTAGCATTTTAGAATTAAAATTTGTGCAATGTACTAACAAATAAAATACTAAGATATATATACTCAAAAATTCTAGTAAAAATTGTAGAATGTTTAAAAATGACTGTGTTATAATAATTATGGAACAAATAAAACACCATTTAGAAAAAAACAACTAGTAAAAAGTAAACTGAAGTTTTTTTGTTCCTTTACAACGCTTGGAACCTTTCCACTCAATTAGATTTCAGTTCCAGTTTTGGAGGTCATTGAATTAACTAGGCGATGTCGTAGTTTTTTCTTTATTTTAAAATATTGAAGGTTGTTAATATTTTATTGTTTATTTTTTATTGGTATGCAATAACGAATGCTAATTATTATGGTTACAATAGGCTATAATTATTATAGTAATCTGACCAGGGTTCGAACTCAAGGCCCGTCGATTAAATTTTTGATTAATAAGCTGCAAAGAATAAAAGCTTCAGTTTTTCGTTAGATCGTTTCGAAAACGAATACAACTTGAATAAAAATCAAAAAACAAGAAGAGATTCCAAGTACTTAAAGATACGGTAATGTTTTCTTAGAACTTATCGCTATTAAACATGATTCGATCCAACCGATGTATTTTCCAGTGTATTATACAATTGCTCTAAATATTAATTGACATAAGAAATATTGAATTTCAAATGAAATCTTATTATTTTCTTACACAATATGAATTTGCAAATTACAAAATATAAGAATTAATGAAAAAATTATCAAAATAAATTATTAACAAAAAATAACTGTAAATATAAAATTCGAATGAGAAAAATAATTTATTTCTTTATTATTTACAATTTTTACCGCACATACATCACACATCTTAAGTATATTTTGATTTTCATGTTAAGATTTTACTTCATTTTTTCCTTATTTTAAATCCTTGAGTAATTTATTCCTTGAAAAAAAAAGAAACAAAAATAAAAATACATAAATCATATTTTTATTTTATTATCCTTTTTTTTTTGTTTTTTTTTTATTATTATTATTTCATTCATCGTTCAAATTTTTCTTACTGTTTTTCATATTTTTCTGGTTGGTTTTAAGAACCGACATTTTCTATGGGCAAATAATAATAGGAGATTTTTATTTGTTCATAAAAAAAAAGAAAACTTTATTTTTTATTCTTACCATCGTCGCTACAGATGTACAGAATTTTTATTAAAATTATATCTATATTTTTTGGTGAAAAGATATTTCATCACAATCCATAGCATATCATAGGTACAAACATACATTCATACAATTCATACATAAATACGATATTATGGGTACACCAAAGGGCAAAAATATGAAAATAATCTAAAATTTCGATATTTTTATAGTGTGTAAGCAGTAAATGAAATTAAGAATTTTAAAATTTTAGGCTTGTGTAGAGAATAAGAAAAATAATAAAAATAAATTTTTATTTAAGCTTTCGAAATTTGCACCCCTTCCGAACTATTTTTTCTGTTAATAATTTGGGTATTTTTTATGTGTCTATTTATATAAATCAAATATTCGGCTGAAAAATATTTGATAAAATTTCTTAAATTTTTTTTATTTCACATTTAAAGAAAAAATTATTTTTGAATATTGCAAACTACTATTAATTTTTTCCTAAGTATGGCTTGAATAATTGTGTTCATTGCTTTATTTCGGTTTCTGAAATTATTTTGGAGTAAAAGTTATGGACTTCCTACACCGTATTCATTAATTTTTTCTAATTAATTGTAATAAATGTCTCTACTTTTTTTACAATTTATTTTATTTTCTTAATAATATTATTAGAGATGAGTTTATGCTGTCAGTAAAATTACTTGCTAAATATTTAATGTTGATTTAGTTTTTTTATTCCCAATCCCCCTTTGTGTCATTTGACCAACGAACAATTTTGTATCAGAAAATTATTTTTTTTTTTACAAATTCTCATTTTTGATTTATTTACGTTATTTGTAATATCATTATGTTCGTAAATAAGTAAATTCGTATATTTTCGTATATCATATACGACTAAGATGGACGATTGCTTTTAAAGAATGTACACATATAGAATTGTGAGCTATTGTACAAAATCTTCGATTTTCATTTCAATATGCAAACAGAACGACTAAATATAAGACTAATTCTGCGATTACCGAAAGAAAGCATTGAAATTAACAGTTTTTACGATATTAATTCGAATTTTTGTTCCTTATAGTTTTATTCTCTTTCATAAATTTGATCATGTCGTAATTTTGTTAAGCCTTTTCATACAAGTTAAATTTAAATTTATACTTTAATTTACTTGAAAATTGTTCACGTTAACAGTTTAACAACTTAATAAGTTTCGCTCTTCTTCTTTCTTAGCTTCACAGTCCTCGATGGACCTGGGCTTCCGCTACAATCCTTTTCCACTTATTACGATCATTCGCCAACTGTTTGTAATTATTGATGTTCATCGTCTTCAAATCCTCTTCTACTGAATCTATCCATCTTCTTTTAGGCCTTCCCCTTCGTCTATTGCCTTCCATTTTATGAAGGAATATACGTTTTGTTGTCCTTGAATCAGGCATTCTGAGGACGTGACCCAACCATCTCAATCTTTGTGATTTAATAAATCTTGTTATATTTTTTTGTTCTATGAGGCTCTCAAGCTCGAAATTGTACCTTGCTCTATGCGTTCCATCATTATTTCTTATTGGGCCATATATTTTTCTTAATACTTTTCGCTCAAAGATCTCCAGTTGTTTGCAATCGGATACTTTTAAAGTCCAGGATTCACATCCATACACTAACACTGGCCTTATAAGAGTTCTGTATATTCTGAGCTTAGTATTCTGTGACAAAATTTTTGAGTTCATAAGTTTAGAATACGTAAAAAGACATCTGTTAGCCGCTTGTATTCTTTCTCTGATCGCCGCTGTTGTGTCCTCGTCTTTGCTATATTCTACACCCAAGTACTTAAATTGTTTTACTGCCTCAAATATATAATTTCCAACCGCCAAATCCTGCGATGATACGTTTGTTTTACCTTTTACGAAATATTTAGTCTTATCTTGATTTATAAGAAGGCCTATTTCTTCTGCTCTATTTTTTAAGAGAGTAAATGTCTCTGTAAGATTTCTTACATTCTTTGATATTATAACAATATCATCAGCAAATGCACATATTTGAATAGATTTGATGAATATTGTCCCACCGGGATCTATATCTTTAAGTACGTAATGCAACATAAGATTAAAAAGAAGAGTAGATAGTGCATCGCCTTGTTTGACGCCTGAATCGACAGCGAAAGATTCCGTGAGTACTCCATGGATCTTTACTTTTGCACTTGTATTTGTTAATGTAAGCTGTGTGAGTTTTGCTAATTTATGTGGAATACCCAATCTCAACATTATACCATATATCCTTGATCTATCAATACTATCGAATGCTTTCAGGAAATCTATGAACAGACAATGCACATTTTGCGAATATTCACTAAATTTTTCTAATATTTGGCATAATGTAAAGCATTGATCTGTAGTGGATCTGTTGTCCCTGAAACCGCACTGATAATCACCAATCACCGTCTCAGCTATTTGCTTGATACGGCCATATAGTATATTAGAGTATACCTTGTACGCGACATTTATGAGAGATATACCCCTATAATTATTGCAGTCCTTTCTATTACCTTTTTTATGAACTGGTATTATGACACTCTTTTGCCAATCATTTGGCATTGTTTCTTCATTCCAAACTGATCTGATAAAGTTTCGCTCTAAAATATCAAAATCTCAAATTTTTTTGACCATCACTGCATTCTTTTTTTTTGCCTTATTTTTGCTCATTTCAGCTATCGTGAAATTTAGTGCACAAACAAAAATATTAATATCTTAATAACAAAACAATTTTTTTAAGAAACAGAACAAAAAAAATTCATTTTGAATCTCTGCAGAAGATTTCAATATCAATTTTATATAGTATATAATGTGCGTTTTTGGCACCCTGAATACAACAACAACAAAAACAAGAAGAAAAGAAGAGAAACAAAATAATAATTTTCAATTTTACATAAAGGACATTAAGTACATTATGTGTACGCTTTTAAAGTAAAATGAAATATGTAGATATTTTATATAGAAATTTCAAAATTTACCATATACAAATACAAAATAATGACAACAGTCACATATGGCAGCAAGGAAAAAAGGGAAATAACATGTGGAAATTTTAAACTTCATTCCATTTTGTTTTTGCTTTTGCATTTTTTGCTTTTTCATTTTTTGCTGTGCGCCCAATCACTAAGAAAAATTTCTATTTAAAGAAGAACCCATCGCTTATGAGAAATGATTCGCAATCAGAAATTTTTATAATATTTTGTATAATAGTATATATGTAGGCACCAGTGAGTGTATGAGATGAAGAGTGTATAAACGTATACAGAGAGTGTTTAAATCAAACTGTTAAGTGTTTTTTTTTTTTGTTTTTACACTTATATTTTTTATTTTTTGTATTTTGTAAAAGCTGTATGACTATAGCAGTTTTTACTTTTTCATAATACCACCATGCATAAATAAATAAATAAATAAAAAAACGAAAACCCGATTGTATCCTACTGCTGTTGCTGTTTTTTTTTTCGTAATTTATACTTTATTTTTTTTTCCTTGTGTTCTGATTTTGACAGTGTGTTGTCAACTACCATATGTGAAAAATACAGAAATTGTATCCTTTTTTTAAAAACTGCGATTATTTTGTATTTGAAAAGAAAAAAAAAATATATAAAATGAATATTTATGTGCGAATATATATGTAAATGCAAAATTTACTGTCATTTTTAGATTATACAAAGGAATATAAATTTATTTTGGTTGTTGAATTTTTACTTATATGTAAATGCAAAACATATAAAAATAAATCACTTTGAAATCTATTAACTTGTTTTTCTTTTTCTCAACAAAAACAAAAAACAAAGTGTGAGTTATGCATGCATGTATGTATGTATATTTGTTACAGTTCTAAAAAAAACAATATATTTTTTTTGTTGTAAATTAATATCCTAAAGTTGATGATGTATAGTTGAACTACATAGCTAGTAACAATTTATTCAAATTTAATTGATTTTGCATATTTTTAGGGGTAGAATAAAAAAAATATCTAGGAATCTAGGAAAAAAAATATCTAGGAAAATCAATTCAAATAATAACAAAATTTTCAATTTTTATTTTAGTACGTTATTTTTATTTTAGTACAATTATAGCTGCAGAATGAATGATTTTCGTTTGTTCATGTTTTAAGTTTCAGTTATCACAGCCTTTATTTAACAGAATTTAATAAGTTGCTTTATAATTCTTTAATAGGTGAAAATTTCACAGGCACTAAACATTACTTTTGTACGCTAGAAACATTGCTGTTATGTTTTAAATTAAATGCATATGTAGGTAGTCTCAATCCAAAATCAAATCTAAAAAATTATTTTTAATGCCTATAATATAATTGACGTGGTAACAAATCTAGAATCTAAGTATGAACACAAGTGTGTAAACAAATTTAAAACTAAAATTTTGTTACAATTTTCTTTTTAAAGCATTTCCTTTGTACATTGTTCTATTTAATTATTATTTCATTGCATTTATATTCGCACAATAGCACTCAAATTTTAATCTGTATTATGAAAATCTCACAAAATGGTCATTATGTGCATTTAATTTTAGTTCTTAAACAATATTTCAACATTATTTTACTAAAAAAAAAAAACAAGAAAACCAAAATCATTCTTCTTTATTATGTAAAACACTTTAAATTCTTTAATTCCAAAAGAAAATTTTTAATGTATAAAAAAATAAAAAACCAACAGCATTTTAAAATAAAATATGCGAAGCTTTAACCTCCCGAAATATTAAAAGTCAAATGAAAATTTTCTATACATTTTTAATAGTTTCCACTTTTTTTAAAAACCTTTTTTTTTTGATATTATTAAAATGAACAAGAAAAATAATTTACCAAAAAATTTAGTTGAATAGAATAAAAGAATAAAAAATACTCAACCATTATTAGCCATTGGGGAACGTTAAAAGATAATAGAGAAACCGTGAATTTGCTATAAAATTTTTGCAGTAAAAAAAAACAAGCAACAAAAAATAAATGAAATCATAATTTGAATTCTTATATTTTTACTGTTGAAAAAGGATAATTTCTCTTTCCATTTTTTTTTTGTGGAATAAGGATAATTTTTGAGTAATTTTGATTATTTTAAAATAGTTGTACGTTGTACATGGTGTTTCATGCCGTAGTTTCACTGAAATTGAATTCTAATGTTGAGAAACAATAAAAGGAGGAACCATTTTAACAAAAGCCCATTGCATTTCAATTATAACAAAATTTATGATCTACAAATCGATTTTTTACAAAATATTATTATTGAAATTAACAAAATCGTTGTGATTTTTGTAAGAAAGAAAATTGAAGTATTTTTGTGTTCTTATGCTTGATATACCTTTAATTTAAAACGAGAGCCCTCGGGCAGTGTCCATTGATATTTCAGGCCGAGACTAAGCAATAGAGTTGTGTGCTCTGGAATGTATCAGGAGGTTTTATAGAAGGAACAGGATATTTATTACGTCGGACTGTAGGGCCGTTCTTGGTGCCCTCTCGTTTGATGTAGTAGGATCCAGGCTGCTGAAGGAATGCATCGACATCCTCGCCGTCCTGGATAGGCACAGAAAATTAACCTTAATGTGGATGCTAGGACACTATGGTGTGAATTGGAATGAGGGAGCTGATGGTCTTGCCTGGGAGGGAGTGGCGGCTCCTTTAATTGAGCCGGAGTTGTGCTTTGGGGTGCTCTGGACGATGGTCTTGCGTGCCCTGAGTGGATGGGCAAAGCGGCCCAGGTTTTAACACTGGAACGGCTACCCGGGCCTGTCACACTCTAAGAAATATGTGCCACTCCTGGAACTGGGGAACGGGGTCTGGTCATGCTCGGTCGTCCAGATTTGAGGCTAATGGTGGAGCTTTTCACTGGGCGCTGCCTCTCGAGGGTTTGTGCCTGGAGGACGAAACCATGGAGCACTTATTGTGTAAGTGCGAGGCGGTTGCTTGCCTGCGGCTGAGATGCTTCTAGGAGGGGTTTGTAACCCCGGGGAGGGTCTCGCAGATTGATGTGGCTGCCATACTGCGGTCGGTCAAGGACCTAGGTGTAGGGCTAATGTAGGTGGGGATGGGAATCACAAAAGATCCTTTGGGTCGATTGGGAATTCAAAATTTGAAAAAAATTTATAACATTGTTGATTAATGAATTTTATATTCTGCTAAACGATATTGACAAAATTTGGCTTAGATAAAAATCATCAATTTGAATTTACAGCGTGAATAAGGAGTAGAAGATCGTATCGAAACGCGGATTTTAAATGAATACAAAAATTATTATATTCAATATTTTAATTTTAATACACTCAATATCAAGAAGATTCTAAATTTGATTAAAATTGATTAAAAATTTCTAAAGCGATCCATTTATCTGCGTATCAGATTCCATACGACCTTTTACCACAAAATGAACAATATTAGAAATATTTTCCAATATTAAAACGGAATGAATACCTTGTACACAATTTAATTTTAATGTTTTCTTTGTCTACTATAAAATTTTTTTTTTGTAATTTCAAAAATCGAAATTATATTACACTATCATTGGGAATATTTTATACATTGTATAATACTTTGTTCTTTCTATATATGAGATTTTAGAAGAATTTTTGATGATAGTAAACCAATTTCTGTTAATAGTTATAGCAAAAAATATAAAATCAAAATTTGACTACGTTCGAGGAACAATAATATTCTTTGTACATACATAAAACTCGATAAACGAAAAGTATTCTAAAGATTTTGTGTACAAATTGTTGTTTTTGCTGTTGTATGAATAACTTAATTTTTTTACCCCCTAACGTATTTGATGCGAATGCTGAGGGAAAAATCAGAACAATATGCTTTTGATTATCAATATTTTTAGCATATACAAATTTGATAATAAACCATAAATAGGAATTGATTATTGCGGCAATGCTAGAAAAACACGTTCCCCATAATGATAGGCAGACTTATTGCCTGTGAATATGCTTAACTTTATAGTGGTGATTTTTTGTTATTTCTTTCTAAATTGATCCTTGATCTACTACGTTTGATACTATTGTTTTCGATTATTTTTGTAATCGTTGTTGTAGAATAGATGCGGTCTAAGTCCTAATATTGTTATTAGTTCTTAATAGTTAATAGTGCAAAAACTTTGTTTACTTTCCAAAATATTTTTTCCCAAAAACGAAAAAAATTTTTAAATGGGGCATAAAAATTCAAATAAAACCTCTCGTAGGTATGATTTGGTCCTATTTTTGTTTATAGGTAGTTTACTCATGTACAAGTAAGTGAGAGAGATCATAAATATTAATAATAATTGTTATACAACGTAAATAATTCCAAATACAAAACAACAAAATTATTTTATTAAAAAATTTTAATTGAAAAAACAAATTATAGAGTCCTTGTTAATAATCGAAATTTGAAAGTCAATTAGTTTTACTGTCAACTTTTTGTTTTCCTTTTGATTTATTATTCAATTTATAATTTTTTTATTATTTAATTTTCATAAATTATTGTTAATTTTATACAGTAGTGTCTGTACTTAAATATAAGTACGATATACACAATATAATTATATAATTGTAATCTTATATCCTTCCACTATTTTGCCTCATTTTATTTTTCGCATTTATATTGTTCAACACAATTGTTATAAAATTTCTTAAAAACCTCCACTTCGTGGGCAGAGCATAAAGCAAAAAAGAAAAAAAAATAATACCATTAATCTTTTACGTTTTCTATGATTTAATAGCTTTCTGACAATGCTCTTAAAAATAAATCCTTTCCTCTTAATATTTTTTTTTTACCCTCGCAATTTATATAGAGTGTTTTGTACTTCTGTTGCGGTCTTTAATAGCCAAGATTATTGAAATTAATTTTTTTTTTTGTGATTGTGACAGTTTAGAAATAATTATCGTGTTTTGAAATTGTAAATTTTTATAATATGTAGTTGAATTGTTTATGAGTTATTGCGGACTTTAATTGTGAAAATGAAAAAAAGGAATTTAAATTAAAATTTAAAAAGTTAAAAATATAAAAATAATTTTAATTTCTGAGGTAAAGTTACTTTATTTTTTTTTTATAATACCTATAAGTAAATTTAGTAATGATTTTGCATAAAATATTTTATTTACTTTAAGTTTTGTTTGCTTTAAGTTATTTAGAGTGGTTTCGCAGAAATATATTTTGAATATTTTGTACAGACCACGTAGGAAAAACTACCCTTTCATACAAAGAACGGTTAAAGAATAACGGAAAATGGATGTCGGAATGTGATTAAACCGAAATAATGTTGATATGTAGTTTGTGTGGTGAATGTACTCATTATAACGCGAGGTGTTTCCGTGAAACCAGTTTTATAATTAATAACTCCTTAATTGATCCTTAATCGGTATAATATTTGGCTCGTTTCAAGGACAACTCAAAACTTAATTGAACTATGTTGATTAAATTTTTGATACCTCCTGGCAGCGATACTTTCCATTCTATGTTTGCTATAAGGAACTGTAGAAGGCAATTACGTAAAAATGAAAAAAACTTCAAAGAAAAAAAAACTTCCTGGCGAGCAACTAATTTAAGATTCGAAAGAATAATTTGATCTTATTAATTAAAATATCTCATGTAGGGTTTTGAATTTTCCAAACATCTCTTTTATTATAGCTTTCATGGCTAAATGAATTCTTACTCTTACACATTGTATTTTAATCATATCAATATTGACAGTAACAAAAATGGTGCTACCCTTATTTCAAGAAAAACTAGATAAAAGAGAAAAATTTTAAAGGAAACTTAAATTTTCTTTTCGAATTTCTTTGTTAATTCCAAGGAAAATTCTACAATATATACAAAATTACTTTTGCAAGTTCCCAACTCTTTCTGTTCAGATAAATGAGCTCAGCAGGCTGATTGAACGAAAATTATATTAAACAAGAAAAATATTTCAGTCTACATTATTGCATTACCCACTATATTTTTTATTAAACATGAATACCTTTTCTATACACAAAAAAAAAAACAAAAATTTGAAAGTGAATTCTTAATTAAAGTGTCTTACTTAAACACACTAAGCATTTTATTATTATAAGTACCTGTAGTGGCAATTTATTTTTGGAGGAAATAAATTAAAAAAATACTAAATGCCATTTTCATTATAAATAAAAAGTAGCAAGGATTTTAATTGTAAACCGTATAAACGTTTTTTATGCAAAATTTCTACAATTTTTTTTAGTGGTTGTAGCAGGATTTTTGATTTAAGAAATTTAAAAATAATATTGCAAAAATTTAGAAATTTAAATTTTCTTATAAAAACATGATCCTTGTTGCCATGATTTTGTTAACAGCATAAATTTGGTAATGTAGTAACTCATCATTATAAGCAGCACAATATTAATTATTTTCTCAACTAATTACATACAGTAGGGGTAGAATCTGTTTGTAATGGAGTTGTTAATTCTTGGACCGCCTAAAGCGGAACTGTAAATAGAATGAACAGCCTCCTTAATTGATCCTTAATCGATATAATATTTGACTCGTTCCTAGAACAAATCAAGACCTCATTGGGTCATGTTCATTGAATTTTTGACATATCCTTTCAGAAGGCAAGATAAAAATGAAAATTTCATTTATAAAATTCTTTTAAAAAATTTCAATCATAACAATAATAAAATGTTTTAAAACAATTTTCTAAAAAGAAGGTTATTAAAATCAAGTTACCAAATTTATTTACCATTCAAATTACCATGTCATTTATTAGTTTAATTTCCATGCAACTTTTATTCAATTTTAAGTATACCAGCACTTTTATTTTTATATTTAAGAGAAATTAAATTCGATTTGTTTATATTGCATGTAATTTTTTCTAGCCACCCTTAATATTAAACTTGGCTATTGTACTGATCATAATAATATATACAAATAAACGTATAGGGTACAATATTATTGCATTGGTCTGAGGCAAGTGGCTTTATTTGCTCATTACTAGAACTTGTTCGTTTTATGTCATTTTCAAAATTGTCTATAGATGGTTAAAGGCTTACAATATAAATACACGGACATACAAGGTATTTGGTTAAATTTTATAATATCGTATACAAATTAGTTCACCTATTTGATTTTAAATGGCTTAAAACAAAAATAATAAAAAAAAATAAAATAAATTTTTTTTGTTCTTCAAATTTAGGATATTCATTTGGGTATTAACAGGACTATGATTAATTTTAAAAAGTTAAAACAAAATATATATTGATGGTTATCTAACTGTGTGCATATACTGTATAAAAGTATATGGTACCTTTGCGTCTGTATGGTTATATAATTTGTTTAATTTTAAACTCAAAAAGTCATCGGTATTAAACAAATTATTTGTAAAGGACTGAACTCTAAACTAAATAAAAAAGGCTCCTGAAAATTGTTCTTTTTTTTATTTCCTTCATGGAAAATAACAACTTTTTATTTATTTTACAGTTGTATTACATATATTTTTTATTACACAGAAACAAGCATATTATATAATATGCAAATATATATGTTTTCCAGGCAGTTAGTCATTTGTGGTTGCATAATTTTTTGTTTTCTTTAAATCGCTTGAGGATATATTTTAGAATGTTTTCATAGAATAAATATAGGCTATAGTTTTTTTGAGTTCATTGTTCCTAATTTTATATTTTTGCAATTATAAAATAGTGATGATCGAATTTCTGTTGAAAATTCATATATGAATAACAATAAGAGTAATAAATCAACTTTTTACGAACAAAAAATTTGTATAATCGAAAATTGTTATAATATTGATATGACTATAAAATTGTGTAGCCTTATCAATAATTGAATAAAAATGAAAGTCATTATTTTATATTTGACAATTTTTTAGATAAATAATTATTTTGTTAAAAATAATACACGAGTATGTATAATATCAAAAATTAAATTATATAATTTCAATATAATATGGTATTCCAATTAGATTCTGGGGTAATATTATACTATGATTGCAATATACACGTTGCATGAGCATGTAAGTTTTAGATAAAATCTTTTCCTTTTAAATCTTTTCCTAAATCGCAGACGAACAAATAAAAATTGTCATGGAAATAAAAATGCTTGACACGGTCTAAAGTAAGAGAATATTTTAAGCTCCTTTTAAGCTAATTTTGCCACTGGGTTAGAATATTTTGATGTATACATGGTTCTCCTGAAATATCTTTTCGTTTTAACTCAATTTAATTTATCTTTTAGAAAGTTATCTGAATAATTTCACTCCAAAGACTTTTTGAACATCTCATTTTAAAAAGGAACTTACTTTTAACTCATTTATACGTTAAATTATGTAGATGATGTAAATTACGTATTTTTTACGTTAATTTTGTAAAAAAAACAAATAACATACACAATTCCATGAGACCATGGAAAATTCATTTGAGAATAAAATTAAAAAAAAAAATGGTTTCTCCGTAGATTTGATCAAGGTACTTTCAGTTTAATCAATTTCAAAAATATTAAGGATGATAATGAAAAGATCAGAAAAAGTGTAGGAAAAGTAGAGATTCAAAAGCGCAATGTGGATTCACTGGAAAAGGGCATCAATGAAGTGCTAAAAATTTATTGAATTAATCGAAATTATAGAAATTTTGAAATTCTGGAAAGTTTCTGGTATCTACATTATTTTGTAAGCAGAGTTATTATTTAGAGGAAAAAATTTAAAGCTCAAGAATGTATAAATTGAAATGACAGTTCTTACATTCGACTTATAGGAAGTGTCACAAGTCTGGACATAATCCGTTTATACTCATATTCTAATTGAATCTAAAAAAGGAAACACAAATTTAATAGAATGAAACAGAATAATGCCATTCTTTAATAAGGATTTCCGGAAATTCTTTATAATAACGTCTATAGATAGATTGACATCATTTTGTTCTGTCTTTAAATTATGAATTTATTAAAAAAAAGAAAACAAAATTCTAATTTTTTTCGCTAATTCATCATAATTTAATTTTGTTTCTTTCAACATGTTTTACTAAGTATTATACTATTGTCATCATTAAAAATATTATTATATCATCCTTAAATCTATTATTGTATTTGAAACAACAAACGAAGCCAAAATTTCACACACAATAAATCAATGAAAATTAATATTGACACTTATTAAATATTATTTGATAATTCGAAGAGATAGTAAACAAAGGAGGAAATGAACGCCATAAAGGAAAAATGTTATTTGTTAACTACAATAAACAAAAAATTGGAACAAAATGAAATATTGAAAAAATAAAAAATCGAAAAATGATCTAGCAATGCTTGTCAAATATTTGATTGATGAATTTTTAAAATTATGCAAACATTTAACTGTACATACGTATACCATTTATATATAGGTAAAAAATTTTAAATTTCGCTTTTGTTGTAATAACAGTGACATTTAGTTTTTTCCTATCGTTGTTCTTTCTCTTGCCATTGAATTTCATAATTTTTTTATGTACTTACAAAATAAATTAAAAAAAAATATTAATAGAAAACAAAATGGTTTTTAAATGTCATCTTTTTGTCATTTTTTATTTAAGGATTTAAAATTGTGCAGGTAATGAAAATTATATCAATAGTGAATAATTGTGATGACACAATTTTTGTATCCTGTATGAACGGCACTATAATAAATGTGTTATACTTGAAGAAAACCTAGAAAGGTAATTAAATTATTTATTTATTTTGGTAATAAAATATTGCAAATTAAAAATTTTCCCACCAATACTAATGCAAAATCAGCCTAGTGAAAATTATTTTCAAACAATAGGCTTATGCCAATATTCAGTCAATGATATCTGACTGAATATTGATATAAGCCTGTTGTATCTTTTCAATACAGCTCAATATTTTAGATATTCGGAAAAACTCTTATATATTTTTGTATAATATTGAATATCTACTAATGTTTTAAACCAGAACAGTTGAAATTTCGGCGTTGAATTATCGAGTGAGCGATTTTATTAAAATTCTAAGGGATTTAGAGAAATACAATATTGTTGCCAAAAAAAAGTATGATACACAAATTTCAATTAACAATAGTTTAAATTGTGGTTTGATTTCAAACTTAAACTAGTTTTAAACTTTAGATTGTAAATTTTTAGGAGTAGAAATTGTAGGAAAGGTTTAATCCGAAAATATTTTAAGTGAACCAAGTTTAAATTTCAACGATGCAATAAAATTTTAAACAATTTAATAAGTAAACGGCTGTTTAACGGTATTACAAACTTTTACGATTTAAAACTGGAGGACTTAAACTTTTTATCTAAACTATAATAGTTTAAAAACTTCATTTTAAACCAAAAACCCCAAGATTTAAACCAAAAGTTTGAAAATTAAAATTTTGTAATTTTTGCTGAGCAAGAAGAAAAAATTTTAGCACACTAATACGAAATTTTTAAAAATCTGTAAATGCGTTTTCTGCTTCAATTAGACGCGAAAAGTCGTTTTTTTTATGAAAGTTTTGAAAGTTTAATTAAAATTGAATTTGAGTCATTTATGAAAAAAAAAAAGAATCGTTGCACTAACCTCAAAAGTAAAATCGGGAAAAATTTTTCCTTACAGCATGAAAAATACAATCAAAAATATTTTATAGTTTAAAAAAAAAAAAAAATTATTTTTGAAATGCAAAAATAAAAATGTGATGGTGCATTAAAAATAGATGGCTTTCATGCTGTTATACAAAAAAATTGAAAATAAGTTTACGACAATTGCTGCTTTCCTTTACAAAATATCGAAATTATTGACGTTGGAGAAAATTCGTATTTCCAGTTTTTGAAAAAAAAAAATAAATATCCGTTATAATATTTTTGCCAAATTTATTTTTTATTAAAAATATTATTTTTTGATTTAATTAACTCTGGTATAGGATTCTATTGAAAAATTCGAAAAAGTATGCTGATAGAATAAACATTTTGTAGTTTTAATAATTTGCAGTCAAATTAAGTTAATCGACTTTTAAATATTCCAAAGAATCCAATCCACGTAAGACTCTAAATCTTAGTTATTTATTGAAAATTTTAACACTGCTTAAGTTTTAAATAATTTGATTGAAAAATTCCAACAATAATTTACGACAATAACAAATTCAATATGCATTTCATTGAATACCTCGAAACAGTCCTAATTTTAGCCATATTAAGTTCCAACATTTTCGACTTTAGTTTTAAAAATAAAATAACAAGGATCAATTTTATTAAAAAAACATCCTAAAAACAAAAAAAAAACAGACTTATCAGTTTCACGCCTTTTTTACGTTTTTTTTTTGTTTGTCCAAAAAAAGTAGATACCTACAATGAACAATTAAACCTTACATTTTTATCGATCGCATTGCATACATTAAGGGAGGTTATGACGTGATGGCACCAAATTTCGTATGTCGACTTTTCGATGGGAATGCACATCTGTCGGTTTGTGGGTGTTCGCCTGCATCTCAATTTTGACAAAACCGGTTTTGATAAATTTTTATAAGTGAGTTTATTTTGGGATGTATCAGAGCTCGGAAACTGGACCGTCTTGCGTGACAATTTTACATTTTTGCGCATATAATAAAAAGTAATCAACCATTTTCCTCGAACTTTAATATTTGAATTCGGTGTGTTAAGACAATGGAGCTACAAGTTTTCTGAAATAATCCGAGCTGGGAAACCGAACTAGGGACCGATTTTACATTCTATATACACAACATACGTGTTGGTGGAATTTTTAGGGAATTTAGATAGCATTCTCTACTAAGAACCAAATTTACATTTTTCTAGGTATGTGAACTATAAAAGCTCACTTACTTCTTCAAAATTGAAAGAAGTGTTTAAAGGCATTTTCATAGTCTTCTGTAAAACCTTTGCTTAATTAGACAGGTAATATTGTCGCTTATGTGCTGATCACATCAGATTTTTTTTTGAATTCTTATGTTAATCAAATTTAGTGTACCTATGCATAAAATGTTTTTTAAATTTACAATGACAAACAAAGGTACGAAAAACAAAACGGATCTTTTTACCGACCGTATTGTGTAAACAATAGGTAGGTTATGTGATGGCAACAAATTTTGCATATCGAGTTTTCGGTGGGAACGTACTTCTCCATAGTAGGGAAGTGTAAATAAACTATTTTTAGCAACCTGTCGGTCTGTCGGTCTGTCCGTCTGTCGGTCTGTCGCTCTGTCGGTCTGTCGGTCTGTGTGTGCACGCGTGTATCTCAAGTTCGGCTGAACCGATTTTGATGAAATTTTATATGTAAGTTTGTTTCCACCATGGCACGGATCGATCAACTTTTGGTATATATCAGGCCTCGGGAACTGCGCTTTTTAGCGGGCCTGATTTACATTTTTGAACATTTTGAAGAAAATATTCAACCGATTTACTTGAAATTTAATATGTAAGCTCAGCTCGACCGTCCGCAAAAATTCGTATGTTTTGGAAGAAATCAGGCATCGGCAATTAGACGTTTACTACGGGCCAAATATACATTTTTGTGTATATAAAGAGAAATAATCAACCGATTTCATTGAAATTTAATATATGAACTCCTCGTATTACAACAATGAACATATACATTTTTTGAAAAGATCAGGGCTCGAAAACGGATTTGCGGGCCGATTTTACATTTTTCACCATTTTGAAGAAAGTATTCAACCGATTTACTTGAAATTTCATATATAAGCTTTGCTCGATCATACGCAAAAACTCCTAACTTTTGGAAGAAATCAGGCTTCAGCAACTGGACGTTTACTACGGGCCAAATATACATTTTTGTGTATATAAAGAGAAATAATCGACCGATTTCATTGAAATTTAATATATGAACTCCTCGTATTACAACAATGAACATATACATTTTTTGGAAAGATCAGGGCTCGAAAACGGATTTGCGGGCCGATTTTACATTTTTCACCATTTTGAAGAAAGTATTCAACCGATTTACTTGAAATTTCATATATAAGCTTTGCTCGATCATACGCAAAAACTCCTAACTTTTAGAAGAAATCAGGCATCAGCGACTGGGCGTTTACTACGGGCCAAATATACATTTTTGTGTATATAAGGAGAAATAATCAACCGATTTCATTGAAATTTAATATATGAATTCCTCATATTAAAGCAATGAACATATAACTTTTTTGGAAAGATCAGGGCTCGAGAACTGATTTGCGGGCCGATTTTACATTTTTCACCATATCCACAGAACAAATTGATGGAATTTCTTGAAATTTGATATTTGAGTTCTGGTTGTTACCGAAACTAACTGGCGAGCATTTCAGGGAATTCGGGTAGCACGAAGCGAAACTCTACTAAGAGCCAAATTTTCATTTTTCTAAGTATGTTAATTATAAGCTTACTAATGTTCTAAAAATTGGAAAGAAGTATTTAACAGACATTTTTATAATATTCTGTAACACTTTCATTTAACTAGACAATACACAATGCGGTCGGTTATGTGCTGACCACATCAGATTTTTTTTTTTTGTTTTTATAATATGCAAATATGCAAGTCGTAGAATATATACGCGATATATCTAGTGAAATGTTCATACATGACGTGCTTGTACAGAAATAATTTGTAGATTCGAAACTAAAAGGTTTACAGGTATGAAAAAAAAAACAATACTGAAACTTGATACTAAAATAAAAAAAAAATTTTAAATCACTTGTATGTTTGTTTGTTTGTTGGTTTTTGAAAGGACAACTTGCACAGAAATCGATCTATTACTCACTCAGAACTGGTCTGGTTGAATTTAAATGCTTTATTTAATAAAAAAAAAAATAATTGATAAAAATTTCACTTTTGTTTTAAAAAATTTTTAAAAGAAGGACAACTCATACAATGTTTTTGAAAAATTTTAAATTTTTTTTTATTTCACTCACATTTTTTATCATATTGAATATTATTACAGTTATGTAGTTAATCTGACCATCAATGAAAAATTTATAAATAGTTGAACTTGCATTCAGTCTACATCTCGGTGTTATTCAATGTATTCAGTTAAGCGTGTTTTTTTTTCAATGCTACTCGTTCCACCCTTAACTACAATTTTTTGTTTTATTTTAATCGGTGTAGACTCCAAAACTTTTATGTCTCGTATACTTATGTTGTGTGATAATGTTTATTATATGAGTGGAAATTTAAAAGATTTTTTCGGTAGAGTATATAAAATTTAACACTTTTTTCGCACATTTTTTAAAATATTAATTAAAATTTAAAAAAAATAGGGAACTTTTCAATTTTCACTAAATTTCCAATATCGCTTGAATATTTTTACCACTCTTTTTAAACAAAATTACAAAATAATTCATTCATAGTAAAATGCTGCTATAAATTGGAATTCAAAAATCTCATATTTAAAAATTTATAACATTCAATTTCTTATTTACTCAAAAACCGTTATACAGACATAATGTATATAAATAATTTAACGATAAAATATTTTGGAGATTAAATTGAAAAACTTTTCCATATTTTATAGGTAATTAACTAACAAAAAATAATATTAAATATGTATATATGTGTGTACATTTCCATTTAATAACAAAAAGACCCAAAAATCTTTATTTACATTATGTAATTTCTACAACCTTTAAAATTTAATAAAATCTCAATTAAAATGGATGACAATTTTTACATATAGTTTTTTCTCAAAATTTTCTACCAACATTTTCTTGCAAATTGATTGGAATTAATAAAAAAAAAATTTTCAATTTGTTGCCACAATTTTTTTATTTCACAGAGAACTTTTTCAACGGCTTTAAATCAAATAAAATGAATAATGTTTTTCAATTTGTTCAAGTTCAAAATGGCATTTTTCTTGTAGCTGCGAACAGATGCTAACTTTCAAAAATCTTTCTCTTAAAAATATTCTTGGAAACAAAAAATGTATATTTTGTTTCGAAATTTTTAAAAAAGAAAATTTTGTGTTCTAACATTGCATCTGATGTACGACATACACATTGACATACTGACAATGTAAAATTATACATACCTTTTTTTTTAACATTGAGAATGAAAATGAAAATCAACATTATTATACGAGATGAGAACGAATAAAGGGGTGATAGGGTGATGGCATTTATGTTCGTAAGTCTGGAAAATAAATAAATTTAAAATTAATAGAAGAATATTAATTAAATTATTTTCAATTGAACATTTTTAAATTTATGTTTTACATTTCACCTTGCACAATATTTTTAAGGAATATTGTACAAGAAAATTAATGTAATGAGAAATTTTTAATTAAGAACAAATTAAATTTTCTGAAATTTTAATCAATAAGAATTATTTTAAATAAATAAGGTTTTCAGAGTTCAAGTTCAACTAAATTTTTATTTTTTTTTGTTTGAAAATAATTTACGATTGATGATGGTTTACGAAACCATGATGGTTTGTAATTATAAATCAATTTGTTTCCCTATATTTAGTATGCAGAAAATTGAAAATATCCGTACATAAATTACAATTTTAAAGCTTACATAGTCTAGAATCACATCAACTCCAGAATTATCAAATGAATAGAAGAAATGAATAAAATTAATGAAAGCATTTCAAAGAACGAACAAAAGTTCCATTTATAAAAAATCGTTGCTTAAGGATTTCAGTTATGAAATGGTTAAATTAATTCAAAAACAAAAATAGAGGCCAATTTTTAACTATCGTATACTACATACTCTACAGCATAGAAATGAATCATAAAATGGCATGGCATAAAATGTTGCCAGAAGTTTTGCTTGAGTAATGTGATGTCGATTGTTTCAGTTATTATTCCTCTTGTTCAATAAAGAGCATTTATTAACTTTCTCGTTCTATTGTGACATAAAACCAACACTTGCAAATATTCAAAGACAACATTAAAATTCCATTGGTGTTGTTGGTAGCAACTTTATCCTTAGAACTCCTTAAAGTATACTTTTTTTGTTATGAACCTTGCTGTATTAAGATCCATTACTTATATAAAATTATTTAATATTTAAGTAAATTTAGAAAAAAAAAAAATCCCTTATTTTTTTATATTTAATGAGGTTTATTTATATGAATACATATTTTGAATTTGTATAATATATAGGCAGATACATAAATATAAACAGTTAGGATAAGTCAAAGTGAATCAGCGAATAAGTTTACACTCATATAATTTTAAAATCACCAGACTAGAAACACCTTTTTTTTCATATTAAATAAATTGCGTTTTGGTAAACGGGTTTACTGATATTTTTTCGATTAAAAAACGTGTGATAGCTATAAATAGCTATAGATAGCTATAATCAAAGCTTTCATAACTTGTGATTCACATATGTAGATATAAATATAACATGTATGTAGAAAACCGATTTTTGGAAAAATAAATTATAGTATATTCTTTCTTCATTGGAGAGGAAGATTTTTGTAAGATTTTTTTTTTAAATTTAAAACTATCAATTTAGTTTTTTTTTAAATCTATCATTTTCTATTTAATTCCTTAAAGTAATTGAATGATTCGAGAACACGTTGAGCATATACATATATTATTAATCTTTTTATAACAAAGAAAAACGGTTCTTTTGATAAATGGCGTACTCGGAACTTAATGAATATAAACTCATTTTCGTTTTACATTTTAAGTACTGTAATTTTCCATCGATATACGAGTACTTTTGATTATACTTAATAGGTTTAAGCTTATATCTGCAAATAGGTTATGGCTTATTAGTGGAATATACTCGTATAATGGAGTATATAGTTTATATTAAGTGAAGAGCTTTAAAATAATTTTGTATTACAAAAAAACATTAAGGCACCAAAGTATAAACTGTCACTCTTTTCTTTATTTCTTCTAAAAACAAAATCAATGAAATAAAGTCAATGAAACTTTTGAAATTTTTCCAGATAATTTTTTCTTTGTATGTCCTTCGTTTGTCCTTTTGAAGAATAATTAATAATTTTGAATTCGAAATCAATTCAAAATGATTTTGGTGTCAATGAGTCTTTAAAATATATATTTTTGATCTCAATTTCTGATATTTCAATAATAATATGAAATTGAAAAAAAAATATCCTTTTAAAAATCAATAAATTAAATTTTCAAATTCAAAATGCAATTCTGTTCAATGAATTGTTAACAACTCTTTTTTAATTAAAAAAAATTTCTATTCAAAATATTTTTTTTTCTGCTTTTTTTTTGTTTTTGTTAAATCTCATAAATATTTGATTAACTTTTAAAATAATGTACATAAATATTATATATAGAACATTTTGTACATAATATTATCAAGGATAACTATGCAGATAATTAAAAATAAAAAAGGAAAAAAAATAATTATGTAGCTACACACAGACACATTTTTAAATTATGAACAAGTTATTAAGTAAAATTAAATACATACTGACAAACTAATATATAATATTTATGCATGAATCATAATGTGTGCGTTTGTAATTACTGAAGCCATATACTTGCTGCTCATACGTCTAAAATGTATTAATATTTTTTTTCTTTTTGTTTTTTAATATTTTATTAAATATGAACAAAAATATTATAACTTTGTATGTATAAATTCAAGGTGTGTCCTATAATATATTAAAATATGTTTTATATTTCATTATATTATTATTTTCCACATCTACGAGAGTATACTAAAATTCATGATTTTTTAATAACTTTTTTTTGAGCAAGATTTTAATCCTTGAACATAAATTACACATAGATAGTAGTTGTTAGTAGTTGTAACAAAAATATTAACAAAATAATGAGAAAAGTAAACCTTTTTAATGCCCTCCTCTATTATTTTGTTATATAAGAGTATACATAAAATAAAATGCTTGACTTATTACACACACAAAATATAATGATTTATTTGTGATGTAAACTCTCATATTTTGTAGATATTAAAAAAAAAATAAAAGCAAAAAAGACAACTACCGTAAAACTAACAAAATATTTAATTATGCTTTATAATTTTACGAAAAACATGGTTTTTAATGATATTTTAAATCTACAATATTTTACTATCTAAATTACTTTGAGAAAATATTTTCCAGAACATGTGACAGGATTTTCGGTAACTCATTTAGAGTTTATTGGGACCATACATTTTAATTGAAAACATAATAAGGATTTACAAAGAGTTTAATGCGGAGAACATTTTTAGCTAGAAATTATTTGCATACAATAAATGAAATTAAAATTTTTTGTCCAAGGGATCCGGTGATGCTAATCTTTAGTATTTGAAAACTTAATTTTTGCTTTGTTAGATAAAACAATTGTTTAGTCAAGATGAGAAAGAATTTGTTACAATAGCATGATGTCACTATATAGAGTTAGAATGATAGTAGGGCAAAATTATGAATGTTGTTATAGCACAAATTGTCATCACTTATTTTGTAAAAGGGAAGGATTGCAATTAATAATGGTTTACTGCATGAATGGCAAAGCAAA
This sequence comes from Condylostylus longicornis, assembly GCF_029603195.1. Classification (NCBI taxonomy): domain Eukaryota; kingdom Metazoa; phylum Arthropoda; class Insecta; order Diptera; family Dolichopodidae; genus Condylostylus; species Condylostylus longicornis. The sequence continues at coordinate 2,476,052 of NW_026578068.1, read as the reverse complement.
AATGTTATAAAGGTACTTTAGTAAATATAGAAAACAAAAATAGTACAATTCCCAAGTAATAAAAAGTCAATAGAGTAACATCAGAAAGCCAGGGTTGTTGTCTCATTTGGCTTCAGAAATGATTTTAATTGAATGCGAACTCTTGATAATTCAATTTAAATTCTTAGTTCCATTTACTGCGATAAAAGAAAAGTGATAACGAAATTATTTTATCATAAAAGCACTTATTTTCTTATTAATTGCCATTGATTAAAAAATTGTTTTAATTTTATTTTCTTAGGGTGATCCTTACGATCGGCAAGATATAATTTTTATAACTACCTTACTCTAATTATTATTTATTTTATTACATATAAATTTTAGCATATTTTCAAAAATTTTTACTTGAAAAATTAACAAATTAAAAATTTCCAGATTCTTATTATTAATATTGAAAATTTTGTTTGAAGACCTTTATTTCAAATTTAATCAACAAAATAGTTAAAACCTGATGTTATTTTTTAATCCAAAAAAAAAAATAACAAAATCAAAAAAATTTCATGTATACGAAATTTATGTTCCAATATTATTTTGTGTTCTAACAATTTTGTATATGTAGATATATGTCTGATATATATAGGTATATGTAACTATATATGGTGTGGTAAATATTCTAGTGTAGTATCGAAAGGATTAGATCATGCATAAATTTATAATGACTGTATATAAAGTACTTGGAACTGTAAATTTATAATGAGTACCTAAAAAAACAAAAAATTTGAACGGTAAAAAAAAAGTTCATGAAACTCAAGTTTTACAAAAAATAAAAATATCACTACCACAATATGCATTTGAAAATTAAACATTCCACTGATGGATTAGAGAGTTGCTAAAAAATTAAATTAAAAAATTTAATAACTCTTTCATACATGTAGCAGCTTCATCAGTTTATTCATAAAATTTGATCCATAACATCCAACATTAATAAGAATACAATTAATTTCACCTACAATTTTAAGTTTTACTAAAACTTTAATTGAACCTGCGTATATTATCCTTAAATATACTAAATTTTATTGTAACGCAAAACATGTTATTAATTATTTCAAATCTATTTAAATTTAATGTCAACATTTTTTTTACATACAATACATACACGTACATCAAACATAATATAATTATATAAAATATTTTATTTTAATTAGAAAGTCAACAAACTTTTGCATCCTTCGTAAACATGTCGTAAAATGTCAATAAACTGTTTGTGTATTTACAGGGATAATATAGTAATGCAGGTATAAAATATATTATGGAAAATTATCTTCACACTAAATTGAATTTCAAGAAAATGTTAAAATAATTTTTAACATTAATTTACACTTAGCAATTTCTTAACTTTATAAAAATCTTGTATTTGATTATTATTAAATTATTATTGACATTCCATTAAGGATATTTAATTGTATATGTACATAATTTGTTTCTTACTGTTATGGTTTTGTAAAATTAATAAGAAAATTTCTTTTATATAAAAGCTAAATATTCAAATAATTGGAAATGACACAAAATGAAGACAAGCTGCAATTTGACGGCAAATACAATAGTACAAATATAAACTCGAAGAAAAATATTTTAATATCCAAAAATACTTCTATTCCAAGTTCATTTACAGATTAAGAGAAAAAAAAGTAAAATTATGTTATACTTGTTTTTTCACCTCATTAATACGTATTTACATATGTTATGTATGTGTTGTGTAACTAAAATTTTATGTACCAAATTTAATAGGTGTAACAGGGTAATGACGCATGTAAACGTATAGTTTTAATAATTAAATCTATTACACATAGTATAATGAAACTGTGTACGTTTCCGAATGTTTTACAATGCTCTACTGCATGAGTATTTCTCATATTTTGTGTTACGTTTATGTGTTGTTCATATTTTGTGTTATGTTTTGTTATATTTTGTGTTATGTTGTGTTATATTTTGTGTTATGTTCGTGTATCGTTTATATTTTGTGTATATTTTATGTTATTATAATATACAAATTAATTTTTTAAAAGAAATCATGGTAGAATATGAAAAATTCAATGATAAAAATTAAGGGAAATATAACGTCAAATTGAATTTTAGATTAAGAATTAGAAATAATGTGAAAGAATAGGTAAATGATTAGTTTGCTTACATATTTCCTTTAAATATTATATCAACTTTTTGCAATACTACAAATTAATTTTTATAAAATTATTCACAAATAATTACGTTTAAAATAAAATTTAGTTATTGAAAAAATACTTAACGATTATTAATAATAAATACTTAAATTAATAACAAATAGCACATGGTGCAAGATTTTCGAATTAGTAATTCTGATGGTATAAAAATTTGTAACCTTTATATTTGTGTAGCTAATGAGTTCACGCTGATCTGGGGTCCCTTTCGTTCGGCCGTCCACTTCTGTATGGCATTAGGGGCGCAGACTTAGCGTTCTGTTTGAGAGGCAATCCAATATGCGCTGGGAGGCTATTGAAGGATGTCATCACTCATCATGCGAAGCTGCTCCTTCCAACTTGCTCAAAGAAGTTCTCTTCAGAGCTGCATAATTTTTAGTTATGCATATTTTATATTGATAATTATACTCAACTTACAGTTAAAAAATAAATGTAGGTAATATTAACTCTGCAAAAAAAATTTATCGAATATAGTGTTCTGTTAGTGTATATCTTTCCACCATCTTTAATATCCCGCTTATCCTGTCTTATACATCTTGGAGCTCTCTTTTAGTTGTTCCAAAATTCTAATAGAAAAAAGAAATGACATCACAAAATGAATTAAAACACCATTCAATATAAGTGCAAAAAATTTAAAAATTCAAAAAAATATAAGTACCTAAAATATTAAACTTCAATATTGTATTAGTGTTGTACCGAATGCGAGAACTATGCGTATATATACAAGTACATATGACAATATTTTGTATATTGTTCCGCTTGAGTTTCAAAATTAAATGAAAAATAAAATTTAATATTTGTACAACAAGTAATTTTTACACTCACATAACGTATATAATATAAAATTTATTACAATTTTTTTAGGTGTTATAAATTTCTATGTCCAATTTGATAATATAATACTTTTTAAAATAATCGTATACATACTCGTATTGCGGTACAATTTTTACTTAAGTTACCATAAATCAGTTGTGTTATATTGTCATAACTAGGGAATAACTAATACGAAGGCTATGAATAGCTATATTGAATATGCCCCATATCTGCTTGTGAATGTATCATCAGAATTACACTGCAAAATAGATCCATAATCATAAATGTCTACTTTGAGTGGATTTTTCTGGGAGTGTAAAATCTACTATATAATTGCAATATCAATAACAAAAAATTTTTGTCGGATATGTATTTAAATTTAAACCTTCATTAATTTCAAAACAAATAACCTTTAGTTGATAAATTATTATTAGTGAAATTATTGCAAACTTGACATGAGAATTTATTCTGTTTAAACGCAGAAGTTCTTTTATATCAATTTCAACAAGTCCGGTGGTCTTTCATTACTTGAAATGCTACTATAGATTTTTACAATTTTTTTACATTAGGAAAATTTCATATTGTATGCTGCATAAAATTTAATTTTAAAATGAATATTTCAAACAAATGTGTATCCTATAGTTGGCCATAGTAACTCTCATTTTTCATGCTCTCATTTTCATTACGGTTTAATCAAAAAAAAATCGAAAAATAATCATGGAAAACTACAAGAAAAAAATCGAAATGAATGAAACTCAAGCTCTATAGCAATGGCGGATCAAATAAAAGTAAAAAAAAAAGAACAATAAAAGTGTAGATTATTCTAAAATCGTTAGTTAAAATTCTATTAAAAAAGATATGAAAAAAAAGTTTGAAATCGCTTGACTTCTAAAATAATTTCGTTGGATACTGTCGACTTCTTTTCTCTAAAAATTTCAATTTTTTTTCTGTTTTATTTTAAAAATATGCAAATTGAATATTCAACATTGTATTCAAAATTTCAATATTGTTTTTGAAACAAAAATAAAAAAAAAATTACGTTAAAGGGTGGAGGGAAGAAAAAAAATATTTGCGCCCTTGAAAGAGAACAAATTAAATTAAAAAAAAAAAACAGAGGAGAAAAAAAGAATTTTTAATATTTCGTAGCGTAACCTACTGTGTATTGCACAACTTTATTGAATGAAACTTTAAATATTTTTATTAAATTTTTCATTAGAAAATTTTGTTTCGCTATGCTATGCTACAATTTGCTATTATCAATTTGTATCTTATTAAATTGAATACATTTTTGAATATTTCAATATTTGCATATTAGTAGTTATGGTGTGGGTACACGACTGTAACATGTTATAAAATTCTTGAGAAATGTATAGGTTTAGAAAAACCACTTGAACCACCTAAACCACCTTTGCAAATATGAACAATTCAATGTGCTTCGATATTATTATACAATCACGAATATTTTTCTCATGAATATTAAATACATTCTTGTTTTATTTTGAAAATAATCTTTTGTTCGAAAAAGTGAAATTTCGTATATTAGAACAAAAGAATTGTATATAAGTTATAAATACAAGGTTAAGGCACTAAGAATACTAAAATTATTTTTGGATGGGGAAAAAAAATTAAGTTAACGCTATAATTTTACAGAAAAAAAAATAAATTTTATTAGACATTTCTATGTTATACTTTGAATTAGGGTAATTTAAAATCGTCAAATTCATTATCATGATGCGATATTGGTACCTCATACATATGTGTCTTGATACTGAAGCAAATATTGCTGATAGGTAACATAACCAGCGTTCCCATTTGGATACAATTGTATCCATTTGGATACTTTTTTTGCTTTAAATTTAACTTGGATACAAAGATACTCAAATTTGCTAAAATGCCAAAATTGGCTACATTTCAAAATTTTGCTGAAATATGGATACACTTATTTCTCAAACACTAAATAAATGTTACAAAACTGTAAAATGCTGCTAATATTAAATCGCGAAATTGCTTTTTCTTTAAAAAGTGTTATTTGCTGGCCTTTCTAAACAGATTTCCGAGTTTACTAGAAGAAAGTAAGAAATCTGCTTTATTAAATGAGTACTGCCTCTTCCTGTATTCAAATCTAGAACATTTAGATAAGAACGTACCAGAAATATTTTGGTGTAAGCTAGTTGTAATGCATTGGCTGTACATATTTTTTAAAATTTTTCCGTTTTAATGGTGAATTGTCTTTGGCACATAATTCAACTACTACAGAAGGCATATATGCATATGTTTTTTCTGACCTTAACTTTCACATTTAAAATATAATAGAAGTTGTATATGATTTCTTAAAGAATTTACTATAAATAAAAAAACCAACAATAGGACGGCTTGGTATAAAAATTATACTTAATGAGTTTGGATACATTATGGATACATTTTTTCCTTGAAATTGGATACATTTTGTTTTTACCAAGTGGGAACACTGAACATAACATTAAAGTATAATTGACGTAACTTCTTCTGCTACTATCCACTGGTCACCAGACCATCATTGACCGTACGAATATAGATATGGTCTATCTAAGCCAGTGGTTTCCCTTGAGGAATATACCTAAATACCCGATGCTAATTTTGGATATCTCGTCCAACCCATGTTCAGCCCTGTTTGACCAGTCAGATCGGAAACTCGTAGAGATAGTAAAAAATGGTCTCTTTCTGCTCCATTTCACGGCAATAGCGACACGTTGTGTTAAATGGCAATCCCAGCCTAGCCGAAAGCTCCCCCAACCATCAGTGTCTTGTGTAGACTGCCGTCAGGCTGGAAATTTCCTTTCAAAACTTTGCCAGAAGCCATTCCGATTTCCTAAAATTGTATTGTGGCCACATATTTCTTGGACAATGCTTTCCACCTGCGGTAGGCGCACGAGAAATAATACTAATAAGTATTCGTTTTCTGTGTGTTGATGGGAACTAAAACCTGCTCTGTCACGGAAAGGTTTATGACTGAGCCACACCAAGCCAGCTCATCTGCTTGTTACAGAATTTACTCCCTTAAAGAATTACTATTCTGTTTGTCTTGGAATTTTATATATCTTGATAATATGACAAAATGTTAAAGCCCTATCGTTACCTTAGTAAATTCTTCATTTGTTTATAGTCTATAACTTATTGCTCTTGGAATTCTTCTTTTATTTAATAGAAACTTGATATTAGTTTAAATTTAAAATATAAGCTTACCAACACTTTATTAGAGAGCAAAAGACAAAGAAGTAAACGTTCATATGCTGTCAGTATGGTGTGTCCCAAAATAAAGTGTAAAACATATTTTTTCACATATTTCTCTGCTCTACATGAAGAACACTATGGTATCTAATAATATAATATTTTTCGCTTTTGACTCTGTGTAACATTCAAGGACATCATCGTTTTTACACAAAAAGAAACAAACAAAAGGGATATAAAAAATACAATTTAAAATAAAAAACAATAAAAATAAAAATTTCTAAGGACAATACAACACTTAAATTCGATTCAAGATGCCGCGGTTTCCAGTTATAATGTTTCTGTATTTTTGAAATTCTTGTTTTTTTTTTTAGATTTATTGGCAGATGTTTTTGTTGGAAAAATGAAGAAGTCTTAAATGAATATGGCGTCTTTGCCAGGAGGAGGACGAAACGATGATAAAACTATTGTTTTAATGCTAGGCGGTGGCTCGCCTATGACTGAGATGCTTCGTGGGGTGCTTTGTGACCCTAAGGAAAATATTGCAGTTTGATGTGGCTGCTATACTTCAATTTTTTAATTATACTTTTTTATACTTTCATTTAAAAACACAAAAAAAATATTGGCGAACTTTTACTAATTTTTAAAAATTTCTTTATTGGGTTTATAAGTGTTATATAAGGTATAGACTGTTTCGTTTACCTTGATGCTACAAATTGTTTTGCCAAACCAAACCTTGTTTTAAATTTAACAAAAGGGCAAATTTGTTTCATTGTAATTACGAAGTTTTTTCAACTGTAAATAAGTTTTGTAATGTCGGTTAAACCGTTAAAATTGTTTTATTAACTGGTTAATTTATATTTTATTTTTGTTTTCTGTAATGGTTCTCTGGTTACAAATAAAATAAGTTTATAAGCAAAATATTATAAAAGAAATATGTTATGTAATGAGTTATATACCTGTAAATTTACGATATAAAAGAAAAAGTGAAAAAATGAAATTTTTAAGTATTGTAACCGAGTTTATTATACTTGAGTTTGAAAAGGTTGAAATTACACGCGCTTAAATATTGTAATCCACACAATGATATTTGAATTTATTTATGGTACTTTTTTTACCTTGCATGATTTAATCAGTTTGTTGTATTTTAAATCTTATATAGTGCGTTTTATTAAATTATAAACCACACGTGCTATGTAATGAAATTTTATGCATAAGAAGAGTTGAAAATGTTTTCATGAAATTTTCCTGAAATTCCAGAATTTTTTTTATAACAAAGTAATTCTGTGCAATCTTCTTATTTTTAATAGTTCTTCGAATTTTTAAATGTTTTTTGTATGAATTTTTCCTTATAAAGAATTTTCAGTCGCTTTCCTTTTTAAATAATTTTATATTTAAAGAGTCTTTCAATTCACTTTAAATAATTCTTCTTCCCTTCAGGTGCACTTTTGTATAAAATTGGGTAATGATAATATTAGTGCTGGTTGGTTGGTAGACGCGGGCTTGCTGCACCGACCCACCACGTCCGAATTTTGTTTTTCCTTATTACTTCAAGCATATGACTTCCAAAAAGGCCTCTCCTATTTCTGCGACTTCTTTCAATACATTTCTTTTCCAAGTATTTGTTAGTCTACTAATATTTCTGGATCTCTGGGGTTCCTTCTTATTGTCTGTCTTGCTATAGAGTTGTCAGGTTTTCTTAGAATGTGTCCTCGATATTTGCGTGGATTTCCATATTTTCTACATTCTTGCAAATGCTGCCCTGGCTTAATTAAGTTAGTCTTCAATATCCAGTTGTGTGCTTTCGTCTGTATTAATTATACTTCACAGGTAGTTATATTTATCCACCTCCTCTGTCAACGAGTATTCTATTTCAAATCTTGTTACGTTCGTGGAATTGATTTTTATTATTTTTGTTTCTCTTGAGTTGAGATTTAGACCGACCTCTGCTGCATTCTTCGGCAGTTTATTTAATTTTTCTTTCATATTTTCACATTTATGTGATAATAGGTATAGGTCGCCAGCATATGGTCTAGGTCGTCAAGTGTGTTGAAGACGTCTCAGCAAATACCTTTTCTACCTGGATTGTTAATTTTTCTCATAATTTTATTTTGTCTCATAATTTCCCGAATTTAAGTAGGCACAAATTTAAGTAGGTTCAACTATTTTTAACTTGGATACGTTTTAAGAAAGTTCAGTTCTTATGAAAATTAATGAAATTGTACATGGTTCAAATTTTTTATTCCTTAAATTTTTACGAGATCAGATGAAAATTAATCTAAAAAATACAAAATGGTAAATTTTTATTTAAACTTCAAAATTACTTGAGAAATTAATTTTTAATCACACTCATTGAAATTTAATTACCATATCAAGCTACTTTTAATGTAATCTTTTTTTTTTGTAATTTCCGATATCCCACACTTTTTATTTGGTTTAATTTCATTTAATTAAAAAAGAAGGCAAAAAGTTGAAATCTCAATGAAAATCAGGGTTTTCAATTGAATTGTTTTTTTTGTTTCCTTTCCTTTAATTAATTGATATTTTAGTTAGGCTTCATTTATTCGAAAGGAACGAGAATTTACAGTACTGTGAAGATGAATTTTAAAACGCACTCAAATCAGATTTTAGGTTCATTTCATTTTATAAAAATTTTTTGCTAATTTTCACTTAGATATTTTCCTCTTTTTCATGTTTACGAAATTATAGTAAAAAAAATTCTCTTTGTATTTTTATTTGTCACAAATGAACGGAGAGGACCACTTCAATAAACCACATTAGTTGGTTATTTTTTTACAATGCTACAAATGAGTATGTCGTATTTGTACATATAACAGTATACTGGTATACATGTATAAGAATGTGTGTGTGGTTATTATTTTCGTGATAAAGATTGTACGTTACATGGTATGCACTTACATATATTTTGGGGTTTTCACTAAAATAAATTTTTTCATTTTAACGAAGATCTAATTTTATTTTATTGTTTGTTAAAAACAAAAATATACTGAAGAAAATTACTTTGGAAAAATGCAAAATTTTTAATAGGATAATATTTTCTATTTCAAAAACATTCCGTTTATGATGCCATAGTAAATATTGTTTTACATTATTTAGTTGTAAAACTTGAAACTAGCAATTTTTCATTGTAAACCTTTTTTGCAATTAAGCTAAAAAAAATTGATTACAGAATTGGGCAAATTCCACATGCACAGCTCTCTCTCAAAACGGATAAATCGTAATAAACTATTTAGACGCATATATTAATACGTTATACCTTGAATGTGTTTTGAGGCTGGTCACTTAGTGAAGCGACAGAGGTACAAATGAATTCAGGAAACAATTCCAACTATAATATTAATAAACACAATAAATTTTGTCCTTATATAAATAAATATGTAATATTTTTTTTCCTATAGTGTCACAGGATGTTTTAACATCCATAAACATACGTACATACATTTGCAAATCTAGTCCTTTATTTTAAGTTCTACCTAAAATCCGCATTATTTTTTGTTGTTTTTACAAAACCATCAAACTATTGTCTTGTTATAACAAAAAGAATAACGCTCTTAAGACTCAAAATAAAATTTAAACAAGTTTGTATAAATATTTGCGGTTTTTCATCAGCATAATAAAATATTTGTGTTACGACAAACTTTGTGTTGTAGTTCACCCATAGAAGTCTTATAGGTTTTAATAAAATTTTTTACAATAAAAATATTAAAAAATTTATTTTGCATTATAATTTTGCATATATTGAGGAGTAAAATATATCGAATAATGTTTTAACTAACAAAAGTTTTATATATCTTCAAAAATGATTTCATTTAATTTTGCCATTGTTTCATTTAATAGATCTAGTATTTCACAAAATTTTGTCGAAAGAAATCAACATGTCAACCATTTTTCTCTCAATTTCTTTAATGTTTTAATATAATTTTCTAATGAACTCTTAAAAAATTTTAATTTTACTTAATTTTGGAGACCTTAACTTGCTTGGAAGAGGAAATAATATTGAAAAATTTTATCATAGTAAATAAGTTTTGACGCCAATTTCCTCGCGTTCATAGTTGCTAATTACGCAACATAAACGCAAAAACTGACTGATTAATCAAAAACTCTTTTTGCTTATGCCGAAAAAATATGCTATGTGCTGAAAACATGCTCAAAAGAACATACTCAAATACATAATGTAAATGAAATAAAGAAAGGACTTAAAAACTTGGATAAAATCACAAATAATCAAAACAAAACTATAAGAAGAACAAAAGAGAAAAGTTTTTCAAACCGTAGTCAAACACATTATTACACTTATTTTGAGTTTAAAAAGGACTTGAGAAAAAGTAACGTAAGAGAAATGAAAATTTTTCATAAGAAAAATAGATTTTGACTTTTTATAAAAATTAAAAATCTTTTCTTACTTCATTATTTTCAAAAATATTTTATTACTTAAAATGCAATTTTATATTTGATAAATTTATTTTTATGCGATCGTGATGCGAAAAATATGAAATTAAATATCCTGGAAAAATATCGCCTGATTATTAGTGTACACACCCACATAAAATCTAAGAAACTTTTAAAAATAAACTTTTCAAGAGAAATTGCAAAATTTCAAACTATCTTACAAATTAATAATCAGAAAATTATGGTCTTGTACTTGAATATTTTCATGTAATTTGTCATATGTTTTGACAACAGTGACAGCTCTTCTAGTATATTGCACCAATACAGTGTGATATCGAGAATTTTTGCTTTTGTTTAAAGAGCGGAGACTCATGAATCAAAAAATGAAAAGAAAATTATAGTGAAATTTTTGCGACTGAAATGAACTTTCTGCGTATTTTTCTTTTGATGGAATAGCTTTGCCGATTACTCTCTCATTTTATTGTGAGACCTTTTAAGATTTTCAATGAAAACTATACGATTTTTGTTTCATATTTGTATGGTTTTTTCTGTCTTTAATCACTTTATAAACTTTTTAGTTCGCTATGTAAGAGAAAAGTTGCTCTTTTAAAAGTTTCAAGCTTGAAAATTTGAAATTGTGCACCCCTATAATATTATTTTTATTTCTTTTTTAATTTGACTATAAGATGACGAAGGAATTTTGCGGTTTTTATTTCTTTTTATCTTTCATTTTATGTTTTTTTTTTTTTTTGTTAAAAAAATTTGCTCTTTGTCACATTTCTTTTCTTTATTTTATAACGAGAAATTCATTGTTTGTAACACAAACAAGGAAAATTGTAAAAGGAGAAAGTAAAATATAAATTTTTTTTTAACACGCTCAGAATACACTCTTTTTCGTTCCTTTATACATGTATAAATATGATATTTTTAGTTATACAGTTTTGGTCCTTATACATAACTATGAAGGAAACGAATTTGTGTGATTAACTATGGGGTGTATAATTAAAAATATATTTTAAGAGTAATTCATTTAATTCACATCATTATTTGCATAAAAAATCAATTTATTTGTAAATTTATTTTCAACGTTATACCCAATATTAAGAAGTTATATTTTAAATAGTTATTTCCGGTGTTGAATTGCAAAAATTTTAATGTCTTCGACTAGATGCCATGAAGAAGTATAATGGCACTAAAGATGTGTATTGCTAGTGATCGATTTAAAATTTCAGTTTGCTCTATTTAACTTACTGCTAACATCGGAAATCAAGCATAAATGGTTGGAGATTAATATGAAAAATATTTTTCATTTTATGGTGGAATTTTTGTATACTACTTAGCGAGTGATGCGCTTAAACAGCGTGGTACAAATTATTACTGCGCTTGTGATGTCAAGAAATGGCCAACTGAGATATAGGTATAAGGTTTAATAGTTTCTTTGACTTCTTGGACTACACGAATTCAATTTGAATTGAATTCAGACTGAAGTAACTACCATACAACTCTAAAAATATCATTTAACATTTACTTAAGTGAGCTTGGTACTACGCCCAATATTCTAATAAATTTGATTATTCCAAAATTCTTTCAAATTACAAGAAAAACTGCAATAATAGGGCTACAATTTAGAAATAATTATTTTTGGAGCTGTTTGAATTCTTTTCTTAGCTGTTGTATAATTCATTCATTCGTATCGTATAGCTGGCGAGGAAAACTCTATTATTTTTTTATCTTTTTTACATTTTTATTCACTGTGCTTTGCTATCCTCTTTCAGGGCATGTTTCGGAAAACAACACACTCTTGTATTGTAGAACAGTTTCAATGTTAAGTGCTCAAGTAGAAAAAGTTTAATATAACATTGCTCTCCTCCATAGCTCGGTAGTTTTCAATAAAAGCTTCATTTTATTAAATTTTTGTAACTAAAAATAAAGTCTTAAACTTGGAAATTTTAATAAATGACAGAAATGAGCAAATTAATGAAAATGATGAGAAAAAATATGCTTCACATTATAAGCGATTTCGTTCCTTATATAGCCTTTTGAACTCTTTGTCAAACAATAAATTGTAATTTATTTTTTTTAATTGAAAAAATATAATTTCATTTTTAATAAAAAATTTATTCAATGGCAAGAAGATCTTGTCAATAGAACTGTTCTTGATTCAAGACGAAATTGGAAGATTTAAATAATTTTTTTTAAGAGTGCCAAGTAAAAGGAAGGAAAAAAAATTTTATTTTTTATTTTTCATCCATGTCCAGGATAAAAATTTTCTTCATATGCTTCATGAAGTTTATTTCATTAAAAAAAGAGAAAAAGAAAAAAAAATAAATTCAATATCCTTGTTATTATAATTTTTTAAGGATAAAATGGTTTTCTTTTTTTTTTTATTTACTTTAATTCTTTTTGTTTTTATTTCACATTTTTTCACATTTCTTTTCGTCCTTTATTTTCTGCTTTTTTATATATATATTTCTTTGCTTTTCGCTGGATTGTTTTTGTGCACAAATTAAAGGACGAACGATATTAATTTCTTTTGTAAAAATGAAATTCTCATTAAGTTTTTCCATTTGGCTTTGGTTATTTTTCTGGTCTCTGGTTTTGAAGAATTAAAGACCTCTCTTCAAAATTACTTTTCAAATGTTTTTTATTCAAATGTATACTACTTTTATACAAATACAATATAATATATTATTGTTATATTTATATAATTTATATGTATATAATATGAGTATAGCAATATGATAAATTATAATATGATGGGCGATTCCAAATTAAGAGCAAAATTAAGTAGATATATATTTTTACTATTCTGGATTAAAATTTATGATTATTTAAATTTTTATGTATAACAATTTATTTTTAATGCCTTTGAGGTGATCAATTAGGCTATGGTTTTCATTTTTTCTAATTTTCTTTGATTTACAAAAATAGAGTTTTAATAAAAAGAACCAATTAAAAATAAAATTGTAAAGAATGATTAAATAAAAAAAGAAGTATAGCAGTTTAATATTATGTATATGATGCTCTTAATTATTAAGATACAAATTTGTTATATAAATTCCGAAATATTAAGATTACACGCACTATTTTAATTTCAGCGCAGAAAATAATTACCTATTACGAATTTCAAGTAACAAAATATGCTCGAATGGAATATCATAAAAAATTTAGGATTTTTTGTTTCCTCAGAAACAAATTTATTAAATAATTTCTATAGTTACTAACAAAAGTAATTGCAACTGATGATTTTAAAAATTAAATTGTGCGCCCAATTGAATCTCAATTAAATTATTTTATAATATTCAATCAAACATGAAATAATTCAAATACATATATTAAAATTCAGCACTATTATTATTTTATTTATTTTAATAAATTATATCGAATAATAAGATTTAAATACTAATAAATTGCAAAAAAATAAAATTTTCTGTTCATTAAAAATGTACCCCAAATGGGAGTTCTAAATTATTTAATATATGTAGTGTAAATTGGGCTTAATTATTTCAATCGATGACCAAATCCAAATGGGATCTAATAAAACATTTTACAAAAATTTTTTTGAAAATAATAAAATAAAAACAAAAAAATCAATTTAGAATTAACCAATTTCCATTTAAAATTTTTCATTTATGAAATTAATTTTGTCTTTTGTAATTTACATTTTGGAAAAATATTTTTCAATTTTAATTACTAAATTAGTTCAAATTATAGCTCTAGCTATAATATGAAAATTGTAAATTAATGAATGTATAATCTCATGGAGTTTGGTAAAAAAAAAAACTTATTGAGAAAATTATTTTAATTTTGGTTGTAGAATTTTAGCGCCCAAATAGAATGTAATTTTTTAAATTCTATTTGATTAAATTAAATGTTATTTTGAAATTCAATTATACATTATTATAATTGTTATAATATTTATGTTAATTTAATTAGATTTTATTACATATTTTGGATTTTATGTTTCAATCAATAATATGAAAATAAATTTTTAAATTTAACTTAGAAATTAGTGTTAGTAAATGTTTTAATTTATATTTTGTAATGGTTAATGAAGGAAAATTAATCAAAATTTTAATGGTAAACTATATTATGTATGATAATTTTGAAAAATATTTGAACAAAATTAAATTTTTATTAAAGATTATTTGTACAATCCTATGTCATTTTTCTTAGATTTTAAATTGGTAAACGTATTTAATTATTCAAATATGATCTGGCTAAAATTAGTGTTGCAAAAACTATTACGTAGATTCAAATCGGAAATGTTTTTCAAATAAATCATAATTCAATAATATTGTCTTTAATCAAATAAAGATTTTGCTTGCAGCCTCTGAAACCTGCAACATAATTATAGATGCCATACGTTGTCTCTTTAATGCGTTAATAACACGAATGTTTTTATGTTACATAAACTTCTATAAAAGTTTTCTAAAGCAAATTTATATCAAACGAATAGGCAGGCTAAGAGGTTGACATAATATCTCAGAAAACATAAAATTGTTAATGAATATAATTTAGAAGCCACAATAACAATGTAATAAAAATTCAATATAGCTATACGCTCATTTTCGCCCGAAAATTATATTTCCTTTGTTCTCTATTTACAAAAAAAAACCAAAGAAAACAAAAAACCAATTTAATTTTATATTTAAAACAATAAAAATAATTTTATTTTTTTTTTTCTTGTAAAAAAAAGGCGATCCAATACTAAACGTGAGCAAAAAACAATAAAATGGATCCAATTTTCATAAATTAACTTTATTAATTCACCCCCAGAAACAAGAATTTCTCTGTGCTCCGTTTTTAATTCTTTCAATTAACGCGTCTTTCATTACCAATTTTCAATATTTAAATTCTCTTGTTATTAATGAAAAATAAAAATACCAAAAAAAAAAAAAAAACAGAAATAAAAGAAAAATAATAACACAATTTTATTAAGAGACCAGTCCTTGATTTTATCTTGAAGTTTAATGAAATTATTCAAGGATAACAAGCGAAATAAGAAAATAAAGCAAAATAAACACATTTTGTATATTTGTATATATATGTATATTGTTATTCTGTATATAACAAAAACAAAAAAAAAATGCAAATAAAATGACAGAACCAATAAACTCATTGGTTTTTTTTTTAAATTTTTATTTTTTATTTGGGAGCACGAAAAACCGAACGTTTTTTTGAAACAAAAAAAAAAAGTTATCTAAAAAAGTTATGAAAAAGGATATCGCGAAATTATAATGAATGCAAAATTAAAACGAATTTATGTATCTTAGCAATGCTACTACTATAAGAAAGCTATATTTTATAGAAACAGCAAGGGTAGCGGTTTTCATGGGATTTTTTCGCTTTTTGTTAATCTGTACTTTGTGATTGTAAAGCTAGTATTTCTAAATTATCAGTACACAATGTAGATTGCAGATTGTAAAGAAGGGGTAACAGTGCACCGGGACCATAAAATGTAGATGTAAAACTATTGTGCCCCCCAAGTATGTGCGGAACAAAGCCTTACAACACCCTCTGGAGACCCACCCTCCTGATGAATTCCTGCAACTTGGTCTCTCATGCGGAACCTCTCTGCCCGCCAAATTGCAGGGCGCCGCATTCCACCAGAAGGTGCGCCGGGAACTCCTCATCCTGCTCGCAAAACTGCAAACATCTTCACTTTCTAGGCAAGGCCTTCTAAGGTGAGCCCTAAGGCGATAATACCCTATCAAGATTCCAATGAGAATTCTTACCTGATTTCGGTCGAGTCCAATTATTTTCCTAAAGTGCCCCCGGTCATAATTTTCCAGAAGCTCGTTAGTCTGGAAGACACCCCCAGTGCTCCGAACGCCGCCTCTCCATTTCCATCCTTAATTGCCCTCGAAACGTATGTGGTCCGATTATGCAGAAGGACCCTTCTTGCCAACGCATTCGCCGCTTCGTTACATAATGTATGTGGAGGCTTTCTTTAATCTAAATATATGGAATTCAAAAAAATTCCTCCAATTCGAGAATTTTCTGATAAAAAAGCACCAATAAAGTAAAGCGTTCTTTTCGAATTTACCGAAGTATTTTTTGTGTTAAAGTATTCTAAGGTTTTGACAGATAAATTTGTGTTATACAACATTATTAAGGGCATTTTAATATCTTATTTATTTTGAGAAATGACATATTTTAATGGATCTATTATGTAGACACATTACGTTGACAATAATAAATCTTTATGAATTAAAGTAAGCATTTCTAATTTTGTTTATTAAAAACTAAAAAGGAATTACATTATACTCAATTTTCTAATTTATTTTTTCACTTCTAATAAAAAATAAACAAAAACAAAAGAATCATAAATTAAAAGGACCTCAATATTTTATATAATGGAGATCCTTAAAACAATAATTGTACATTTTTAAATTGACATAAAAACTAGATTTATAACGGTATTAAAAAAATATTGTTCCATTTTTGAGTTCATGGGTTTTGCTTTCTTTTTCATTTTTTTTTCGGTTTTTGCATATTTGTTGAAGCTTTTTTACAATAATTTTTCACATAAACCAGTCATTGCCCATTAAGGGGGCCACTTACTGAGTTCTTCCTTTTTTTTATTTTTTTTTTTGTATTCTGCAAAAAGATGGTTTTTCAAAGAAAAAAGATGAGAAAAAAAAATTAATTATTGACATTTTTTTTCTCGGAATTTTAAAGTATAAAAAAGTTATTAAGGTTTTATAAAATTCAAAGAAAAATTTTCAATTTGAAATTTCGGAATAATTGCGGAATTATATTTTAAAATAATTAAACAAAATAAAGGTATTAAATTTTGTTGATGAATAACAAAATAATGAGTTTAAGAAATGCGTAACGCAGTGGTGGGTTTGATAAGAAAATCATAAATATGCATACGCGTAAATGTATGTTTGTACATAAAAAAATGTTAATATAAATACAAAAATGTTCTTGTATGTTTGTACATAAAATACGTAAATGAATGTAAAACTAATAGAGAGATAAAAAGAGTTTTGGAATTTTTTGGCTCATTATAATTTACATTTTCGCTATTATAATATTTATTAAATAAATATTATTCTTTTAAATCACATTTTATTTAATAAAATCTGTTATACGTAATAAATCTATGTTATACGTAATAAATTCTTTGTAGCTATACTGTACGGTGTCTTCCTATTTCATTTAACAGTTCTATTCTTTTTCATTTATAGTAAACAGTATGATGAAACTTCAGAGCTTCTGTACAATTTTATTTAATATTAATCCATTGTATAACAGTATTACCTAACTGAATTACTCAAGAACAAGAATTATCGTACAATATAATGAATTGAATATAATTTACAATAAAATTACAATTAATTTATAAATTTCGCTTAAAATAGTATCCGAATGACTGAACACCAATTACAGTTCTAAATGCACTCTTAAAATATTACACGTTTCCCATATTTTCTTTTATTTCTCCTTATTATAAATCATAGGGGGTAAATTTTAATTGAATTCTACTGTAGATAGATTGGTAGATTGGTAGATTCTAAGGGAA
Organism: Condylostylus longicornis; assembly: GCF_029603195.1. NCBI lineage: Eukaryota > Metazoa > Arthropoda > Insecta > Diptera > Dolichopodidae > Condylostylus > Condylostylus longicornis. Next base: position 2,457,875 of record NW_026578068.1, on the reverse strand, counting down.
CTGAGTGGGGACAGGAGCATCCCCCCAAGCCACCGCAGCCATTTTTGACTTATTGTAGCCACCCCACCCTCCCGTCTATAATATCCCCGTCCCAATCACAAAGCCGGAGATATCCCTAAGGGAGTTGGACAATAGTTCCCGAACACTTAGGGACCCACGTCCAAGACAATTGCGGCGCCGAACAGCCAGTGCCGGACAGTCGCAGAGAATGTGCACGGCGGTCTCATCGCCACCCCCACAAAATCTGCACAGGGGGGAGCCCGACTTCCCCAGCCTGTGCAGGTGGTATTTCACCGGGCAGTGCCCCGTGAAGAAATTCGCAATAGTGCGAACCCGGCTCCTGCTCATCCCCAGCAACTCCGCAGCGAATCCGCCGGAGCACGCCGGAACAAACACCTTCGCATGACGGCACCCTTTCGTGTCCCGCCAGTGACGACTGCATTCCGCCGCGAGTAGGCAGGCAAGCCTGGCCCCCACGGCGGAAGAAGGCAGACCACAGAAAGGCAGCGGCTGCACAAAGGCAGCCCCAGATCCCCTTCGCGCCAACTCATCGGCAACTTCGTTGCCCGCATGGCCACTATGGCCCGGCACCCAAATGAGCATCACTCTGTTTTCCGATGCCAATTCCATAAGTGCAGCAAGGCAGCTCCAGACCAGCTTGGATGTAACCTGAGCTGAACGGAGCGCCAGCAGTGCAGCCCTGCTGTCTGAGAACACATAGATGGTGCGGTTTCTATACCCCCTTTCCAAATTGATTCTCAGACAGATCTCTATTGCATGTATTTCGGCCTGGAACACTGTGCAATACGGGTCAAGGGTTGCATATACACGCGTGTCCGGGCGGACACCGTATACGCCCGAGCCCACACCCGACTCCGTTTTGGATCCGTCCGCATACCACACGCTCGAACCCGACCTAAGTACCGGACCACCCCGATCCCACGTCCATCGATCAGGAAACAGAACCCTGTACTTGTGGTCGAAGTTGTACCGCGGCAGACAGGTATCTGACATGGTTATCCTTAGAATCGGATCGCCCTCAATGAAGTCTCTGTGAGTTCTGTGGGCCAACTTTAGCCCTGCCCCGTCCTCGCCAGAGAGAAGTCGGTAAGTCACCAGCCGAGCTTCCTTCAATATATGGAGGTGCAGTGGCGGCAATCCGATCATCACCTCCAATGCAGCGGTGGGAGCCGTCCGCATCGCCCCGGTCACTCCCAGGCAGGCCAGCCTCTGTAGCTTTTCCAGCTTGGCCCGCACACCCGCCTGCTGAGCCTTACGGCACCATACAATCGACGCATAGGTGACGATGGGCCTAGCAAGGGCCGTATATAGCCACAGTGCTATTCTGGGACTAATTCCCCAGGTCCCCCCGATGAAGCTCCTACACGTCCACAAGGCCGCCGTAGCTCTCCCGATAACTCTATCGATATGGGTATTCCAAGAGAGACGATCATCCAGGGTTACCCCCAGATACTTCACCTCCCTCGAGTAATTAATACGTTCACCAAACAGAATTGGGCTCGTTAATCTGTCCCTGCTTCTGCGTCTGGTGAAGGCGACCAAAGTGCTCTTGCTTGGATTTATATTTAACTTAACGCCTTTGCACCACCTTTCCACAACACGTAAATTTTGCTGTAGAAGATCAGAAATAGTGCTCTCAAATTTTCCCCGCACGACGAAGGCCACATCGTCAGCGTATCCCCAGACACGCGCCCCGGAGCCCCTGAGAGCAGCTATTAGATCATCCACTACAATGGACCACAGGAGGGGCGAAAGAACCCCGCCCTGTGGACATCCTTTTGCAGCGGAGATGAAGAGTATATCGTCAGCTATGGTGGACTTAATAATCCTATCCTGTAGCATCCGATTGACCCATCTGCTAGTCGTCGCATCAATCCCTCGTTTGTGCAACGACTCACAGATGACATGATATGGGGTGTTGTCAAAAGCTCCCTCTATATCAAGGAAGCAGCCAACTGCTACCTCCCGCACTTCCAGTGAGTTTTCAAGGACCCCCACCAGACTCTGCAGAGCGAGTACAGTAGACCTTCCCGACTGATAGGCGTATTGAGATTCATGCAAGGGATTGCTTCCCAGTGCACCGTCCCGTATAAATCTATCAATCACTTTTTCCATTGCTTTCAATAGAAAAGAAGTAAGGCTGATTGGACGGAAAGACCTTGGGTGGTTGCTTGGTCGCTTACCCACCTTCGGAATATACGTCACTTTAGCCACCCTCCATGCCTGAGGGATGTAACCCCACGCATAGCTGGCGCGAAAAATTCCCAATAGTGCTCTAGCGATATGTTGGAAACCCCTCTGCAAAAATGCAGGATATATCCCGTCATCACCTGGAGATTTGAAGGGCCTGAAAGAGAAAACAGCCCATCTAATCCTGCCCATCGTGAAGACTAGACGGGATCGTTGCCAGTCATCACTTCTGGGCCAGGGTGCCCCCGGTTCGATGACTGCATTTGAGTGATTCCGAAGAATCTCCGAGTCAGGAAAGTGCGTTGACGCCATAAGCTCCAACGTCTGCCTTCCGTTCTCAGTCATGGAGCCATCAGGACGTTCCATTAGGCCCAACCTACTAGCATACTTTTTGGAAAGCACCCTGTGAAGACGCGCACTGCTGGGGAGTTCATCAATGCCCTTGCAGAACGCCCTCCACGAGATTCTCTTCGCTTTCCTAATTTCTTTATTGTATTTTGTGAGTGAGTCCTTATACTCTTCCCACGAACCTGACGCCTTGGCCCTATTGAATAGCTTCCTGGTCTTTAGTCTAAGCCTTGAAAGCTCCTCATTCCACCACGGGCACTTCCTATTGCTCCGCCTCGGCTTAGCACGGCAGCTCCCGTGATAGGCATTAGTAATAGCCGCCGTCAGGGCCTCGCTGGCCAGTTCGATATCCATCACCGTTCTGACAGAAGCAGGAACGGATCTAATCCCATCCATGAGGAGCGTTTCGAATTGACTCCAATCTGTGGATTGGGGCACCCGATATATTTCTTCTGCCAGGCCCCCGGAGACCATGATATCAAACCTAATCTGCCTATGATCGGACATGGATGTCTCATTTGAGACATGCCATCCACCAACCCTACTGCCGATAAATTCAGTGCAAAGGGTGATGTCAAGGACCTCTTCCCTAATTGCATTTATGAATGTCGGCCTATTGCCTTCATTCATAATCATTAATTTATTGCTATATATAAATTCAAGTAGGCACTCACCTCTTTTGTTTATATTGCTGCTTCCCCAGACGGTGTGGTGGGCATTGGCATCACTTCCTATTATAAGTTGGAAGTTCCTCCTTCCACAAAAGTCCACTAGATCCTTCAGTTGCTCGTCCGGGTGGGCACAGTCCCCCGGGAGGTAGGATGAGCACGCAATGAACTCTGTCCAGCCCCCGCAGGACTTCACCTTCACCAACGCAGCTACCTGATCCTTAGAACAGTAATCTGGAATGGGAAAATACGTTAGCTTTTTACTAAACAAGATGCAAGCCCTAGGCCTGCCCCCAGTTGTATTATCATACAATAGCTCACCTGTTAGGCCCTTAACCTGATCCTTCACTATGTAAGGCTCTTGGATAAGGGCGATATCGAGGTGATCCTTCATAAATCTATGAGCCAGAACATCAGTAGATGCCCTAGCATGCTGTAGATTTATTTGGATGCACCTCACAGCCATATTATTTCCTCCGGCTCTTGTCTATGGGCTTTGGCCCTTTAGACAAAGGCTTTACATGAGCCTTACCTCCCATTTTCGCCTTTTTACACATCTTGGTGGGCGCCTGCCCTGCCACAGCCTCTTTTGCCGCCCCAGGTGCCACGCTAGCCCCTCCAACAGCAAATACCGAAGCATTTCCGGGCTTCCCAATGGGCTTGAGCCCTTTTGGTTCCCCCGGGACGCTTGTATTTGGCGTGCTGGTCGATGGTCCTTCCGTTTCCCTTGCCGCCATTTTCGGAGCGACTTCAGACTTTCCAATGAGTTTTGGCTCTTTTGTTTGGCCTGAAGTGCTCGTCGTTGTCGTTATCGCGGTGGGCACTGGTTTTTTATTTTGTCCTGCCCTGCCGCCAGCACCTTGAGAGGATTTTCTTCCTTTAACCCGAACGGTAACACGGAAGAAATTCAGGAAAAGTCGGAACTCCGCTTTCCGTAGATCTTCCAATCCGGAATCATCCACGGAAAAGGTGATGGAGCAGCCCCCGTCCTTTTCCTTATCCATCCTCAGCACCCTCCAGGAACTTATCTTGAGGCTGGGATTTTGCTTCCCTATCCTACTTAGAAATTTGTCCCTGGAGAGACTGACGGTTGTCTCGTCCTTTGGTACGTAGGTGACGCAGACATGCTGTTTGGGCATGCTGTCGCCATCCAGTACCACGACATCGCAACCGTCCCAAGGCTTTATCTTCCTGCAGACACTGGTTATCCACTCCCTGGTGTCTTGATTGTTGCATGTTACGGATATCCATCCGTCCCTTTGCAACGCTGCAGTGAATTGTGGATGAGAGTCCACAACCCTATCCATTTCATCCATGATGGCTACTTTGATTTTCCCCATCTGGACTTCGGATAGCCTTTCCTCTGGATGCAGTCTATGAGTGATGGCCACCTTGACCTGTGCTACTGCATCCCGATAAGAAGTCATTTTCGGGTTTTGTTGAGGAATGTTCCCAGGGACCTTTTCCTCAACATTGCCCTTCATCGACCTCTTCTTTGAGGGCCCTGCATCAGGGGTGTTGCTTTCCGACCTTTCCCTCTTTTGGGGATGGTCGGCCACAACAACCGATCCGCAGGCCTTCAGCTTTTCCAGCCTTTCCTTCTCGTATCTGCGAGCTTCCTCTGGGGACATGCCATCCCTGATATAAGCCGCGATACGCCGCTTGGATGCACCAGAGAAATATTGTTTTTTTCCCCTGATGTCCAACCTTTTCAGGTCCTCCTCAGTTTTTTGGATAATAGGTCCAAGAGGATCCTGATTATCCGTCTCCATCGGAGGCGACGCCTTTTCCTCCACTGGCGTGAGAAGGAGTTCCTCCTCTGCGTCAGTTGAGAGAAGCTCTGGTTCCGAAGACCCTTGAGCACTAAGTGGTTGTATGTTGTCCTTAGTGTCGTTGTTGTTGTTGTCACTCTTGTTATTTGTCTTGTTGTTGTTGTTGTTGTTTTCCATTTCTGTCCCACGAGTAGCGCGGGAAAGCAAAGTCACCCATGGCAGAGCCCGGCATACCATGGGAAGGCTTATTTAAACTGGAGGGCGCCTGGTATCCAGAGTCCGCATACTAACGACTAAGCTCCCCCTTAGCCACGCAGTCATCGGCATATGCTGTTCCACCTTGACTTGGGACGCCTGTCGTCAGCTGACGTATAGATATAGGGCTGAAACTCACAAAGCAAGAGGCTCGCCGCGAGACATGACCACGACACGAACGTAACTTTGATCGTTTCAATCACCTTTTTATCCTCCGCCATTACCGGGGCCCACCACTAGGAGGTGACAGTACGGTTTTGGGCCCCGAATTCTACTGTAACTAAATACAAAGTACATGTTAAAAGAAAAAGCATAATTGAATAACAAAGCGAATTTTCTGTATAGAAATGTCATTTACATTGATTGTTCTAAATCTGTTGGAATATAATGGAAAGAAAATTCTTGCCATAAATTACTTATGAGTAAATAGAAATCAAGTGCCACAAATAAATTAACTTATAGCTTAATAAAGGAGTTGAACATGATTAGAACAATTTTATTACAATAGGTTATAGTAAATAACACTATGGCACTATGAAATCAGCAGTTTTATAGGAAAAACAAAAATAAATCGATTTGTAAAACTGAGATTGAATTATAGATGATTTTCAATAAAAATGTGGTATGTAATAAGGATTTATTTATAAATGCAGAATTAAATCCGTATAATAATATTGGAATTAATATTTTTTATTTATTATTAATATTTGCAACATACAAAACTTTTCGCAGTTTGTAATACATTTTGAAAAACAAACTGAGGAACACAGACAATATCAATATGAAAAGCACATAAGATAGATTGTGCAATGGCAAATGTTTGTGAATTGACAAAATGAAAAATATAAACACTATTAAGCTCTCAATTTTTAGACCTCAGCCAATTTAATAATTACGTTACACTATCCAAGTGTACATTATATGACACTGTCCAATATTATTAACAAATTACCACAGAAGTGATTTTTAGCTACCGTTTTCTCTAAACTTATTGAAACATCATAGTTACAAAAAGAAATTTTTAAAAAATTCAATTTAGCAGGGCTTCCTTTATGATTAAATAAAAAAATGCAAATATTCTAGACATCAGAAATATTTTCAAATAAACTATTTTAAGAAAAATGTCACTAGGTGTTTTTTGTTCGTCTGCATGCATTCTATCACCCTGCTTCGGGAATACCATTGAGTCGCGGACACCCTGTATAATAAAACGCATGAAACAAAAACTGAGAAAAGTTTTTCAAAATTACGAAAATTAAAATTCACAATAAAAGCATTATAAAATTAAAATAAAGACCGTAGCATAGTTAATCACATAAAACACTCTTATTACTACAAAAAAAATGAGTTTGTCACTGTACTTTTAATAACCATTAAGTTATTGAGTGCTGTCAAAATGAACATAAAAGTAAAAAATCATTATTTTTGAAAAGGTTAATGGATTTAACAATAATAACATTTGAATATTTTATGAAGTTTTCATTTTCATTAACTTTTATAAAAAAAAAATTATTAGAAATTTTATTTCCCCTGTTGCATTTTAATTTGAAATTCAGTTAAAATTTTATAAATATTGCTATAATCTTCTTATTTTTAATAACTTTAGATTTGTAATTTTAATATAACAAAGATGGATTGTATGTATGTATATGTATATGAATAAAAAAGATTTGTGCAAAGTTTCTTAACAAAATTATGTAAACCATAGACAACATAGTTGTGACCCTTTTATTACAAATCATCTAGAACTGTATTAATTATATAGATCGTCCTCGCTTTTATCCTTGCTTATATTCTCATTATACTTTATTTTTATAAAGTTTATAATAAAAAGTTAATTTTTTTTTTGTAATGGCAAAATATATGCGAGCAATATGTTATGTGAGCATTTTGGAAATAGAGGTATTGTAAACAATACTTAATAAGATAATTAACCCAAGAACAGAAATTGTTTGAAATTTAGCGCTATAAATTTCCTATAAATTACAGTTAGAAATAGCCCTAAAAATTTCCTTTATATTTTGTTGAAAAATGAGTGGAGCTATAAGAATTGTGCAACGATCAATAAACCCACACAATTCTAATATAAAATTTTTAAGTCTTCGATTTGTAGTTATCTACTATGAAAGCTACAACTTCAAAGTTTTAAGAAAAAAAAATTGGCATAGCTTGTCAAAATTTTGTGTTTGAATGTAGAAAGTTTACTCCAAAATATTGAAATTATAAAAATCCTATTATAAACTTAACTGTGTAACAAAGTTATCCATCTGTTCTTACCTTTTTTTTGTTCAAAACTCTAAAACTGTGCATATTTAAGTTAATGTTTCTATTCTGGAATATCAGTCGAAATCAATAAATTTATAGAATTAAGAAAGCTATAAGCTATTTTATTTGCAAATCCGACTTTAAGTTGAAGATTTAAAATGTGTGTGAAATATATGAAGCAGCTCAATTAAATCACTTTATCGGATAATTTTCTTCTGTTTTCAATTCCAAAATAAATCCATAATCTCATTTATCTTCTTGATAATATTGTTCTTAGAGAAATCCACAATATATTTGAATATGCTTTAAATTTCAAAACAGATAATGCGTAGTCTACGCTTTAACGCTTCTCAAAAGTATTCATTAGAAATAAAGATAAAATATTCACCCTGACTAGGGTTAAATTTTTTGTCTTAAATTGTTGTGTTTTTCTGTAGCTACTAAAAATTTTAAACAAAATGTATTTAAAGTTACTTTAAATAATATGCTTTTTCGGATACATTTTCCAAAAGTATTATTGCGCTATAAATTTTACAGAGCTCCATTTGCATATAGTATTCCATATGGTTGGATTAAACTTTTTATAGGTATGTGTATACCCTTGCAATAAATGCAATGTAATAAAGTAATCCAAGTGATTGGTACCCTTTATTTTGTATTTTACATCTATAACACTATTATGCACATTTTGACTGATGGAAGAAGACAAAGGATAACATTAAAAATTTAAAACATAAAATTTTTTATTAAAAATTATGCGAATAATCTTATCCTTGTGAATATGCTTAGATTTAATACAAAAAACATTAATTATAGAACAAATTAATGGAAGAATGTAAATATGAAGGAAGCTAACTGGTATCTTGAATTTTATTTGTACATTGATTTAATAATAATTTTATTTATTATTAATTAGAGTTGCTTTAATATAGAAGAAAATAATCATAATTAATTATGAAAAAGTCAGTTTTGTTTTCATTTTACTTATATTTAAGATGAATTATTGAAAATATTATGTAATGAAGGTTTTGAAAAAGGAATCACTCTTCCTTTCTCTTTATATTTAGCAAAAATTTAAATATTTTAATTTTGCATATCAATAAGTTTAATCAACAATAGTTAGATGAAAGAAATCTTGTTTTGTTGAAGAGAAGCAGTAAATAAAAAATCTAAATAATTAAATTTCAATAATTAGAATAAGATCAAAAATTTTAAAAAGAAATTTTGGTTGGATTTACCCATAGAAAAGTTTTTTTTAATTTTTTTTTGCAAATATACAAAATGCTCTGAAGCTTCAGTAAAATGTGCTTAGTTTCAAAAGATATTTGCTAACTTCACTTTGAATATTCTTATACATTTCATTCCAATTATTAAATGAGCTTTAATACTTTTAATGATTCACTAAATGCACATAACAAGCACATTGTTTTATGAGGTTAACTGCAAAATACCATTACAATTTAATAAGAAAACTATAAAATTATTTCGATTTATATTCGTTGCAATTCATTTTTATTAGCATTATTTTGCTAGTTCTCTATGTAGCATTATTTTGCTAGTTCTCTATAAAGAAAATTTTATATGAAAATATTTTTTACTACATTTCCACTCTGTTGGACATTGACCACAGACACAAAAATAGAAAAATACTTACGATTTCTAATACTATGAAATTTATATGGTTATTTTGGTAAAATTAATCTTCTTTTGTTATTATAGGTATACACAATGACATACACAGTCACTATTTAGTTTTTGTATCATTAAATTATATGAGTATTATTATAGCTACAACTTTTATAATTAAATTTATTCTATATTAACACAAATTTAACACGGAAACCCTAAAAAAACTCTAATAAATTTAATGATTATTTTAACATCACTGATTCGAATCTGTATTTATAACATTTCAACACGTTAATTAAATAAAGGTTATTTCCCTTTTTATTAAAACTTATTTAGAGACAATTTATTTTCTTTTCATAATCGTCATTCCCTTTTCATATTCGTTTGTTTTTAAAAATAGAGAAACATAATAGTAATAAAGTTGGGTCAAACCAACAGTTTGTTAAGTAGCACTTTTTCCTTTGACAAGTGAAAAAAATGTTTTTATAGACAATCTAGGCCATTAAAACTGGTTTCATTCATATACGAAAAAAATTCAAAAATTGCATACATTTAGGCTAGAGTAAAGAAAAAATGCAAGAGACGCTAACATAATGCTTTACTGAGGCATTTTTTTTTAAAAGTTTGCAGTTTCTGAAACATATGGTACCGAAAATTCAAATGCTACAAATTTCGGGAGACGCAACTGGATAGGTGGTGGAGGTGGAAAAAGATTTTATTCTAACGAAATAAACTATTTACTACAATTTGAAAGTTGCTCAAATTTTAAACTCCTACAACCAGAGAAACGAATCAAAAATTTGGAAAAAAACGGGTTTTATATAACAGTAAATTTTAAAGGCCATTTTATTTTTCTAATATTCAAGTGTGGCATGTTGGGATGCATGAAGTCAGCACTACTGTTTTGCTTTTGCAAAATTCGAAGAATCGTTATGATTTTTTTAAAATAAATAAATTGTCCAAAAGTAGTATTTGGGGTTATAACTTTTAAAGGGGGAGCTGGGTAAAAATTTTCTTCTACGAAAATAAGTTTCTGGTAAATATCTAAGTATATATAAAATTTCAGCTTTCTATCTTCGGGTGTCTAAAAGTTTTGTAAACATGTTTACGGACGGCCGAAGTGAAACTAAGGCGCAATTTTTTTTCATATTTTTGGAAAAGTGCGAAAAAACGAATAATTTGTAAGAAAATAGATTAGAAATCTTATATATATACATATACATCAAACATTCGCGAATGTAAAAGTCGTGGTGACTTTTTTATTCTCTAATAATGGTAATTTATTTGTCTCTTTTTGTAGATGTATGTTTGAATGTAAGTTTTTAAAATCGTTTTTCAATTCCTTTATGAAATTAATTGTATTGGATTTCATTAAAACTTTTAAGTTTTCAGTCTGCGCTCATTATCGTATGTGATAACTATAATGCGGTTAGATGAGTCCTTCTCATGAAACCACCATAAATCTTATTAGATTTTTGTTAAAGGAAAATCTATATAAACTTCTACCATAATATTACACATACAATTCTATGAAAGTCGAAACTTGTAAGTAGATACGAATATAGAATATGCGTACAAATGTATATGAGGTATTGAAAATTCTTTGAAATAGCTACATCATTGTTATGAAAATTTATCAACATTTGTTTTCGGCTTTATTGACAATATATTGTGCAGGTATAATATAGAGTAGGAAATTGTGTTCTATGTTTAATATGTAGAATAGTAAGTGAGAAGAAAAACAGTTTTTTAAGTAATGTAACTTGTTGCCTAACGATAGGCAATTTTTTTATTCCAAACAAAATTTCTACAAGTTGAAACAAATTTCTAGATAAAATCAAATAACTTTGAAGAAATTTTTTTAATTATAAATTTTAGAATAGACGAGACTTTGTGGGGTATGATAGTGGTACATATAAGCTTCATACCTCCTGATACATTAATTTGAGGTGTAATATAATTGAGGTAATTTTACTGGATATTTGGTTCTTCTTAATGCGTTTTCGAAAAGCAGTAAAACGAAAATTATAAAACATAATGCTTCAACTTCAGAAACCTAATCTTGTTCCAGTGTAAATTAAATGCAAAGCAAAGTCCTTTCTCGTATATTATATTGTGAGTCGTATCGATTACATAATACTATTATGTTTGTATATGCTGTTGATATAAGTACCATACATTATTACTGTTATAAAAAGCGCAAGTAATCCAACAAAGTGCATTCTTTTTATCACCATTACAAAAACTTTAAAATATTTCGAAAAGAGTTTTCTCATTAAATTTTATTGTTACATAATATGATTAATTAGATATAGTGGTGGTATCATTGGAATTAACTTCCTTTAAAAGAATTTTCTCAATTAGAAATAAAAAAGATAAAAAGAAATAGCGAAAAGAAATTTGTTATAAATTTTTTTTTGGATTATTTAAACACTAACATTTTAGTGTAAAAGAAAAGAAAGGATGAAGTGGAACATCATCCATAAATATTTAAGATTATGTCAATATGAAGTTAAGCAAACAAGTTTTTTTAGAATGCTTTACTGTTTAAAACAATTAATTAACTCCTATGTGACTCGCAGTTTAAAATACATAAACGCGCATTAAAATAAATTTTTTATACAGAATTTTTGTCTGTCTATTACGGTATCTAGATCTAGAATATAATATAAAAATTGGGCAAAATATGTGGAATGTACCTATAATTACATTGATATTTTAACATTACTACAAGAGAAAAACTCAGTAGAAGCCCACCTCATATCGCACAATGCAACACAACAGAACTTTTAATAGACAAAAATTCAAAGAAAATTAGAAAAATTGTAATTCAATATTCTTGAAGTTTAATGAACAGCTAACCATTAAGAATATAAGGTCAATATCAATTTAATTTTCAAATAAAAGTTCAAGTTTTGCGTTGTACATTTTAATGCATAGATAATTATACACTTTCAAAATTCATTAACATTTTTTGTTTTGCCATTTTGTAATTTAATTTTTATATTCTCATTTTTAAGTAGCAAGTTTATTATGAAACTAATTACGAATCATTAACAAGAAACTTTTCAGTATCATTTACACTTTCAGATTTTAATATTATTACTAATAAAAACATACAAAAACATTTAGAAATACACTCATAAAAATAATCGGATTTTTTCAATTTATTGTAGAAATTAAAAAAAAAAATTTTTTTGTTCAACGAATAAGTTTATGTTATCATAAAAAATGTGACAGCATTGCAGCTAAGGAAAAAGTTAAGCATAAATGCAGTAAAATCGGCTTCTTAATGTTTTAATATACTCTACTTAACCTTGCTGAGTCCATTCGTTTGTAATATGTAAAGATATGTTTGATAATTTAATCGGTTTGCTCAAAATTTTTTGACATTTTATGAAACTCTTTATCAATTAAAAGTATCAATTTTATTCCAAAGTATCATTTTTGATTTCCAAAACCATTTCTGTAGAAAAAAAATTTTCTATCTTCTCTCCTAGGAAAAGTTATAAATCCTCAAAAGCCAATAAGCCAATTCTAAGCCAAGTCTAAGCCAATTTCCAGCTTCTACTGCGAACTAATATCCAAATTACGTTTGAAATTATTTAAGCTTTGGGTAGCCGGGTTGCGATGAGAGCGTTGGACTTGTTCTCAGTATCCCCCGCGACAGTATGGGGCTGTCTTGAGAAGCTCAATGGATTAGGCAGATGCAACTAGTTCACACTGTGTTGGGTGCCGGGCCATGTGGGCGCGGAAGGAAATGAGGTCGCTGATGCGCTTGCAAGGAAGGGGCAAACACACCTCTTCTTGGACCGGAGCCCTTCTGCGGAATCGGACCACATACTATTCGTTGGAAATTAAGGAAGAAATCAGAAAGAAGGCAGTCGGAGCGCTGGAAAATCCTTCCGGGGCTGCGGCAAGCCAAGGGGTTCCTGGGATATTATGACCAGAAGCGATTCAAGAAAATTATTGGAATGGGCAAGAACCAGGTGAGAGTCCTCACCGGCATTTTGACGGGTCACTGCAGGCTTAGGGGACACCTCGGTCGGCTGGACCTGAAAAATGATGATATTTGCAGATTATGCTAGGAGTATGGAGAACATCTCGGCAGATTTCGCTTTCAGTGGATATTTTTTCGAAATTTTTAGTGCGCTTGTTGAAAAATATTCTCCTTTGTTTTAACCACTATTAATTTTCCTGAGTGTGTGTCGCTACTTCAAAAATCTTTCATGTTTTTTGTTCGAATCTGCTTTTTTAATGACAACATATGTACATAAATATATACGTCTATTATAGTTTTAATAAAAAACTTTTTTATTTTATAATGTTCTATTTTATTTGTTGCCAATTTTCTAGAGAAAAAATTAAGCAGATACACGAGTACATTTAGCTATATAAAGTTTTTAATGCATCCGAACAAAAAAAGAAAAAAAATCCAAAGTTTATCAACACGTTTGTCCAGACATATTTTGCTGTTGGAAAATATTTTTCTTTTAATCCTTTGAAACTTTTGTAATAAAAACGTCGCTATACAAAAATGCAAAAAAAAAAAAATTGTCAAAAAAATGAACGTATTTTTTGTCTCTTGTAACTGAAGAAAATTAAAGTTTCTAGCGGTTTTTTTCATCTCTTGCTATTTCGTTTTTTGGAGTAGCTACTTGTACAAAAAATTAAAATCTTTTGCGCTTTAAAATTATTTTATATGCAATTAATTTTGATTTTCCTGTGAAAATTTTAATAACCCGTTTATAAAATTTTATTTAATTTAAACTTTCAGCTTTATAAGAAGCCAAAATGGATTATCAAATTGGAAATTTCGGTTTTTAGAGATAAGGTTTTGAATAATGTATGAAAATATAGCTGAAAAATTTCTGAAAACAAATAAAATTCTATATTGAATGTTCGGAGACCTCCACAACCCTTACTGCTGCTGCTCAATTTTATAATTTTGATATTTTTGAAAATAATAGTAAAAATAAATTACTCATAGAGAACCTATAAAAAGTTCCCAAATTTTCTCATATTTAGGGATATGATGATCTCTACTAAAAATAAAATTTACAGTTTCGCAAATATGTTAAAATGAATGTAGTAAGATGTCTAAAAATTCTAAAATTAATATTATTAAAAATGACACCGCCTTTGCCAAAAATTAAGAGTGTGAACTCATTGGAATTCGTAAAAATTCTCATAATTTCTTTTTCATAAATAAAATTTACACTTAAACACATTGAAATTGACAGTTTCAGAGGCAGATTGGTAAAATTTGTGTTAAATTTGAACATTAAATTTAAAATTTAAAAAAAAAAATTCCCAGCTTTTAATAAAATTAATTGATCTTTAATTAATTTTTCCATTTTAGTAAAAAAAATCTTCACCTTCATTTTGTTATTTAAAACATGTTTCTATATAATTTTCCTTATTTCAAATATTATTCTTGTAATACTTTGTGTAAAATTTGCACGTGCATTATTACCCTGACACTCTTTAGAAATATTAAGAGAATTCGCATAGCAATATTTTTCATAAATATTAAATATTTAATTTTCTTATAACGTGAAAATCAAATATTTAATACTTATGGATTCTCCTGCTAAAATTTCAAACATAATTTGAAGAGACAGGTAAATAATACGTAAAAAATTACTTTTTTTTTATTTACTGAGAGCATGTTAAATGGAATTTGTTTACAAAAGTAATGTAAAAGTGTGTTATGAAGTTCCTGAAATAATCTTCTTTTACGAAAATACAAAGCTTTATATATTTTAAATTACATGCATTTTTATGTTCCTGACAAAATTTTTAAATATTTGTGTAGTTGTATATCTATATTCTATAAATCGTTCCTAAGTTTATTTTACTGAAAAAGAACAGATTATGGAATAAAATTAATAATATTCAAAAGTCACAATTAGATGGTTGGATTACATGGATGTTAATCTTATCAAATAAAATTATTAATCACAAATTCAATAAATTTTCGAAAAATATAAAATTAATATTAAAGATGGCTTTAAAACTTAAGACTTATGCATTATTAAGGCACCTGTTCTTGTACTACAGAGAGAGAGTTGTACTTATACTACAACTCTTGTATAGATTGAGTATGAGGAATATTGGATAGAACGGCACTTTTTCAGCAACTCACACTTTAACTAGGACCCGGCCTTACATTCTTTCTTATGTCTAATTAAAATTGACATTTGAGTATAGTTTGCTGTCGGAACTAAATTGACGGAGATCGTCGGTTTAAGTGAAGCTCTATACTAAGAACTAAATTGACATTTTTATAGTTCCTATAAGATTTATTATAATTGTTTATAAAATTTTCGACTATTGGGCAGGTAAGTAGCGACTTATTAAACTGACATAATTTGATAAATAAAGGGGCCAGTCTTCTACTGCAAGATTAAGATTCATATAATTTTATTTTAACTCAAATTTCAATTTTTATACAAACGTGTAGATAAATAACGCAATGCAATAGACTAAAACATTATAGTAAAAATTTTCTATTAATAAATTACCATTGGTGTGAAATTAGATTTCGTAAACTGAAAGAGATTAAACAATAGAAAACTAAAGCATATAACGCATATACATAATATTATAATTACATACATAGTAATATATAATATTTTTCGATTGTAATTTTAATTTATTGACCTAAAACCATAAAAAAATCTTTTTAGATATTTTAGAAAATGAACGTAAATCTCTATGACATGTGAACAATATGTGAGGAAAATTTAATTTAAAAGAAATTTTTTGATATTCTTAACTAATATGTAGGTATGTTTTCCTTTTTTCTTTTTTTTGGTATTTTTCGAATTTTTATATAACATCAATTTTTCAACATTATTGTAGATTAACTGTTAAAAAGGTAACAAAAATTTCCTTTCATAAAATTTTCTTTAAGTGTTATACTGTTATACTTGTCAATAATAAAATGATTTACTGGCAATTTTTTTAGTAAAATATTTTATACTAAAATTTATTATGTGAATTAAATAAATCTCAGAATATGAAAAAAGAAAAATAAAAACTAAAAAAAAAAAAAAATTAAATGTTTGACATATTAAAACACTTTCATTATCCTTAAAATCCTTATTTCATATATTCTCTTTTATACTTATATTTGTGGTTTTTCTTTTTGAACATTTGTTTTAATTCCAAGATAAATGACAAAAACAAAAGCTAAGTATAATATATAATTTGGTATTTATTACCACACTTACTATAACTGAAGTCGGTCTGAACTTTTTTTTCTAAATTTTTCTTTTTTAGTTTTTTGTGAAAATGTTTTTATATTTTTCTTTTGCACAGTGCTGGCTTATATAAAAATCTTCACATTTTATGATCGTCCTATATGACCTAAAATCAAAATAATTTTTGTATTCGACTGGTGTTTAATTGTATACTTGTAATCGTACGCTCAATGGCCTGGCCCTGGTGATTACGGGGTAGGGACAATGAAACGGCACAATGTTAATTTGTCGCTTATTACGACTATTGCAATTGTGCTTATTGAAGTGTGATGAACCTGCTGCGTTGGTTATGTTAACCAATTACTTACTAACCAGTCAACAAATTATTTAGAATATCTTGTAGGTGTATTTTGTTTCATTTAGAAAACTTAACTGTAATACTGTGGTCGGAAAATATTATTGACAGAAATTGTGAAGGAAATCAAATAAGAGATAAAACATGACACAATGTAATACCTCTCGGCCACTTCTCGCCGGATTTGATATGTAATTATGTATATTAAATAATACCACGAGGTGCCCTGAGATATAGGATTACACCTTTTATATTTATACTACTATTTTCATTTGAAAAATTTATTAATAAATTTTATAACAAATTGAAATTAATTTATAAAAGCTATTGAAGAGGAGTTCCTCATTTCAAAATAAATTCGATTTTGAATATAATTTTTAATTAGATCGAATCGAGTACGATTTTCTAGTTACAAATATTTTTCTACTTAAATTTGAATTTTCATATGAATTATATTTGAAAAGAAATCTAAGTTCCCCAAAAATTCATTGCGTATACATCGAATTCAAGAAAAGATAGAGAAAAAAATAATATTTTTTAATTTTTCTTATTTATTTTTAAATTCTGGAAAAAAAATTATAAATTCATTGAGGAAAGTGAAAATTTACACAGGTAAAACAAATCAAATTTTATACAAATAACGAGAGAAATGTGAATTTTTCCAAAATAAATTTTGAGAAGAAATCAAATTAAGGTTACGCTTGCCGTGTTGAATTTGAAACGTGTGATTTCCGTCCATTTTTAAAATAAATTTTTCACCTAAAAATTTACAAAATTTGAAAATTTTTAGAAAAAAAAAAATATTCTTAATCGTATGTAAATGTCCTTCATGTCAAAAAATTGTACGCATTTTGATAAAATTTTATTAAAATAAATTCTTCAAATATCTCATTCTAATCGTGCTATAAAACAAAGCTTTCATTAATATGAAGAGGAACTTGTACTCATATTTTTTATTTTTAAAAATATTTTTATTTTGAGCCTTGAAAATAATCACGCAGAATCACGAAGGCTTTATAAACATCATAAAAAATAAAATCTTTTAAAATTTTCTCATATTTTTGGTTTTTCTAAAAAGAAAAAATAAAAACATGAGAAAAACAACTCAAGGATGTGCAAGGATAGCACATTCGAGTCACGTTTATAAATTTGTCACTGTTTATTTTTTAGTATGAGTAAGAAAGACTACATATATTCTGCTTTCTCTTTTTCTGTTTTTTTTTTTTCTTCTTGTATTTTGCTGCGTAAATAAAATTCTTATAATAAATATTTATTAGAAATTTTTATTTTTTATTTTTATTTTTTTTTGTTTTTATAAATTGTTTTAACATACAAATGTCATATGCGAAAATAATTTTTTTTCTTATGTATTGGACATCAGATGGAAATGATTTTAACTTTTATTTTTGTTTTTGTTGACAATATAGAAAACAAAACTTATGCAGTATTTTTCTTTTTTGGCACACGTGCTATTAAAATTCAATTTAATTTCGGGTAAAAAAAAATAAAGTATTCAAAGAAAATATTTACAAAAGGTAAAAACTGAGAAATTTCGTATGCGTAGTTTTTAAGTATAAACATGAGGAATATTTATTTTGAAAATAAATGATTTCAATATAAAAAAAATATTATTTTCCATTGATTGCAAATAATATTAGATTTTTTTTAAAAAATATACAAATCGCTCCATTTTACACTAAAAAAACAAATTAATTGTATAAAAATTGTCATAATATTCTTCAAGGTTTCTTAAATATAGTTTCCAATATTCGAAATTTTTAATCCAAAAGTTTTCTGGGAATATAGATTTATGTGAAACAGTGTTCTTAGCTACAAAATTAATTTTAGAGGTTCCCGAATTTAAATTTGTGATTTTTCTTTGGAAATATAAAATTATATTAAAAAATTTTTGTCCATTATAAGTACATATACCTCCGTAACACTACAATAGTATAAATTCAAGACAGATAATTTATAACACCTAGAACATCAAAATGACAAATATAAGAAAATTTTTATTATTGTGTAGTTGGAAAAAGTATTTTTTATTTTTTTTTTGTATCTACTTGTTTTTATCGTTTTATAATTTTATTCCTAAGAAATAGTCATCTATGAATATAATATGTGCACTTATGCAATATATTTCGACCGACAAGAAAAATAGCATACTTTCAGGGGAATATGTACCTCAAACAAATTAAAACTCAAAGTAATTTGGAGTGCCCTTTTCCTTAACAATTACAATTATAGGCTGACTCTTATGCATGCGATAATTTATTTTTCGCTATTTGTTTTTTTTTTAATTCTAAGATTTGTCCAATTAAATGTTGAGTTACGAGAAAAACAGAACACCAAAATATTTTGTAAGAAGAATTTCGACATATTATATTATTAGATATAATATTAAATATAGAATTAGTTAGTGTCTGCGCTGCATACAACATTGAAGGAATTGAAAGGAAGATGAATCATACGGGCTGTCAATAATATGCACACTTCTCTAATTCAAAGCTTTAACTGAGTCGATATTTATATATAAGAACCTAGTTTTAAAGTAAATTTAGTCTTATATTTAGCGTAATCCTCTTTTTGAACTTTAAATAATTAAAATTTAAATATTTTATAAACTGATTTTAAACAAAATAATTTAAAATGTCAGGATAAACTTTTAAAATAGCAAAAAAACTTTTAAAAGTGAAAAATTTTCCACATGAGAGAATAATTATCCCAAATTATTTTTCATAAGCAGTACATAAAGTTCTGAAGAAATTGATTTTACATATAAAATTTAAAAGTAATTTTTATTTTATTATAGGTACTTTAAATTGATTCCATATCTTGCAAGATTAATGGAATCGGATTTTTTTTCCCATACGAAATATTAATTCATAGATTGTATAAATTTCGATACTATGCTCATACTATTATAGTGCTACTATACATAATACACTCTAATTGAATATGCATCATCTCCGTTTCTTGTTAGTTTTAACTAAAAAATTTTTTGAGACAAAAATTTCGAGTATTTCTTTCACCAAAGTTTTCAACAAGTTGACAAATTTTTTATGTCATAATTTTTATTAACATCACAATGATACTTAAAAATTCCAATTTATTACGTGGCTAAAAAAAAATAAGAAAGGAAAGAACAAAATGGAAAATATTCTCCTTCATATTTTTGAAAATTTTTTTATAAAATATTTTTCTTCAGTTTTAAAGTTATCTTTAATATAAAATCACCTAAGTTTCAAAAAATTATGGAATATAAGAATATGCTGATAAAAAAAAGGAATATTTCACCTAGCGTTACACCGCTTTCAAGTTTTTTTGTTTGTTTTTTTCTTGACTTTAAGAAGTAAGCAGAAGGAAAGAATATTTTTTTTCGAATTTTTTTTAACATTAGCTTTTCTTTTACACTTTTTTTTTGGTTTCTCTTAAACTTTATCATTTTTCTTATCTCGTTGAAAGCCACAACAGAAGGGAGAAAAACCGACAAAAACAATATAACTGAAAAACTTTGAAATAAAAATATGTTACACCAAATAACTCATGTGATTTTTGTACTTTTTTCTTTCCTTCATCCCACTTAAAAAAACAAACAAACAGGTATTCTGGATTAGGTAATAATTTTAAATCAAAGCAAATGGAGACTATTTTTAGGTGGATGCTAAAAGGGACAAAATGTGGGAACGAAGAAAGAAAACAAACAACAAAAATAAAGTTAAAGAAAACAAACAGGAAGCTAAAATTTACATGGGAATTTAAAAATGGAAAATAAAATAAGAAAGAGCAACAAGTCTATTCAGAAGAAAATATTTTTATATAATATTTATATATCTATCTTATATAAATTATGTGTGTATATAATGTACTTGGAAAATTAAAAAGATTAATCTTTTAGAAATTAATGTAATAACACCAAAATTATGGTATTCCGACTTTAATAAAATAATTCTATATATCATTTGAAGGAAGAGAAAAATGAGGAAACATAAGTGAAATTTTTCTTTTGCACTTTACGAGTAATTTTTTTGTGGTTAGGAAAACAAGTATTATACTCGAATGATAACACTCCAAATTACTTAAAATTGTACATTATATCCCTATCAAGGCACTTACGACAATAATTTTAAAATGTCCCATAATCCAATAAACAATATTAGTGTAAATTATTAAATATTTAGGATGAAAAGTACATTTCTCGATCTGCAAAATTTACAGCAATAATAAAGCAATGAGCAAAATTTAGGATTAAATACAAAATATTCTATTTTTCACAAAAAATTAAGGAAATTTGATGTTGTAGATTATTTCTTGATTTGCTATATAATTTCATTCTCAGAATTCCGAAAATTATATTGTATTTTTCGATAATTAATTTAAAAAACAGCAAATATTATCACAACAACAAAGGTAGCTTAAACATGAAAAGAAAAAATTGAGAATTAATTAAAGATATAGGGTAGGCTTTTAACATTTCCAATTCAACAACAATGCCATTTTAATTCAATTGTTAATTAAAATTCAGACCCACACTAGAAAGTTAACCATTTACCATGAAAATTTTTTTATTTATACCAGTTAAAATAATTCTCGCACTTGTTTTGATTTAAAATTTTTTTGTCGCTTTCAATGGAACACGGATTAAATTTCCAATTGAAAATGAAAGAGAGAGGTTACCAGAATCAAATTTAAATTTTAAATTTTAAAAATTTAAATATATATGTAATTATAGTAATAGATACCTTAATTTTATATTTAAATAAACAATAGCTACCTACTAACTATTCAAAGCCAGTTTAAAGAAATTTTATTCAAAAACAATACAAAAAAAAAATAATCCTCCTTTGAAATTGTTCAAAATTACAAAATTAATTATCTTGAATTGTTCTACTTTTTCAACTTAAATCCTCTCGTAATAATCTTTCTCAAAGGATAATAATGTAAAAAAAAATCTGATGTGGTCAGCATATAACCGACCGCAATGATTATGAAAATGCGTTTTAGACACTTTTTTTACAATTTTAAGGAGACTAACATGCTTTTAGTTAACATACCTACAAAAATGTTAATTCGGTTCTTACTAGAGTTTCGCTTTGTGCTACCCAAATTACTTAAAATGCTCGCCAGTTAGTTTTGGTAACAACCAGAATTTAAATATTAAATTTTAAGAAATTCCATCAATTCGTTCCGTAGATATGGTGAAAAATGTAAAATCGGCCCGCAGATCATTTTACGACCCCTGATAATTCCAAAAAATTTACAGATTCATTGTTTTAACAGTCCGAATTTAAATATTAAAGTTCAATGAAATCAGTTGATTGTTTCTCATTATATACGCAAAAATGTATATTTGGTCCGTCCTGTTGCTGACACCTAATTTCTTCCAAAAGTTAGGAGGTTTGCTGGACGGTTGAATGAAGCTTATATATGAAATTTGGAGACTGACAGATCGACACCACTCTAAAAATAGTTTAATTCCACTTCCTTACCATGGAGAAGTGCGTTCGCACCGAAAACTCGATATATAAAATTTGTTGCCATTACTTAACCTCCCTTATTGTATGCAATGCGCTCGGTAAAAAAGTGAACTAAGAATAATTCTTAATTCTCCTTTGACATAATCATCATAGTTCAAAAAGAAGTAAGAAGAAGAAAAAAATTAAAAGTGATTTGAATAAATTTATTGATGAAATTTAGTTGTTCATTTATTGTTTAAAATTTATTTTGAAATAAAATAGCGGAAATTTCTATACTTTTGCCTCCTTAAGCATTATTTTTACTGTAATATAAAATTAATAAAGTTGGGTGAAACCAATGGTTTGTACAGCAGAACTTTTTCCTTCAACAAGTGAAAAAAATCCGTTTAAAAACAATCTAGCTATGCATATTATTAAACTTTAATATTAAAAAATTGCATACATTTAGGATACGCGATGTTAGCATTGTTTGAAATAAAACAAAATAAATATTGAAAGAGGAGTTAACATTATTCTCGAATTTAAGGGTTAATTGATTTAAAAGAAACAATTATATTTTTTAGTGGCATGGAATTTACCGTTAGCTTTCTACATTTACAGAAATTTGAGAGATGGGAAAAAAATTTTCTTCTAACGAAATAAATTATTTATTAGTGTCTAAAAGTAACTATAAGAAAAATGGCACTTTTAAGGTTTTAGAGAGCTATAACTGTTAGAGGGACGATAGACAGATATTTTGTTTTACAAAAATAAATTTCTAGTAAAGATCTATGTACATATAAAATTTCAGTTTTCTGTATTCAAAGGTGTAGAATGTTTGTTAGCATTTCACGGACGGAGAGAATGAAACTAATAAACAATTTTTTTTTTTAATTTTTTGGAAAAATACTAAAAAGAAGGCAAAAATGTTGATAAAATATAATGAAAAAATTTTGAAATTTTTCTATAAATTTTCTTACACGTGCCTTTTATCATCCTTAATGGTTATATAAAATGAAAGTCAATTTTTGTTTTTTCTCTCCCCCACTTTAACAACATCAAAATTTTCCCAACTCAAATATTTTCTTTTTTTCTTATTTTTTTGTTTTTTGAATATTTCTCTTGTGCCGAAATTATTTAATCTCCAATCTACCTTTTTAAATCAAAAAAATACAAATTTATAGTAAAAAGAAAAACTTTTTATATAAGAAATTAAAAAACCGCTTAAAGAAATGAACAAAAAAAAAACGGAAACAAAAAAGTATCCTTATTTACAATTCTCCTGATTATTTACATTAAAAAAAAATTATTATTTTTTTTTATTTTAAATTAAAAAAAGAAAAGATTTTTAAAATTATAAAGTACCTGTACAATGCCTTCATTTCTGACTTTTTTAAAGTTTTCAGAGAAATTATTTTTTAAACTATGAATTTTTTACTTTGATCATAATAAGTATGAATTTGTATGCAAGGTGCCCTAGAGATAAAAATTTTCAAGTGAAAATTTTTATAGTTTACAAAATCGAATTTATTTTTAAAATAATTTCAAAATTTTGCAATAATTGTCAAAGCAATATTATTGCTAATTAAGGTGTAGATTTTAAAATTATGAAAATTTCATATGGGGCTAAATGAAATAAGAAATCAGTTCACGAAAACTTTATTAGAATTACTCGAATTTATTTGAATTATAAATTTGGATAAAAGTCAAAGTTGGTGTTTTGATTATAACAAAACTGAACTGAAATGCACGTAACTTAATTTTCAAATATTGAACAGACGGAATTTAGAAGAAAAATGTTTACAGAACTCTTTAAAAACAAGAAAAAATATCATTTACTATTGATTACTCCGTGGCACTAGCAACGAACTATTTACTAATTTAAATCATAGTTCAGAATATAAAATTCCGGGCCCTTGAAATATAAGGTATTCCAATTATTATAATTAAAATCCTTAATATGTTAAACGATTTTACAAACTGCAAAAAAAAATGTAGACAATACTAATGCCATATATATCTATCAGGCTACCAAGATCAGAGAGTAAATCGAAATTTAAAATTAAGAGATCAACAAAATACTGTATTTCATAGCTAAAACAATTTAAAAATATTTGTTACACACTCCTAGCAATAAAAATTAAAAAATATTCCTCTTTCTTTCGCACAACACTGAACAATATGTACAATCATGTTCAACTTTTTTGCATTTAAATTAATTTCGTGCAAATATTATACATACGTTATGTACATTTTAAATTATTCATCTTTAAAATATGTACGTCAGAAACTATAACAAATGTGCCAATGAAATGAGAACTAAACAGGATCTATTACATACACAAATAAACCATTATTTCAACCACATTTTGTAATATGCATTTAAATGTTGTACAACTAATATATTTTATTTTAATATAAAATATTTTGTAATAATATGTATATATGTATATATGGTGTCCTTTAAAATTTGTTTATTATTATTTAAAATATTTGTCAGAAATTAGAAAACAAATTTGACAATATACTTTTAATAAATTTTATAGCAAGCTATCTATAAAATTATTTTTTTGAAATGTTTATAATATAATGGTCATTATCTTTAAATTTATAATTTGTATGTATGTATGTATATAGTCGCATTCAGTTATGGATATTCAATGAAACTTTTATATTTTATAAAAATGATGAAAACTCCCACAGAACGTTCTTGACAAACAAACTACTCAACTCAACAATTTCAATGCAACCATTTTATTTTTTAATGCTTCTATTTTTTATTTTTGTTTTTTTTTTTTGAAAAGTTAAATTTTTATATAGAATGCGGATTTTGTTTTTTTTTATAAATAACAATGTAAACCAAATAACTATCATTTGCTTTTAATAAAAATAAAAACTTACAATAAAATTTGAAACAAAAAAAATTGAAATTGAAAAATATTTTATGATATGAACATTTTAGTTGTTCCTATTCACTATAGGCAGAATTTTATTTGGCCGCAATTTAAGTTTAAGCTTGAACGTAGATATTTAAAGTATCTAGGATATATGGAGAAAAATTCAAGGATATATGGTTTTCCCTAAGTCAACTTTAAAAAGGTGGATATGTATTTAAAACAAATATTTGAGATCTTGGAAGAATTGAATTGATTTGAGGAATTCAGTAGAGAACTACTACTAAACTCGAAAATAGAATTGGTCATTTCACAATTCATAACTGTGCAGAATGAAAATGGAATAGCTGGTAGAGTTCAATATGATGGTGAATCGAAATTATTATCTGTAAAACTAAAATCAGAAGCATAGAGTACATAATTCGATATGATTTTAATATTATTTCCCTAAAATTTGTAATTAAACAGTGAGCCACAATTTTCTAAGTTCATTTACTGTTCTAAATTTCTTTGATTTATACCTGATTCTTTAAAAATCACTTCATTTTCTACATTGGAAAATTTAACCTTGTCAAATTGAATTAAGATGTTACGGCAAATTAACGTTTCCGAATTATGGAATAGTAGGGTAACTTTACCAAAAAATGTCTGCAAAAATTCCATTATATTTCCATTAAACTACATTGTGCCATTAAAATATAAGTTAAAATTCTATCTCGTTATAGAATAACATAATCAAAGAATTGTTATCGAACTCTTTAGAAGAACAGAGGTATGAGGATGATATTATATTGTTTTTGGTATCCCAAAATTTTGAGAGGTTCTAAATTTTCTTTGTGTGTTGAATTATCAATATCAATATATCAATATTTTTAATAATACATATATCACGATATACGTACAATCAAACAACTTAATTAATATTTTTAAACGCTTTAAGGAAAAAAGCAGTTAAAAAGTTATACAATAACAAAAATTTTAGTGAATAATGGCCCACCTTATGCACAATATGTGACATTCTGAGCGAAGAATATCAACATTTATGAACATTAATAATTTCCTTTTTGGTAAAGTCATACTTTTTAGTAAATCATATTTTTTTAAAAATATAATACCAATCTATCTATCTACATTATACTACGGAATTGTTTAGAATATTCATTCATATTTTGAATAAATTAAGCATAACAAAACTACATACAAATTTAAGTGCATAAATGTATAATATTTCTGAAAAAAGATAATGTACATTAAAGTTTCATATTATTATACAAAAAAAAAAAATGTCATCAGATGACATATTAAGGTTTTATGTCTTCATTGTTTCCAAGCATTCCTTAGAGAATAATAAAATAAAAATTAAAATTTATAAAAAAAAATTTCTTTTAACCATAAAATTTATAATGCTAAAATAATTTTTTTTTTTTAAATGATTTCTATCATTAATCATCAGTATAAAGCTTATATTTATTATAACAATATTATATTTTGGAAAAAAAAAAATAATAAATAAAAATGAATTCATTATATTATGGAAATAGTTTCGAAAAATTTTTCCTTTTTGCATTTTGCATACATTATTTCAATTTTAAGCTCAGATTATAATATTGGAATAAATCTTAGAACAAAGAGATAACTTTTTGATTGAGTAAGTCAAATTTTTTAAGAAAATTTCAAATATTTTAGATATGGGAAGAGATTTGAAGGGAATAATATTAAAGATCTAAATGAAAAGAAATTTCGTTTGTAACAGGGTCATGAATGAAATTTTTGATGCCAAATCACTATTTTTAAGGTTTTTAGGTTAAAGATCACTTTTACTAATTTATTAGTATAATTCATTGCGGTTGGGACTCTTGGTAATTAAAAAAAAACGTGAAAAGTGGTTAGTGCAACGTTGGCCTACGTTAATGCGATGTGACTTTAACAAATTATTTTTAAAACTAGATGGGCTTCTTTATAAAAATTCCTTTTTTAGCAATTCTTACATAATACTCAGGACTGATTGCGATCAAGTTTTGTTGCTGAAAATTTGTTTTTTTATCCTTAAGTCGCTCATACTAGCTAACAATAACTAAAATCAAAATTTTTAAGAATAGGAAACAAAGTCACAAACTTCCTAAAACTTTATTAACGTCTCTACACCAGAAAAAACCTTGGGAGCTGGGGGTCCAATAGTATAAAAGTTTTAAAATTTCGATTGGTGGGTATATAGAATGGGTTCCACCCATCCACCCACGCAAAATTTTATTTCACTTTATCTTGTACCAAAGACATCCGTTACACCTTCTGTGCCACTTTTAAACATGGAGACGTTTTTAGTATGAGAGACATGGTAAAAAAAAAATACAAAACAAAATGAAGCTCCTCTCAAGACTTTTCCAACGAGCCCTGCCTCAAGTCGCTAGGCCTCGCTATCTGGATGCTAAGTTATTGGAATTTAAAAATTTAGCGACAAGAAAAATAAAACCACATTTCAACAGAATAAAGTAAGATTAATATATGGGTATTCAATCATGTTATAAAAATACATTACACCTTAACAAAATTATGAAGAATGATATTGGAAATCAGAAGGTCTGATTAAGGTCGACATCATAATTAAAGCGATTAATACAAAAACAATATTTAGCCTGTTATATGGAACAAGTTTTCGCATAGAGTGTGCATGTATAAAAATACTAAAATATTAAAAGAAAACTTCTATACGACATAGCCTTAGTTTTGAAGTTGGAATATACGTCTTCCAACCTCATTAGACTCTAAAATATCACAATATTATAATAAGGAGGTTCCTATGACATTTTTCAACTCAAAAATATTGCGACAGTATACATCAAATAATATGGTTGAAATATAGGAGAAAAAATCTAAATCTATTTTGGAAGCTTCCATCATTAAGGAATTTTAAGAATCTGTTTTCAGTTTAAAATCCACTAGTTCTTGATTAGTTTTCGTTGAAATTGCTAGCTGTGTTTGAAAATTATTTTCAAAAGGATATGAAAAATAAAAAATTACAGAACTGTACCATGGGACTCTTACATCTCTTAATGTACAAGATTCCTTTCATAGTTTCTTCTTTCGAATTTATTGAGCTTAACAATTAACATTTTTCAATTTAATTTTTTTTTTCTTTTGAATTTAAAACAAGTTTAAATTTCAAGTGTTTCTTTGACAATATTGTAATACAATATATTTGTTATATACATATATACATGTGTATGTAAATTTTCAATTACTTTTTTCTTAAAAACTTGATGCAAAGAAAAGATAAATAATTGTACGCAATGAATTTATTGTTAATAGAAGAATAATAAGAAAATTTCTAAAAATTTTTACTTTATCTTTTTTGCAAAAGATAAAACAAAATCAAACAAAAATCAGGTGAACCATTAATAATGTCCTTGCAGATATTATAAACACATTTTTGTTCGAGATTTCTTGTTCCATTTTTCTTTTCTGTTATTAAATGTTATACAAAGAGATGCTTACTTTTAATACGTTTTAATAAAACTTCATTATACTTCATATTTTTTTTTTTTTTTTTTACTTTTCATGAGCCTCATATCACTTTTGTGTTAAAATAGTTATAAAAGTATAAATAAGTAAGTACAACAACGACCTATACTTCTAGTTTCTTAACTATATTAATGAGAAAATAACAATGAGAATCATGTTAAATGTAACAAGAAACTACAAAAATCAAAAGTGTACGAATTTAAGTATCATCAGGGTAACAAACAAAAAAGTAAAACATAATTTGTTTTCTCAAAGAACGAAAAACAAAAATTCTTTTTCTAGTAATTAAGATGAAGTATGGAATAAAGATTTTCATATACATATGTGAGTATGTCTGTATATGAAACTAGGTAAATGAAAAGTAATACTTGTTGTGCATACGTAGATTGTATCCCTAAATTAAAATGGGTGCAATGTTCAACGTACACTGTACATATTATGTATATGTAGTATATTATGCGTATCTGATAAAATGTTGTATTTGAGAAAAACATTTTGAAAATTTTATATGTCTTATTGTATCTTCATGTAATTATTTATAGTATCTTCAAAAGAGTGCAATGTGTGCATCCCATTGGTGCAATAAAAGTTGAATATGATTTGTTGGGATAGTTGCCAGGATTAAAAGCTAACCTATGAACTTTACTAGTCCATCGACCTTAATTCTAAAAAAAATTATTTTTATGTTTTACTCACATACAAGTTATTTCAAGTTTTCCTTTGAGTTTGCGTGCGTATCGGAATTTAAATTATTCAACGTCAAAGACCAATGTTTTAACATAAATTGTTTAGAACAGCCTGTAAATCTATCAGTAAATAATCACAATTGATCTAAGACACAAACTTTATCGCTTTCATTTGTAGTTTTACTGTGCAGTTCAACTATGCAACTCAGTTTTCTTAGTTTTTCTTTTGCACTTTTTATTATTAAAGGAAAATAACAGTTTTACGAAAAAATTCTTGGAATTATGGCAAATTTTTGATATATGTATTCTAATCCCATAAGTTTCTTTCATCCAAATAAAAAAAAAAAGATTTTAACTTTTGCTTTTAATAACAAAGGATGAAGTTAATAACTCTAAATATTTTATAGCTCAAAGAAAAAAAAATAATAGTAAAAATTTTAATTCATCAGAGCATAAGAAAGTACATACTTGCATAGTACAAATTTAAAGTACTGCATGTAACTTATTAAGGATAAAACGAAACTTTAAGTTCTTAAGTTTGTGTATTTGTTACATTTTGACATATACAAGGTTGCATGTGTCAAATACATACAAAGTTTACAAAGAAAAATTATAATTAAAATTCTTGAACATTTTAGGTATGTAGAGCAAATTAAAGCTATTGAAGGAAGCCTACTGAAAACTACCTCACTTAAAGAATCAGGAATATATTATTACTCTTACGAAAAAAACAAAAGCAGAAAGACGAAGAGTATATGAAAGCAATGTGTATTTTGGCAGCAATTCGATTTTTCCTTTTAAAAATAAAATATGTATATATTTTATAACTATAGCTAACCATCTATTACATACTGACTTAATGACTCAATTTTTCTAAACTCAGAGAAGTAAAGAAAATTTTAAATCAGAGTAAAATCAGCAGAGTTTTAAAATAGTCTGCTTTCCGAGCCATATGATATTTTCAAGAAATTTGCAAATTCCTTGTTTTACAAAATATAATATTATTACAGCATTATTTCAAGGAAATTATTTATTTGTTTCCCTATACTTATATATGGGGACAAATTTAAATTTGGTCAATTGAAAATGCTCAGTTGTTGAAACTCGACATCCCTCTAAAATTTTTCTCATACACTCAGACACTCAGATATAAATTTTATTAAAACCGGTTCAGCGAAATTTCAGATATAGGAATGTGCAGACAGATAAACGGACAAAGGGGCAGACAGACATTTTTCAAAAAATTGTTTATTTCCGCTTCTTGAGAATGCAAAAGTATATTTCCGCCAAAAATTCAACATACGAGATTTGGTGCCACCACATAACCTCCCTTATTGTGTGCAATCCGTTATAGGTAAAAGATTTATAAATCGTATATAAATTTTATTTGAGTTTAATTTTTAATTAAAATGTCTTTTCATTTTCAATTACATATATTTACAGTCATTCTACCTTATTTTCTATTATGACAGTCATCTACCTATTTTCTATTAAGTAAAATAAATAAAAATATTTTCAATAAATAGACAACGACACAAATATTTTAGAATATTAAATTTATTCTTTGTTTTATTATATAGGGGAAAAATTGATATTTAAATTAGAATTTTGTTTCATTACGAACAATAAAATTATTATTTCAATATAAAATGTCTATGTGAATATACTCGTAATACACACATATATACTTACATGTATACAGTATAATATTACATGTACATTTTACGGATTATGATATAAAAATATCCGCTGTAGGGCAGAAACATTTCAATTTAATTTTATTATAATTACAGTTTAATTCGCAATTTAGTATCTAGTAAAATTTTTCATATTACAGTTAAAGGATTTTGTTTACGTTATGTCAATTTGAATATTTTTGATTTCAAAAAAACTAATCAGTATACTTAAATAAATTAAAAAAATTTCAAAAATTAAAATGTAGAATTTTAAAAATATTCAAATACAAAGTAATTGCTTTTAAAAACATCGAAAATTTTGGTATTCTTTCATTATAAATTGATTTTGTTTTATGTATTTTTAAATTGCAATAAATTTCATATGTCGAGTTTTCGATGGAAATGCACTCCTGGAAATTTATTAAACAGATTAAATCTAAATTTTATATAAAGGCTCCGTCTCACAGTACGGCCACCGGCTTAACCTTTGGATGAAATCACTTCTAAGAAATTTGGCTTTTACTCTGATCGAATTTACATATTTCTGTACATGCAGAGGAATAATCAACTAATTTCTTCGAAATTTAATATATGCATTTTGAGTATTAAAATAATACAATATAATAAATGTTTTGGGAATATCAAGTCTTGGAAACCGAATTATAACTAAAACCGATCTTATATTTTTACCATATCTATAAGGAATTGTAATTGACGGAGTTTCTTGAAATTTAACATTTGAGTAATTTCATTTACTAGTATATGAAGATCCATAAAGTGAACCTCTACTAAGAGATAAATTTACATATTTAAGGTATTTTGCAATTTGAATGAAGTGACAATTTCACTAAGCTACACAATACACTTTGCCATCGGTTATGAACTGACTGCATCAATTTTTTTTTCATAACTATATTAAAATAAATTCCATAGAATCCAAATAGATTGTATCTGTTTAAAAAATCAAAAATAATTTCAGTTTTATTTTAAATAATGTTATACTATTTTTGATTTCATTTCAAATTTAATTCAGATTTTATTTCATGTCTCAAATAATAAAAAACAAAAACATTCAAGTTTCTCTATTCATAAAATATTGTAAAGTAAAATAACGAGCTCTAAAGAATAAAATAAAAAAATTTTTTTCCTTTTCTTTAAAAATATTTTCAATTCATTTTTAAATATTCTACATTTTTAAAATTATATAAGAATTTCTTGATATAATTAATAATTCTAAAATCTTTAATTTTGCTATAAATTAAACAATTTAATGAAAGGATTTAAGACATTTAAGAAGGGATAAAAAATATGCTAGATAAAAAAAATAAATAAAATAAATATTTTATTTTTTTATATATTTAATTTTCTTTTATTGTTATATACAATTTTTTTTTCCTTGTAATTATCATTCAAAACCTACAAAAGATAGAATCCTTGATCTAAATATTATATAAGTAATATAATATATGTATAATATGTTTGTATATAAATTATATATAAAATTGTAAAAAATCATTGACCTTAAAAAAGTAAATTCTGTAATAAAAAAATAAAAAAAAACGAGTATAATGAAAGAAGGATACTATTTATTCTTTACTTATTTAAGTAAAATTCTATAGAATAATTGTATATAAGAAATGTATGTATGTATAATTGTGTATGAATATTGTAATATATATCAATTGTCATAGTAATTTCCCTTCTGGTTTTCGTCATCGTTTTTCTGAGAGCTTAATTTTCTTAATTTTCATTTTAAAATCGAGACAATTATTTTCTTATTTAAAGTTTTCAAATGTTCTTCTACATTTAAGGTTGTATAACAATATGAAAATATAAAATGTACAGTTGTATTATTTATTTATTTATATTTGTTTTTGTTTTATCTCTTCTCTTAATTCAAATGGTATATCTCTTTAAAAATGTATATGTAAATAAGAGACCGGAAAGATAAAATAAGAAAAAAAAATTGACTACAATTGTTTTTGTTTGAATTTTCTTTTATTTTTCAAAATTTCTTAATTCTTTTCGAGAAGAAAAAAAATAACACAAAAAAAAAAAATCTATTTTTTCTACTTAAAAATGGTGAAATTTATTTTGTCAAGGAGACATTGTCATCTAGTGTCGCCACTTCTTTATTGTCTACATTATTCCTGTTTTGTAACTACTCGCCTACACCTTCAGCTTTTATATAAATTTTTTTTCTTCTGTTTTTTTCTCACTCCTATGTTGTATTTGTGTTCGTTTACTTTATTGCCGCCATAATATCTTTTCAACGGAATCGTCACTTTAATAACTCCCTTTTTATTATTTCCTATTCGTATTTATCCTAAGCATAATGTTTTGATCTTATTTCTTTATATTTTTTGCTTTTCTTAAATTTTCTTTTAATGTACACTCATCAGAACAAAAAATATAAAGGATATTTTTGTGTATAATATTATAAGCATTTACATTTAGAATTTTATTTGTATACACATATATTACACTAGATGGCGAATAGTAGATAGCGGATAACTAGATGGCGGATAAATACGTTTTATGTTTTAGTTAGAATAGAATAAAAATGAGATATTCGCTTTTATAAAACTGTAATTTTGGTATGTGTAGCTGAGGATAATTGAGATTCGCAATTTCTTTTCTAGGATAGCTGTATTTCTGGTTTTTGTTTGTATTGTTTATTTGGAGTATTATGAAAAAAAAAAGTCATTTTTTGTTTTTTTTTTCTTTTAATTTTTCTTTTAAAAGCTAATAACCATTAGTTAGTGGTAGAATTTTTCACATCAGTTTTAGAGGATAACGCAATTGTTTCATTATAACATGTTATCATATTACTTGATCCGATATAATCTAATTATATTGTATATTTTTTCGTCGCTATGAGCAATATTTTATGACTGAATTTTTATCATATTATTTTTAAATATTTAAGTTTACGTTTTTTAAATAAGTTCATTTACTGTGTATTAAAATTATTCCAACCTACATAATTATAATTTAATTGATTCATTAAAGAACTTAAGTTTTCTTTAAAAAAATATTTATATTTAATAGGACAATATTATAAAATTATGTTCAGTATCATTTGCTGAACTGGACGGGTGGATGGAATCTTCTACGAATTGGGCGTAAAATCCTTTGGTATTATAAAAAATTTAATTGGAAGGTTTCAGTATTGAGATCTTCTTTGTACTTCATGTATTCTACAGTGGTCTCATTTTATACATGTTCAGTTGATATACTGCAGCCAACGAATTTGGTTTAGCGTTATCATTTTTGAGTCTCACAGTATCACGTGTAAGTAAATTTGAAATATTAATTACTTAATAGCCAGGACTTAATGAGGAAAACACAAATAAAAAACTTTGACATTGTGTTCTTTGTCTAAAAAAAATTTAGACAATTTTAAATAAACATGTTAATAACAAAACCATTTCATGCGTTTTATAAGTACAAATTCGAATTTTCCGCCCTTCGTGATCTACGTATATAAGATTTTATAATATTTTATAAGCTTTACATATTACTGTTTATTAGTTTTTAATCTTATGAAAAATTTTTTAAAATTTGTTTAATATATTAGAATTATCTCTTATGTAATAGCATAATAAACACAATATACCATAATAATAAAATTTAAGTCTAAAAAATAACAATATTGAATTTGGCTTTTTTTTTAAACTTTTTAATTCTTTCAACACAAAAACAAAAGAGTTAAGTAGATTCTATGCCAACATTATCATAATTCTCATTATAATTCAATTGCAAATTATTTTAAACCATATAAGCTATAGGGTCTTAAATTATTCCTAGTATACTATACTATTATTTGGAATGTTCATTGTTCATTAAATTATCAATTTATCCAATAGAAAAACAATAAAATTTAAAAGGCAGAATGTGTTTTAATATACTATTTATCTATATGGGAAAAAATATTATTAGATAATATTTAACCAAGACTTTCCTTTATTAGGCTCAGGATCAGGAATACCTCGAAATCGACAAGAAAATTAAATTGTAAACAAAATTTTTTAAATAAAAAATTTTCTTTCTCGCCAAGTAGCTTTACTTTCTGCCATCATAACTGCAACCATCATAACTGTTGAATTATTTTTATGTATTTTCTTCGCTAAGTTGCTGTTGAGTTCATCTGGTTTTACATGTTTTTTTTGCGATTGAATCTATCCTTAAAAATTCATTATAACATTAAATTTAGAAAATTTTATTGTCCTTAATGTTTCTTGCAGATATTTCGCAGCAAACTATACGTTTTAAAAAGTTTTATTTGTGCTTTCATCTTACACACGATTTGCTTTTTTGAAAGAAAAATTCAAAATCCTCATGTTAATCTGATTAACTCAAAATTTCTTGATTTTATGAAAAAATTTCGATGAATTCGTTTTTCATATAATAAAAACCAAATTCACCTTGAAACTTTTGACTTTTCTACTTACAAAAAAATAAGCAAGGAGAAAAGGGAAAGCAATTTTTAACTTTCACTCTATTTTTTTGTTTTTCTATTAAAAACTCCCTCAAATTTACTTGCACGTATTTTTTTCTCTTTGTGTTTTTTTTTAAAGGATTAAATTTCATTTACGATAAAAATCTTATAGAAGATTACCATAAATTTTCATAGTAAATCGAGTGGATTAAAAATATATATGTATATATATATATATATATATTTTCATTCTGTAGCTCTAATATATTTTATACTGAAGGATAATGTACACATACTAATTTAGTATAGTAGAGAAAAAGTCATCCTTTTCATATTGTCTTTTTTAAGTAAAGTAGATAATCTATGTATATAAAATATGCATACATATATGTACATATTTAGGCAATATTATAATAGAGCATTAAATTAACCTTGATGTAAATATTTGGGGAGAAGAAAGAGTAAAAGGAGAAAATAAACGAAGAAAAGTGGTAAAAATAACACGATAGTAAAGATAACAAACAAGAAAAATTATAGAATATCTTTTAAGACAATAATATTAAAAAAGGATTTACTTTGATGGTTGGTTATTACAACTAACTGGCAATATTTTTTAACAATAGTATTATAAAATAAGTAAATGAAAGTTTTCCGATCAGAATATAAATTTCAGTGGAATTATTATGAAATTTAGTTAAAGTAGAAATTCTTGAAAATTTACATTATGAATACAATATACGTGTGTATGTAGTTACGAATATACATATTTATTTACGAGATGAGATTTTATATAGGCCTTCATACATAATAATAATAAGCATTACCACTTTTTAAATAAAGTTTGAATTAAGATTATTTTAATCTTGTTAATAAGTTCTTTCAATCCACTTTATAAATATTTTTCTAGTTAAAATAACTTTTTATATTACTAAGAAAATAAATAAAAATAATTTTATTCAGTAAATTATTATTATGTTTAGTAATTAAGAAAATTATTCTTTGAAAATAGTGAGGAAGTACAGATTTTGTTAAAAAAGGGCTAAAAAGTAAATAAGCGAAAGTTAGAATTATTGCCGAAAATTAGGATTAATGCAAACGATAATTTATTTATTATAACTAAATTTCCTGGCGATTTACCCATAAATCTTTTCCCATAAAAATTTTCAATTCCCATCCTGCTGATTAGTGTTACATTGTTGTGTTCTTCTCGAATCGCTAACAAGTATCCACAGAAACATCCTGGAAACTGGTTTTAGCAAAATTTCATTTTTGTTTCATAAACAAAATTATTTGCTTTAGTTATAAAACGTACATTAAAC
This sequence comes from Condylostylus longicornis, assembly GCF_029603195.1. NCBI lineage: Eukaryota > Metazoa > Arthropoda > Insecta > Diptera > Dolichopodidae > Condylostylus > Condylostylus longicornis. The sequence continues at coordinate 2,421,170 of NW_026578068.1, read as the reverse complement.
ATTTTTTAAACGTGTATTCAAACGATAAGAAGTGTGGTTATACAAGTTTCACTCAATTGCCTTTAAACCACTCAGATTTTGAAGTTGTTCAAAGAGAAAACAAAAAACTTTCTATTATTCGAAAAGTTACTTACACGTGCTATAAATTTACATTGTTTTGAAAAATCGTAAATAAAATTTACTTTTAATTTCGAAGTTGTTATTCTAAACCTCATACAAAATCTATTGCAAATACAAAAAACAAATGGAATAAAACACTAAACCAATTACGAACGACCAGCTTAAAAACATAATTAAAGAAGACAAATGTAATTAACACGAGCTAATTTAATTATTATGCTTGTCAGTTTTGCTAGGATGTATAAAACACCCTAAAAATTTATTGAATTTTCAAAGTTAAGTAAAAAATTTCATTAGTCCATTCAATTGAAACTCAGGTACACATAGAATATTATGTATAAGAGGGCGATAGACCGTCATCTCGGTACATATTCCTCTAACATTGAGAAATTTCGACATGTTTGAATTCCGTACGATGTTCTCAATTAAGGTGGTGTTGTATCCTAAACGATTGATAAAATGAGATCAATTCTTTTGAAAAAAATGCTACTTTGGAATAATTAAAAGTAAATAGTTTTTAAATGATAGATCGTTTTGTACCGAAACCTTTTTATATTATGTAGGTGCAAAAACAAATTGTGGTAAAATGAAATATTAATTGATATTTCACGATTGCTTTTCGTCTAAAAATGTAAAATCATTTACGTACATATGTGCGTAACAACATCTGTGTGAAGGCTAGTGCGTAATTTGGAATATTGTACATCTATAGATCTTGAAGGTAATACAATAAATAAACAATTCTACGTTCATGTTATCACAATTCTAATTATATGTATATGCCCTTGTAACAGGTATATTACAATATTATTGCGTATACACCCTCTATGAATAGCAAAAGCAAACATTTAACACAGAATTTCATACTAACTTCAATTTTATCATAAAATTTTGTGCTACAGGCTATGCCAAATTAATACAGGATGAAATTTTTAATGAGTTTGTTTTGTAAAAAAAAAAATTAGTTTTTTTTTTTTTTGTTTTCTTAAAAGAAAAAACAAAATGTTGATTTAGTTAAAAAAAAAAATTTTTTTTTTTGATCTCTTTAAAACCTACTCAAAGAAATAGGTATATTTTTTTTACCTTATATTTGTTTTTAAATTTAAGAAGAATTTATTAATTTTATTTCAAAAGAAAAAGTTTTTGAAATGGAAATTTATTGATTATATTGTATATTTAAGGTTACTTTAAGAAATCACGACGATATTTTATCGTTGTTATTGGTTTAGGTATCGTTCTTTATTTGTTAACAAAATCAAAATCAAAAAGATTTTGACTTATACATTTACTTTAAGGCATTATTTTGATAAATTTTAAAATAAATAATGAATTCTAATTAAAATTAAATAAAAATCCTGGTTTATTTTTCATATTTGATTTTGTATGGTCAAAAATAGCAGCAAGAGTTTTCATCAAGGGTTTGGTTTCCAAATGATAAGAGATTTTTTTTTTCTATTTGTTTTGATTTATTGCCTAATATTATGCCTCTTTGAGCTACTATTATTTGGAATAATTTTTTCATGCTCTAATAAAATAAAACAATATGGTTTGGAGTAGGTAACAGGTGGTTGTTAAATTGTATACAATTGAATAAATGCAATACATACAGAAATGTATCTGGGCATTACGCTTCTCTTCTTATTTTGCGCGATTTATATGGGATTTTATACGGGATTACCTCTATAGAAACTGCAATAACACATTTAAACCTTAAAAAATTATATATTTAATTAATAGCAATGTAAATAATAAATTTTGCTAATTAAATTAACACAAACATCTACAAAGGTAATATTAATATTTGAAATTAAACTAAATTAAATATTAATAAAAAAGAACAACTAAAATTATTTCAACAAATTAAATTTTAGCATTGCAACAATTTTTTTCAAATTAAAGACAAGAAGTTAAAAAATTAACATCAATAAAATGAGACCGTCCACATTAACAGAAAACCAAAATGAAGATACAAAATAAAGAAATTAAAGAAATTTTGGATATCGTTGACGAAAACCTTTTATAATTAAGAAACACTCATTCAACTAAACAATAATTATTTAGTCCTTGTAATCCTTTTTTCTTTTGTTTGTAATTTTTGTATTTTTTTTATTTGATTACAAAAGACAACTCATCAAAAAGGATATTTTGTATTGTTTTATCCTTTTCTTTTATTTTTCAACATTTATCAAAAATTTTTTTTTTCTCTCCAAATTTTTGTTATCATCTTTACTCTACTATCACATTTGCAGTTTAAAAATGACAAAAAAAAAACAAACAACAACAAATTTAGTTAATGAATTTTTATTTTGAAAAATATAATTTCTATGTATATGTGTATGTACAGTTATTAGATATTATGTTAAACAAAGAAAAACTTTGATGATTTGAAAAAGTGAAAGTGAAAAGGAAAAATCCTTAAGTCAAAAAAATTATCTTTCCTCTTCATTGTTTCATAATGGTTGCTAATTAATTTTATACTTTGTACAAGAGTATAGAAATTTTTTTTTTGTTTTTCTTTTGTTAATTATGATAAAATTTAAAAAAATTTTTGTTTTTGTTTGATGATAGCTTATAATTCTTGAAGTTTGAATTTGATTAGAGTAAATTTTGAAAAATAGTTGTTTTATTTTTATCGTCAAAAAAGTATTTTTTTTAAATGTCCAATAGTGGGGTCGGAAATGGACATTAATTCGTTAGTATACAAGTGAATACAATTTTGAATGCCCCATAGTGAGGTCGGAAGTGGACATTAACTCGTGTGATTCAATATACATGTGAATACAGTTTTTTTCTTGTTCCTTCGAAACACTGGATTTAGAATGTACGTGCAATGTTAAATGTAATTCAAATCCAGAATTTAATGCTTAAATTTTATACAGAAATAATTTTGTAATCTGAGTTAGCCTCTAGCTAATATAAGTCATTTCACGATATATTTACATTGAAATTTTTATTATCGTGCTAATAATAAAATTTTCTCGCTACAATTTCAAGAACTTCTCCAGTATAAACGATAATTTTTTATAAAAATTTTTTTCATATTAAAATTTGTTTTCTCTCTAAATGCAACGTTTTCCTAAATTATTTTTCGTATGTATTTAAAAAATAAATTATTTAAATACAATTTAAAATTTCCGTTTTTCTTTCCAGTTCATTTGACTTTAATACAGGTTCAATATTAAATAACATACATACATAGGGACAATAAACGTTTTATTGAATTTTCTTTTTGAAATTAAATTGAAAGAAAATACACTTAAGTTTAAAATTTTTGTGAAATTCAAAATTGATTATAGAGTTCAATTTTTTAAAATGTGCATAAATACTTTGTTTCTTCATTCATAATAATTGGTTCGTGATAAAATACAAGATATTGATTGCAACACTCTCGAACGCACACTATGTAATTTAAAAAAAAAATTATTATTTATAAATGCACATATCTTTTGTATAAACAAAGTTGGATCAAACAAATGGTTCGAAAAGTAGCAGTTTTGAATTAAAATACTACTTGCAAAACAATTAACTATAGCTATTAAATTACTTTCATTAAAATAATATACACCAAATTATTGCATACTTTTAGGATTAACAAAAAGAAAATAGTTAAAATCAGCGTTAACCTAATGGTCGAACTAGTTTCTTAGGTAATTAATTATACTTTTGGTGGCGTAGAATTTAACGTTGTCGATTTGTTTTTGTAGAAATTTGGAAAAACTTGGAATTTCGGAAATACGGAAGTTTAAAGTTTCAATTTTACATATTTAGATAGGGGCAAACATTTTTCTTCTAACAAAATAAATAATTCTTAAGTTTCAAAAACTTTTCAAAAAATTTGGAAATATTTAGATAAGATCTATTTTAAATGGTTATTTCGTCGTTGTGTGTTTGACCATGCTGATTCGAAATAGAAAAATTGAGTCGCTTCTTTCCTGTGTTTGCACAACTTAAAAAATTTTTTGGTTTCGATTTATTAAATATAGTCAAAAAATTGAAATTTAAGTAATTTGATACAGTAGAACTTTTAAAAAGCGCTCGTGGAGAGGAGGGGGCGGTGACGAGATAACGACGGTAGTAGAAGATTTGGAAACAAATGAACGAATGGAGGGACAAGGTAAAACTAATAAGCACTTTTTTTGATTGTTTTTTGGAAGAGTGCTAAAAAAATCTCTCTTACAATTTTTTTTTATGCTCCCATTAAAACATTTTCGATAAACTACTTCCACTTCATTAATTCGAATTATCACATTTTAAATGAAAAACTTTTTCAATTCACTCTATTTAAGTGTTAAAATAAATTAAAAGAATGAGTAACATTGAAAGGAATAATAATATTTTTAACCTATACAATAATTAAAAAATATTATTCGATATTGGAAAAGAAAGAAATTACACAAAAAAAAAAGAAAAAGCAGGAAAAATTAAAGAAATTAAAATTTAATTTAATGCAACTATAATAAGGATTGAATGAAACAAAAGGGATTAGCTTGTGACAAATAAATTGCAGTAATCAGTGCAAGGCAACTACAACTACACTTACATTCAAATAATTGTATAATGAAATAAGGAGTTTCTGTGATTCAATTCGCTTTAATTTAATTTTTTTACTTAAGGTTATTGCTTACTATGGGTATTGTTAGTTTAACGAGGTGAATATAAAAAGTTCGCCTTCATTAAACTAAAAACTTTTATAAAAAGCGAAAATAATAAAGAAAAATTTTTGTTTCATTTAAGGTACAGACGTTTTAACTACTTTAATTGGATATTTTTTGTTTTCGAAAAAGGATAAAGGATGTTAATAAAAAGTTTAATAAAGGCTCCAATAAAAAATTTCGATTCACATTCATGTTGAAAATAAAATTTTTAAACTTAAGCTCATTTAAAATTTTTTGGTAAGTTTTAAAATTTTTATTCTTTTTTTGCTTTTTAAATTTGATTAACTACTAAATGATGTGGGAATTTATTATGTCTATACATATGTAGGTACTCGTGTCAAATTTATTGAAAATTCTAATTAATTTATTGAAGGAATTGAGAGGAAAAGACGTACGTAATTTTTCATTAATAAATAATAATAAGGATTTAAGCTGCCAAGATTATGGTTTGCTAATAAATCTTTTAAAAATTTTGGAATAATTTTAATTATTTATGGTAGGTTTAGGAGATAAATTTGACTAATTTTGCGATTAACATATTGTTATTAGTGTATAGCAAAATTATATCCAAATTGGTTTGAAATAGTTTCTAATGTAATCAGTATATTGCGTGGGAATCGTGTGTTATATCTGAATTAACACTGCATAGTCGACGTTATTTACAGGCTTTTTTCAAAATGTTCGAATCCGTTGCCCAATTTGTTTCGATTAGCTACTTTACAACTTGAAGAAATTATTTAAAATATTTAAGAAACCAATAAAAATAATTGATATGAAATTTTGTAAATGTATGCCCGATTGCACTTTATATAATATTATAGTCTGAAAATTATAATTGAATGGCTGCACTGATTCGGGTAGCTGTTGTATAGTCCCAAAAAATATATAAATTAGTTGAAAAATAAAGCTGATAGTTGCGTGAAATTTTGCAGTCGGGCATCCAATCATAGCTCAGATTATTCTTCAAGTTTTTTTTTGGAATGGCTCCAAGGTTCGGGTAGGTCCTATACAATTCCAAATCTTATTTTAAACGTTCGAATAAATATTAAAGTTAAATTCATGAAACGATGGAACTCGAGGGTCCAATTATAGCCAATATTGAAGCCTTGTCCTATTATTGTCTCGAAGTCTTCATGGAATGGTCCGGCATGCGCGTGTAACTACCATTATGGTATAGTAAAGCTAATTTTAAAAATTTGAGAAAAACAAATTTTTATATTCGAATTGTCAAGGTGCAGCGCATAAATGCAGTCGTTTTAGTTTAGACCAACTGTTCAATCTTTAAGGTTTCGACGAAACCTACAAACAATTTAAATAAATAAATCGAAAATCACTAAAAAAATCGAAATTTAAAATAAATCGAAATAAATCGAAATTCCACTAAAAAAAACATTTTTTTTTACAAGGTAAAAAAATATACGTAAAATATTTAATTAAAAAATTCAGTTGAAGAATTTTTTACAATTAGGCTGATTTTTTATAAACACTTTTCTTTCCAAAAAAAAAAAATTTATTGTTTTTATTTGAGGTAGCCGTATTAGAAAATATCTAATTATTTATTACATTTTGTTTACATTTTGTTTTACTACTGGTTACATGCTTAATTCTCTTAGAATAATTGAAATAAAAACACTATCACACAATGCTGATAAAAATATTTTAATTTAAGATTTATAAACAAATATGTATATAGGTATAACATACAATTTTAATATTGTATATAATCTAGAGACACAAGAGCACATTAGATTATACATTTATTTGAAAGTGAGGAAGTCATTTTCATACACACTAATGAGATACCACAAAAACAAAATTTCATGATCTTTGTATTTACCTATATAAAGCAAAGTGTCGTTACGAATTAGATATGACTATTAAACACACGAGGTAAATTGTGTATGCTATACTTAGGTATATACATTATTATGTATATAAATATTTTATCATACTCGCAATGCAGTATTATATATAGTAGTAGGTAGATATTTCATCAGTAGTAAAAAAATAAGAGAAAAAGTGTTAAGGATGAAAAGTTATAAATTATTTTTTGTCTGAGATAACAATAGCAAAATTTAGCAAAAATACTCATATACTTAAACATATATATATACTTAAATGCTTATACATTATAATATTATGATATTTTATGATTTATTACCGGATAGCGGATATGAAAATGTCTCCACAAATGGGAATTATAATATTATATACAGTTAAAAAGAATTAAGGCCAGAAAAAAAAGGAATATAAAATGCAATCCAAAAAAATAACTACCTACTTTAGTCATTTGAATTGAATAATGTATAAAGGTACGTCTCTGTGATTATATGAACTGGTGGAGGTAGTTTCATAGTTTGTAGTAACGCCTAACAAATCAGGAAGGAAGACTGGTGTAACTGGAGTGATTTAATCGAGTTAATACTAGAAAAATTTTAAACTCTTTTAATAAGGCTTTGTAATTTAAACTATACCACTTTACAGTAAAAAAAGTAAAAATCCAAAACATGTGGACTGTAAAAATCCAAAAATTTATCCTTGAGATTGTTTTCAAAATTTTTGTAACACAATTTGCTCGTTCAAGCAAAACGATGCAAGATGGATGAAAATCTGCCTTTGACAAGCAATGGTTGAAGATGGTAAAACACTTGTTATTGCTAGCTATTGACAACGCACATTATCAGTTCAATTGAAAAGGTTCTGCAGGGGAAGAATTTTCGTGACAATTATACTGTTGTCTTTGATAACAGTAGTTACACAGGCTTTGTTAGCACCTCAAACGCTTTCACCCAGAACTATGCACTAGTAGAAGGTCAACTAAATCTATGAAAGTTCCGTAAAAGAGTTTAGTAGATACAAAGCTTCTTTGATCCGTCCTGCCAAAAAGCAGTTCCTTCTTTCCATCAGAGCGGGGCACTCGCAAAGCATATAATCAGGCTAGCGCATTACTCTATCAAAAATGTGTGGTTTGTTGTACAGAAGAGAGATCTCAAAACAAAAATAATGAAGGACTGTTATTAACTCAATCGAAGTTTCTTCATACAACTACAGAACAGATGGATGACAATATTTATTAATTAAACCGTTGTAATAGTAATTCAGTAATGACAAAGGACTCATAACAGCCTCAAGTAAGAGTCTTAGTCTTAAAATCCTATTAAAAAAAGTTTGCAAACAATTGCAGTTTCTACACAATGTTTCCTCAAAGTTACCCTTCTTGTGTCTCTCTCTTTAATTTTTTTTTCTTGTACACTCATATTAGACATAAATCTTTACATGTATCAAATTCTTGTGATTTTAGTTTTTTTTTGAGGTTTAAATGGTGAGAATATCCTAAGATATTTTTTATGAACATAATATACATCTTTTACTCCTTAAACCTCAAATCAAATCTCTCAAGAATATTTTACAGACGATTGAAATTGATGTAAAAAATTTCTTTTTCTTTTTTTTATTTTTGTAAAAAGGAACTAGGTATAATGGCATTACTCTTAATTTTTTCTTTTTCTTTTCAAGTTGAAATTTATACCGAAATATTGATTTTAAAAATCTCTTTTGAAATTCAAGGTTATGTTCAAATATCCGCAAAAAGAAAATTAATGCGAAAGAGAACAAACAAAAAGAATAGGATTTTGGAATTGAAAGTAGCGGTTAGTAAAAAACTTTCTGCTTTATGGAAAAAATGTTCATTTTAACGTAAACGTTTATTTGAATGTAAGGGGCGAGAAACCTTAACGTACTATGGAATTGAAAAATTTACGTTCTTATTTTCATAATTTTTTATATATATTTTTAGAATAGTGCTATTGAGTAGTAAACCCATAATTGAAATATAAAAACGTATGTTTCAATAAAAAGAACAAAAATAATTTTTGATATTCAAACTACGTTTCTACAATTTACAATAAATTTTCACCTCTTCTTGATTTTCAAATTCAACATTTAGAATTTTTTAATTGTACTACTCTCAATAATATTTCCAAATACATAATCGGCACTTGATATTAAAATGATATTCTCATATTCCATGTTATTGCCTTTCTTAAGCTTGCTTGAATATGACCATTTACAAATAATTTAAACTCGTAGAACAAGCAATCACTTATGTACTCGTATATATATATTATTTATTAACAATAACTTGAACATTCTATTTTACCAATTTGTAAATTCTATAACCTTTGTTTATAGAACAAAGAAAATTTTTCTTCTTGGAACCTACTCATTTGAAAATTTTTGTTATCTTAAAATATATGTATTTGAAATGACCGTTATAATTTATTCACCACATACGTATACAAAATTTTTGTACGCACATTTATAATAGCACAGATACATGAACGTATAGTTAGATATGATAGTATAAACATAAGATTGACCATTCGATAATAATGAATAATTTATTCAATGAATTTTTGGCAGGACATGATAGTTTTTATTTTTTTGATTTTATATTTTTTTTTATAGTTTATGTTTTTATTATTGTGTCTTATAGGTGTATGTGTTTATATGTTATGTACCTATTGTTTATGGGTATAACTATATAACATTGATAGTGATAAACAAGCAGAAACGTTTTTTGTTATACATATATCTAGTATACATTTTTATATTCTAATGGGATTTCTTAATATTAACAAAGATTTCTGTCTCCGTTTCAATGGTTTTAAAATTAACTCAAAAATTATATTTTCAAATAAAATAGTTTCTGATTAAAATATTTTAATTTAACATCTTTGATCATTTGGATCAAAATGATTTAATGATTTTCAACACACATCTGCAAATTTCTATTAATTTCTATCGACGGTGTTGAATACAATAAGGTAGGTTATGTGATGTCAACAAATTTTGAATGTCGAGTTTTGTCGGTGGAAACGCACTTCTCCATATTAAGAAAGCGTAAATAAACTACTTTTAAGAAGATGTCGGTCTGTCGGGCTGTTATAAGATATAATAAAGATTTATTTTGAATTTCTTTTAGAATTGGGTTATTTAGAAGGACATATTCACCACTATTAATAATATGTAATTAAAATATTTAGATATGCATACAATATTATGATTATTTACGATATAGTCTAAAATTTTACTTGTTTGAGATTTATGTGATCTTTTTACCTAAAATTTACTAGAATAGTATAAAATTTATTTACAATTTAAGCGATTATGAGTTGAAAACATTCCGAGCACGTTAGGCAAAATAGTTTTCCAAATATTTTGAAAAATTTGTATAAAAATTTTAAATTTTAATTTTAATTTTTTTTGAAATTTATACGTTTTCTTTAAAACATTTTATATTGCATCGTGTCTTTATTATATTTGGTAAGTCCTTCTGCAACTTATATTTGCATAAGACATAAAACAATTTTGAATAATGTACCATTGTATAGGTTGAAGCAGGGTCATTGAATCGTATGTAATCATATTAAATATACATAATATATTTTTTTGTTTGTATGTATGTTAACTTAATTTAATGGAATGAATACTTTTATCTTTATAGTGTTACCCAAAATGATTTTATATTATTAATGGTATGCCAGACAGGTTAATGATAGTGATATGTTTGTGATAATCCATTATTTACTATATGTGAATAAAGAATAACCTTAAAAATTAAAAAGGAAAATTTAATTGCTATGGAAAATGATTTTCTTATGCGAATCATAAAAAATTAAGTGTTTTTTTGACATTTATAATATTGTTACAGTGCATTTATGTTTAAGGAATCTTAAGATCAATTTCATAAGATTTTCCTATCGAATTATAATGTTGAGCCAAATGAGTTGCACCAAAAAAATATTCTAACCATAATTAAGAATTTTATTTAAAAAACCATTTGGATAAATTTTTATGTACCTCAATTTTTCAAACAATTTCAACACAATCAAATTCATCTGAAATTTTAATAAAAACTTTGATTTTAAAATTATCGCCAAGCAATTTATTGATTGCAATAATAATATTGCTGTAAGAAGACCATCCATTTTTATCACCAACTTCATTTTTAAACTGATGTTTTTGTAATAATAAAATTAACAACATTTTTAACTTGTTGAAATCGGCTGTAAGTATAAAAGGTCTAAATTAGCCTTTAAGATTGAATGAAATGAAATCAAATCATTATAGAACTAGAAATAAAATTGAAAATGATCTATAAATACAATAAACTTTTTTTTGTGTCAATATTCTGTTTTTCATATATAAATCTGTAAAATTTTCAAGAATCTCGTACAAAAAAAAATCTTATAAAATACATCATCTTTCAACACGTTTCTTTACATATTGTTATACATTGGCACATTAGGATTTGAAAATGTAATAAAATTGTTGGCATCTACAATGTATGGTACATTCATCCACGTCATGTAAATGGCGTTATTAAAAATGTTTTGAAGAGGACTTTATATTCATTTGAATGATAAATGCTCGATATATTTTTGTAAAGCAATAAAAAAATTTTTATGACGTTTTTGTGATTGAGAAAAATGTTTATCGCGATTCAATTGATTATAGATACTTTGAAAGCAAAAATAATTTTAAAATTACTATACGTGTTATATTATGGTCAGATGAATGACTTTTAAAAAAACAATTTCACTTATATTCTCTGTATAAGTTTTCTTAGTAGAAATTTCAAAAATATGTAGGAACCTATATTCCGCTTAATAAAATATCTAATGTTATCTGGTACTAAAAATCTGTATAACAGTTAAATAAATTCAAATGAATATTTTTTAGCAGTTAAGAATGAAAAAATACGAGTTTCACAAAATTTTATTTTTAATTCATAAAAGTGAAGCAGGAAAAATATTTTTGGCATACAATTTGAATTAATATAACAGTGTCATATTTTATTTATTTATTTATAAATTTTCAGTGTTATTAAAATTTTTCCTAAATATTGAGAACTAAAAATTAATGTTCTATCATAACCAATGTAATATTCTTCAATATAACATGAAAATGATCAAAATGATACGGTTTGCACAAATTGCAAATAAAGGCTATATACCTAAATGAAACAGTTGCATTTAAATGCAAAATTTTGAATATGTAGCTATATAATGTATGTAGCTACTAATATGTTATATAGATAGCTATATAATGCATTTATAGAAAAAGTAAATATCAAATTGATAATTTATTGACAGTGATGGGTTCAATGCGGAATTTCAACAGAACGAAACCAAAATTTGATACGTTTTTAAATAAAACGGAACATGTCTTGCGGCTCTCAACTTGCTGTCAGTTGAATAAAACATCTAATCGAATAACATTTCTTTTTTTAATTTCTACGTAAAACATATTACTTTTCGTTGCTAATATGTAATATTTGCATACATTCATACCCTTTGGTTTTACTACAATCTGTAGAACTTCAAATCGAGAGCATATTAAAATAAGATAATTTTTAAATTAATTTTATTACCTGGAATTCAAATTACTCCATTCATTATCAGACATGTTTAAAAAGAAGTAAAAAAAACTTTGTAAAAATCTTTTGTTTTAATTTTACAATCATGGGAATAGGAAAAATGACTATGGTATTTCTGCAGTTCTGCAGAATATCTGTTCTGCAGTTGCATGAAGAAATTTCCATTAAGTTAAATGACTATGGTATTTTAGGAAAGATATTAATGTTTCTGATATTGTTGAATTTAATTAAATCTGCTATACTTAGAACAGAATCACATAGGAATACTAAAAATAAAGATATGTTTGTTTTTATGAAGGAAATCATAAATTAACAAAACCTCTGTCAGCTCTGACATAAAGTTGGCTCTGTCAGCTCCTGTATATCAGGCAAACTATAAAGTAATTCAATCGATTTAAATAACATATTTGTAACAGCTAAAATAAAACAATTTGAGGAATTTAAACAAAACAATTTTGTTGTAATTTACTCTAGTAAAACATTTGATTTTGTCAAATCCTTTTGTCAATTGCGATCACATCATATGTTAGCGTTAGCATAGCTATAAATAACTGAATACGAACACAAAATATTATAAAGCATGTCACAACACTTTATTATTATTACAAACCGAGCTACAAATTTAAAATGCTTTTCGACTTTATTTCACATGATAAATAATAAAATAAGTTTTTACACGGGTGTTCTGAAGTAAAACACAATTTTTCCATTTGAAATTAAAATTTTATTACTTAGTATGAGTAAATTTAATGAATACAAAACAAAATTTATTTTTATAAAATAATTCTAATAATTAAAAAAAATTCGATATAAAAAAACTCTTCTTTTGGCGCAAATCATTCAGTTACCTTATTACGTAAATGTTATAAATATTGTGTTAATATTAAGCAAGCTCATTTTTAAAAATTATATATTTAAGACTCTTACAATATTTTTTATTTTAAATTTATTTATTGTAAATACTGCAAAAATTGCATATATGTAGGATGAGACAAACCAAAAAATTGAAAGAAGCGTTAAAAAAATGCTCGAATTTAAGGGTTAATTGCATGAGTTAAGAAAAATAGTTTTATTTTTTGATCATATTGCTTCACCGCCAGTTTTTTGTCTTTAAAAATATTTTGAAAAGCTTGTAGCTTCTGAAAAATAAGGTTTCAAAACTTTAAATTTCGAGGGGCAATAACTTGGAAATAGGTTGTAGGGAAAAAATTATCTTCGAACAAAATAAACCATTTATTAATATCTAAAAGCTGGTTAAGTTTCAGATTCTGTTCAATTTATAGTCTAGAAGGAAAGAAGAAGTAGAAGAAGCCAGCAACTTTCTGCGTTCGCAAAATTTTCGCTAAAGTAAATAGCTAAAAATGTACATTTTCAGGGTTTTAGAGGAAGGGAGATAGGTAAAAATTTTCTTCTACAGAAATATGTTTCTAGTAAGGATTTATGTACATATTAAATTTCAGCTTTCAATCTTCAAGAGTGAAGTTTTGTAAACCATTCCACGAAAGGACGGGCAGCAGAGTGAAACTAATCAATAGTTCTTTTAAAATGTTTTTTTGGAAAACTGTTAAAAATATGATAACAAACAAAACTGGATAAAGGGGGAACGTATTGTTTACCAATAATATTTTTTAAATTGTATTTAATTTTTCTAATGGATTTCAGTTTTACATATGTATAAGCGATACAATAATTATTATTTAATTGTTATTTTGAATTGAGTATCATTATTTTAATTATGTGAAACAAATATTGATAACGAATATTATGAAATTAATTTATATAATTATTGATATTTTGAATTTTTAGAACATTTTTAAATTAAATTAAATATAAGCGGAAAAAAAGTTTTACTATTTTGTGAACTACTCATGATGCATGGGTTGTAAAGCAATTCAGACTATTATTACATTTGCATGTAAATAAAAATAAATATCACATTTGAAAATTCTATTTCTTGGAAAAAATTATAACAATTTCATTTTTCATTTAAATTTAAATTAAACTATTTTGATGGATATTGAGTGCAATATTAAGCATGAAAAGGACTTTTTGAATAATAATTATATTTTTAATTCCTTTTGAAAATTGTTATTTTCTTCTATGATCTATAATGGGTATATGCCTTTTAATTACCATCAAGTATGTTTTTTTGTTCATTTTTAAAATGTTATTGAATATCAGGATTTTTGATCGTTTTTACGAGATTTCAAATATGTATCTAATTCAGATAAAAAAATTCCCAGCATTTATCCTTTTTTTTTGTTTATTGTATTTGATTATTTTAATTTGAAATTATTTTAATATACAGTATTTGTTCCTTGGAAATAGCAAGTTTAGTTATTTTGTGATATACTACTAGTTTGGAATACACATAGGTAATTATTTCCAAGTTTAAATAACAGCAGAGACATGCAAAGAAATAAGTTATATTTTATACATTGCATAGTACCAAATTGATTTTTAAAGTGAATTTTAAAACGGAATTTTATGCCTTCAGCTGGTAGGTATAGCCTTTAAATGTTAAAACAAATTTGACATTTTGAGACACAAATATTCCATGAAATTCCATTGGTGTACAAAGCCAGCTTGTTAGCTAAAACCAGTGTTTACCGGTGAGTATAAAGAAATTTAGCGTTCAGCCATAATTTCAGTGCAACTTTTTTAAATGGAAATTTTTTTTAAGATCTAAAAAATCTTATTTTGGACTTTATGCAGATTTAATCAAAGTAATTACTTTCTCAATAATAATTACTGAAAATATTTTTTTATTAATTTTCCCATTCCTTATTTCATATTCACTTCATTTCATAATTCTTAAAAATTTGTAGAAATGCATAAACAACATAAAGGATATTTTTAACCTTATATGGTAATAATTTAAAATCTTGATTATATAATTTTTACCTATTTAATTTTTGATTTAAATAATTTTTCTCATTTCTAACCAAAATAAGAAAGTTATAAATTTAATAAAAGTTATTCATTCATTATTATTATTATAAAAATGTAAGACAATTTCCCTTAATAGTACTTAAATTAAATGAACTTTATTTCTACTTTATGAAAAATAAATTTTGAATTAGAAAAGTTTTATATTGTACCTGTGCACCTCTTATAAATACACGTATTACATAAAATTATTGTGGTTTTGACTGTGCCAATTCATTCATGCCACATAAAGTTTCTTATTTAGCATCTACAATATTATGTACAACTCATTATATTAAAAAGTTTTCTAAAAGTAATTTAAAATTAGTTATTCAGAAATCTTAATTTTTCCTTTTTTTTTGTACATTTTTAAATGACCATGAATGAATGAACAAACTTGATTTATATAAAATTCAAATTCTTATACGTACACATACAACATATGTAAATATAAAATTTATTCTTATAATGCAATTTTAAAATCAAATAAGTGAAAAATTTTTGAAATTATAAATCATATATTAGATACCATTCTCAAAAGTACAATAATTATTAAAAGATTTATTAAAAAACTTTTTTAGTTTTGTGTTACGTGTGAGTGAATATTTTCTTCTAAATTTGTTTGTAAAAGATAACGATAAAATAGAAAATAAGTAAAGTTTCTATAATATTTAAACTTTTAAGTAAACTGTTGAAATTAAATGTATAAAATCATTACTAAAACTATTGCTTCTAGTATTAAACGAGACAAAATAGAGTTGACCTTGTCAACTCTGTGCTACCCGTACGAATTTGTTATCCTATGTGCCATAACTGACTATGGGATAGACTATGACTTTAAGTTGCCGTATTACCATATTAATTTATAAAAAATTTTAGTATTGTGTTTTTCAAAATACTGTGTGGGCCAAACTACTATTGGAGTTTTACGACAGCTACCGGAAGACATCATCAAACATATTGGCCCTATTAATATATTCATTTGTGTGAACCAGTACCCCGATTATGTCCAATTTAAATCGGGTTCTGGCACTTACTACAATAAATCATTTGTGAAAATTTGGTGAACTTAGCTCAATTAGTTTTTGAGTTATCGCTGGGACGGACGGACGGACGGACAGGCAAAGATAAATAAACTTAGAATTCGACGCTGATCAAAAGCATACACTTGAGTCTATATCTCAGACCATTATTTTTTAGCGTTACGTTAAGGCAAATTTAGTATACCCTTCGAACATACGTTCTTACGCATATAAAAATCGGAAAAGATCAACATAATAATTGACCTTAAAATGTACTTTCTGCGGCAAAAAGTACTTTAAATCTGTATTAAAAGTTTAGTTGATTATGTTAGTTAAAGATCCATTTCGCGAAGACAGATATCAATAAATTTATCAGATATAAATTTTCATCAAAATCAGTTCAGTCGAAATTAAAATACCCGAGTGCATACACACTGAATGAGAAAATGCGACATTTCTTTAAAAATAGGTTGTTTACCCTTTCCTACAATGGAGAAGTGCATTTTAACCGAAAACTCGACATGTGGATTTTGATGCTATCGCATGACCTTTCTTATTTTATATATTGTAATGTGATCGGTTAGAAATGAATTCAGATTAAAACATTGTGTTGTTCAGCAGCACATTTCCAAGTGAAATGACTTTACAAAAAAGTGAAATAGGTACATTTTATTTCTCACAAATATTTATATGGCGTAATTAATGTATACATTTAGAGTAAAAACAAAACTTGCAGAATGTCGTTACAAAACTTTCCACAAAATTGATAAACTATTAATGAACGTCTAGCACTAAATAAAATTTCAAATGCCAGGAATAGCGGAGAACTGCATTTATACACTCTAAGGTAAAATTTGAATAAAATTAATTTTAGAATTAAGGTAATGGCCAATTTCAACATCTGGTCGTCGTAATAGTAAACGGGCAGAGTGAAAATTGGAAGCACATTTTTTTTTTAAATTTTATTGAAAATTTTCCTAAGAAAAACTTAATTTTTGTGAAGATTTAAGAAGTAAATTTTTATTGTTTCTTTTACTGAATTTAAAATATTTTGTATAATTTTTGAAATGAACATAAAAATATTTATGATTGAGTTCACAAAATACTTTTTTTTTAAAAGAAAAACTAAACGAAATCAAATGCATTAAAAGTGCCGCAAGCTTTTATAATTTTTAGGATATGAATATAAGCACGGGTACACTTAGGGTTCAAAGTAAGATTTTAATAATTTCATATTTAGCTCTTATTTTAACAACACGTTCTTCGAAATTTTGTTGATATTACTCAAGCAGAGTGGTGGAATTACCTCACCCTTCATATTTTAAACTTCAATTAATTCAATAATTAATAAAAATACGTATAATCGATCAAAATAAAGAATACATTTGCTAACTACTAACCAATATTGCTCGTGAAATAAAAACCTTTTATGTGGTTTAGCGAAAATGTTCCCGAAAATTCTCAAAAATGGCTTCTTCTCAATTTTAAGGACACTAATAAATTTTTAATTATACCTATGAAAATGTAAAATTCGTTCTTTGTAGAGTTTCGTTTTGTGCTATCAGAATTCCCTGGAGAGCTCGTGTTTTAATTTCAGTAACAACCGGAACTCAAATATTAAATTTTTAAGAAATTTGCAGAAGATTTACGAATGTTATATGTTTTGTGTTTATTTTCAAAAAAGCTAATCATAATAAGGCTAAAAAGCAAGCTACTATAAAGTCTAAAAGAATAATATGAAATAATTTGCCTATATCTGGAACTATGCATGAGGCTAGAGTATTATCTTAAATTTACACAAATTGTAATACAAATTCTTTTACGCAAAATTTCTATCACAAATAAATAATAAAATTTAAATAGAGAAATCGGAGTTTTTCCAAAAATGAAGGAATCTTAACAATATCCAGCTTTAAACAATTTCTTTTTTTATTTTATCAAAAAAAAAAAGGAATGGAATATACGAAATTTAAGGCTTAATTTCAGAAACATGTTAAGGGGTAAGAAACAAAATTTTTTCGTTGTTACATTTACTCACCACTTTTGAGTATTGTTAACCTTTTCTTTCATAACCATATATGTATATACTAAGTTCCTTCAATATTACATAAATTTACTTGTATCTCACACTTTATAAATAGCACCTCTCTTTCTTCTTTCCTAAAATATTCTATAACTTTTATTGTATGTAGCATTATATTGAACATGTACATACATATATGTATAACGATCTGATTCTGAACTATGACTGATAAATGCTCAAGCGAACGAAAATAATATGAAACATTTTTATGAAGACGTCTTTAAAAAAAATTTCAAAAATTATATAGACATAAGCCTGTATTTCCATAAAAAGGGTGAAATCATCATTTTCATACACATATTTTGATAAAGACGAAAAAAATAAATGAAATTTCAAGAAAAAAATAAAGAGAACGAGAATTTAAACTTATTTAATAAATTTAAAAATTTACTGTGAAAAATTTCTGCAAGGGAAATATCTTTTCTACCATATAAAATTTAAACCATTTCAACACATCTCTTTGCTCATATTTCCCTTTAAATTTTAGGGTTGATTGTTTTTGGCTCACAAACTTGAAATTGGCATTTTTGTAAATTTTTTTTTTTTCGAAATAAACGGAATAAAATTTAATACACTGTTTATTATGCTGTTATACATATATATATTCTATTTTCACCAAATTTAAATTGTTATACATAGTTTTTCCATCTATACCTTATTCAAAACTTAAAATTTTCAAGGTCAAAATATCTACTATTCAATGCAAAATTGCATACTTTTAGGGAGAAAAATATTTTCTTTCCAATTGCTACGGAAAACACTGGACGATTTTATGTGTTTTTATATTAAATCATTTAGAAATGTGTACAATATTATGTCAATTATTGCATAATAAATTAATGTACTAAAATGACTTCAAACTATATTTTATTTCCACTTTTTAAAATATTTTAGTATGTATGTATATACCCTTAAATAGAAGGGTTCAAAAATTTCATATTTTATTTTTTTCTTCCCACATTTTAGATAAAAACTTATTACTTCCATATATAGTCATTCTTATCTCTATCTAATATCGCATCACTTTGAAAAGACGTATTCAAATCCTACTGAAAAATATTTTACTTCCTATATATATTTTTAATATTCTTTCAGACATAAAATACATCTATACTTACATAATATTATATAAGAGAAGATGTTGAAAGTTGGCTATGTCAACTATGAGATATTCAAATAAATTATTGAATTTATGAAATGCGTAAATAGACAGCAGTCACGAATATGGACTCGTCAGTGCAACAAGATTACTTCGTACTAGCTCCTGTTAAGTCTGATATTGCAGATACCACGTATCACTTAACTGCTGTCTAAACTTTGCTTTTTAAATACAGTGCAATTTTCATTTTTTATTATAGTGCGTGGAGCTTACCAGAGAGGCCTATAAAATCTTAATCTACAAAATATTACGTCCATCATTAATAATTACTTTATTCGTTTACCACTTACAAACCAATTTTTAAACTCATTATAAACTATTGTTATACACTAAAAGAAAATGAGCCTTGAGTTATCGCCCGATCATAAGAGCATTCGACAAAAAAACACTAGAAAAGAACCATATTTTTTAACGTTATGAAAGAACTTAAAATTTATAATAATATTTGGAGCCATAGTTAATACTATATAATATAAAAATAAAATTTTTCATGTTTATATCGAAATAGGAGCATGTTATATTATAAATAATATGCGAAAAAGAAAATATTTTTCTGAACATTATGAAATGTAAAGGAAATGGATTTTTATGGGAAGAATGATGATACCGGGAACGAAAACCAGGGAAAGAAGGAATCATTTCAGTAAATAATGGTAATAGCACTATATAAAAGCTTCTTTTTCTTAAATAAAACGTTGTTACCTATATAATAACATATAAAATGATGTAATATGAAAGGAATAACGATCTTCTTCTTCTTGAATATTGTATGATTGAGATATTTATATCTTCCACGGCTGATGACAATGATTTTATGGTGTGCACTTGTGATATGAATAAATGCGGCAGATTTATAGTTGTGAGAATTATTGTGTGTCTTATTGATGGTATGTCATATAAATGTAGCTATTGTAACTTGTATACGTACATTATTTTTTTATCTTCCTATCATATTTTTATTTTAACTTTCTCGTTATTTTAGCATAATATTGTGACGAACTATGCGGTTTTAATATTTTATTTAGTATTTTCTTCTTTTTACTTTTTTTTTCATTTTTCCTTTTTTGTATTTATACATAAAATTTAACTAAACATATATTTTAATATAAGGTGTACAGTTGTATATGAGTATATACATCCATATTGTATCAATGGAATGAAATAAATTATTATTAGAGTATTGTTAGAAAAGGAATATTAGTAAGTCGTTTTATGGTTTGAAAGGATTTAAATATGATCTGCCTATATTTTTATAATGTATATAGCTTTATTTTCTTATACACATAATAATAAAAAGTTATAGAATTTATGTTTTAAGCTTGTATGTAGATTTATATTATGTATATTGTGTATATGTCAAAATTTTATATAGAAATTTTATTTGATATTATATAATATACGAAATTTTGAGGCATAAAAATAAGTTATTTCTCAGTTGAATGAAGCATATTATTGCTATTGTCACTCATAATTTACTTTAAAGGATCATTGATTATCGCGATTTAACATTTGTAATAACATATGAGGGATTAAATATTTTCAGTTGGTGGGTAAGTACTTTGTAGTTTTCATTTTACATAATGAAGGAAATTATATATTTTCATTATTAAGACTTGAAAAATCTTACATATTTTTTACTTTAACCTATTGTTCTGATTTTATTAAATATAATTATATTATTTCCTCTATAATTTCTATACAATATTTTTTAGGATTTGAAAAAAAGGTAATCGAATCCTTTATAATTTGAGCTTCTTTTTATATCGGATTTAACAATTATTGTAAGAGATATTATTAATGTGAGAAATTCAAAAATTTTCTTTATTTTAATGCTTTGAATGCTTTGCAAAATCTTATTTGTTAAAATTTTTTTGTACTTTAATTTAAAAAATTATGAAAATTATTTGAATTGTAAATGATTTGAGTTCAAATGAATAAATTGTTAAAGTCTATATTTTATATATTAGAGAAAAAAGGGATTAATTTCAGTTTTGGTTTACATTTGTTTTTGGGCCGTGAGAATCGTATTAACAATTAGATGAAGTTAGATAAGTAGGGCCCGTAATTTGAGTTACAAATTGTTTTCTTTTAGCAAATTTTCATTATTTAGAACATTTTCAATGACAATGTACTATATAATTTAGTTGTGAATTGATTAGAATTTTTCAATTTTCCGAATTTTCGTTGTATTAGTTGTGAATTATACTCATTTTTTCTAATATTTTTACCATTCTAGTGAAATAAATAACTTCTGTAAGAAAAATTTAACAAAATTTTAAATGCAATTAGCTGTTTATCACAATAACAAGTGTAGCAATAATAGTCGACTTTTAATTTTATTGAGTTTCGTCATCTTCTTGAAAATAAATAAACAGACAACCGAATTAACAAAAATATGTTCTATGTACATACATATGTTTATATGGATACTGAAAGTTTTAAATCTGGAAAATTAATTTTCACGTTTGGTGTTACAGTTTATTCTTTTTTTTTTGTTATGTATATTATTCTTTCTTCTTTTAAAAGTAATTTATCTTTAGAAAGGATAAACTTTTTCACTATAATTTTTTAAACATCTCCGTATCTACTTTCTAAATCAGTGGTGTTACTAGAAAATAAAATTTTTCATGCGTCCTTACACATTGAAATAACTACATATATAATTAATGGAACAAATTATTCAAAAGAAGATTTTTTACATAAAGCTCATTTTTCGTTGATTTGATGCTTTCCTTAGCTTATTTTTATAAAAAATTCACACTAATTGGAAGAAATATTCAGGTTTCAAAAAATTAGTTTACCCTCAAATGACGTTCTGAAGACGTCATTGCTTAAACAATCTTTTTTCTTTAATTTTTTCTTCACGTTTTGAAAATCAATATCATTTTTGCATATACATGCATTCCATTGAACTTAAATCCTTGAATTCATTTTTTTTTTAGTATTTTAACTTGACATGAAAAAAAAATCTGATGTGGTCAGCACATAACCGACCGCATTGTGTATTGTCTAGTTAAGTGAAAGTGTTACAGAATATTAAAAAAATGTCTGTTAAATACTTCTTTCCAATTTTTAGGACATTGGTAAGCTTATAGTTAACATACCTAGAAAAATGTAAATTTGGCTCTTAGTAGAGTTTCGCTTTGTGCTACCCGAATTCCCTGAAATGCTCGTCAGTTAGTTTCGGTAACAACCAGAACTCAAATATCAAATTTCAAGAAATTCCATCAATTTGTTCTGTGGATATGGTGAAAAATGTGAAATCGGCCCGCAAATCAGTTCTCGAGCCCTGATCTTTCCAAAAAAGTTATATGTTCATTGCTTTAATATGAGGAATTCATATATTAAATTTCAATGAAATCGGTTGATTATTTCTCTTTATATACACAAAAGTGTATGTTTGGCACGTAGTAAACGTCTAGTTGCCGATGCCTGATCTTTCCAAAAAATTTACATGTTCATTGTTTTAATACGGGGAATTCATATATTAAATTTCAATGAAATCGGTTGATTATTTCTCTTTATATACACAAAAATGTATATTTGGCCCGTAGTAAACGCCCAGTTGCTGATGTCTGATTTCTTCCAAAAGTTTGGAATTTTTGCGTATGACCGAGCAAAGCTTATATATGAAATTTCAAGTAAATCGGTTGAATACTTTCTTCAAAATGGTGAAAAATGTAAAATCGGCCCGCAAATCCGTTTTCGAGCCCTGATCTTTCCAAAAAATTTATATGTTCATTGTTTTAATACGAGGAGTTCATATATTAAATTTCAATGAAATCGGTTGATTATTTCTCTTTATATACACAAAAATGTATATTTGGCCCGTAGTAAACGTCTAGTTGCCGATGCCTGATTTCTTCCAAAACATACGAATTTTTGCGGACGGTCGAGCTGAGCTTATATATAAAATTTCAAGTAAATCGGTTGAATATTTTCTTCAAAATGTTCAAAAATGTAAAACAGGCCCGCTAAAAAGTGCAGTTCCCGAGGCCTGATATATACCAAAAGTTGATCGATCCGTGCCATGGTGGAAACAAACTTACATATAAAATTTCATCAAAATCGGTTCAGCCGAACTTGAGATACACGCGTGCACACACAGACCGACAGACGGACAGACCGACAGACCGACAGACCGACAGACCGACAGACCGACAGACCGACAGACCGACAGGTTGCTAAAAATAGTTTATTTACACTTCCCTACTATGGAGAAGTACGTTCCCACCGAAAACTCGATATGCAAAATTTGTTGCCATCACATAACCTACCTATTGTTTACACAATACGGTCGGTAAAAAGAATAAAATATTCGGTTTGCCTTTTAAATCAATTTCTGTGCATAACTTTGACATTTTTCACACATTTTTTTGTTTTTTTTTTGAATTGTCTGAATAGACCATTGATTAAACAAGAGGAAACTGTTTGTTTTAACTCGATATTTGGAATATCAAAAGAAATAAGTCTTTTGCATATCTACATAATGGTGTGACATTGGTTTAAATGCAAGAAATGGAATATATTGCTAGGACTAATCTGAAATACAATATCTGAGACAATATGATTTATTTTCATCGAAAACCATTATTTTTTCAAAAGATTTACAGTCGATTTTCGGTTTCTCGAGCATAGCTGTCACAATGTAGTGTTTGAAATTATTTTGTGGGAAATCTCAAATGGGAGTTTTTTATTATCTTTCATTGTTTGAAAATTATGATTGGAAAAATGTAAGACAGCGTTTAAATATCTAAAATTGTCCATGGATTTTGTTTCCATCTCTAATGAGACAAAATCCATGAACAGTATTTGATGTCTAAACACTCATTAAGGCTTATGCTTTATTATTATAGTAAAGCCAACTAATTATGACCAATGTAGGTATTAATATTATGAATAAAAGTATGGCATAAATTTAATTTTTTTAAGATCTCGACTCGGTTGAATGTACTTGTAATATTTGGAAAGAAATTTTACTTGTTTTTTTTTTCATGGTAAATTAACAAAAATCGGGAAAGTTGCACAATGTGAGAATTGCCAATAAAAAGGACAAAAAAACCCAAAAAAACAATCTCCTTAAAAAATTTCATGAAAAGATCTAGTGTTAAATAAAACATTTTTATTAAAAATGTATCAAGAGGTGATTTTTTTTTTTGGAAAACAAAGTATTGTCAAATACTACTTTATCCAATCAACATCTTGCAAATGAATAATATTTTGAAAGTTTTGAATGAAATGCGGCTTATAAATTCAAAAAGATTTTAAGAGAACACAATTTTTTTTTTGGGGTTTTTATTAAAAACTGACCAACTTAATGCATATATTGTGTCTTGAATGAAATGGTTGTTGTAGCTCACAATTTTTTTAGTAGTTTATAAATTTTTTAAATTTAATAGTTTTTATACAAAGACTACAATGAGCTGAACGAATATATTATGCATTCTAATTCGATTTATTTAACATAATTGAACAGTGGAGTTCTCCTCGTTAAATTAATAGAAGCAAGTGATGTTTAATTACGAAAATGTTCTTGGGTAACATGAGGTTTTATGATAAATTTCGAATAGAACTTAAAATTAATATTGATCATGCAATTTTTTGAATAATTCGAAAATATGATGTTATGTTAAAAAATATGTTAAAATATTAATGTACATTAAAATACTGGTCTAGGAGTAACTTTGTTCAACAATTCAAATTATAAATTATTTTAAAATAGGCATCAGTATTTACTCTATTAATTTCATATTTTAATTCAATTTCTCAAATAATTTTAATTGAAACGAAACAATAGTAAAATAGACTAGAAAAAGGATTTGAATCTAAAAATCAGTCAGGAGAGCGTATTATTATTTTTAGCACTTTCCAAAAAAAAATTTGCGAAAAACTGCTCATATTATTAGTTTTATTATTGCTCGCCATCCTTGAAGATAAAAAACTGAATTATTCATATATACATAGATCTTTACTAGAAATTTACTTAATTTCTACTTATCTGCCCCCCCAAACACATTTTCTGCCGCGCGAAATGGCGTTGAAATGAGCCGTTATCTAAATTTGTTTTTTTTTTTTTCTTTGATATCGTTTTTCTTCTAGACCCCAGATTGTAGGAGAATGGAAATAGTAGCTTTTAGACACTAATAAATAGTTAATTTCGTTAGAAGAAAATTTTTTTCCACCTCAAACCCCTCTCAAGTTATCAAGAGTTTTGTAAAATTCGAATTTTCGGCGCCTTATATTTCCGTAAACTTTTTCAAATTTCTATAAAAGTAGAAGGCTAACAGTAACTTCCATGCCAATAAAAAAGTATAATAATTTTTCCTAACTTATGCAATTTACCCCTAAATTCAAGCATTATGCTAACGCTTCTTTAATTTTTTTTTGTTTCATCCTAAAAGTATGCAATTTTTTTAAATATTCATTTATGAATGAAAGTAATTTTACTAATTGTTTTTAATAGCAACATTTTCATTTGTATCAGGGAGAAATTGCTACTTTACAAAATATTGGTCTGATTCAAATTTATTTTAAAATTGTTTCAACTTCAACTCAACCTTTAAATTAACTTTCATATAATTATAACAACCTTGAATTTGTATTTAACAAGTATATAAAAAAGGAAAAACTTTAAAAAAATGAAAATATTTGCTTTTTTTATAATTTCTTTTGAAGATGTTACGATACCGAAAAAAAAAAAACGAAATGAGCTTCAAAAAAGTTCATTTTTTTCTTATAAACTTTTAATACTATTATATTGTATAAGGCTTACCTTTTATAAAACTGTTTATGTACTTAAGTGTTATCAAGAGCATTCAATTCCAATTTATGTCAATATATTTTAATAAAATGTGTGTAGGTATCTGTTTAGTAAAATCGATAAATTTAATTCTGTTTAATAGTATTAACATTATCCGAATTATAATTTGTATTGTACAATATTATATTTTATCATATTATTTCTTCCGTATACACAAGAAGAGTGTTTATTATATAAAATAAATAAATTTACCTTGATCTTATTTATATTTGTACATATGTATGCGCTATAATGTAGGATCTATGAAACCAAAATATTAGTACCTAATACTTTTACACGTTTCTTCATTTTTAATATTAGCAATGACTGGCTGTTATACATGTATATTATTTGATTTGCTGGGTATTATATTTGATAAAATTATATATATAAATATATATTATGTACTTAGTATACCTACTTTATATGCTTTATATTATGTGCCACAATAAACATGATGAAATAAATTTTCTACTGATAAAAAAAAAAGAAATGTTTTCGAATATTTTCATTACCTTTTCTATTATATTTTTTTTCGTCTTAATGATGTAATTTCGGATGAATGTAATTTTTGAAATTGTGATTAATAAATTCTATTTCCATTCATAATATATTCAAATTAAGTAAATATATTTAATTCAAATATATTGAGTAAAGTTATGGTATAAATTATGCTTATAAATTTTTTTAAGAGTCGACCAATTCAGCAAATTAAATAAATTTCAATTTATTTAATACTTAACAAAATTTACTGTTGAATTTGCTCCAATAAAATTTGATTTCGCTTTTGAAGCAAAATTTGCCGCATATATTTTTGAACAATTTTTCGGTTATATAATTCAATATTATTTAGAGAGGGATTTTGCCCTCGATTTTGTTTACAAAATAAGATTTAAAACATAAGTATGAAATTAAGTGATTTTTGTATGTCTACTTACATTTGTGTTGGTGCAGATTATTATATTACGAATGAAAAAAAATTCTTAAAATCATTTTGTTTCATAAGAATTTTGTCGATAATTCCATCATTAGAATTTATTCTTAAATTATCCCAGTTTCTTTTCATACAGAACATTATAGAATAAGTCGTAATAATATTACACAAAAATAACTTTCTCATATCCTAATGTTGATAATTTTAAGATTCCATATAAAAAAATTTTTTTTCTTTATATTTTTAGCCTCCAATTTTTTGATATTTTGGTAAAACATTAATTTGATTAATGACATAAATTTATATGCGGCTTTCTTTTTTTTCTTTCCTTTAACACAATAAAAATGGTCCTGCTTTATAGGATTTTGAGCTTTTCTAAATTATATGAAAAGGTAAAATAACATTAAATGAAGAAAACAAGAAAAAATACTTGATAAATAAATAAAATAAATTATTCTTTATGTGTGTATTGTGTATTCAACAATAAATTCAGAAATATATATGAAAAAAAAAAAATTTGAAAAATAAGAAATTATAAGAATAAAAATGAAACACTTAAAAAACGAATCCATTTTGTGACGCCATTCCATAACACTAACCAAAGATTTCAAGTTGCCTTATTCTTGCATTTAGTTCATCCATTATGGTTATGTACAAAAATTACATAATTTACAATAATAACAAAATATATAAAAAAAAACGACACAATACTCAAAGAATTACCACAAAATGAATCTTGAGTTGTTTTCTAATTCATTAAAAGGCTATAAAAATTTTCAAAAAAGGAAAAAACAACAAAACAATTCCAAGCAAAAAAAAAATCCTTTCTCTCTAGGGAGACAAAGATATTAAAAGCTGCTATAAATGGATGTACGCGCTCTTTTTACATTGTATACGTACTCTTTTTCTTTGTGTGTTTGTTTTTGATTTTTTTTTCTTATAATACAGGGTTAGTTGTAAAACTATAAATGTGTTGATTTCTCTTGTTATTGAAGTGTAAGGAATTCTTTATACGCCATTTTCCAATAACCAACTTTAACATTAATAGGGATTTTATATGCTGACTTCCCCGATTATCACCACAAAAATCCGAAAAGAGGAAAAATTTTTGCATTTTCCGTAACAAAATTAAAGATTATTAATAATATCACATACGTTCTTTTCTAAGAATTAAGACAAAAATTCGATATTAGACAGTAAATTGATGATATTAGAACAATTCGATATTAGTAAACTGATTTTCATACTTTCTCTATGTCAAAACAAAATTTAAGCAACATTCAAATAAACTGGTTTTAAATCTAAAATCAATCCACAAATAGCCCTGCCTGAACTAATTATAAGAAATTTCTCTTTAAAAATATCAATATTTACTTAGAATATAAATATTGAGCACATTATGTAGGTACTAATCTGATTATCTGATAAAATTATACTTTCTTCTTATTATAGTGAAGGCCAAATTTGAATTGCTTTGGTAGGATTGTAGTTATAGGTATTAAGCTCAGATTTACAGCCTTGAATGCAGCTGTAAGTGATATGTAACTTGACTTGACGTGACGTTAAATAATAAGTGAAAATAAAGATGCTTTAGATACCCTGTTTGAGATGGCCTT
This sequence comes from Condylostylus longicornis, assembly GCF_029603195.1. Classification (NCBI taxonomy): domain Eukaryota; kingdom Metazoa; phylum Arthropoda; class Insecta; order Diptera; family Dolichopodidae; genus Condylostylus; species Condylostylus longicornis. The sequence continues at coordinate 2,392,413 of NW_026578068.1, read as the reverse complement.
GTTTTTAACAAAAATTTTTTTTATTTTGCTACTAAACCTAAATGAGAACTCAATTTGTTGTGTTTTAAAATAAAAATACAAAAAAAAACCGAAAAAAAAATATTTTTATTCGCCTTTTTTTTTTGTGGAAATGAAATGACAAAAGCATGTTAATAGTAAACTGATATACAATTACTTATTATATTATACTGTATGAAGTTATACGTATATTGTTTAATGTGCAATATAATTTTGTGTAATGCATACGTGTATAATAATAAAACATGACATTACAATACTTGATGACACGTCATCACCACCTTCTTTAACAGTTAAATAATAAAAGTATTATACTGTATAATAAATTGTATTCTATTTGTAATACTTTATAAACAATATAAAGAATAAATTTTGAACATTTTATGCAATATATTTTTTTGTATGTTAATCAATAATTTGCTATAACTGCTATAAAAATATTATATTGCAAAATATAATAGGTAATTTTTTAGCTAATATTTTGATATATCTAAAAAAATTAAGCTGAACTCTCTAAACTAATACATTTTGTTACATGACAGCTGCAAATAACAAGCAACAAATAATGAAGTTTCAAAGACCTGTTTAGACCGCAACGCATATTTTTGTTAATAATGAGTACTTAATAATATTTTATGTTTAAAACGTTCACTGCCCGAAAATTCTTTAAAATTATCATTAACCGTCTATACTCACACTTATTTTCGTGAAACAATTTTCTCACACTGAGGACTACCAAACCCCAATATTTAATATTGTAAAAATATTAAAAAAACAAAAATTAGTTTAAAATGCATTATATGAACTCAAATAAGAAAAAAATAAAAAAAAGCCTTAATTTGAAAAATTCAATTCTTATATTTTTTTTTGCAGACTGGAGCTAATTTTTTTTGCTTTCTTAAAAAAAATTAGTTTCAACCTTCAATATCAGTCGTGTTTCTTATTCAAATTCATTATTTAATTCATAATTTATGAGAGCAAATAGGTGCTCTGTGTAAATTTCGAATGGCCGAAAATCACAATTTTCACGAGAAGGAAGTTTTCTTCAAAAAATGTTTATTTTTCTTCATAAGTTTCCAATAAAAAAGAAACTAAAATTTAAATCTCTTGCACATTACTCATACAGGGGCCTCTCAGATCCCAAAACGATTTTAAGGCTAATTTTTTAATGCTTTCGCGAAAAGATACTTACCGTTCTTATAATAAAAAAGAAAATTTACATTATGTATACTTCTACAGTTGTTTACACTAACTTTGAAAGAGAATAAATTAAATTCTGTTGAGATCTTCCAGACTACAGGGTGTGTATTCCGGGTAAAACAATGATAATAGATTTGTTAATTTATTTAAGATTTTTTAATGAAAGAATGCAATATGAGCCAAAATTGCTTGGTGTAGGCATTATAAACATATTATTAAATTTAATTCACCACAATTCCTGATTTTCTTATATTTTTTCACTAAAATTTAATAAATTTCTTTAAAATTTAAAAGATATAGAAAATATTAAATAATAAATAGAACTTACCTTCCTAAATATAAAATAGTTAAAAATTTTAAGAAGATTAAAAAAAAAGAAAATTTTAAAATGAAAAAAAAATTTCATATTTTCAACATTTTCAACAATGAATTCAAATAATTTTCAAATGATTTTATATAATGGAGGAATTTTTAAATTTCACATTTTAATGTCTGCTCAAGTGAAACTCATTTCCTTGATTTATTAAATTCTGGAAAAAAAATGAAAAACCTAGAGCAAAAACAGAATAAATAAAAAAAAATCATCTTTATTTTTTTATAGTTTTTTTTTTTTTTTTTTGTGAAACAGAAATTATGAAATCAAAATATAATAAGATAAAAATTTTTTATGGCATATCGTTATTCATTTTTTATATTTTTATAAATTAAAAATGAATAGAGTCTATCAATCTTTTAGATAAAAATATGGAATGAAATATTTAAGTTTTTATTGTTTACCAAAAAAAAAAAACAAGAAAAATAAATTAAATAAAACAACAAAAAAAAAAAGTAATCAAGTCTAATGGGAAAAACCATGTTCCCATTTTAGGATTTCAAAAGTTGTTTAATAAAATTTATATTTAGAGTGAAGACCAGCCTACATGAAATGTAAATAATAAATAGGACTACACAGTTTATGTGACGAGACATAAAAATTAGTTTCATTAATAAAAATAGTCATAGTAAATCACTACTAATTTTTCAATTGCCTATACAAACAGAAAACTGAAACCCAAACATCGCCTTAATTAATTTGATTAAAATAATAAAAAAAAACAAATGTTGTATGTTTTCAGAAAATTTCTAGGTTTATGATTACAAATTGATATTATATCTCCTTCAACTAAGTATAATAAAACTAGTATGTCATATTTTCAGGCTCAATATTTAAGATTTCTACAAAAGCCTTTGCTCTAAAATAATAAAATTGCTAAGTAAATGTAGTTCTTAAAATTCGAAATAATGATTATAACAGCTATAACAGCTAAATTTTCGTATAATTGAGAATAACTTTTTGAACTAACCATATACTTAATTACTATATTTATTCTATTTTGGATATAGACAATTAAGTTATTAAAGTCACAAAAAATTTTTCTATTTTGGCTTAGATATAGAACAGGATATTCAATTAAATTCTTAAAAATTTTTCGCATCTTACTTTAAAAATATTATCTATTACGAGTAATCCAAAAATATTGTTCTATAAATCTCTTCAAATTTTATTTAAGTAAGAAATTTCAATAAAATTTTTAAATGAAGCTTCAAAATCAGTTTAAAATTTATGCTTATTATTTTGAATAAATTCAATATTTTTCATATTCAATATTTTTTAATTAATATTCAAAATTGATTTTTGTAAATAAAACAATAGCAACATATCTATCTATATATACAATTAATTATATAGATTATAAGAATTTCGTAAAAATTTGGCGACAACAATAAATTATACAAAATTTTATATGAAAATCACTTGAACGATTTTGTTTACTTATTATTGTAAAAGAAAAACAATAAATAAAATTCGTGCAGTATGAAATTTTACGCATTTGTTCACACTGTTATAAAATTGAATAAAGCGAAAAACAAAATTTTTCTCAGTATTAATTTGTTGACATAGTATCTATGTACATATGTATACATGATATTGCTTGTAAAGCGATAATGAAACATTTGTCCATTGAACTCACGTGTATTGTGGTTCAATGAGCTAAATGAAAAATTAAAATAATTTTTAAATTATATTTAAGTATAACAACGTTATATTTTTTGTTCAATGAGAAGAAACCCTTAAAAAAATTAAATTTTATAATTTTATAATGTATATTTGTTTACTAACTTCGATGTATAGTAGATAACGTCCTTTTCGTTTTGTTAAAGATAGCATTTATTGTTTTTGATAGATTCGAGTTAACATTTTATAGATTGATAGATACAAGTTATACTGCTATAATGTAGTACATTATAAAAGGAATAATAAATTATTTAATTTTCAACTTGACAATGAAATGTTATGTAGCTACCTTGGAAAACGGGTAGCAAGACTAATTTTAAAAAATTTATCGAAAGTAATTGTATAAAATTATTTTGACATACTTAGTATATTAATGTAGTATTTTATTCTAAGCACCATACTGAAGTCAATATCAGAATAGAATATTTCACTTCAAATGAGCAAAATAAAGTAGCATATCTCAAAAAAATAACAATAAATTTTCAATATTCAATTTAGCAATATTCAATTTTAATGAGACTATCTACTTTTTAAGCAGTATTTATGCATAAATTACAATCAATGAAGCGCTATACATAATATTTTAGCAATATTGCCACACTATAATCTTAAATTACAATTTTTAAATTAACTAACTCATAAATACCAAACATTCTTATATTTACTTTAAAATTTCTGTTTTCAAAGAAGTGTCGATAATATTTTGTTAATAGCAATGTTTACTGCTTTTATGTACCTTTAAAAGTGCACAATTATTTCATCTTCATTTATATATGTACCTATTTTCAGATATAATAACACTGTACTGTGTACATATATAATATTTTATGTATACATTACAATTTACGTATATAATTTGTTTAAAGTATCACTCTTTAAGGCTCCAGATGATGTTTATCAGTAAATTTTTAGTAGTGATAGTTGTGATGCTGTTACATTCTATTATATAACTTTTAGTTTAATTAATTTCTTTTCTGTGGTTGAATTGTTGTCTGTTCAGTGGTATTACATAATGGTTAAAAATTTTTTCTTATGATTTTGTGTATCCGTCAACCAATATAATACAATAAAATCACGTTCAAATTTGTATGTATATATATGTGTTTATATAAAATACGTAATTATAGGTGTTGATATAATTTGTTCCCTGTATACAAAATAATATCACCTTTATAGCGTTTAGAAATAAGTTTTCTCTCAATTTAATACTAAAAATAAAGTTGCCACTTTTTTTGAAAATTTTAGGAGGACATATCTCTAAAAAAAAGGTGGGAATAATTCAAATGATTGATATAGATAAAAATTTAATGTCCAGTACATTGCTTGCGAATTCTGCGATTTCAAAAAAAATTTTTAAAATTATATTGAAATTAGAAAATAATTATTTCGAGAAATTGTTGAATTATGATAGTCTGAACTTGTTTGTACTGCTATAATGAAAAATTTTATAAATAAAAAAAAAGTCATCTCTTAATTTCTAGATTTAGAAAGACCGGAAACATCTTCGATGACAATGTTATTTGTAAATGTGTTATACAATTGTATATGGAATTTATAGTTTACTTGTGTTACAGACGGTAACTTTATAAACCTAGCGCTATCTTTACAACTATCATTTTAAATATGTTTGCATGCTAGTTCATATAAAATTATAATAGTTTAAAAATAATTATTATATACTTTTCGAATGCTTGTTATTCAATTCTGTATACACATGCCATGTACATTACAAAATTATTTCAGACAATTAAGGTAAACAAATTGACATTTTGACGGAAAGTTTTTACGGTGCGCAGAATATATTGTTTATTTCTACGTCTATACGTCTATTATTACTTATGTCTATAATACGTTAAAAAAATTTATACGGGCACGTTTTAGTATTTATTGTAATTGAAGAAAAACTTTTTATACATCTAGTTAGTTACCATTACATTGTTATTGACAAAATTTACAAGTTCTTAATATTATATTTTATTAAAGAAATAATTTTGTTTAAGGCAAAAATGTAAGTTTAATATGAAAAGTAGTAATACATAGTTTTAAATTAACAATTTAAAATTTAATTTAAAAAAGTTTTCGTTATTTAAAATTTGGCTGTTTGTATTTCTTCTTAAGAATTCTACAAAAAATTTTGAACAAAAAATGTTAACGAAATTATTCACTTTAATTTTTTTTTATATTTTAAATAATTTTTAGCCAAACGAAACTCATTTTTGAGTATAATAGTAATTTTTTAACCCTCTGCATCAATCAGTTTTACTTAATTTAAAAAATAAATTACAAAAATTAAAATGGCAAATTCTTCATTATTTAGATTTTAATAAAAAATTTCAAACCTTTTTAAATTATGATTGTATTAAATTACTGCAAACAATATTAATTATGGTCATATTTAATATAAAATTTTTACATTTTCCGAGAACTTTTATATTTCCTTGAACTCTATTTTATATAAAATCGGAATTTTTTTCGATACTTAGAATTTAAATTCTATTACAGATAAAGCAATTTAATTAAAAACGAGAAAAAAAGTAGAGTTGACTTTGTCAACTCTGTGATACCCGTACGAATTTGTTGTCCTATGTGCGAATAACTAATGTGCCATAACTAACTATGGGGCAGACTATGACTTTAAGTTGCCGTATTACCATATTAATTTATGCAAAATTTCAGTACTATGTGTTTTTCAAAATACTGGTTGTGCCAAACTACTATTGAAGTTGTATGGCAGCTACCAGAAAGAGCCAAGAAATTTTAGCGAATTTTATCAAGCACATCGGCCCTACTAATATATTCACTTGTGTGAAATCTCAATATCACAGCTTTTATAGTTTCTGAGATATAGCCAAATAACTTTTGAAGTTGTATGGCAGGTACCAGAAGGAGCCAAGTAATTTCAACGACTTTTATGAGACACATTGGCCCTACTAATATATTCGTTCGTGTGAAATTTCAATACCATAGCTTTAATAGTTTCTGAAATATAGTCAAATAACTTTTGAAGTTGTATGGCAGCTACCAGAAGGAGCCAAGTTATTTCAACTACTTTTATCAAGCACATCGGCCCTACTAATATATTCACTTGTATGAAATCTCAATATCACAGCTTTTATAGTTTCTGAGATATAGCCAAATAACTTTTGAAGTTGTATGGCAGGTACCAGAAGGAGCCAAGTGATTTCAACAACTTTTATGAGACACATTGGCCCTATTAATATATTCATTTGTGTGAAATTTCAATACCACAACTTTTATAGTTTCTGAGGTATAGCCAAATAAATTTTGAAGTTGTAGGGCAGCTACCCGAACCGGTACCCCAATCACGTCCAATTTAAATAGGGTTCTGGCACTTACTACAATAAATCATTTGTGAAAATTTGGTGAACTTAGCTCAATTAGTTTTTGAGTTATAGTTCGGACGGACGGACGGACGGACGGACGGACGGACGGACGGACGGACGGACGGACAGACAAAGCTAAATCAACTCAGAATTTGACGCTGATCAAAAACATACACTTGAGTCTATATCTAACACCGTTATTTCTTAGCGTTACAAACGGTAAGGCAAATTTAGTATACCCTTCGAACATACGTTCGTATGGGTATAATAATTGGCATTTTGAATCTTAATTTTCTTGCTAAAGTATAAAATCTTTCACTGGAATTTACTTGAAATTTCTAGAAACAAAAATTAAGTGTAAGAATGTTAGTTAATATTTTATTGAGTTCGGAAACCATATCAGATTTCAAATTTTTTTATTAAAATTTCCGAAAACTTGAAAATATTGTGGTATTTTTCTAAGAGTTTAATAATGCTTGTGGAATAAGAAAAAAAATAAATTATATTTATATAAATTTCTAAAAAATATTATAAAAATTTATAAATTAAAAATTATTTTTAAGGAGCAGGAATTTCAAAGAATAAATTCATATTTTAATTGGGTGAGCCTTTTTACAAGTTTAGGACAAAACATAGCAAAAATATTGGAAAAACGAGAAAAAAAATAGAGTTGACCTTGTCAACTCTATGATACCCGTACGAATTTGTTATCCTATGTGCGAATAACTAATGTGCCATAACTAACTATGGGGCAGACTATGACTTTAAGTTGCCGTATTACCATATTAATTTATGCAAAATTTCAGTACTATGTGTTATTCAAAATACTGGTTGTGCCAAACTACTATTGATGTTGTATAGCAGCTATCAGAAAGAGCCAAGAAATTTTAGCGAATTTTATCAAGCACATCGGCCCTACTAATATATTCACTTGTGTGAAATCTCAATATCACAACTTTTATAGTTTCTGAGATATAGCCAAATAACTTTTGAAGTTGTATGGCAGGTACCAGAAGGAGCCAAGTAATTTCAACGACTTTTCTATGACACATTGGCCCTACTAATATATTCGTTTGTATGAAATTTCAATACCATAACTTTTATAGTTTCTGAGATATAGCCAAATAAATTTTGAAGTTGTATGGCAGCTACCCGAACCGGTACCCCGATCATGTCCAATTTAAACAGGGTTCTGGCACTTACTACAATAAATCATTTGTGAAAATTTGGTGTACTTAGCTCAATTAGTTTTTGAGTTATCGTTCGGACGGACGGACGGACGGACGGACAGACGGACAGACAAAGCTAAATCAACTCAGAATTTGACGCTGATCAAAAACATACACTTGAGTCTATATCTAACACCGTTATTTCTCAGCGTTAAAAACGGTAAGGCAAATTTAGTATACCCTTCGAACATACGTTCGTACGGGTATAATTATAAGAAAGGATTTTAAAAACAAAATTTCCAAGAAAATATTTGAAAACTGGAATTCATTTTTTAAAAAAAATATTATGTATAATAAAAAGGCAAGAGACTTTAATGGTCTGCACTCTTGGTTTTCTATTTTACAAATTATGTCTATCGGCAAAAGGATTTCTCACTGCAAGGATAATTTTACTCAAGTAGCTCAAATTTTTTGATCAATTTTATGTTTTTTAGAATACAATCTATTTTTTAATGTATTATTCAATTTTAGGTACCGCCGAAATATAATATGCATGAGAAATGCAATCACTTGTATTAATTTACTAGTTATTTCGTATAAAAACTGTAACTTCATTAATTGTTCAATACGTTTTATGATTTGTAATAATTTTTCATTTAAAATTAAAGATTAGAACTTGATAACTTTGTGAAAAACAAAGTTTTTTTTATTACTAGTTTTTCTATGGCATATTTTTGAGGGGATAGTGCAAATAAAGAGAAATCAATTAGACATTGCTTCAAAACAAAACTAATTTGTACGTAAATTGTATAAATCTTACTCACTATGATATTTGTATATTTTAAACAAAGTGTTGAAAAAAAAAAATAAAAATGGTTTCCTAACCATATTCTTTTTAGCACTTTTCCAAAAATTTTTTGAAAAAAAGTGCTTATTAGTTTCACTCTGTCCGTCCGTCCGTCCGTCGGTCCGTGTGTCTGTTTACAAAACTTCTACATTCTTAAAGATAGAAAGCTGAAATTTAATACGTACATAGATCTTTACTAGAAACTTATTTTCGTAGAACAAAATTTTTACCTATCTCCCCCCCTCTAGAAGTTATACCCCCGCAAAGCACTAAAAATGGCCTATTTTAACTATTTGTTGCAATGAAACCATAAGCATTTTTAAAATTTTGCAAACGCAGAAAGGCAGTGGCTTGCTTCCCCTACCGCGGTATGCTATAGTTAAACTTTAGAAAAACAAAATGGCCGTTCAAATTTACCGTTATCTAAAGTCCTTTTTTTCCAAATTTTTGATGTCATTTTTCTTCTAAACTCCAGCCTGTAGAAGCTTGAAATTTTAGGGGCTTTTAGACATTAACAAGTAGTTCATTTCGTTAGAAGAAAATTTTTTTCCATCTCCACCCCCTCTCAAGTTATGGCCTCTTGAAATTTGTAAAATTTGCATTTTTGACACCTTATATTTCTGAAACCGCAAGTTTTTTCAAATTTCTATAAACGCAAAAAGTTAACGGTAAATTCCATGACATTAAAAAATATAATTATTTTTCTTAACTCACACAATTAACCCTTAAAATCGAGCATTATGTTAACCCCTGTTTATATTAAATTTTGCTTTATTTGAAAGACTGCATAAATGGTTCATCCTAAATATATGCAATCCTAGAAATAGTTTCGTTTATAAATGAAAATAATTTTAATAGTGTGGTGGATATACATAGACTGTTTTTAAAAGCAGTATTTTCACTTGTTGAAGGGAAAAGTGCTACAATACAAACCATTGGTTTGACCCAACTTTATTTCAACTCATATTTCAACTAAAGTCAAACTTAATTTATTTATCGATAAACAAAAAAAATTTAATTAAATTTATAACTTAATAAAATAACAAAAGGAAATTAAATATATTAGAAAATGAAGTCAAAGAAAATAACTATAATTGTATACAAAATATAAAAAAAAAAATATTACAAGTGTAATATAATGATCAAGGACAACAATAACCTTCCTTATATTTAATACACAAATTAGTTAAAACAAGAAAATAAAGAGAAAAATGAAAATTTTTGATTTATGCATGATTAGGATTCGATTCATTCCCGACAACAAATATAGAAATCTAATAAATCATCATGATTTTTCCTATCTCAATACAATTTTTTCTCCATTTATTTTTTTCTATCTTTTATTTATTTCATTACATCTTCTGTTTGGCTATGCCTAAATTCACAATTCTGCATAGCTTAAAGACACTGATTGAATAGGAAAAACTAATACTAATAAGCAGTATACAATTTACAATTTATATACATAATATTATTATTTTGTATTAATATTAATAAAATTACATTTCTATTAGTGAGAAGAGGAGTTTATGTATTGAAATTTACATAAACATTTAAACATACATACATACATATGTGTGAAGATGAATAACATTACAACATTCTCCTAGAAGGAAACAAAATGAAAGAAGAAAAAAAATCTTTTTAAAGGCTTAAATTTCGATTCCTTATTTTATTTAGAATGACCACATGATTCAACAAAAAATTATTCTTTGGCATATTCTCATTTTGTATTTACTTTGTAAAATTTTTTTATCCTTATAAAGAAGAAATATTATCAGTAGGTTATACGCCACACTCTTGTTGTATCTATGTATTTTTATATGTATGCGTATTCATAGATTTTGTAACTATCTACACATTATTCCTTGGTTTTATTATTATTCTACTTTTTTTTCTTTTTGGTTTTTGCTTTCTTTTCATCAATCTATATCACTTCTTAATTTGATTAGGAAAAATATTACAATTAATTTTAGTAGAACAAAATTTGAAAAGCAAAAACAAAATAATTTGATTTAAGAAAGAAAAAATTTATTTAATGTTTCTAATTAAAATTTACGCAATATGGACAATAGGATCAGTGTCTGGTCTTAAAGAAAAATAAAAAAAAATTGAAAAAAAAAAACAGAATGGAAGAAATTTTGTGCTATTTGAAGGATATTTAAACATTATTATTCATCGGACCAGTTCAAAAAATTGAGGAAGACCTAAGACAATCACATGAAAGATCATACATCAACAATTCAAACATAATATAAAATATAAAATGTGACACGATTGAGTGAGAATAACTGTTATTATTGAAGCATAGCTGTTCTTAATTTGAGGTAGGCTAGTAAATTTTTAGAATATTTTAATCTAGTAAGTTATTATTATGGTGCCAAGCATAGCGTTGTTAAATTCCGAAATGTTTTAAAAATTTTAAATAAAATAAAGGTAAATGTTTTGAAGGATTCACTTATTTTGATGAATTGAATAGATAAGAAAACTTAAAGAGAATCTCGATTTTAAATTGAAAAACCCTGATTGCGCTTTTATTGTATACCTTATAATTTTACACAATTCCTGGAGAATATTATAGAAGATCTCTAATAAGGTGCAAAAATAAGAAATTGGAATTTGATAACAAATTAATTATTCTTTAATTAGCATGTGAAGTAGAGATGTGCGGTGAATTAATATTTTGTGTGGTGAATAACAATATTTTGAATGTAATTACTTTCCTATTTAACTTACATAATATATTACTATATACAATTAAATATAATATATGGAAAATAGCCTAGAGTTAGAGTTTTCCTATACAAAATGATTACAACAACAAAAAGGAATTTTTTTTTTCCTGTGTAAAATTTCCTGGCAAAAATAAATTAATGATACAAGATGAATCTTTTTCAAAGTTTTAATTAAATTTTTTCTCCTATATAATATGTTGTTTCCCTCTTTTATATCTTATTGCTTAAACATACATATAACATCCCTTCTACACATATATCTAGAAAAATATATTAGAATGTTAAGTAATTTACATAAAATATTGTATATAATAATAAATATCTGTATTAGGTACATACTCGTATGTTCAAAGATAAAGGAATGTTAACAATTATTTTTTGTATAAAGATAGTATGGCAGTTAAAGGGTCCGAAAGAATTTTTCATACTAATTACAATGTGGTGCTGTATTGCCATCATAATACTATATTCTACAAACAATGATATTGTTTGAAGAAACAGGATAATAATAATAGTAAAAGTAAGCACATGACGTATTATATTAAAAAAGGTAACTGTTATAATGTACTGGGAATAATTCTGTGGTTTTTAAAAAATAAGTTTTATCATGTTTCAAGCTTATAATATACTAAGAAGTATATTAAGCTCGAAGGTCAAATATAATAATGATAGAGGACAAAAGTAAGCACAAGAAGGTATTTATATTTTGAACAATATAATGCGAACTATAAAAAAAAAAATTTTTAAATTTCATCGGCTCCAAATTCACAAAAGTGTGTGCAACACAAAATCAAAATTTTCAGCTGAATTAGAGTCTAGCACATTCAAATATTGTTCTGGTAAAAACAGAACTAAAATTTTAAATTTAAATGTTTGTATGTTGTCATAATAATAAATTTATTTTGCTACAGCCTATTATGGCATATTGGCAGAATCTGTGAATTCCCAGTGATCACAAAAAACACTTAAAATCGCTCTATCTCTTCTAGTTTAGCCAGAAAACGCGTTTAAAGTTTTGCAAAAGATTTTTTTAAATATCTCCAAAAATATTTTTACTGCAGCCTATTATCATATATTGGCAAAATCTGTGGCTTCCCAGTGATCACAAAAAACACTTAAAATCGCTCTATCTCTCCTAGTTTAGTCAGAAAACGCGTTTAAAGTTTTGCAGAAGATTTTTTTAAATATCTCCAAAAATATTTTTGCTACAGCCTATTTTCGCATATTGGCAGAGTCTGTGGATTCCCAGCGATCACAAAAAACACTTAAAATCGCTCTATCTCTTCTAGTTTAGCCAGAAAACGCGTTTAAAGTTTTGCAAAAGATTTTTTTAAATATCTCCAAAAATATTTTTACTGCAGCCTATTACCGCATATTGGCAGAGTCTGTGGATTCCCAGCGATAACAAAAAACACTTAAAATCGCTCTATCTCTTCTAGTTAAGCCAGAAAACGCGTTTAAAGTTTTGCAAAAGATTTTTTTAAATATCTCCAAAAATAATTTTACTATAGCCTATTATCGCATATTGGGAGAATCTGTGAATTCCCAGTGATCACAAAAAACACTTAAAATCGCACTATCTCTTGTAGTTTAGCCAGAAAATACGTTTAAAGTTTTGCAAAAGATTTATTTAAATTTTATTATAGCATATTGGTTTCCACGAACTGTAAAAATTGTAATAATTGTATGGCAGCTAACAGAACGAGCCCAGAAATTTTAACGATTTTCATCAAACACACCAGCCCTACTTTTATATTTACTTGCGCGAAATTCAATATCACAGCTTTTACAGTTTTTGAGTATCACAGCTTTTATAGTCAAGTACATTTCAACATCGACTTTTGTCAAGAACATTGGCTCTATTAAGTTTACTTGTACGAAATTTTAATTCCACAACTTTCATAGTTTCTAAGATATAGACAAATAAATTTTGAAATTGTATGGCAACTTCCTGAGCTAGTACCTGGATCATGTCCAATTTAAGTAAGGTTCTGGCACTTACTACAATAAATCATTTGTGAAAATTTGGTGAACTTAGCTCAATTAGTTTTTGAGTTATCGTTGGAACGGCAGACAAAACTAAATCGACTCAGAATTCGACGCTGATCAAAAACATATACTTGAATCTATGTCTCAGATCATTATTTCTTGGCGTTACAAACGGTAAGGCAAATTTAGAATATCCTTCGAACATACGTTCGTACGGCTATAAAAAAATGTTCACAACAAAGTAATTTAAATAATAAAATTTAAATAATAAAAGAGAATTTTTCGATTTTTGATTGTCATTCTGCTGATTATGTTTTTGAGTGACAATGGAAGTAATAAGCATTAGTTTTGGATAATAAAACATAACATTAATAAAATTTGAGAAAACAATTTTAAACAATGGAAAATATTTTATTAAATCTAAACTCCAAATATTAGGAGTATAAAGGGGGTTTTAACGAAAGTTTTGGTTAATACACTTTTTTCTTTTATATGAATTTTCAAAAATGTAAACTGGAAATTGTTCAGCCATCAAAAATTCAAATTGACCCCAAGTTTTCATTTAAAAAAAAAAAATATTTTACAGTCAAATTATTGACCTAAACAAAATTATTGTGATTTCTAAAATTTTATAACTTCAGAGTAGAATTGAAGAGTATTTTATTGTAGAATAATAGTTTTGCAAACCAAAGACTGTGAATAAGGCTAAAAAGGTATTAAAATTACTCAAAATAAAAAAAATTTATAGCAAAACTATTAGTATATTCGTAAACTTTTTTCTTCCATAAAATTTAATTCAATGCTTTTTAATTTTTGTTTGATTTATAATTAAAATAACAGGCGTTGTTTGTCAAACAAAGTATTTTTATTTTAATTGTAATTTTTGAAAAAGTTAAATTCTAAAATTATGAACCTCCTCCTAGCATAGGGGTCCAAAATTATTATAAAATAATATACGTGTATACAAAAGAATTAATTGTAGCTATTTTTGTTGTAGAAAGGAAATGAATCGGGATATTAAATTCAAAAAAATTTTCTTTTATTATAAATGAAGTTTAAGGCTACACAGCTAAACAGGACAGCATAATTTACAGCAACGAACGAAACTGCAAACCAAAAAATCTATATCATTTATATAAAAACTTAAAAAATCAAAAAAATTTCGCAAAACACAATTTCTTTTACTCAAAAAAATTTATTTTTCTCTAAAAAATATTTCCACAACCAGCTATAAATTACTTCACTAAACTAAAAAAAAAATCTATTTTTAGTACAAAAATAGATTTTTATAAAATTAATTTTTTCTTCTTTAAATCATGCTCCCATAGCTACTGAGTGCTTACAACAAATTTTAAAACTAGAACAAAATATTTTCAATACCAGACACAAAACAAAAAAAAATATTCTCAATAGCATAGAAATAAAAAATATTGATTGACCTCGAATGTCCTTGAATTAACAAATATGGTAATTTTGATTTTGAAATTGCCATAGACGCGTTTATACAATGTAAAAGAATTCCATTTTGTGTAATTTTTTTTTAAATTAATACCACAAAATAAATTTTTTTTACATACATGGCATAATTTTCATACCATCACAATAAAATATAAACGATTAATTATTATTCTGTACTCGAAATGTACAAAACCTTTAATTCTAGAAAAATTTAAAGGTAAAATATTTAAACATTTCAAGGATCTATAAAAACAGGTTGAAAAAATAAAAAAAAAAAATTAACATAAAAAAAAACCGATTTTTTTACAAACGATTTCAAAGTTTTTTTATATTTTATTTTTTTTTATAAAAATACTAGGTCTTTTTGTACTTACCAATATGTATGTTGTATTGTATGTTGTATTGTATGTTATATTAAATCAAAGGATTGACTTACATAAATTGAGTATTTTTATGCTCTTTAACATACATTTATTTGCCAACTGAATTTTTATAATGAAAATATTCAAAAAAAAAATATTATTCCTTTCTACCTTTAATATGCGTTCATGTTTGCAAAATAAGCCACAGTTAATACACGAGTATTATAAAAGTACTCATATATCATATAAAAAAATACAGTTTGCGTTGAAAAATCCAGTTGAATAACCCTGACTTAATTTTTATATATGAGCAAACTTTTTTCAATATTAAATAAAATAAGAGAATTACTATATGAAATTAGAAGAGTTTTTGTATTGCTCTATTCAAAGAATTTATTTACAGTAAATAGACCAAGTGATTGCGGTTTTATAACATTTCATTTAATTTCCTCTCAATTATGAAAGCAGAACATCATCCCAATCCAAAAATAAATTCATTATTGTGTTAAATGCGCATTTTGTGCTCACACATTTCTTAAATTTTTACCTACATAATTCAATTCTTTTAATTTCCTGTAAGTAAAAATAAAATTTTATTAAAACACAGATAAATAATTTATGCAAAAATTAATATTAATGTCACACATTAAAAAAATATCAAAATTTTAAGCATTTACCATAAATTTATAAAAAACTAATTAAAACGTTCATATCTTTAGAATAGCTCTTGGTTTAGATTATATTTCCATTGGCAAAAAAAAACGAAGTTTATTTAAAAAAATTTAAAATTTCTAAATTTTGAAAATGACTTGAATGTCCTTTAATGGTTCAAAAATTTAATTTCCTTTAATAATTTTATTTAACATTTTTATTTGGAATTTTTTTCAAATAAAATAAAAAATTTTATTTTCTAAATTTGTGCAATTCTTTTAAGTGAATTATCACTATTATACAGTGAGGTACGTGATCATTTTAAGTATGTTTATTGTGTAAATAGAATATTTAAATTCTCAAAAATTTTATATTGAAATTTTTTATTTTAGAAGATAAAAGACTGTCAGTCTGTTATTTAAAATGTTTAGAGAGAGTTCTTTATAGCACAAATCAAATAATCTTAATATCTACTTTATTCTATAAATTCACGAGCCTTATAAATTCACGAATTAAAAGCAAAAATTAAATAAAAAAATGTTACAAACCCTGTGAAAAAATTAAGTAAATACAGTTTCGATTTATTCGTGATCGGCACTTATACAAAATCAGCAATAGCCACAATAGTAGCCATAATATTTACTTTGAAGGTAATAATAAATATTTTATATAAGCCTGTAAATTCTAAATTTGAATGGAAAATTTTTGATATTTTTCACTTTCATATTTATAATAACAATAATGTATTCGAAACAATTATATTATTATGGTACAATCACAATTAAAAAAAACCCAACAAGAAATTGGTTTAACATTTTATTGTTCAGTAAAGTAAAGTTCTAGTTTTTAATATTCTTATATAATTTTTCTTAAAACATAATATTATTATACCTAGCCATTTAAGCTACAGTTTAGATATTTTAACAATAAATTTAATTTTATTTATTTTTAATAAAATATTAAAATTAATATTCTGTATATAACTTGTAAGCTATTAAAATTTGTCTAACACTATTGTTCATTTTATACAAATTGCATAAACGATACCTTGATCCTATTTTTTCTTATATGTACATTAATATGTATGAATTTTTCTAATAAACACAGCAATTATTGTATATTGTTTATTTAATCTTCATTTAACTATATAATAATATACGTGTACGTAATTGCTATTATGCCCACTCAAATCTGATAAAAGCTCCGTGCTAGTTTCTAATATAACAAGCTTAACAATAATAATAAAATAAGATGTAGATTATAAAACTTATTTAAATAATAAAATAAACCACAAAAAAAATTATTTTTATGTTTTATAAATGACTTGTTCTTTTTTTTCTTGTATTTGTACAAATATGCAGAAAGAGATTTCATTCTACATACATAATATTGTGCTGTTTAATAGTCATAAAATATTACATGTGTATATTATGCCCATAATGTATAAATTCGTGCACATAAATATTGTATGTAGGTGAGCACCATATTATGGGTAACACCAAAAAAAAAAAAAAACAAATTCTATTTTTAAGGATATTAAAGACAGTAAAAATATTTTCCTTAAAATAAAAAATAAAAAGAAAAACGAATATTAAATGAATGTGATAAAAAAATAGGTGAACATGAACATTTAAAATGAAAAAAGAACAACACCCAAAAATAAGAAACATATGTAAATAAAAATAGCAAAAAGAGATTGAGAAAAAAACGAGAAAAAAAATAGAGTTGACCTTGTCAACTCTGTGATACCCGTATGAATTTGTTATCCTATGTGCGAATAAAAATGCCATAATTGACTATGGAACAGACTATGACTTTAAGTTGCCGTATTACCATATTAATTTATGCAAAATTTCAGTACAATATGTTTAAATAGGGTTCTGGCGCTTACTACAATAAATTTTTTTTTTAAAAATTGGGTGAACTTAGCTCAATTAGTTTTTGAGTTATCGTTGGGACGGACGGACGGACAGACAAAGCTAAATCAACTCAGAATTTGACGCTGATCAAAAACATACACTTAAGTCTATATCTAAGACCGTTATTTCTTAGCGTTACAAACGGTAAGGCAAATTTAGTATACCTTTCGAACATACGTTCGTACGTGTACAAAAATCAAGCAATTCTTAAAATAAAAAATAAAAAATAACAGAATAACAATATGAATCTTTAATACACCTGTATTTGCTCAGCACCAGAGATGTAAACTTAAAATATAAGAGGCTATAGAAAAATCATACAAAAAAATAAAATAAAAATCTAAAATATTCTAATATTCATAAAGTGATATTTTTTATAATATTATTATGGTTATGATATAGTTTAACATTTTAAGGAAATTGACTTCATACATTATTATTATTATTACTCGTATAATGGATTCATATAATAAGAATCAGAGGTTATAGATTTAAGTTTATTTAAACAATACTTAGGTACACGGTGAATATTACATTGAGTTTGACAAAAATATTTTAATATACAAATGAATGTAAAATGAAATTTTAAAATATTTCGTGGGTAAAATATTATTTTCGTCGCCTAAAAATAGGCAAAATTTACTTATAATGCAATTAGCGTTTCACATTCTAAAATAAAATAATGTAAAGTATTTTTTTGATTTTGATTCTTAAATAAAGTTTTACTTCAGCTTATACAGCATGATATTTTTATAGATTTTAATTATTGGTGATAGCATAATGTAATAATAATACTATGAGATTTTTAGCGTATAATTGTTTGGAATTTAATATAAAGATTCAATTAAGTTCTAGGTAGTACGGTAAGGCTAATATGAATATATAATTTATGTACTTGGTTTAATCAATATAATTGTATCTTATGAAAATAATTGTTTCACCTCCAACATTTCTTTTAACACTTTCTCATTCCTCAAACTAATATACTAAAATAAAATTATAATTTTTTACTATTATTATAATTAATTTATTGAAAATATTTTGGTTATTGAAATGTTAGAGCTTGTAAGTTAAAAATAACAAATTGAAATTTCTTCATACAACTGCAGAACACATGAATTACGTAATCGAAGGAATGCATTTTCCTCCTCGAACTGGAGTCATTCCTTTGCCGATGTCATCCATTCTGTTTTGCAAATGTATGAAGAAATTTTCATTTGTTATTCTTATAAGAATCAATAAAGAATAAGAACAAAAAATTATGAACAATTACACGTTGTATTGATAACTAGTAATATACTTATAAGTTAATTGAATTTATGTATAACAGTGACAATTACATTAATTTATGTTATTTTTAATTTTAATTGCCATCGAAAATTCAAGAACGAATTTGTGTCAAAATACAGTGAAAAGAGGAGTAAACTAAGTATTTTGAAAATATAGATCAATTTTTTAGGCCGTTACAGCTATTGAACATAATAACTCATTTTTGTAAAAAATGTTGGATAGGCCACAAATGTACTGAGTGCCTCAATATTGAATTACAAAATGCTCAAAAAAGGTTATATAATGCACCTATTGAATTTCTTTTATATCACGAACTTAAAAAAAATTAATTTAAATTCATTTAATAAGAATAAATATTTAAAAATTTCTACTATAAAATTAAAATAACCCTTAAAAATATTATTAATTTATTTAATGACAAAAAAAATTTTTGAGTGCTAAATTTAATATTTTTAGCTTTTAAAAAATTTTAAAGAAATTACTTTATGTAATAAAAATTATATGTAAAAATAATGTTGGTATATGAACAAAATGCCTTAAAACAAAATCGAAAGAAGAAGAAAAAAAAAAAAACAAATATCCTTGAAGATTTCCTTTAAAATTTTTCAAGTTTCCGTTCTATTTTTCGATTTTTATTTTCTGCTGATGATGATTCTTAGCAAATTTTTCATACTCTGATAACAAGTAGAATAACATAGAAAGTTTGAACTTTCTGACATTTAATTTGTATCTATGGTTTAGTCATAATAAATATATACATATGTATATAGGTACAGTATACAATTACATAATAATGTATAAGTATGTTATTGATATTTATTAGTTTAATTAAGTATAAAAATATTCTTTCCCATTTTATTTTTAAATTTCTGTTGGTTCTCCATGGAATGCTGTAAAATTCTTTAGTAAATATTAAAAACTACTGTTTTCCTGCAATCGTACAAAATTCTTCAATTAGTTAGTAGTTCCCAGCTTTTGTTGTTGTTTCTACAACAAAAGAACAATGCCTAATTTTAATCATAAAATTTTAGAGAACAATTTCTTCTCGCTTTAAGCTAGTATTATTGTTGCCTTGTACGAATTTTTGTAAAATTAAGAAGTAAAAATAAGAAAAACCTAGTACAAATAAGTAGAACTGTTTCTCCCAGTTTATCGATTTTCAGTTAATTACCGACCGTATTGTGTAAACAATAGGTAGGTTATGTGATGGCAACAAATTTTGCATATCGAGTTTTCGGTGGGAACGTACTTCTCCATAGTAGGGAAGTGTAAGTAAACTATTTTTAGCAACCTGTCGGTCTGTCGGTCTGTCGGTCTGTCGGTCTGTCCGTCTGTCGGTCTGTGTGTGCACGCGTGTATCTCAAGATCGGCTGAACCGATTTTGATGAAATTTTATATGTAAGTTTGTTTCCACCATGGCACGGATCGATCAACTTTTGGTATATATCAGGCCTCGGGAACTGCACTTTTTAGCGGGCCTGTTTTACATTTTTGAACATTTTGAAGAAAATATTCAACCGATTTACTTGAAATTTTATATATAAGCTCAGTTCGACCGTCCGCAAAAATTCGTATGTTTTGGAAGAAATCAGGCATCGGCAACTAGACGTTTACTACGGGCCAAATATACATTTTTGTGTATATAAAGAGAAATAATCAACCGATTTCATTGAAATTTAATATATGAACTCCTCGTATTAAAACAATGAACATATAAAGTTTTTGGAAAGATCAGGGGTCGAAAACGGATTTGCGGGCCGATTTTACATTTTTCACCATATCCACAGAACAAATTGATGGAATTTCTTGAAATTTGATATTTGAGTTCTGGTTGTTACCGAAACTAACTGGCGAGCATTTCAGGGAATTCGGGTAGCACAAAGCGAAACTCTACTAAGAGCCAAATTTACATTTTTCTAAGTATGTTAACTATAAGCTTACTAATGTCCTAAAAATTAGAAAGAAGTATTTAACAGACATTTTTATAATATTCTGTAACACTTTCATTTAACTAGACAATACACAATGCGGTCGGTTATGTGCTGACTACATCAGATTTTTTTTATTATAAAGACTTTATTCTATATTACATTACACGTTTTGTGGTTTGTGAAAATTTTTTTTTTAAAGAATATTTTAGCATCGGCTTTAAAAGGAATTTTCTAAAAAAAAAGAATGTTTGGTAAAATATTAAAATTTATAAATTTTCAACATAAATACCTATAACCTTTTAAATTTTAATTTAGATGTGCATAAATTTATAGGAATTTGTTATTTTACAAAAAAATTTAATAAATTAATTATTACATTTTTGAATAAATTTATGATATTTGATTACATAAATATATTTATTACATAAGTAATAAATGAATAATATTTAGACACCATTTTAGAAAATTAATAAAAGCCTTGGGTTCTTACACCTACCACTATTCTTAAGTTATCAAGTAAACGTAGAAGTTGGCTTTTAGTGATCAAGGCTAACTTATATAAATCTAGTTTTCTGTATTTCATCTGCGGAAAGAGGGGATTTTCGCATTTTTCTTCTAAGATATAAATAAACTTTTGAGGAGGTTCCTGTCTATCTCTTTCTTAATGCAATCGAGAATGTTAATTTTAGCTAAACCGATTTTAATGAAATTAATTTATATCCCATTTTTTTTTAGCCATGTAACGGATTGTTCAGCTTCTGAGGTGATCCTTCTGCTTCTGAGCTATTGAGTACGGGACCCAAAAGTATTAGGTAACTACTAAATTCTGATTTTTCCTTTAAATTCATTAATTAAAGAACAAGAATTTTTTTTGTAAAATTCTTCAAAAATATTAGTTTCTAGTATTTTAGGAATTGTTTTCCTGAAATATCTTCTCTTTGGAATTCTTTTACGTACTATATTAATTGAAAATAAAATAAAAATTTTGACAGAGAAAAAAATTTTCTTGGTTTTAGTTTTTTACATTTTTTCTTAATTAAGTCTTTTCGAGGACTTTCGATAAAAGTTTTATTGCATGTAAAATAATGGTCATTGTTCAGCATTAATACCTTTATTTTTTTGTACGAAAACTTGCATTAACTTTAGTTATTCATTAAAAATTAAATTTTATTTTAATCATATTGTTGGCAATTGTGTTATTTTTTCGGCATGAGTTGATTTTATAAAATTTTATGCCTCAGTGACGTTTAGTACAATAAATTCCGTTAAAAAATTTCTTTAATAAATAAAATTACCTTTTTATATCTACCTTTTTACAAAATTACAACCTATATTGGTATTATGTGGTAGGAAGATATAAGAATCAGATTAACTTTTCAATTGATTCCGATATTAGCCGATCAAAAATGTTAATTGGAAAAGCTATCTCAAATAATATAATTTTGTTTTTATTGCTCTAACATCGTAATTAAACAGCCTTTCACCTTCGCTAATACTTTTATCAATTAGTCTAAACAAAGACTTTTGAATAAATCCTTTACGTATGAATGTGAAATGAGCAACACTCTTGCAATATTCTTGAAATGCATTAATATTCACTTATACAAAAACAAATCAATATATGATATTAAAGAAGTTAACAAAGACCTAACACATATTACTTATTATCAGTGATTGCTTTCTTTTTGTGCCGTTTAATATTTCTTGTTATCTCTAGGGTCAATTAGAATAATCACAATTTCCTATTTATTCTTCAAATTTTACATAATTACTATTTTATTAAAACATGAATACTTTTCTAAAGAACAGGTTCTTAATAATCCTTAAAATGAAGAGTGTTATGCATAATAAAATTCAAAAGAGTAAAAAAATAAAAATTAAAAATTAGCATAAAATATTTCATTGTTGTTTTTTTCTGTGTAAAATTGAATTTTGTTTTTCTTGGTATTTTTTAGGAGCTTTTACTTTTCTAAAAATTAAAACAAAAATAAAACAAAAAATTTCATGCTATTTTTATTATAATCCTTACAACTTGTTCATATCAACTCTATACCCTTATAATGTTGTAATAAAAATTAAAAAGAAAAATATTAATGTTATTTTAACACGGGTTCAGGAGTGTTTTCTATTTAAAATTTTATTTCATATTTGAATAACAATGTAAAAGTTTTGACATATAATTGATTCTACATATGAAATTTTTGTGATAAATGAGAATGTGATAAAAAAATCAGTTTCCGGAAATGTTTGTTAAAAGAAAAATTTCCTTTTAAGTCTCTTTTGAGTTTTCATGCTAAAAAAATATTAAAAGAAGCAGGTCAGTTTTTTTCATATACTAAAATTCAGAGAGTATTTTTTTTCGAAATTGTTTTTCATTTTATAATGAAAATTTCTCTATGGCATAATAAATTTAATTTATAGTTTTTAATGTTCAAATTTTTATTCAATTTAGAATTTTGAGTCTAGTATTATCTTAAAATTTTAGCGTAATTTGGAATTTGTGCAGAGTTATGGAATTATAATAATAGAATTTTTGTAATTTAATAAATCCAATTAGTGGTTTTAATTCTTCCGTTTAAATTATCAATTTAACAGAAAAACCAAATGTAAAGTTCTTGTAGTGCACTAGTACGTTATACCTTTATTATTGCTGCTAATTTTCAGTATATTAACATGAATACAACAAGAAAATATAATTTGCATTGTATGACAATATTCTTGAGTGATCATATTGGTAGGTCAACTGCTATATTCGAAAAACTGCTCGATAATGAGTTGAAGATGATCAAATGAAATTGATCAACTGTTAAAGATATTTACTTCAAAAAAAATTTATTTGCCTTTCATATTCAATGACTATTTAAGCTTATTAAAGCTAATTTATAATATATATAAGTAAATATTTCATGATTGAATTTATACATGAGTGTATACTTGTTGAAGAAGACCCATTATAATATTATGAGCAAACCATTAAATTTGATGTTTATTTTATATAGTAAATATTTCCGGACTTTTATTTTATAACTTTTTTCTGTAGCTGTTATTCTTTTAACAATAATGATGACATAAAAATTATTTTTTATTAATATAATTTAAAAAATTATTACATATTTCAATTTCAAATATACAGTAATGAAAAAAATACAGAAATTTGAGAAATTAGAATTAGAGAAATTAGTTCAAAATAAATGAAAATGAAACTCTTAAATTTGCAGAAGCACAATGAATGTGTGGACATTAAGAGATATTTTGATTGCGTATGGATTAAGTCTCACTTCTGTTCGGATATTATCGTGTCATTAGATTACGTTGTACTACAAAATTGGTGATATTTTTTAAATTTTTTTTACATCTGCAGGTTTAGTATCACACATTTAAAAATTTAGTACATTTACAAATGTAACAATATTACATTTTAATACTATCAAAATATTGTCTGAAATGCATGCATAATAAACCCTTTTAAATTGATAAATTTTATTAATTGATTTGTAGCAATGTCACTCGATACTGGGTGAATTTCTTAAATTAAAATTCTTTGATTCATTACACTGGAGGGAATGAGAACAGCATATTTTGTTAATACATACAAATACACATCGTATTTTATACATAATAACCTACCTATTGTATACACAATATGGTCGGTAAAAAGGCAACAAACACCTTCTGACTTCTCAAGAAAATTAGTATATTGGAATGTTATAATGACTTTTAATTTTTACTTTTACAAAATACTTTGAGAATATTAGCAACAAAAACAAAAATTCTTAAAGTCAAGTGTATTTTACTCACCTTAAAAAATCAAAATGTAGGTGTATAATGAAGTTCTGTTCACAATGATTTTATTTATTTTTTTCACTACACTTCCTGTTAATTATCGTGGTATTGTTGTTTTATGCCACTTTTATTTATAAAAGTTTTTTGAAATGAAACCGGAAGTAATGACAAAAAAAAAATTCTTTTTTTCCTAATTTTTTTTTGTTTCTTTTTCAAAAATAAATTGGGAACGACAAAAGAATTCAAAACTTTTTTAATATAGAAAAGTCATTATAAAAAATAAAGAAAATTAAAATGAATGAAAAATAAAGAAATAAGAGATCGGTCTTATCGTTCTCTATTTTTTCTTTACTATTTTATCGTACACACAGAGGGGGTAAACTGAAAAATTATAATTAAAATTTAAAACCTCAAATTGAATATAACCACAGGAGAACTGTACAAGTATAACATTTAAACATAATAAAATATTAGAATAATATTACAAAAGTATATTTTTGTTAGAAGAGAAAGAAAATTTCGTCACAAAAAATCCGAAGAGTAGTTGAATGTCGAAAGAAAGAAAGAAATTGGAAGTAAAAGAAATTAGTAAAATATCAAAATTTGTCATAAATCCTTTCAAGTTCTACAACAATATAACAATAAATTGTTATACCTTAATTCAATTACCATAAATAAAAGAAAAAATGTTAAGTAAAAAAAAAGTTATGTAATAAAATTTTGGTGTATAAATGGGCAAATATTTACACACACACAAATATAATATAAATAACTATTTTAAAAATTGTACACCTACTACACTATTTTGTTACATAACGTACTTCCAAGACTTTCAAGGAGTATAACATTTACGGATATTAAAAAATTTATAACTATTTCAAATTTATTATTTTATCTTTTAAATGTGAAACACAAAACTACTTTTTTAAAAAAAAAAACAAACAGCCTCCAACTATTTTTCAATTGGTTCAAGCCTTTTTACCATTAAGAAAATTCTCTAAACCACATTTTTGATTGCCGAATTTTTTAGTTGGTAACTTGAATTTCTACTTACTTATTGTATGTACTTACTTATTGTATATGATTGCCGCAATTGTTATAGAAGAGTGTGTCTTTTTTTATATAACTTAAGTGATAGACCAACAACAAACATGACATTTTTACGACATCCAACATGAACCTATAATATGAATGTTTTACGTGAAAGTTAATAAACGCAATATTAGATTTAGGTTTTCGGAACCGTAACTTTATTGCTACACAATTTTTGATCCCGTTCAATAATTTAAATGTTGCTGAAGGCTCTTATTTAATTTCAGTTTTTTGGAAATGTGCGGTTTCATAACCGGATTCGAAGACTTATTCTTATCTTATCAAAATTAGTATATTAGCAGTTTTTTTTAAATTAGGACTAATAATGGCGTGTTGTGTAAGCACAACAGTAAAAAGCAAATAATGACAATTTTTGTTTTTCTTTTTTATTTCTTTTTATTTTTCTCAAATTGAAATGATTTTTTAATCAGAATTTTGTTTTTTTTGTTTGGTTTTTTTTTGTTTTTAATATTATAATTTATTTTCTTTTTTTTTTTTGCTCTTTTATTTATATATAAACATTTTTTCCTTATTTTGAATTTATTTTAAAAAAAATTTCTACATTTATTTATTTTTCTATTTTCTTTATTATATAATATTATTATGTTTATATGTACATATAACTACATACATATAAATGTATTAAATTCTCTTTATACATAAATACATATACAATTTTTTTTTGTTATTGTTAGTATATTTTTTTTTATATATAATTTGTTTACAAATATTATCACAGGCAATAATTTTTTTCTTCTTATTTTTTTTTTACAATTTTTGTTTTATTTTTGAATTTTAAAAAAAAAAAATTTGATTTTCTTTTGAAATTTTTTTATTTTTTTTCCTTTATATCCTTAAAATTAGTTTCCATATATTATTATTATAGTTATACTTATAAATTTTAATATAATAGTGTGTTGGTTTTATTCCTCCTTTTTTTTTAAGTTTTTTTTTCTTGCTTGTTTGTTTTAATAATAAAATAACAAGAAGAAATAAGAAAAAGGGGCCTTTAAAAGGGTATTTAAGGACATTTAAAAGAATAATAAAAAAAAAAAAGAAACTATAAAAAAATAAACATAAAAGAGTTATGGCACAATAATAAAAAAAGAGAGAGAAAAAAAATGAAAATTCAAATTATTCATATCAGTTTTTAAAATCGTTTTTTTTTTGCCATGTTCTTGCTTTTTTGTTTTTTTGTTTTCATACAATAAATAAAAAATAAATTATAAATATTAACAAGTAAAAAAGTTAATTTAAATCTTTGCCATCATAGAGAGGCCCTTGCTTTTGTAAACATTCTAAAGTTTTTTTCAGGGACTTTGCAACGATATACTGGGTATAACAATATTGAGAGCATATTTTCAAAAGCTTCTGGTATCGTGACCTCTTACAGAAAGTACTAGTTTTAAATAACGATTCGCATGCGAATAATTGAACAAAATTCAAATTCTCTAGCTCTATACGTTCTGAAATGAGTGCTTCAACAGACTGACGGACAAATATTACTAGATTAGATTAGGATATGAGCAATACATAGTTTATTTTGCTTTACAGGGCGTTGCAAACATTTTCTTTTTAGTTTTACATACGTCGTGATAAAGCGAATATATAATTAAATAGTGTATAATAAGTGAATATTAAAACAAAGTGAATAAGTGAAATTATATGAAATATAATAAAGGCGGGTATAAAAAAATATTATTAGAAAATGTTTATAAAACGAAATATCGTAAAAACAAAAACGAGCTTATTTAAAAGGCAAATCATAAGGACAATAAATTTAATAAACTCATTCTTTTTTTCCTTTCTTTCCAGAGAAATTTTACTCTTTCTGTTTTGTTGATTATTTTTTAGAATGTTTGTAAATAATATTTTAAATTTATTTGAGTCGTATTAATTACGAGATTAAAAGCTATTACGAGAGAAGAGGGTTGCTATTGTGAGTAATTGAAAGTAATTCAATTTATTCATACCGATAACTCAATTTATAATGTGCAATGTGATGGGAGTAATTTTATTTTAAGATTATCAAAAGTATAATGTTAATAGTTTCTTATTCTTTGTAAATTTTAAAGAAAATCATGCGAATTTCTCATTTGAACATCATTTAGTTACGATGATACGGCACGATTTCTATGATTTATTCAGTCAACTTATTTTCATATAAACTTAATGGGGGTAAATTGTTGAACGTAAATAATTATTGAAAAAAACAGTTGCGCCTATTACAATGTACTTTATGATTAATTGAATTAGCTTATTCACAATAAAAATTTGCTTATTCACAATATTCGTATTAAGTATAAGTACTACACTTTAAATAATTAATTAACCTGTGTCACTCATTTGGCAAAAAAATACGAGAAATATACTTTTATTTTTTGTATTAACTCAAAATTTTCATTGCATCTGTTATTAAACAAATTAAAATTATATTTTTTTTTATTAAAATAATTTTTAATAGGAAAAAATTATTATCTAGTTAATTTAATTCTTATTGTATAATTTTTGTGGTTAATAAAACTTTTCAAACTATAAAAATTTTATTTATGAAAATCAAATTAAAATTATTTCGAAAATAATATACAATTAAATAGTAATTAAAAGAGGTTTAAAAATGTAATACAAAACTTCCACTTTTTTATTAAAAATATTTATTTTATATTCAAATAATATTAAAATAAAAATTAAAGATTTATAATAGTTATAGAATTACAAATTGATTTTTCAATTAAAATTCACTTGAGGTTCATAGAAAAAATAATTCTTTTTTATATACATACTTCGCACCTTGAAAATAATATCGTAATACCTCAAAATTGTTGATTTTTTAAATAGGCATGTAGTTGAGAGCGCACAATATTTCGCTATATTTTTCCCCGAATCATGATTTTTTTGTCGAAATTCACAAAAAAAAATTTTGGATTTTTGGAAAGTGTATTTCTTGGTTAATTCAATACTCCGATATTCAGCTATATCACCCGAACTCAAGAAATATTTTAATTAAATACCAAAATATATTGAAATTGTACACGATTTTCTCAAATCTGAGCAGCTACATTTCGATTTGTGCCAATTTTATGAAAACGAACTGTGATTTAAGCCGCAATAGTCCAAAATATTGCAGTCTTACATTTATTAAAACTAAATAATATTCCTTTAGCTTTACGAATAATACTAGTATAAAACAAAATCTTTCGATCTTTAGTTTCGGTCTTAATTTTGAACTCAATTTAAATTTAGAGATATTGCGGTATTATTTTCAAGGTGCTATTTAATATTCATGTTTTTTTTAATATAATAAATATAATATAATAATAATTTTATAATTTTAATATAATAAATTTAATAATTTCATAAAAATAATTAAAAAAAAAAGAAACGTGATAATATTATTAATTCAATATAATTCTCTTTTTTTTTAGTTAATTACATAATGTTTACGATAATAACAATTTTATGATATATATATATATATATATTTATTAAAATAAAATTTATTTTTGTTTTTCGAATTGATTTAATTCAATTCATTTGTATAACATTTATAAAATATAAAAGGGCATAAAGTAAATTTGATTCTTTAACAATTGTTTGTTACATTCAATGTTATAATGTTACAAAAGTTGCTAGGACCAAAAATTTTTTTCAAATTAACTCCCAATATAATTACGACTTGAATACTAAATCTCAATTTTCAGAAAATATTTCATATATTTGGTGTCAACTGTATTTGAAAATCTAGTCAAATCATCTGTTTGTCCGTTTGTAAAATGAGTGTGTTTTTGTTGGATTGTTGAAAACTTTTTTTGTGACGTCAAGCTATAATTTAACTACAATATAATTCACTCTCAAATTATGTTTTCAACAGAATAATAATAAGATTAAAGATTTTTAAATCAAGTTCACTTAATCAAAACGTCGTTCAATTCAATTCATCAAAATCTAAAAATACACATGATTATGTGAATATGATAATTTTTTATCTTGAAATACTTATCTGGTAATAAGCACAAATTTACGCATTTAGATACATTTATACATTATACTAAAAGATATATCAGTTATATAGAGATTGTTTTTTATTATTGGAACTTGTATTTGCTTGTTTTTTAAAATAAATCCTTTTTGATGCCTTTTGACACCCAAATTTTTCTTTTTTCATGATCTTGTTTTTGTTTCTGTTTTTTTACTTATTTCAGCGTTATTGTGTTTTCTTTGGTTTTTATAAAAATCATGTGTTTTTCTTTAAAATACACATAAATGCGTGTGTGGGTGCAAAAATATAATGAAACATTGATCTAAAATAACAATTTTTGCAAATTTTTCTAAAAACAATGTTCTAAAATCAGAATTAAAAAAAGGAAATTTGATTGAGGAAAAACGATAATAATGCTATGTAAGTAATTTCCAAAAAAGAGGAAAAACTTAAACACAATACAAATTCAAGACAAGGATGTTGTAATCTTTTCGAAGACTATTCATATCCCAGATACTTTGAATTTTGAATTTTGTCACCACAATATTTGTGCGTCAAAAAATTAAGTCAAATTGCCTTAAAATCGAAATACTCGAAATTTTGTAAAATTGATTAAATTTGCGTTTATAACTCCAACAAATATCTGAAATGGCAGCACGTTTTTGTAGTTTGCTGCAGCAAGCATTTCGTTATCTCTTTTGTAAAACTGCAGAAGATCTTCTGTCTAATCGACAGTATAACATTTTTTTTTTGCTTATAGAGAGAGAAACTATTGCGAGAACAGAGAAATATTACACGAAAACTTCAAAAGTGTATTCGGTCATTTACTTAAATTGTTATAATCGAACGAATATATTTGCTAAAATATGTAGAAACTATCTAAATTTACAAATTTTCTAAATTTTGTTTAATAATG
This sequence comes from Condylostylus longicornis, assembly GCF_029603195.1. NCBI lineage: Eukaryota > Metazoa > Arthropoda > Insecta > Diptera > Dolichopodidae > Condylostylus > Condylostylus longicornis. The sequence goes on along the minus strand of NW_026578068.1, from coordinate 2,361,674 downwards.
AAGATAATTCATTTTGAGAAATTCTATGAAAGAGTCTACCTTCAGAGTATAAATTTCGTTCCTCGTTTCGTTGTTAGCTGGTAGAGTTAAAGGGGCTACTTCAGCTTTCCATTGTATATTGATTTTTTTTAAACCGGTTATTACTCGTAATAATGGAAGTTGTAGCCAATTGAGTCGATACACTTTTTTATCGAAACCAAAAAGTTTCGGGGATTTCGGGTGTTAAATATTCATTTGGGCACCCTGCCCTCCTCAGGAAAGATATTTTTTTTCACAAAATTATCTTTCTGCCCCCGAGAGATTTTACCACGTTACAGATTCACCCTGTATATCTAAAATATTAAGCAAAAACAAAAAAATAAGAAGAATCAAAGAGTATGTCGTGCCACGATTTTTTTTCTTAAACTTCAATTTCAATTTTTTATTACAGAAATCTATGTAAAAAGGAAAGAATCTGATGAATTTAATTTGACAGCTTCATATTAAATAAAAAATTAAAGAAGATAATATGAAAAATATATTTTTTATTTTACATCAATCGTCTTACATTATGTTGATGTAAGAAGTGTGTAAGTCTTTGTAATGAAAAATTATGTTACATACTTTGCGCATTTAAAATAAAAAGAATTATTTCTAAAATATTTACTTATGCCGTTTGATCTTTGACTGAAATTATAATAATTCTTATTTAAAGGATTTCTAAATAATTTGAAAAAGAAAAAATCAAATATTGATGAATTTTATTCGTAATGAAAAAAAAAATATTGGTGTACTTATGTATATAGTGTTTTATTCTTTTGGAAAAAATTAGGAAACACAAATATTTCTTGTAACAATTGAAAGAATTTTAGTTAGAATTTTGGTTAGCCATACAATATAAGGATAAAACTATAGAACTCTTAACACATGAAAAAAATTCAACATGAAATTTATAAAAATAAAACCCATTGCTAAATGTTGCCCAATTTTTTGCAATCACATTCCATAGAAAAATTCTAAATAATACTAAATTTCTCATTGGATGCAATCAGATTTTTCTATTTTCGCCATTTTTTCTAGTTGTTTTCATTACAGCTGTTAAACACAAAAATTTTAGTCTTTTTAATAGCAATTTAACAGCAATTGAACAAAATTTTATTTAAAAACAAAAACCGAAAATAAATTAAATATTTTAGATGAAGAATATAGAAAAATATTTCAACAAGAATTTAGAGTGTAATATAGTAATATTGAAAGAATTTTACGGTATCAGTATTTTTAATAGAAATTTGTACTCGTCAATTCGAAAAATATAACAAAATTACCCACACATACATAATATTATAGCATGCCACTATATAAAATGAAAAAAAAATTTGTGCCTTATAATTTAAGTACAAAGAATAGAGTATTTCTTTTTTACACAGTTTCCCATAATACTTTGTGTACGATATTACAGAAATCCAATTTATAATTATTTAATACATACATACATGTATTTATTTAAAAATTTCATTAGCAAACTCCCGTAGTGATTGTGTTTTATGCGCGAATTCTCTATAATAAATTTCTTCCGTCGTTCATTTGAGATAGATTGCCAATATTTTTTTGCAATAAAATGTTAAAAATATTTTTCAAAAAAAAATAAGTATGAAATTAAATAATTGAATATTTAAATAAAAATATATGGAGCTGTAGTAAACCTAGTTGCGTTTTAATAAAAATTGAGCTTTATAATAGAACAGATTTTTACATTAACATAACTAAAAACCCTTTACTTGTATCGGTATTTAAACACTGAAGTAAAATAGAATGTTATTGAAATTTTTTATTCAAAATGGTTTTTTATTTTTAAATGGTTATTTTAGGTATTTGTAATTATTTTCTAACTCATCCGAAAGGAATTATAGGGAGGTTCAATGAAAAAATTTTATTTTATGCCGTTTATTGAAATATTATTAATTGTACAATATTATATATAAGCAATATGTAATATTGCTAATATAATTTTGTTTAAGCTTACACTAATACCCCAATACTCCTCTAGAAACAAAAAATTTTAAATGCTATCCATAATGATCTTAAATATTTTTTTAAGGAAAATAATTTTAATGAAGGCTTTGCTTGTTTGCTTGCAACAAAGAAAACACAAAAGGTTAATAACAGACATAATTCTTGAGCGGAAATTTTTTTCCTAACTTACTTTTTGATATACAACAAAAAATTTTTTTTATCTTTTTTCAATATTATAATTTTAAATTCTTCAAAAACTCTATTATATTGATTTCAAATCATTAATGACAATATTTTTTTTTTTGGAAACGACATATTTTCTTTCCATTTATTATTTCCAATAATTGTCACCATTAATTTAATTAATTAGGATACCTAAATAAACATTTCTTGCACCAACCTTTAAATATCTTCCAACATACTGATCCAAACATTTACAGTTGGCCTTTTTAAAACAATAGTGTATAATATTTAATTCCAAATATAATGCTGAAATAATTAAGGTGTTAAGAAATCTTTGCAGTAAATGGTGAACATCAATAATATTTCGAACAATTAACAATGTTTCTCTCCGAGGTATTTGAAGTTTATTCTTAACGTACACACTCTATAATTTCAATCATTTTTTTTGGTTCTTATTCAGAACTGTATTGTATTTGACACAATACAATTTTGTATAACAAAATAATCATTTGATCAAAATTTTTACATTTGTGTCGTGTGCACCGTTTTTGAATAGAAATATTATATTTTTGAGAGTTTATTAAATTTCTGGCCATATGAAAACACATTACCTACATAAAGAAGGCATTATAATATATTATAATATAATATAACATAATTATTAGAACTAAAATTAAATTACGAAAATTGAATTATTAAAATTGAATTATCAATAAAAATTAAGAGCAAACTATGAAGTATAAAATAAAATTATGCACTAATTTTTCTTATTCCTCGAATTAAAACTATGAAAAATAAAAAAGAAAAATTATTAAAAATTTTTTTTTAATTTATATGATCTTTTATGATTTTCTAATTCTAAATTATTTGGTAGTTTCTTTTTAATTATAATTACAAGATCTTAAATTTTATTATTTTCATAAATTTTAACAATTCAATATAGTTTGATTTCAAATTTTAATAGTTTTCAAAAAAACTTTTCATTATTATTCAATTTTTTTTTTATATAATTTATTTTTTGTTTTATTTAAATTTAATTTTTATTTTATAATATTATTTAAATTCATATTTTTTATTATAAATTTACTGCCATTTTTTAATTTACACTACAACCTTTACATTGAAAGTCTATGAGACTATTTTAATATTTCACTTTTTTTTTCTTGTGTTTATTATTTTATTCTATTTAATGTTATTCTCACAATAATTATTTAATTAATTAATTTTATTAATTACATTATAAAATTATATACATAATATTTTATTTCAATTTTTTTTTTTTGAAATTGGTTATATTTAAAATTCAAACTACATTTTTTATTATAAATTCTTAATAATTTCATGGAATTTTTTTTATGAAAATAAAAATATAAAAAAGAGAGAATAATAACAATAAAAAAAGAAGAAAAAAAATTAAATTTAATTTTTATCCTGATACCGTTATAATAATAGTTTACTTCTACCTAAAACTTTCAACATTCTGTTATACTTCACATTCCATTTTGTATATTAGTTTTTGTATTACAGTTTCAATATTTTTATATTATGCAATTCTTTTAGTTTTTGTTTCATTTTCATGAAAATATTGTTCTATTTTTCCAATTCCTTCTATACAGTTACGTAATTTATTTATTTATTAATTTTTGTTTTCTTTTCTTAATTAAAACTTTTCTTTCGTTTTGTTTGTTTAAAAACAGTAAGTCCTTTCAGAATTGTTTCTTTTTAAAATGCTACCTTTTGGTCTACCATTATTACTATTACCATTTTTATTATTGCTACCTGTATTAATACCATTAATAACGGTATTACCATTAGCACCACCAGTTGTATTACCACCATTTGTGCTATTATTACTATTATTATTACTATTACTGCTACCACTATTAGTATTACTTGAAACTATAGTATTTATATTGCTAGTAGAACCTGTTATCGGTGTTGTATTTAAAGTTACATTTTTTTGTTGTTTTTTAAATGGTGGTGATTCTTTACTACCACCAGCTGCTGGTAATATTATAGTTGATGGAATTGCGGTTGATGAAATAATATTACTACTAATGCTACTACCGCCACCACCACTTAAGGTGCTTACTGGTATAGTACAACCACCACTACTACTATTACTATTGCTGGTTTTAACTGAAAATTGTTGTGTATCTTGTCATCCATAGAAAAATTGTGGATTTTGTGCGACACCAGTTGATAATGTTCTTGGTGGTGTACCATCATAATGAAATGGTAATTCAATAGAAGTTTGTGCTGATAATGGTGGTGATACAACAACAACTGTAGATTTATGATGTGGTTGATTTATTGATGTTGATATTGATATCGGTTGTGGTGATATTGATGAAGATGATGATGTTGATAATTGATGTCCTATAACAGAATTTATAGTACCACCACTACCAATAACAATTGATGGTAATGGTTTTTGCTGTTGCTGTTGTTGTTGTGAATTAATTACTGACGCTGCTGGACGCCTTAAAACTCCATCACTATCCATAATATAACCAGCGGTTGGTGGAGGTTTTGTACCTGTATGAAATGTTGAACCTGTGGCAGTGGTATACTGAGCCAATGATGTAATAGGAACAATAGTACCTATATATGTATTGAAATTTAATTATTATTAAAACTTTATTAAAGCTGAAATAAAACTTTAATGAAAAATAGGAAAAAAAAATAGATGTATAATAAAAGTTATTGAATATGCACAGGCTTCTTTTTGAGGTTTCTTTTATCTTGATTTCTTTTGATCGACCTTACACGATTTAAACAAAAAGGAGAACAAAAAAAAATAAAAAAATTAAGGCTGTTGAATGCGACCGCATAGTGTAATCGATTTTTAAAGAAGAAATTGGAATCAAGGATTGGATTTGCAAATAAATGGTGTTTGCAAAAGTTTCAATATGTTAAAATTTAATTTATTTATAAAAGGTTTCATCAGTCAAAAATGTATTAAATATTCATACCTATTCCGCTACTAACATGTGTAAAAGATGAAGCTACACTTCCTGGTGGTTGGGCAGTCATATATGAATTTGTTACACCAATTATATCTGGTGATTGCCTTGTACATAATAAAGGATTTGGTGCTGCCTGTAATAACATAGTTGATGATGTATGAGATACATTTGATGGTCCTAAACTTCCATATAAACTTGATGTTTGACTATAATTTATTAAATTCTGTAAGAATAAAAGTATGACATTTTATTCATTGGAAATATTTTTTTTTAAAATTTGATTAAAAACAAAAATTCACAATAGGGGAATTTTGTTTGTACAAAATTTATATTTTTTGTCAAAATATCAACTTGACTTTCAGTTAATGACCAATATGTATACCAAATTGTTAATTTCAAATTTTATACATAATATTATGTTTATTTTATGTAACAAAGTAAACAAAATATTTTTCAATTTACCTCACTTTTTGAAACACTTGGCACTGACATCTGTACTGTTAAATCAATATCTGCATCAATTTCTGATATGCTATCATTAAAACCATTTGGTATAGTTGTTTCACCTTTTGATGAATTTGTTGAATGTTGATCTTGTGTTGCAGACTCTGCTCTCTTTCGTAACATTATTAAGCGTGTTGCAATTATAACTACACAAAATAATATACAACCAGTTCCTACTAATAATAGTATTATATAAAACTTTTCGTTGTTACCTGCAATGAAAATTAATAAAAATAAAAGTAAAAGTGTTATTCAAGTTTTTTCAATATACAATAAGTTTAATATATTTTTTAGGTTAAGCAAAATTTTCGCGTTTCACTTCCTGTAATTTACTACCCTATTTAATATTAATTCGATCAAGGCTCGAAAAAATCAAATTATACAGCCATAGAGTTATCATTATTGTATAAAAATGACTCTGACAATAAGGTTACTCTTCCGATAAAAGATGGTTGTGAATATCATAAGTTCTTATAATAGTTACCATATCCATATTTAAGATTCTTATGAAGAAGCTTAATAACTGAACCAACATTCTAAATCACAAATCCTTTTGTCAGCTGTCGTATGAGAAATTACATGGAAAACATTCGTATACAAGTTAACATGACCATTTATTTTTATGTTGAATTTCACAGTCAGTATTCATTTTCATATTTTAGAAAAATTTTTTGTATTTTTAAAGAATAATTATAATAAAATTTTAATAAAAGCAATCATTTTCTTTATACAATTCACCATATTTTTTTTTTTCTTAAATATTTAGCACTCGAAAATGACTTAACTCGTATGAATCTTTTGAAGTACATAAAAATTCAGTATTTTTTCAATATCGCTAAATAATAAAAAGAGGAGGATAACTTTTATATTTAGATTTGCAATAAGAGTACCTAAGTATGTGTATAATATAAAAATTAAAAAAATATTTCTGTCTCTTTTCTTAAAATAATTATTATTACTTTAAATGAATGTAGGCGAAATTTAATAAAAGGAACTTAGAAAATAAAGAAATGAAAAAAAAAAATGGAAAATAATTTCAGTTATATGCTAACGCAAGCATAAAAATTTAATCGGATAAAAATTTGCATAAAAAAAATGGAAAAGTTATTAAAGCAAGAAAAAACAAAAGAGAAAAATAAAATAAAATAAATTCATTATTGTAATTTATTTTCGTCTCCTTTCTTCTTTAAAAAAATTTTTTACTTATTAATTTTTATAGATTTTGTATTTTCTTATTCTTTTTACTGTTATTAAGAGGACAGATTGACAGAAAAATAAAACAAGAATATGGAAAAACTAAAGAATGAAGAAAAATATTGAGAGAAAAGATAAGGATTGGAAAAACAAAAATATATTTTTGAATTTCCGTGAAGTTCTTCATACATATTCAAATATTCAATACATACATACAAACATAAATACAATATTCATACTCGTATAATGTAGACATATTTTAGAAAATATATTCAATGACAAAATTCCATATTCTCTCATTATACATTTGTATTGTTTCTATAGGTAAATTATATGAATTTTCCCATAACAAGAAAAGTTTTTAATTATTATGTCAAAAAGGATAAATGCAATAAAAATGAATTGTTCAAAAGAAAGAGAAAAAAAATATTGATAAAAATATTAATGATACTGTTACAGTATATTTTCTTTTACTATCAAATTTGAAACAAATAATATTAGAAATTCAAATACACAAAATATCTACATAGAGCAGATTATTTAGACACATTCAATTCAAACTGAATGTACGACACAGAAATTTTAATTGCCTTTGCTATTTAAATCAGCTGCATTTAGAGTCATTCTTAAAGCAAAAATATTTTTTAATATTTTAAGACTGAAATTTACAAAGCTCACATTAAAATTTAATGAACATCATAAAAATTTAATGTGAAACTTATTTATGAGAACGACAAAATGTGGTAGTAGTAAATGAATAATTTCTATTAGTATTAATTAAATAATTTGTATGTGAGTAATTAAAGAAGAGAAAAATAGACTGCCGTTGTGCATTTAATATTTTGAGGTACTTTGCCCTTCAATAAATAATTTAAAGAAGCTCAACAGCGCTTATTCGTAACTTTTTGCTAGTCTATGTGTTTAATAAATTGAAATTACTCAAAGAAATTAGTTTGCATAACTCACATAAATGTCAAATTTTTTAAGACTGCTTATTATACATATATAAGATAAATTTATACTTACTTTCAAAATTCATACCCATTGTATGTGTCATTATTGGATTTGAACTACTTAAAGTTGGTTCAATTGTACTAGTTGTATTTGAATTTGTTGAATTAGTAGATAATCCTACAGTAATATTATTACTATTTACATTTCTTGTTAAATTACTCTGTAATTTTGGTATTGCCTCGGATTCTTTATAATAAGGATCATCATCATATAAATCATTTGCATCACCTTCAAAATCTTCTGGTTCATCAATTTCACTTACAGATTCATAACGTTCTTTAAGAACTTGTTTTGGAACTGCAATTAATTTAAATTAAAAAAAAAATTTATGTAAAATTTTAATTTTAAAATTACAAAAAAAAAAAATTAAAAAATAAATAATTGTGCCATTCGAATGAAAGACTACTGCACAGCGGATAAGAAGGTAAGATTTTTTTAACTTAACCCTCCTTTGTTCTTAAAAAAAAACTACGTTTTTATACTGCATGTGTAGATTTCTACACATATGAAATATCTATTATTTTTTTATACTTTATTCAAATCAAAATGTAGAAAAAAGTGAAAATATATTAAATTAATTTATTTGAAAAACATTTTGTGCAAACATATCTATTGTGCTCCGCTTTACAACATGATTTTTTGCAACAACAGCAGATTGTCTCATGTACGTTATTTTTTTTCTTTGAATCTTCTTCGTAGCAAATGTGGCATCTACCTCTTCCTTTGAGCTGTTCTGGAATGGTTTTTAGGCGTTTTGAAGCTGGGGCTTCGTTTTCAAAATCAGAATCCTGTTCTGTTATATTTTGAAGCAGTGATAATGACATCAAATAACCAAAAATCTCATATGTGTAGAAATCTACACACATGGGACAAAAAGAGATATTTTTAAATTAAGCAGTGACATCTACCTTAAAGTCCTTAAAATTATGTGTTTGTGGTGTTAAATAGAGAAACTAACAAAGTCATGAAGTTTCTTGATTTTGGTGACAATAGTTGCCGCAAAATTCATAAATAAAAAACTTTTTGTGTAGGTTTCTACACAAGGTATAAAGGAGGGTTAAGAAGTTTTTGTTTTATTACCAGTCATTTTGCATATCACTAGAAAAATATTGCATCTGTGTCAAAAGTATTGTAGTGCGCATTCACATGCCGAGATTAACTGAAATGCACTTTGTACAAAAAATATTTGTATCAAGATAAGCCCTTTGTTTCGGATTCGTCAGACGCAAGTTTTTTTAAGGATATAGATTAAATTGATCAGATTTTTAGAGTATAACAATTCCGAGCACCTCATGATAATTAAAGTCGATAATTTTTAATGAAATTTTAAATATGAGATATGTCTAATAAGATGATAAACTAGTAAACATCTTGTGCTAAAAGCTAAGCTTTTGTGATAGAAGTTATATAGTAGAAGTGCACAATAGAATCTAAAAGTTGAACCAATTCAGCAATGAAAAAAATACGTCATCATTTCTAGAGTCACACATTACTAATAAAAATAAGGAAACTTTAAATCTAAATTTGACTTTTCTAGCTAAATTCAGCAATATTTTATATTCGGGGATAATATTTACGTAAAATTTCAAAATAAAAAGAAACATCTATGTAAAAAAGATATGTGAAACACCAATAATTTCAATGATAAATAAAAATAGAAACAAAATATTGTAAAGCAAAACAAAAATATTCTTCACATTTTTAAATAAATATTTCCTTTTCTGAGGAAATACATAACGGGTAAAGAGACGGAAATCACGAGTAAAAAATATTTTGTTAGACATAGAAATTTAATCATCCATTTTCCGGTATAATCATTCTTAAAAATATCAAACAAAATATATTTGAATGCAATTTAAAAATTTACAATGTTGTACAATCGAAGTTTGGTTAGTCGAACTAAAAATTGCAAGCTTCTTCTTTCTAAATTAGTTTTATTTGAGTCGTTCGAGCTATTCAATAAAATAATTTTTAAAATTACGTTTTATAACTTTACGGATTTCGTAGAACTATTCTTGTTCAATGCGAACTAGAAAAAATTAAGAAAATTTTAATTTTTTGGATTCTATTCCTAAGTGTAGAACTCCAAATTTTCAAATTTTTACTTTTAACTTTCATATTTTCGTATTTCTTATTAACGAAATATTAATTAAGAATATAAAATTCAAATTATAATGCAAACTGTTATATACAATAATATTTTTCTAATTTTATCACTTTCGTATAAATTTCTACAATTATTTCATGTATTATGTCGATTACTTTGCTGAAATTTTCAGTAACAGCTAAATAAATTACTTGAACAAAACTTACAGCTGTAATCTAACCTGTAAGTTATTGTGACGAGAATTTTATATTTACATTTTTTTTTTTATTTTAAAATTTCATTTAAAAATTCATTAAAAATTCTACCGAAGTATAGCTGAAAATATAAATAAAATCTAGCTTACCTATAAAAAAAGTAGAAAAAAAATTTACTAAAAATTTTTACTTAATTAAAATTTTATTTGATTTTCATTTATTACCACACTTTATACTATAATTAAAAATAATTTTCTTTTACTATTATCGTCAATTATTATCCTTTATTATAATAATGAAAATGAAATAATAAAAAAAATTCAATTTTCTCCTTAATTTTTATAATTAAAACAAAAAGAGAATTCGCATTAAAATTTCATCAAAAAACTATATCAATATATTATACATATATTTATATGTATATGTGTATATATCCTTGATTATTATTGCAATAACAATATTAAATAATATTACCAGTATAAAAACTAATTTCAATTTAAATAAAATTCTATCCTTTTATCTATATGTGAGCATATAAAATGAACATATCATAATATAAGGACATTTTGCATACCTAAATGAACAACCTGTTTTATTTTTCAGTAGAAAAACCAAGAAAAAAATTCTAAAATTATATTTTACGACAAAAGCATAAGAAAGGTAAATAAAAGTATTCAATTCAATGGCAATATAACCCTTGTAGTCAATAGCTGCAGAACAATGAGTTTCAATAGGAGTATACCAACATTATTTTCATAATAATATATTTGAATAACATGTACACATTGATGTGCAATATATTTTGTAGGTTTATACATATAATATCATATATGTGTAATTGAATATAGTGGAGTGAGTGCATGTGAATGGTAAATGCAGATTCTAATTGAAGAACGCTTATGAGTAACCTCAATATCAAAATAACCCCAAAACCATTTTTGGTATTTTTTATATGAACTTGTTTTTTGTTTTTATTTTTTTCGGGAAATTTTATGTGGAACCTTTTTGTTTTTTGAATATTTTTGGTAGATACATCTTGTATATTTTGTAATTTGTTACAGTAAGGAGGAATCATTCAGAGCATTTACTTTTGCAATTGATTTTCAAATATTCCATATGAAAAAAGTAACATTAAAAATAGTCGAAATTTAGACAGAAATTGATTTTAATAATTTCGAAGAATTTTAAGAATTCAATTCTAATGGTCGCAAAATGTCAGTTATTAAATTAGTTAATATTCTTAGAAAATTTTCATAAAAATATAAGCAACTCAACCCTATATTTAAATTAACAAATTTTAATTTATTTTGAATTTTTGTGTTTTTTATGAATTAAAAAACTTACCACATGTGTAAACAACTTTTAAATACATTCTAGAATTACGATGACATGGTGAACCAAATGTATTTGCATCAGCAGCAAGATTACATCTCCTTCGGCCATGACATATTTGCATTACAGTTTCAGTTGCATATGAAGCAAGACATGCTGTAATTTTTAAAATAAATTAAAAAAAAATTTATTTTCACATCAGAAGACATCTTTGTAATTAAATATTACATTAAAACGATTTTAAATAGAGCCTGACCAGAGATAGTAAAGGAAAAATTATGATTAAATTCGGTAGTAGAGAATAAATTATGATTATGATTTCATGTAATTAAAAATGTAACACTATACTATTCTTATATAAAAATATCAGTTTTCTAATAAAAGAATATTTAATATTAATTACTTACTTTCTTCACGAACACCTTGTGGTTGCGGACATTGTATACTTTCATATTCGGTTCGCCCAAAACTAGCACTGTATACAGCAATTCTTGAATATGGGTTACATTCCAGTTGAACAATATCATTTTCGCATGCAACTTTACTTCGAAATTCATCTGAAAATATTTAAAAGTATATAATATAACTTATAAAATAAGCAATTAAAATGTAAAATATTTTTTAGTAGAACAATAAATAATGTAATTAAATTTCATAATGTAATTAAATTTCATAAGTATAATTATAAGTACGAAATTTTAAAATTTGAAATTATGTTTAATAAAGTTGGGTCCTAACCAATGGATTGTAAAGAAGCCGCTTTTCTGCTTATACTGCTTCTAAAATCAATCTATCTACTACATTATTTATTTTAGTTTCATTGATATACAAAATATTATTTAAAACTATTGCATACATTTAGGATGAGGGAAAAAAAAAATTGAAAAAAGGATTTAACATGACGAGTTTGAATTTGACGTTTAAGCAAGTGAATTAAAAAAATGAATTTTTGTGATGGAATGCCTTTTACCGTGAACGTTTTAAATTGTTTGAAATTTGAAAAAACTTGAAGTTTCGGAACTATAAGGTACCAAAAACACAAAATTTACAAATTTCGACAAGTGATAACTTAAGAGAGGGTGGAAATGGAAAAAAATTTTCTTTTAACAGAATAAACTACTTATTTGTGCTGGTCCTTCAGAGTCCTACGGGTGTATGGATGAATAGAGTGAAACTAATATGCGCTTTTTTTCACAATTTTTTCGGAAAAATGCTAAAAAGATTGTGTGAAATAATTGACATTGCATTTTATACTTTTCTAAGAAAAAAGTAATCTCTAGTAACTAAATAAAAACTAGAATGATTAAACTACAAACCGATTCGAAACAAAACAAAATTTTAGTTATAAAAGTTTTTTTTTTTTTTAATTTTATTAATATTTTTGAAATAGCTATTAAATCAAAATCCATTTTTTGTGTGATATTTTCAAATAAATCTTAATAATATTCTTAAATTTATTTTATTTTTAAAAGAATTTACGTGTCTAGAATTTTTAAATAAATCAAATTTTATAACACACTCTTGCCTTATAAAACTCTTTTGTTCCCTTTTTGTATTTTGTCAAATGTTAGGCAAATATGGTACAAAAAGGGTAAAATTTATACTATTGCGTTGCGAACTATGTATTTATTTTTATTATTATATAATTTTTATAAAACATTTCAAAATTAAAATTTCATTTATAATATTAAGGTTTGGAAAAATTTTATAAAAATAACCCTTGTATACAAAAGTTGTAATAGAAATTTAAATAGCAACCCGAATCATTACTAACCCGAATCAAAGTTAGTGGTTCTAATTTAGTTTGTTCTAGAATAATGAGAAATTTTGAGCAAATCATCAATATTTTAAGTAACTAATTTTTACCGAGCGCATTGCATACAATAAGAGAAGTTATGTGAGGGAAATTTCTGATGTCGAGTTTTCTGTGGGTACACACTCCTCCATAGAGTCGGTCCGTCGGTATCTAGCAAAACCAATTTGTGTGTTACACTATAATTGCATCCAATATATTTGTATAGCATAGTATGCAGGGTAACCACACTATAATATTACTCATACCTTTCATGGTCACACTAAAACTGCGGGAAATGATGGCTATGTTCGAATTATAAATGCATCAGAAATAGTTATAGAGAGAGTTAATTAAGACTTTGAATAATAAAAATTGAAAATAGTTAATTAATTCATACTATTGGTAACATAGAATACTTGATATAAATCCACGTGTAGTCAAGTATAACTCTATAAAGCAATTTATTACTTTTTATATGCCCCTTACGTTATTGTTTTAATACTTTTAGTCTTTTATTTTTTTATTAAATTTATAGTTGAGAGAAAAAAAGCAAAAACTTCCACTACATTTAAACTATAATAATTTTTATTCTCTTTTTTTTTTAATAATATTTTTTTTTTACTCTTTTATTCTATTTCCTTTTTTTGCGTTAATATTTCTATTTGTTTTATTTATTTTAATATTACGCTTTTAGTTTCTATATTACTAAGAGTAAGTCATGCTACGCCAACAATATATCATAATGTATAAGCTCATATAAATTTTATTTTTTTAGTACTTTTCATAAAAAATAAAACAAAACGCTTATTAGCTTCACTTTACCCGTCCGTGCGTGTGTCTATTTACAAAACTTTTACTACCCTTGATAGGAAGCTGAAATTTTGTACACAAGGAGATGTTTATTTAGAAATTTATTTGTTGAAGAAAATTCTTACCTATTTTCTCTCAAACTCCTAAGACTGCCAATTAGTAAATTATTATGCCTACAAAATGTTACTACATATTTCAAATGCTTACTGCATCGGAAACAGAAACATTTCCCAAAACATACAAACGCTTGAAGGTAACTACTATAATAACAAAGAGGCTACAATGTCAAATTCGACTATTACGTCTTTATAGCTAGTAGATTATTTTTAAAAAACAAAGCATTTCCACTTGTACAAGGGAAAATTGCTACTTTCCAAATCAATGGTTTGATTCTAAAATCATTGCTTTTTTCCATTCTCTATCAATAGACTCTAATTCAACATAATATTTTAAGTTATATTAATAAAAATTTTTACGATTTTAACGATTGTTTCAATTTTATGTTTTTAATGAAAACTATATACTCATCTGATATTCTAACTATGCCCTAATAATATTGCAAATATAAAGAAATATAATAAGTTTATAACCATATCGTATATCGTATCCTTAAAAGTATTAAAAAAAATTTAGCGAAAAAAAAAAGAAATTGATATGAAATAAAGCGAAATAATTTAGAAAAGATAAAAATAAGGCAATCCTAGCTTTAGGCTATTACAACAATATTATTTTAATGTAATTCATTCTTATGTATTACTGTATATACATATATGTGTATGTATATGTACATTTTAAGAAAAGGCTTTCATGTAACGTATATTGTGGCCATGGTATTAAAAATTATATGAATGTCTCTTAACATTATAAATTTATTATATTCGATGGTATTCAGAACACGAAACTTATTAAGTCGAAAAAATCAGTTTTGAGTAAATTAAGTTTAAAGTTTAAGTCACAGTGCAAACAATTAAAGATTTCTAGTTATAAAATTAATTTACTTATGTATAAATACAATGAAAATTTTACAAATTTTAACAAAAATTTTAAAATTATTTTTTCACAACTTTAAAATTCTGGATGAGAGTAATGTAGGGACATTCTATTATACAGGGAATGTAATTCCAGTTTTGTACGTAATATGCGTAATAAAATTATCCTATAGGAATAGCAAGTTATATAAAGCATGTATGTTAAGAATAAATTACATTACAAAGTATCATAAACAAAGAATACATACTTATGTAACAGGGGCCAAAAGAGTCTTAATTGACTCGAGGTTATATAAATTAAAAATCAATTGCCTAAAACTTAATCAAGAAAACATGCCGCGAAGTTCCACTATTGAAACTATAAGGTAATATACTGAATAAACGTGGACCAATAACTAAATAAGAAATACCGTAGTGATCTTATAGTACCAGGTAATTGTCAAAACGACCAGCAAGATTAATTTTTAAATTGTAATTTTCACACACTCGTACGTATAATAAAAATGTTTTAAAGGTAGAATGTCAAGTCTCTAATTAGAGGTCGTAGTTTGGTAATACGCAGACCATCCGAGCACAGCAATGAGCTATATTGCCGCTTCGTCTTAAGGAGTCCATTGAACACCATTTTAAAATTGATTGCAGACAATACAAGCTCAGATGATACATTTGTTTTATTACGCTAATAAAATAATTCTTCAGACAAGAAGTGTATGCTGGAGCCAATTAAGTTTACTATTCTACTATATTAAATAACATCTAAAACTATGAGTACTACTTTATAAAAAGTTTAATGAAATCAAGTATCATGAAAGAGACTTATTCAGTTTTGGCTGCCAATCACATAAAATTATCTCAAGCAAAGTACAAATGTATTTTACATTATAGCGAAAAGTGATATGGTTTAAAAGATTGCGAATTAAATTTTCTAAAGATTTAGAGAAATATTTACAAATATAGGGTTATGTACACATAATATATATTTATACATAAATAATACAAACGTATTATATAGACAAATAAATAAACATAATATTCTTTTAAGAATATGACTATCATAAATTCTGCCTAAAAGCACTGATTATTTTTGTTTTTACAATTTTCGATATTTTTCTCTTTGCTACTACTACTACGTATGTACATCGAAATCGATTTTATTAATATAGAAATGGCTATGCACATAAAATTTATTACATTCAATTACAAACTAAAAAAAAAACAAGAAACAATTTCCTTATATTGTGTACATTTTGTAGGCATAATAATTTACTAATATGAGAATTGATTATAATTTCCTTTAAGCCCTTGGAGTTATAAACTTACATTTACTCAAGTGAACACTTTATTATGACTATTTTCTATCTATATGATGAAAAATTATAATTGAAAAAGCTTATATATTGTGTTTTACAATATTTATAATTAATTAAATTATATAGTTAAATATATGTGTAAACCATCATATATATACATACATACATACGTTACACAAAAAATAATGTTCTTCAGCAAAGAATTCTCGGATTAATTACTACTCATATATTGACATTGTTATAATTAATTTGTTTTCAAAAAATCAATGATGCGGCTATTAAATGATTACTTCCACTTATTTTATGACAAATCAGTAAAATTAGAACTGATTTTTTAAATTTTCTAAATAGAAGTTATTATATTATTTTCACTGTGACTTAAAGATCATCTTATTCCTGACAACAAACTTATTTTTTACAAATAAATTTTGATGAAATTAAAAGAAAAATTTCAAATTATTGAAATAACAATACATTTCCTGCACTTTGCTTCTTGGCGTGTCACGAATTTTGCCTGGTCCAATCCTCATCAAAGGGTTCCGACCCAACAAAACAGCAATTTGCACCCCGCTTTTCCAACATATCTGCTTCAGCACAACTTGACCCGATTGTTCTACTAAAATAGCCGAAGTTGCCGAGACAGTTCCACACCATCTTGCAGGAAGTGTGGCAGGAATATAAAGGCTTTATGGCAGGCTAATTGTTGAATATTATTGTTATATTGCAGCCGCAATAACCTCTATCCATATTAAATTGGGCGTATCTTTCTATAACATGTATTTCTGCCTGAAAAATACTCGGATACATCCTCAAGAGCTCTAAGTATTTGACCCTTGACTCTCGATCTGGCAAGAATCTAGAGCCCTTATGGTAGCCTAACTTGCGGACACTATTGCTATATTGCACTCGCAGTAACCCTTATCCAGTTTAAACTAGGCGCACCTTTCTGTAACGTATATTTCTGCTTGAAAGATACTTGGACACATTTCCATACTATCTCGAAGTATTTTAATCTTTGGCACAAAGATACCTTAAAATCCGTATTTGTAGATATCTTCCACCCGTCGGTTTACCACCTGATGATGTGGCTTCCCATCAGGTATTCGTACAACTCCCCCCTCCAACTCTTTTTGGCTACCAGTTTTGAGGTGAAGTTTTTCTCAAAGCTGTACTTCCTAAAATATTGATGTTACTCGTATAAAAAAATTGTTTCATCTACTGCTCTACAAATACTATAATTCTTCAGTAATTTTAATTTTTAATATAAATTTTTCTTTATTAATGTTTGTAATAATATTATGTAGAGATATGTCCGAACTTACAGTTTTAAGCAAATCCTATACTCGAAAATAAAAGCAACCGGAGAATAATATTTTATGCGTTTTACCTTGCGTTTTATGATTTAATAGCTATTTTTGAAAATTTTTCAGTCAAAATGACAAGCAATTTAAATATTAAATATTTTGTTATTATTCCGAAATATTTTTTTTTTTAAATGAATAATAAAACCAACACGAAAAAATGTTATAAAAACACAAATTTTTTTATTTATTATATAACATACAAGAATTTATTTAGTAGCGTATTTTAACTATTATCCTTTAATGTTGGTTATATAATATTTCAACATATACTTGAAAAATCACATTTTTGTTACAATTTAAACATAAAAAATAACAATAAATCTTGTTCAGGTCATAAAATAGCTTTTGTAAATACAATAATCAAATAAATATATGTACTTACACACACACATATATATATACGAATAAAACCTACACATATTCAAGTAAATTGTAACACATACCTCTACTTGTAAATTAACAGTAAAAAGTAATAGGAGATACATAAAAATTTGATGTTGTAAAAAAGGGAGTCCTTATTCTACTAGCGGGGATGTACAAGTATTAATACAAATACACATATACATTCATACAACATATTTGATTTAAATCTTCTATGAAGTTAATTTTTTTCATTAATTAACGATCTAAAAAAAAGAAAGGCAAAAAATAAATCTTTTTTTTTCCTGTTTTTATTTTTATTTTATTACCAAATTATTTTATTGTCAAATAATATTAAAGCTAATTAAAAATATAATTTTATTTCACTAACTACATGAAAAAGACTTTAAAAAAATTTATTATCTATCTCTTATTAAACGTACATATTAATTATGTGTGGTCCTGTATTACATAAGTGTACACAAATCCAAACACATCTACATGTGTCTATAGTTGTGATAAAAATGTTTAAAATTAATGAAAGAGAATAATAATTTGATAATCCCAGCAAATTAATTTTATTATAAGATTTGTACTTGGTTATTATGATAATTTATTTGATGGCGGATAATTTAATTTTGTAAATTAATTTTGCTAATAATAAAAAAGAAATTAACAAATAAAAATTTTAATGATATTTTTAAGAGAATTTATATTTTTTTTTTATTTTGACGTAGGTGCGTACTAATAAACTGATGTCTTTTTATGGCATGAATATAGTGAAGAAAATTTTTGACTTTATTTCAATAGTAAAATGGTACTCAATTCAGTCGTGTATTGTACAAAGGTAAGAAAGAAGTATATGGAGGTGTCGTAAAATCCTTCAAGGTAGTTAGTTTAAAGTACAGCACAATTAAAAGTAGTTTTTATGCTAACGAATTAGTTTTTGGTAATTAAAGTCACAGTTGCCGAGAAATGGACAAACAGAAAATCCTTTCTTACAATTTCTTTAAGTAATTGGTTCTATGGAATATCCAGACTTGATAACGTGAATTTACAAAAATTTCATAAAAATACCAGGTAGATTAGATGGATGATCTACAATCAGACATTTGATTGCGACCGGATGGTTTTGGTATCAAAACAGCAAATTTGTGGTAATTGGAATGTGGCTGCCTTTATCGCACAAGTCACGTTAGTCAACCAACTATGTGGTAAATGATTTCATATTAGAAAATATAATAACATAATATAATAACATATGAAATATAATATAATATAATATAATAACATATGTTATATGAACCTACCTAACGAGATGACCCCAGAAGTATGCAATAGATACAAGTATGCAACAATATTCATGAAATTGAGAACATCTTTTCATCAAACATTTTTTTAATGTGTTTCTATCTAATTATATAATTTGTAATTCAAAGACATGTGCATCAATAATCAGTAAATTACTATGTTACATAGTATCCCCGAAAATTGTTAAGACCTTTTTAATTTTTGCAATTAATTTAAAGAGCAAAACTCGATATATGTGCATATTTATGTGAATTTTTGGTTATTTAACCTTATTACCTGAACCTTAGAATTGTTGCATAAATAATATTAAAATATCAGACCGAACTTAACAAAATATGTACAATGCACCCACACAATTGTTAGTTTAAAAAAATATTTTATTGTTTCCCTCAAAAACCAACTCAAAGGAGAATCCATGAATTTTTTCGGAAAACCATAAAACTCAAAAACAGAACTAACCTTTCTGAACTTTAAAATATTATTAAATTTAAATTAAATGAATTCAAAAGTCCCATATTCCATTTTTAATATTATTTTCTTTACATTTCATTTGAATCCTAAATTAATTTTTAAAATTTATTTCACAAAGATATTATTAAATATCAAAATTTTTTTCTTCTTTTTCAAAAAGGACAAAAACAAGTACACCATACAGAAATTTAGAGAATTTTTCATAAAAGTAATTGAAACAATATTACTAAAATTGTGATAAAAGAAAACGAATTTTAGACAAATGAAAGTAGTACAAAAATTCAGTACAGTTTTTAAGTTATTTTAAAAATTGAATTAAATAAATGAATAGAAGTTGTATTGCAGCACCATCCAATTGAAATTAAATGAAATATTTTAATTCCTTTGAAAGGTTATAAACTTTTTTAACAACTACAGCATTCACATCTTATCAATTAATAATCCAATACTTATTACTTTTTATCATTGATGTAGAGCATTGAAATGCCTTACAAATTACGATAATTCTCAATTTTTTGCAAGTATAACGTTTATTGTAGTCAATTTTTTTTAAAGAACATGAATTCAAGTAACATGGATTATAAGAAGCTCCAACGAAATACAGATTGGATGTCGAATTTTCGGTGAAAACGCACTTTTTCATATTAAGACTTTTTTGTGTGCCGATTTTATATTATTGCGTTTATAAAGAGAAATAATCAACCAATTACCTTCTAATTTAAAATTTTAATTGGGGGTAAACAATGAACCTGTACTCTTTTTTTGGAAGGATTAAAGCTAGGAAACCGAACTAGTGGCCGATTTTACGTTTGTTACCATATGTGCTGAACTAATTGATGATATTTCGTAAAATGCAATATTTGAGTTCTGCTTATCATCAAAATACACTGGCAAACTTTTCGGTGAATTCGAGTGGCACGAAGCGAAACACTGTCATGAATCAAATTTACATATTCTGAAGAATGTGAAGTTAGACAACATACACTCCAGTCAGTTATGTGCTTACCACATCAAATTTTTTTTCGAATAGCTCTCTAAAAGTCTTCCTGCTTGGTAGGGTTTTGTTCTTGGTAAAATTTAATTTTTTTTCAATACTAAAAAGAACAGACGAATGGTAAGACTAGTAATTTTGCAAGTTCTAATGAATTTTTTTTATTCATACTTACATTCGTATATACATACATATTTATGTACATATGTATGCATAAGTGCGTAATAGATTACATTTAATTATTTTTAATATTTTTTCAAATAAATTATGTTTTTTTATTTTAAAAAAGAAATTCTTTAGAAATATTCCTATTTTTGAAAACATAAATACTTGGAAACTAAAAAAAAACTTGTTTGAAATTGAGAAAAAGAAAAAAAAATTCCTAAATAATTCAATTATTTTATGAAGAAAAAAAAAACTCAAATTTAAATTGAAATTTGAAAATTAAAATTAAAAATTTTAATAAAATTTCACATCCCTCTAGATTGTTTATTTTTTTCTGTTTTAATTTTTCCTCTTTTGCTTTTTTCATTAAAATATTCTTGTTATATTTTATGTCCTTTAATTTTAAATTTCCTTTGATTAAAATTTCTTTTTTTTTTCTTATAATTTCAACTTTTTGAAATTTTAGATTTCTTTTTTTTTCTGTTCTTTTTACTAAAAATTTTGTGTGATATCTTTTTTTACTTTGATCCATTCAAATTAGTTTATATGAAAGTATGTATAGGTACATGTACGTAAAAAATACATGCATATATCCTTTTTATCTTAGTTTAAAAAAACAAGAAGAGAAAAGAGAGAAGAGGAATTGAAAAGACATGACATTTAAATCTTATCTAATGAAAAGATTGATGATTAATGAATTAATTAGTGAAAAACAAACTTAATTTAGAAGTTAAAAAAAAAAAATTTAAGATTAGAAGAATAATAGAAAGATTACATTAAATAAATGATGTTAGATAAATTAAGCTAGTAAACACGTACATATTGTAAGAAATATTAAAATTAGCTTAAATAAAGTAAAGAAAATTACTTTTCCAAATAAATTTTAAATTTTTGACTTTGATTTCCGGTATTCCAGTATTACAAATATATTTGATTGGTTTTATTTTAGGTCCTGCCATGAGTTTAACACTAATTTTATTTAAAATTAATAAAGAAAATATAAGCAGTCAACGCTGGATCTGACCATAACCAATTGAAATTGATATGCATCGGAAAACAAGGCCGCCATTGAAAACTAAGCATAAAAGACTAAATTTTATAAAAAAAAAAAATTCAGTTTTCTCCAATAGGTGACTTTCAAAATTTTTTTCTTTCTATTTACGGCGAAATTAATTTGATAACATACATAGACTAATACACAAACATTACGAAACAAAAAGCTGAAAACCTAATTCCAAGCCTTAATTCTATGACCAGTCTAATGTTTAAGTTACAAGAAAGTGATTTACTTTCTTGCAATTCGCAATGTTTATTTCATAAGGTTCTTGCTTTGAGACGGCACTTTTTATTAATTGCGTAGGATGCCGAACAAATTAGGCGCCGTGTTGTGAGTACTTTTTCAGAATTACTAGTATGAGAAGTAGTCTATATTTTGTACACAATAATACACATATTAACTAAATACTAAATTTTACATTAGTATATGTGCGTTTTATGCGTACTCTAGAACTGACAGGTCTATTCTGGGTGATTTTAAAGTTTTCTTCCTTCAGATAACTAGGTAAGCCAGATACTCAGAACTTCACTATACTCTTATATTTTTTTCCTATTAAGCTTAACCTAAATGAAAGAAGTCTTTGAAAAAATCTAGTTCTACACTCTTTCGTTGTAGTATTTAAAATATTATTCTCTTAAGAAATGGTTTGAATGGTCGTTTGAAAAATTCAATCTTTTCGATGGAAATACGCAATTATTCATTTCATTTACAATTGAAACAACAATTTAGCATAATGTGAAAACAATATTAAAAAGTTACTTTTAAGCGATATTTAGAGGTAAATAGATGCTTTCTGAAAGCCTTTTTGAAAACCAAAAAAAAAAAAAACTTTTATTCTTTTTCAACAATTTTTTTTTGTCTTCATCTGTGAAATTTTTACTTTAATCCTAACAGTACAACTTGTATTAAGGATAGTTGTGCTTTACTTTTTCTTTCCTGTCCTTAAAACTTTTCTGAATTATATATATTTTTCTTAAATATACATACGTAGTAACTTAAGACCTTTCAGTTGTAAACTCAAAGATAAAACTTCAAGAAAAAAAAAAAACAAACATCAAATGTACAGTAAAAATGAAGAAAAAAGATTTAATCTGGATTTCTCTTTGGTTTCGGTATTAGCTGACCTAAATTTTAAAAATATTTTGAACACATACGCTTTAACTATATTTTTATATTACACTACATTTTTATATTATGTACTTCGACATACATGTACACATACACATAATAAATACTAGGTATTTGAACAGATAAAGTTTTGTCAGTTTTGTTTTTCTCGAAAAATTATCAAAAAATTTTCCTTTTTCTTTATTTTCTTTTACAATTATGTATTTGTCTTGCATAGTTTTGGTTTATTTAACATTGAATTTACCACAAATATTTTTCTTTATTTTTAAAAGATTTATTTAGTAAGAGTTTTTGAGCCTTATTTTTATTTGATCGCACAATTTATACAGAATAAAGTTAAGTAATCCACAATGTGTGTTAAGTGCATATTAACTTAGTTAAGCATTTACATTTTATTTTTTCTTTTCTCTTGTCGATTCTTCTTTTATCCCTTTTTTGTTTAGAGTATTATCGCATAAGGAGTTAGACATACTTTATTAGTACTCATACATTCTTTAATATAAGCAAAAATTTTATGTTTTTAAAAATTAAGAAACTATTAAAAAGAGTAGTAAGTCTCTTATAAATTTTTCTATATAGGGTATTCAACTTGAGCTTAAGTCGTTTTAAGAAAAATTGGTGTACCAAAACCATTTCTATATAATTAAATTAAGTCTGTACTTAAATTATGAACTTTAATATCATTCCATATAAATTGAATTTCATTAATCGTAATTTGTGCATTGACCACTATACTAACCAAAAAAAAAATATGGTTAAAATAATATCACGTGGGTATATGTACTAAATTTCGCACTAAAAGTGATATGAAAAAGGGTCCGGGAAAAGCTCAAGAAAGAAGCTGATAGAAGGGGGTCGGAACTATGAAAAAAATTCTTCAAAATTCAATTTTAAGAAACATCGTACCAGAATGTGGTAATAATAAGATCAACAAGATAAGGGTTCGTCACTATTCTCCTGAGTGAGTATTTCAAGCTTCGTTAACACATACCTGCAGAAGTCGATTGTGGAAGGCAATGGCACCTTTGTTGATTCTGTGTGGAAGAAGGGGAGACTTCAACACGCCTCCCAGTGGAGGATAGAGCTTTGGTTTACAAGAGAGGGAAGTTTCCAGTGTAGTTCCTTTTGGTAGCGCGTAAGGGCTGTGAAAAATAACCCTTATATGATACTTGAATTTATTGAAAATATATGAGTATATCTCGAGAGTACTTTTTAGGGAACATGTCTATAATTTTCTCGGAGGACGAGGCTGCAATATATCCATCCATCTATTAATGGCTTAAGGTGTAACTAAAAGAAGACGTACTAACAAATTTTAGGTATATAGCAGTTATTTCAAGAACTGAAAATCTAAAATTAAAAATAATTTTTTAATATTACATGTATAAATAGTATTAATTAATTTGAAATAGAAAAACAATTCTATATAGGATGCCAAGATTAAGAATAACTGCATTATTTACATTTACCATAATATACGTATACATTATTTGATATTTGTTTAACACATGTAATTTAATCTAAGAACATAACCAACATAATAAAATATAATGTAATGCATATAAAATGCCAAAACATTTTATTTGAAACCAAATTTATGCTAATATTAAAAATAAAATTTTCTAATTTTTTTCTTTTCAAACATTAAAAATCTAAATTTTCTTTTTATATGTATAATAAAATATAAGATTTTCAAAAAAAATTATCTATTATACTTACATGGTCGACATTTATATGCAATCTCAACAAATTTCCTTACACGAGGACATGGATCTGGCATTCTATGATGAAAACTACTGCTGCCAGCTTCACCACGGCCACTTGCACCAACACCATAGGTACCCGGTGTTGCATTAAATTTACAATGTTTCTTTTTTTGGCATGCTTCCACAACTGTTTGTAACAGAGAATACTGTGGTCAGCATAAAAAGAAAAAAAATTAAAAAGAAAAAAAAGAAAAATAAAATGAAAATTTATGTAAATTTCTTTTTTATATTTAGAATTAAAAGAAAAAGGACACTATTATTTTATTTTTATAGAGAGTAAATAAATATTACTGCTTTTCTTCTCTTTTTATTATTTAAATTAAATTATAAAAAAAATTGCTAATATGCACTGATTTTAAATAACTTCTATGTATTTGAAGATGAATATTGTTAGCCACAGCAGCATACTAAAAAGAATACAAGAAAATTTAAATGAGATCATATAAATTTTTGGTGTAAGACCCTTAAAATTCATGATTTTAAAATAAACATATGCGGTTTTGATTTTGTACTTTGGAAATTTTTCTTTTCGCTTTGTTTTTAATATTTTTATTAGAAAGCAAAAAAATAGCTTCTGAATCTCTCATGTAAGATGAATAAATGGTAAATTATTTTCTTATAAAAAAATTTATTTATTTTCTGAAATAATTGAGTGAGCTTGAATAATGTGCATGTTATAAATTAGTGCATGCTGGTACATACAAGATAATAAAGCTAGGACATTTTTACAACAGGATTATACAAAGGATCTATTCAACCTAATATACAGAGATCAACATTTGCAAAAATTTCTAAAATAAATTTTCGGGTTCATGTTATATTGAAATGTTATTTATTAAGTTGATTTGACATTCACATAATTAACAAATTTTTTAGTAAATAAATCTGTTTCAGGTTTAATGGTAACTAAAGATTTACATCGCATAAATGAGTTTGGTCAAAACGTATAATATGTACGAGAACAGATAGGGAAATAAATATGACAGTATACAACGTACATTGGGCAAGAAAGATGGCTCTTGGTACGGCTAGGAAAAATCTGGA
Organism: Condylostylus longicornis; assembly: GCF_029603195.1. Classification (NCBI taxonomy): domain Eukaryota; kingdom Metazoa; phylum Arthropoda; class Insecta; order Diptera; family Dolichopodidae; genus Condylostylus; species Condylostylus longicornis. The sequence goes on along the minus strand of NW_026578068.1, from coordinate 2,335,624 downwards.
ACGATTGCAGAGACTCGCATGTGTTTGCATCACAGGGGCTATGAGAACTTGCCTAACTGCGGCAAAGGAGGTGATTTTGGGACCAACCTCTTTGCACCTTGTTGTCAAGATGGCAGCAAAGGTCGCCATTTTTAGGTTGGGAGAAATTGAGTCAGAGTGATTGAGGTCGGGATCGTCTTATCCCGGCGTTTCGGCTACTTTCGATATCTTAGGGCGACATGGTAAAGAAGTACAGCTGCGAGAAAAATTTTTCCACATTGCTGAGCAGCAGGAGGGACTGGGTGTGTGACTTTTGAGGTTACCCAGTGGGAACACACATTATCAGATGGTACGCTGATGGGTCGAAAACCAGTATGGAGACGGGTGCGGGGGTTTTTCTTGACCAAGAACCAAATTCTCCGAACCTATGGGAACTTTTTCGAGCGCGTTTTGGCGTTATTGCATGCCATTGAATTGTGTGTGCGATTCATTTTTGAAAGCCGGGTCGGATAGCCAGGCTACCATCAGAGCATCGAATTCTTTTTTGGTATCCTTCGCGACAGCATGGGGCTGTTTTCAGAAGCTCAATGAATTAGGCAGGCGCAACCGTGTCAATTTATGCTGGGTACTGGGCCACGTGAGCGTGGAAGGAAATGGGGCAGATGATACACTGGCAAGGAGGGGGAAAAATTCACCTCTTCTTGGATAGGAGCCCTTTAGCGGAACGGGACAGCGTACGATTCGTTGGGAAGAAAAGAAGGAATCAGAGAAGAGGCGGCCAAAGAACTGGAGAAGTCTTCCGAGGCTGCGGCAGGCCGAGCACTCCTCCTGGGGTATTATGAACAGGAGCTATTTAAGAGAATTATAGGATGGACGAGAACCATGTGAGAATTTTCACCGAGGTCTTGCCGGGTCACTGCAGACTTGGGGTGCACCTCAGTAGGTTGGGTTCGGAAGTTGGGGACACCTGATGATTCTGTGGGGAGTATGGAGAGACCTCGTAATAGAGTAATCATAAATTACGTTCATAGTAAAAAATAACCCTCAAAAGTCTACGAAAGAAATAGTTTCACGTAACAACACCCAACGAAAAAACGTAAGTTAAATCACCTAAACCGACTTTGATAAATTTTTTTGTATGGAGATTTTGAAACTAGTGTATATCAGCCAAGAGATTGGGAATATTACATGTGTTAATTAGGTAAAAAAATAAGCCAGATTACACAAAAAAACTTGTGTAAAATGTTTAGGAAACTAAGTTAAATATTCTAAGCTGTTTCAACTTATTCTTAGGTAATTTAACGTAGTATTATAATATAACATTAGGTAATGATCTATTTATGAAATCACCTTAGACTATAAGTCAATTTTACCAAAGCTAAAAATTCTTAGGTGTTGCTACTTAGGCAATATTTCCTAGGAATAAGTTATTATTCCTAAAAACTAAGCTGAATTATAAGTTCAAAATATATTTCCTAAACTTATGCTAAATTAGCTTAGTTCTTAGGTGATTTTACTTATATACGCAGATATCAATTCACCTAAGTGCTTGGGTAATATTGCTTAGTACTAAGCTATAATTCCTAAAAACTAAACTGATATACAAGTTCATAATAATTTTGTGAAGTCTTATATTAAATCAACTTAGTTCTTAGGTAATTTAACTTAAATTAAAGTTAGAAAAATGTGGTTAGAAATTCGCCTAAGCGCTAAGGTAATTTTTGCAAGCTTTACGTTTATCCAGCTAAGTTCTTAGGTGATTTTACTTATATAAAAAAAGCACGAAGTTATCAAGTCACCTAAGTGCTTGGGTAATATTCCAAAGTACTGAGCTATAATTCCTAAAAACTAAACTGATATACAAGTTAATAATTATTTTGTTAAGATTTATATTAAATCAACTTAATTCTTAGGTGATCTAACTTAAATTAAAGAGAGAAAAATTTAGTTACAAATTCACCAAAGCGCTAAGGTAATTTTTGCCAGCTTTACGTTTATCCAACTAAGTTTTTAGGTGATTTTACTTATACGAAATTGAAATATAATTATCAAACCGCATAAGTACCTAAGTAATATTTTTTAATAGTAAGTTACAATTCTTAAATACTAAATTATATAAAAGAAAGGTATACTTATTACCTCACCTGAATGCTTAGTTAATATTGTCTATGAACAAGCTATAATTCCAAAAATATAAGTTGAATTATAAGTTGATAATAATTTTGCTAAGTTTTATGTCAAATCAGCTTATTTGTTAGGTGGTTTTACTTATAGAAAGAGAAGTACAGTTAATTCGAAATGCAAATATTGAATCATCACGTGTCATTTTAAGAAATTGAAAAAAGAGGAAAAAAAACTAATAGAAATTTTTTACTTATGCTATAAAATATGCTCTTGCTAAAAAACCAACCCCATTCTAGCTTTTTTTATGCACATATGTATGTATATTAATTTTGAAAATTTTGTCCTATAATTTGGATTCAAATATTTTAAGATATTTCCATAATAGGCAATTCACCTGCTGTTTAATTATTAAAGTGCTCTTTTTTTTACATAAACTTGATAAATAAAAGTTAAATTATGTTTCTAAATCTGTTGGCGTGTTCACCATGCATTATCCAAATTAAAAAGCAAAATTATGCGTTGTTTTGTTCAAAATCATCTATTTCCATACGAAATACGCCTGGTAAATAATTGACAATTTGATTTATTCAGCTTTACAATTTCATATTGTAATTGAAAAATTAAATTTTTCAAACAACTTTTTCTAATTTTTTTTTGTTAAGCAAACTTTGTAAGTTGTTTCGAAAATAATTTTTTTTATAAATTTTCTACTCAGGTAGTTATCAAAAAAAAGTATGAGTCGACTCTTAGTTTATCAATAATTATACATGTGATTAACAACTTTTTGTAATAAAACTGAATTTTTATAATTATTCCAGACAGAAAAGGAGAACTTTTAAATAGAGAAAACAATTATTTCCTAAATTGTTACATTTTTAATGCAAGTGCTCATTTTTTTAATATACAAGAACTGTCCCTGCTTTTAAATAAGAAAACATCACTGAATTATAAATTCATAACAATATTTCTAAATCTTATGTTAAATCAGCCAAGTTTTTAGGTAATTTTACTTATAGAAAGAGAAGTACAGTTAATTCGGAATGCAAATGCTGAGTCACCACGTTGTCATTTTGAGAATAGAGGAAAAAAATAAGCAAATAAAAATTTTTTGCTTGTGTCATTATAATAAAATGTTGTCCTATAATTTAGAATCAACAAGCTTAAGTCATTTCTGAAATCTGCAGAGGATGGCATAATAATTAAGCGCTCTTTTAACATAAACTTGATAAATAGGTTGCAATAAAAAAATAAAAGGAAATAACCAATGTCGTTTTCAAAACTTTCTTATAAATTTCTTTCTGAACGATGTAAATTAAAAAACTAAATTATTTGTTGCTTTCTAATATTTCCCCGTTAAAATATTGATATTTTCGTTTGATTTTGAGGAAGACAATTTTTCATTTTTTACGAACTTTGATTGCATTTAAAATTTTCAATATAATCAAAATTTTACAATTTTGAAAAGATGTACATATACAATTCGTCAATTTCATTCATTCAGCTTTAAAAACTGTACAGCACATTTTATAGGTGGTTTTCAATCATTCCAAATCTATTCTATAACTTTTCTATTAAGGCAGTATAATCAAAGAAAAAATATTAATTATTACATATAACAAAAAAAACTTTATTTTAATACTTCAAATTTATATTATTATATAAATTGTCTGACTTATATAGATATTTATTGTAATATAGAAAACAGTCAACTTAAAATTTATGTTATTTATGTTACAACTTTTCGTATACTTAACGTAAATATAAATAGAGGAAAAAAAATATTTCAGAATTTTTAATTATCAGTGCAAGTGCTACTCTTGAACACATAGTAGAATCGCCTCTGCTTGTAAATATGTCATACCTAATTCCCAAAAATTAGCTGGTAAATTTATAACAATTTTGCCAAGTGTTATGTTAAGTTACCTAAGTTCTTAGATGATTTTATGCATGTGTACTTACATACATATGTAAGAGAGAAAAGTACAGTTATTAATTTATTTAAGTATTGAATATATGATCTATGAATAGGTTATAACCAGGGTTACCATTCATGAAACAATTAATGGGCCAAATTTTAAAACCAAAGGGCCAAGATTATTAATGTGCTTAATTTTCGAAGTAAAAAACTTATTGCTATTCTAATGGCAAATTTGATTCAAATTTTACCTTTTTATTCCAAATTTTATATTACGATGCGTTTTTTATTTTGTTGTGAGGTCTGAAAAATTTTCTGTTTATATGTACATAATTATATAAAATTGGGAATAAAATACTTAACAAACCTTTTGCTGCATATTCGATATTTTATAACTAAAAAAACACATTCTAATATGGAAATGGGTTTTATAGTAATGTTAAATTAACAATACTAAGAGCATTGTACACAATCTTATAACTTAATTCTAAGGTCTTGCAAAATTAAAATATATATAAAAAACTTAAAAAAAAAGGAGAATTAAGGTTTTTTTCAAGATTTCAAAGATGGGTCAAATACGACCAAATAATACGAAAAATCAGCCAAATTGATTTTAAGCAAGAAAAACGGGCCACGCCTGTCCCACTTACTACAAAGTGACAACGCTGGTTATAATTGCAAAAAAGTTAAGTTCATATTAATTTTGCCAAGTGTTTTGTTAAGCCGGCTAAGTTCTTAGGTGATTTTTCTTATGAATATGAGAAAAAAATCACATGAGAGCAAAAAACAAATCATTCACTTGTGTATATGAGAGAAACAGTTATCGAAACCGCATTGATTTTTATGTTTTGTATAGAGTTAATTTTATTCGTTTCTAGTCTCGCATAAAGAGTGTTTGCCAGTAAAGTTTCTGTTTTCAGTGAACAATAATTTTGAAATATATGTGTTTAAAAAAAATAAAGTTAAAAAAATTATGCTTAGGTATTTAAATATATATTATTAATCAAAATATAAAAATTAGAAAACTATTTACATAAAATATTAAGTGCTTTGAATTAAAATAAAAGTTAAAATTTATTTTAAATTGAAATACATATGTACATATATACATACTTTATTAATTTTAGTCAATTTTCTAAAAAACATGTACATACATGTTTATATGTGCATTTACGTTTATATGTGCATAATAGTGGAACGTAAAAGGAAAGGAAAAGAAGTAATTCAAATATTGGTAAGTTAAATTTCAAATAGTAATACAAATTATATTGTACATTTTGTCAATGCCAATGTGATACAAAGGAGAGAAATGATAATTTTTCTTGTAATTGTTTGATCTATGTATACATAATTTGTGATATTTTGTATTTTTTTCTAATGTAGAATTAGAAAACCTAAAAATTAATACATAATTTATGCATATAACGCTATATAAAGCAGAATTAAGAATTTCATAACAAGAATCAATACAAGAAATTGAACAAAATTAACAAAAAAATAGCAGATTTAAAAATTTAAATTAACCAGCATTGTACATATGTTAATATTATTTAATTTCAATTTTTATATTTAAATTTAGATACATTAACAACTGACCGGCAGTCATCATAATGATTTGCTACTTATGTAAACGCCGATTTAAATCTGTTAGCCTTTTAAGTGCCCATATGTTTCATACTTATTATGTAAATATGTGAAAACTTGTCATCTCAAGAAGCAGAAAAAATTTTCACTGAGCTTAAATACATACGGGATTGGGAGGAAGTTATATCGAAATGGAAAAAAACTATAGAGTTCAGAAGAAAAAATATGTTAGACTCTAAGAAGAATCTGGAACAAATTTTGGTTGACTGGCCCCTATTTAGATATTCGAAAGCACCTGAACTGGTAAGAATCGTCATAGAAATTAGAAAATTTAAAAAAAAGTTAAACACATTATTTGTTAATAAAATCACAAAAATAATTAACTAATACAAATTATTTTTTTCTAGGTTGAGATCGATTACTCTCACTTTTTTCCACATAATAATTTTGATTTTAATTTATGGACAGCTTTTGTAAAGTTGCAGAAAAAACCTATACAACAAAGATTAAAGATGCTGCAACAAAAAACTTATTAAAAATCTTTAAAGAAAAAAAGAAGATGATGGATTCAGGTTGGTACATTTTATTACAATTTAATAAACAATTATGGTTTTATTTCTATGGTCCTAATGCTACATTATATAGTTTCTTGTTAACATTAATCCAGTTACTTTTTTTTAGACAACATACATGTTTGCAATATGTAGTTTCTACATGCAGTTTTATTACCGTCTATTAAGGTAATCAATGGAAAACGGGTAAAATATACTATTCATGATTCCCATCGAGCATTCACATTACCTATACATTTGGAAAATCAAGTGAATAGTGCCTTAAACGGATTAACTGATCAACATTATCAAAATAAATCGACTTTGCAACCATTCATTTTGATTACCGGAGAAGAATTTCGCTACCAAAAATTCTACATTGTTCTGGCAGATGTAAAATTTCAAGTTAATACTTACTAAGAAACTATTCAATGTTGCTTTAAATTATTCTATCGTATTTTGGAAGGAAGTTTTTTTCGTTTTAAATTATTTAAGAAATTAGACATACGGAATTAGCTCATTAGCTTATTTAGTTTATATAACTTTTTGCATAAAGCTAAAATATTTAAAACACAATATTGTTTACATTTAGAGTCAGACATTAATTATACAGAATTAACAGAATTAAAAATAAGTTTAAATTTTATAACAATTTTTTTTAAAGGATAGATATAAGCAATAATTAAATTCATTTTGGAAAGTTGAAATACAGTTTGAAAATCTTTTTTGTGAACATCAAAGTTTTTCCTATATATGGATAAGTAACAAACATATCAAGAAAAACAAATTTGAAACTTTTAAAATAATTTTGCCAAAAGAGAAAAGGAAAATTTCTTTTAGTTTCTGTATTTTAGTTTTTTTATAAAGTATAACATTTTGGATTAATTAATATTACTTTCAATTTACATTTAGATTACTTTTAATGCTACAAAATTCCAAATTGGAACGTATTTTTTTATTACAAAATAATATTTCAAAGAATATTTCAATAATTATGACAATAACAGAAATATTATTTCACGAAATAATTTACAATATTTTTTTTTTTAAATAAAAACCGCTTTATATGTGAATTAATTGAAAAACAAATTTTTTATTATACATTGTTGCTAGATTTTCACTTGAAAATAAGTTTAATATCTTAAAATATTAGTTATCATAAAATAGCTTAAAAGTAAGGTAAGTCACGTTATTTATTAAGCTATTAAAACAGCTTATAAATAAGTTAAAACATCTTATTTATTAAGCTATTTAAACAGCTTATAAATAAGTTAAAATACCTTATTTGCTAAGCTATTTGAACAGCCAAGAAGTAAGGTAAAACACCATATCTGCTAAGCTATTTGAACACCCAAGAAATAAGGTAAGACACCTTATTTTCTAAGCTATTTGAACACCCAAGAAATAAGGTAAGACACCTTATTTGCTTAGCTATTTGAACACCTAAGAAATAAGGTATGACAACTTATTTGTTAAGCTATTTAAGTACCTTAAAAATTAGGTAGAACACCTTAACTGTTAAGGTAATACAGCTTAAAAATAAGGTAAAACTTGTATAACAATTTACGCTGTTATACAAATATAACAGTCAAAAATAAGGTAAAACACCCAAGTGGCTAAGCTGCTCTGCCTAAGGCAATAAGTTTTAGCCAAAACCGATAAGCTGAATTTCACTAAGGCTTGGCTGATTTTCCATTGCTTTTTTTTACCAGGTTTTACCCAATTTTTCTTAGTTATATTACCTAATATATTAGTTGGCTGAAAAACACCCAATAAATAAGCTGCGCCACACTCGAATTTTAGCTAATTTAAACTAATCTTTTCGTTCAGTGAAGCATTTAAAGGATAGTCGTTATTTGAGCCTGAGTTCCTCCAACACAGTTATTATGAAGAAAATTGAATAAAACAAATCTTTTTCTACATTTCAAAAATATTCAAAAACTAAAAGACTGCAAAACTAATTCAAAAATTTTTAATTCTCTTAAGGATTCTGAAATTATTTTTAGATTCTATTCAATATGGTAAAATTTTCCGAAACTTTAAATTTTTTGTGAAAATTGCAACAATTTAAACTAAACTACTTCTATTGAAATTTGAAAAACGAATATAAAATTTTAATGTATTTTCATAAGTTCATAAAAAATATTCAAGAACCATATTGATTCTATTTAAAAATAATTTTATAGTAAGTTTCTTCAAAACTTACTTAGTATAACATCCAATTTAAATTCCTTTCAAAATTAACTATGTAATGTGTGTTTGTATTTTGCTACTTAATATTCTCACATAACTTAAAACGTGTTAAATTTTTCTTTTCACATACCATAGATTTTAAAGTGTTTACAGTTAATTAGATAACAGTTTTTCAGTATATTACGGAAGCGCTATAACTATTTTTTATGTGTGTAAAAACCAAACTATAAAAAGTACAAAAAATATCTACAATACTTGAAAAATTTTCCTACTTACTTATAAGTATATGGTACTTTTTCTCTTCTTTTTTATTACATATACTACAAGTGTATGAACCAAGAACTATGTGCAGAAAATAACGATTAAATTTCATAGATATTTCCCAAAACAACCATTGTAGTTAATAATCGAAAGAAAATATTTTTGTATATGTATACTTATGAGTATGTATAACCGTATAAAATTCTGTAATGTTTTTATTTCATACATCGAAGATTCTTATTAAGAATAATATAAAAACATACGTAAAAAAATGGAAAATCATAAGAGCGTTTTTTATTTAATAATTTTTGCTTTCGTTTTTTTTTCTATCCTTTATATTATACACTTACATATCAAAACATAAAAGAAAACGAGGGTGAGAAAATTCCTTAACACTTATTTAATTATTTTATTTTGAAAGAAAGAAACACACAAAAAAAAATGAAAAACCAAAAACAAAACAAAAAAAAAATTAAATTGCTTCCTATCTATAATTTTCCCGTTATACGATGAAGTCATTTTCAGGCAATCCTTGATTTATGATTTGATTATCTCACACAGCAGGCTGCTCTTTGCTTAAAATATAACCATATATATAAGATAACCATGTTATTCATTATCATAAGAGAAATGAGAACCATGGTGGAACAAAAAAAAAAAGAGAGAGCGAGAAAAAGATTACAAAAAAAATTTATACTTTAAATGAAAAATCGGGAAATATAACGAAATAACCGTTTGTTATAATCTTATAACGTATGTTCATGAAAGCCGTTTAACTGGATTGTGTATTAATAAAATAAATGAAAAACAAAACAAAAAAGAAAACAAAAAATAATCTTCTTTTTTGTTCCGTTATTCTCAAAAAGTCCTTAAAAATGTCTTTAACAAGATTAAAATTGTAGAAAGAAAAACGGAAATCTATGTTAAGTAATAATTTATCTTTGATTCTTATCCTTAATTCAAATCTATTTTTATAATACTGTTATTTTATCTCTAGATATTATGCGCATACATAATTTTAATTGTATAAGGTCTTACGTATAATACACATATATACAAATAGCACATAATAAATTTACGTTATAACCAAACTACATAATTTGACTAAGGTACTTCCTAATTTTATTTCTAATTCGAGTTTTTGTTTTAATAATTCGAAAACCTTTGGAATTGATGGCATTTGCCTTTTTTTTTAATGGGAAAGCAATGAGCCGCCTAAATATAACTTCTTGGAGAATATTTGTTCACATCCATATGTTAAGCCGCTTACTCTTGTGAAGCTGTAATCTTACCGGTCTAGAAGTCCTCTCGAAATCTAAAGGCTGTAGAGGGGTATAGGTCTCCAACTTTTAACCGAAGCTTGCTAAAATTTTATATATGCCTATTCTATAGTACAATGGTAGAAACAACAATATTACATACGAAAAATGATTCCAAGAAAGTCGGCCTTTTTTACTTAAATTCAGATTTATTGAATTTTCATATATTTAATTACAGCAATACGCTTACAAAAAACCAAATACCACAAATATTGTTAAATTTGTAGCGTAATATTTTTTAATCAAAAATATTAAACTACAAATTTTTATAAGCTAGCTACTTAGTATTTTATACAACCTTACACAATATAAAATTTAATTTAATTTAAATTGATACGATGTGATTTCACGTTAGGAAACGTTATAATAGAAGTTGTCTGTTTTAGTATTGAATATCATAATAAAAATATTAATAGACACTTGTGTTTATATAATGTCTCTGTGTCTATGCCAATGTGTATGATAAAAAAAAAAAATTAGACATTTTTTATTGCTAAAAAAATTTTAAAAATTTTCCTTTTTTTCAACGTTTCATAACACTTTTATATTTTTCTCCTTTATAACAATATGTGAGTTAAAACACATCTGAGACTTACCTTTGTATGATTATACGTGTGATATTCAAACATCCTTGTTTATTTATACCTATATTTGTTTGTGTTTTTGTATTTATATAGAGGATCTTAATTACATTTTCTATCTTACATTCAATGATATGTTTTACAAATTTAGCTTTCATATTTTATGTACATTATTATATATATAATATACATGTAATATCTATACTATGTTATTATCGTAACAATGTTTGTATTCATATGTACAACACGAAATGGCACACAATCTTTTAACGTAGGAATGGCATAAACATATTTTAAGATTACCAAACTCTTGAATTACAAATATTTTATGAAAAGTAATTAATTGTTGTGTTGTTGATATTGTACTCGTAAAATTTTAAATTCCTCTTTACATTTAAATATTATTCACATGTAATATAATATTGCATATCTTAGGGCGTCTTATTTGAAAATTAAATTGAAAAACAAATTTTTTTTCCAAAACTTTTAAGTAAAAATTGCAATTTATTAAAACAATAATTTTTATTTGAAATTTAAAGGAATTTTGTTTCTTAAATTCAAAAACTTTTTCGGAAATTTGAACAGCTAGTATGAAAACTTTAAACAAGAAGTGAAAGTGCATCCTTTTACAACTGATCTAAGATATTCAATGTTAAATATTGAAAAAGTAAACTTTTAAAAATTTCACTAAAAAATTGTTTAACTAATTTTATTACCGGATTTCCTGGAACTCTGGTTAGTTTAACTAATAATTAAATTAATTGAAAAAGTTTTATTCCTCGAATTTCGAAACTATTACCATCTTTAATAAAATTATTAATAAAAACTGCAAAAAAAAATTGAAAAAATTTCCTAATTTTTTTTTACTTTAACTCCTTATCTACTCTTTAGATACTCTAGCTAGGCATTAATTTCAGGTTTTGAAATCAAAGTCGCACAATTTCCAGTACTTATTTTAAAATTCAATTTTATTCTTTTCTCCCGTTATTTGGTAACACTAATTTTCCCAAAAAAAAAAGAGAAAATAAAAATTTTTCATCGATACAAAAATTTTAGGCATATAAAACGTATTAAGTTACAGAATCATTGGGCCATAGATTTACTTGAAATATTTCAATGAAATTAGATGCTCTAAAAAAGGAAAATATATGACTTTCCCAGTTCATTCTGATAAGCAATTTAAAAAAATTATCAAAGAAAAAAATAAGGACGAAAAAAATATTTATACATAATATCTACAAAAAAAAAAAGCGAAAACGAGATAGAAAATTCAAATACACATGTCTTCAAATAGAAAAGAAAATATGGTGAAACAAGGATCAGAGCTCTAACCAGGTTCAATATACACACACATAAATAAAATATAATCGATTCTACTGTATACTATATGAAATTCTTTATCGAATTCAGTAACATCTTAGAACAAAATATCATACGAATTCATTGTAAATTATTTGTTAAGTTAAGGGAGAAATTTATTATAATATCAGCAAAGAAATAATATTTTGTATATATTGTGCCTACATGTTTATTTATTCGAACATTTATAAATTAAAACAGGATCGTCTCTTAATGAAACATTTTAAATACTCTTGAGAATGTGAATTCAAATTTTATATTTTATCCATTTATAAAAATAATTTTTCGATTTCATTATTGAAATTGCTATTAATTTGAAAGTTTCAAAATGGAATTCATATTGTAAATTGTTGTTTGAAATTCGAAGATGGAGAAATTGTATAAAAATGGCGAAAATCACTTTCTACAATATCTATAGCTGCTTTTGGCAATTAATATTATTTAAGTTGCAAACCCGAAAGTATGATATTTGCAATCACAATTGCAACTATTAATGACGAACTTGTCACACGTTTACGTAAATAACATTCAAAAAAGCAGGATTATGTGTGCACTTTCTTAACTGATCAAATATACCCTTAGAACATAGGAACTAAGATATGCATAGTCTTTAAAATCAAGAAGAGATTTTAGGAGAATAATTGGAATTTTAATTAAAATTTTGAGAACTTCTGTACATACTGACTGAATCAATTTTAATTCCACTTGCATCTATAGTCTTTTATAATGAAACTTTTAATTTTCAAAAATTTTAAAAACCAATAAGAAGAAAATTTTATTTCTTAAATATTTTTCTTTTAAATCGCTGGTTTGAAGGTTTAAACTTTTTTCTTTTCATTCAATTTTATTAAGGAAGACCTTCAATTCCGGGGTAGTAGAGAATTTGGCTTTTTCGTTGACCAAGCGTTCAATTAATTTTATTTTCTTTTCCAATTCGTTTTTTTAATTTTTTTGTCAAAACTTTATAATGAAAATTTTCAACTTATCTAAAGTTATTTTAAATTAAAAACTGCGTTAATATTGAAAAAGTCAATTTTAAATAAGAATAAAACTTTTATACGCTTATTTATTTAATTTAATTTATAATACACAACCATTTTGGTAAATGGTTGGAAAAGTTTTAAACTTTGAAGTATATTGTATGATGAGAAGCAAATAAAATTAATTTTCCAATTAAAAGAAAACATGCACTTATTTATAATGTTATCCTTTCTCAAGGATCATTCAGAAAAATATTTTGCTTTAATTGTATTTTTTTCTTTGTGAATTTTTCTTCAGCTTTACGAATTCAATTATGCTCCCGAGTAATTCGGTCATATTTAAGTTTGCTTATATTTTTTTCAATTTAGTTTTTCAATGTTTTCTAATAATTTTATTTTTTCTGAATTGCTATAATTTTCAGATGAGAGTTTAAATGTACATTTTGTTTTTTGATTGTCTTTTACTTTTCAAGGAAATTCGATTGCGAGTCCTAAATTTAAATGCTGAAGAGTAACCAAAAATTAGCTTTACTTTAAAAAATTTTATTTCAACAATCAACAATAATTTTTTTTAAATTAAATCATCATAATAATGATGTTAGTACAATAACAAGACACTATCCGAATACAATCTACAATAATATTCGAATATACTATCATTCTTGTTCTACTCTTTCACCTATTATAATAGTAAATTAAAGTTCAACCACCTTTAGATTTTATAAATTAAGAATAATATTGTTGAATTTATTTTGTTGACTTTTGAAAATTTTTAATGCAAATATTCTAAAATATCCTGAACAAAAACTGTTATACAAACAAACAAAGTAAATTTATTTTAATTTATGATATGGTCAATTTTTTACATAAAATAAGTTTTTCTTCTCTTTTAATAGTTTAACACAATTTTCTAAATTTTTCGGGCAACACAGAACAAAATTCAACCACTTCCAGAATAAATTTGAAATTAAAAACTGACGATAAAATTTTTTTTTGTGTTTCCATATGAACAACTTGTTTACATAAATAATTTTATTTATAAAATTAAAACATTGTTTTTTTCTAGCTTTTAAATTTTTTGAAAGAAAAAAACCATCTCTGTCTATTTATTTTTTGCAATATTTATTTTGTATTTTGATAGCATTTAATAACATTTAAAAAAGCATTTGTAGTATACCTACATATACTAAGAACGTTTTGTGTTGCCGCTTTAGAATATTGATATCCAAAGATTTGAAGAGTCTTAGTAAATTTGATTTATTTTGTAGCAACCAAATGAATTTTTGATTACAAAATATAGAAAAATATGGAAGGATAATACATAAGAAAAATATAGACAGTTTTTGTTTCAACATGAGCTGGCAATATTGGTAACATTACATATAACACGTGAGCTTTAGAAAAAGAAAAGTGTGGCAACCCTGATAGCAATATTTTAGTAAATTTGATGTTATCCTCTGTTAATTCTGTTGTTATATTTGATACTTTTTTTTAGGAATCTTCAATTAGTCAGATAAGGTATGCTAAATTTACAGAATCGTTTTTAACATAGTTTTACATTTATATGCAGCATCTGGGACTGGGGGGAAAGGGTCTGACCATACTCAGTCGTCAAAATTTAAGGACATTAGTGGGGGTTTCCACTGGACACTGTCTCTCGAGGGTCCACACTTGAAAAGGATGGGCAGGGTGGCGAATGAGGTCTGCCGTTTATGCCTGGAGGAGGACGAAACCATGGAGCACTTACTGTATGAGTTGCGGTTGATCGCCTGCGACTGAGATGCTTCGGGGTGGGAGCTTTGTGACCCCGGGTAGGATCTCGCAGCTTGATATGGGTCGACGTGAGTGGGGCCTAAGGGCCTCGGTCACCATAGAGAAAAAAAAAAAAAAATATATGCAGATAAATTTTTGTGTTGGGCTACATCATTTAAAAAAATAATAGGGCAGTTCTGGTAAAATACAAATTTCGATTAATTGAAAAAACTTTTGAATGCCTTAAAATTATATTAAATTTAATATTTGTAAAAATTTGTTAAAACAATTGGAGAATCGTCATTTTTCAGATTATAAGAACAGATTTTCAATATCTCGAATACTACAATAAATAAGTATGATCTTATAAAAATAGCAATTAATTATACCCTACACAAACCCAAATAACTCTTTTCATAAAAAACATTTCCAAGTCCTGTTTCCTATAACTGTCCAAAACTGTAAGTGCTATTCTATAACTAATACAAATGTAATAGTATTTTTTAAATCTTGTTTGATTTTTAACATAATTATTATGCTAATTACAGAAACTTAATTAAGATTAAATGTGTACCGTATTGCACAAAATAATGATAATAATATTGTGTTATACATGGTATTGTATTTTTAGTTATTCCTTACAACTATGGTGATCAACTTCAATTCATTTTATATTATTTGTTTCGCACTCTGTTGTGTAAAAAGAAGGGAAAAGAAAACAAAAATTCTGCAGAATAGACAAAATATTATGTAAGGGCTAAAATAATGTAGAATCATTTATTACTCTATATACGTACTACTCAAAGAAATCTCTTTTAATATAACATATATAATATAATGTATAATATTAAAATAATATTATGTAATACTATATATATGGCACATAATCTACAATTTCTTTAAATATTTGGCAAACAATGAATACAATATAAACCCATATTATATACACATAAATATATTATTATGTAACTATATATAATACATATTTAATATATTGTTTTCTATAAGATTTCTTTTGATATTACATTCTCCATTTCCTTTAATATTAAAACGTTGTAACTGTTCGTAAAGTACTTTTCAAAAATAATAAACAAAATAGAAGTAATATCAGATCAAAATTTATGCAAGTTAGCAAAATTCAAATCAGCTGAATCTATTTCAATTTTTTTTAAAGAGTTAGTTTTTTTCTGAGAACGTCAGTTAAACATTAAACTCAGGGCAAACAAACAAAATTTTTATATTATAACAACTATATTTCGAACATTAAACTAAGTAAAATAATTTGGATTACGATATGATGAATTTGTGTTGATTTTCAGAGACTATCTAGTCCTAGTGTATTAAAAGTTGGATCAACAAAATCGGCCTTACAACTTTCAACGTAATGTCAATGGACAATGTCGTAATCTGAAAATTTAAATTCAACTGTTTCGCTTGGACCATCAGAATACAATGAAAGAATAGCGAATTTTTCTCTTTTGTCGTGATTTTTTGGGTGATATAATCTGAACAGTCTGTTTTTGTTTCGTACATTTCAACTTAACGACTCTGTTATTTACTTGAAAATTGACATGAAACTACTGGTTTTTATGTAACCATTTTTTTTTATTTAAGAAAAACAAAATGAAGATAGAAGCAATAGGTTTATCATGAGAATAAGTGATATTTTAACATTTTGAATTTTATTTTAATTCTATATTTTAGATCTTATTTTTTCTTTTTGTACAAAATCTAAACAATTTTACACATACTGACACACGAGAGTATTTTATTTTTTAATGTAATATAGAAAAATATAAGTTGTAAAATAGAAATAAAAAAGAAAATTATCTTGTTGTCATTTTTGTAAAAATTTCATCTATATATGAAATAAATTTTCCTTTTTCACTTTACTTTGCTCTCTAGAATAAGCAAAACGAAAAAAAGGGACGATAAAATAGAATATTTTGCATTATAATATTTGATATCGATATTTTGTACAAGTTAAGAATAAATATAGAATTTGATCGCGATATAAAATTAAAATCTTCAGGCTCCAAAATTATTTTTTCTTGAATATTATATCAGTTAATTTTTATACATACATATAAATTTTATGTACTATATAATATGTGTATGGTAAAATTCTTCTATGTTTAAAATCTACTATAGAGAAATATTAATCAACACGAATATTTCAAAATATTTTTCAGACTTGGCTATAAATTATATTCATGTAATAATACGAGTGCGATAGTTGTCACAATAAACTATACTATGAGAGCTGAAAGAAATTAAATAATTTCTCTCGCAATTTAATTTAGTTTCTGTGTACAATTTACAAAGATTCACAATGCGTAGACAATTGTAAAATATTTTACAAATTTATTGTGCTTCTTAATTTAAATGTCAACCAAATTTGTTGATATTATAACGAGATAATTGTTATAATAAATGTTATAGGAATTTTTAGAAGGGAATAATAATTTTAATAGAATATCAGACCTCCGCACACCAAGCTGAAGTTATTTTCTGTAATATTACGGACTTAGGCCGTTACAAAAATAATTCTTAATGTTTTCTGTTTTCGAAATACTTTTTTTGGGAAATTTTTCAGTATTCTTTGTCACTCTCATTTTGTTTAGTATGTTATTAAAAGCGATCTAGATTATGATACTTATTAATGACTTATTGTTTCGGTAACGTTACACAAAAAAATAATATTCTAAACTGTTAATATTTTTCTTCCATTCTTTTTCATTATTTTTACCTATATCACCAAAATATTAATGAAAACTATTTTCCGTGAAACACAATACAGAAAAATTGAAAAAAAAAAAATTTGGAAATTATTCAAAAAATATTTTATTAAATTTATTTCTTTAACTTTCCTCTTCAACCGCTGCTTTGAGCCAAGAAAAAAAAAATAAAATGTACCACAACTAGAATGAGGCAATAATTTTCTAACGATAAGAACAGTTTCTAATCCAATTTAAAAAATAAAATTTATAAAATTAAAACAGTGAAGTCAATTTAATAAAATATTCCTTTTTCTTTGGGACATCTGCCAATTTGCATTACTTTGAAAATATTCAATTGTTGTTTTGTATTTTATCTTTACTGCGAAGTAATTTTCAGTGTTTTTTGTGGGTTGTAATTTCTAAAACACAAAAATTCTGTTAAAATAAAAAAAATTAGGTTACAAAATATATTTTAAATATTTTGAATATAAATTTTTTATATTTTTATTTTTTTCTATTTTAACAATATTTTTGTATGAATCACTTTTCAAGTAAGTAAACATTTTGTTTATGCTTATAAGAAGGAATGAAAAATTTGTAGAAATTTATTACATTGAAAAAATCTAAAATTTTTTGCCAAATATATCTTTAACCCTACAAAAACTACAGTTCTTGAATTGTAGAAATTTGTGATGCTATTAAGTTTCCACCTTATTAAATTCACCATAGAAATTTTGTTTGATTAAACCAGATTACGAGTTACAATACTATTATAGATGTAATGTCAAATCTAACCATCGACTACGACTTAAATTTAAGAGAATAACTTTAAACATCCTTCTTTTTTATTATCAACAAAGCAGCCTGATATAATTTTAACCAAAGCGTATAGAGCTTATATAATATATAGTTGAACATTATAATAAAAACTCATGGATTCGACAACTTTCATTATTAACATTATCAACGTTATTTTCCTAATTTACAATTCTAAAATGGAACATTTACGAAGATTTTGTCATATTCTTTAAAATTCCATGAAATTTCTTTTTACTCTTTTCAATTGAATAAAAAATTTCTGTTATACGAGAACCATTAAAATTATTTTGTATACATATAAATTTTAAACGATTTTTTAATAATTCCGTGAGTATACAATATTTCACCAAAAAATTCGCCGAAGAGGCAAATACTAAATTTTCATATTATTCTTCCGCATAAATTAAACAAAATTCTTCAAACTTGTCACAAACATGTTGTTTGAAGATTAATTTACAGAATGAAAAAGCTTAATTACTTACATTTGGTAATAACGTATTAAATTAAAGGTGTATGAAGGCTTTTTATATTTGTGTATATTGTGTAACACAATAATGTTCAATTGAAACAATAATTTAATCGAATATTTTAATATTTAATTTTTGGGAATTGATATGACTGTGACTCGAACATAAAGTTTAATTCCTTTATAAATAACCGCCTACATTCCATATTGGGGTTATACATGTAATTTATCATGAAGTATGGAACACTGGAAAACCGTTTCTGATATCGTTGCCCATAATAGAAATCTAACAAGTCGGTTGAGCCATATCTGTTCGTCTATTTAGATATCTATTGTTCAAGCGCTCATTTGAAAATGCAAATAATTAGAAACTTGAAATTTAGAATACAAACTTATTTTTATAACAAATATAGTAAGATCGACACACTACAAGTTCTCACCAAAGGTTTTGAAGCAAGCAACCACATATGATTTGAAGGCATGTACCAAATAGTCTAGTAAAGAAATTTTTTATATAAATACTCTCAATTTGAGTTTCTGAAATGAGAAATAATCTGATGAGACGCAATTCTACCTTCAATTATCAAAAAACAAAATACTGAATTTTCCAAATAAGTGCTTTATTCTTGAAAAATACTTTGAAAAAAACATTGAACTTAATAGCAATAAATCACAAATTTTAGGGTTTTCCTACCTAAGATGTAGACAATTCGATTTTCATTTCTTCCTAATTGTTCTCTTCCTTGTCCTATTTCTATATTTTGTGTTTCTCTATTTTCAGTCTTATTTTAATTTTATTTAACAATGTTGTTGTTGAAATAAACAAAATGCGTTCTCTATCCCGTAAAATTGCCTCTATATCTCTGTTTCCCGTAAAATAAATAACGCTAAATTCAAAATGAAGCCATTAGCTTCACTTTTATTTTATATTTTTGCTTATAGTAATAATTAAGTTTTAAAGATAAGAAAATAATTTTATTTCAATTTGATTTATATTCCATTGTGATTTTTCATTAAAATATTTAATAAAAAAAAATTTATAATTATTTTCTTTAATTTCCCTTACTCTATTATGCGTAATACATCATTGATTTAATTGGCAACCATGTTAAAATCTTGAATTATAACAATTAACACACGGTATCATTGAAATGTATGAATTACTTATAAGTTTGTATATGATGCATTAGTTTGTCACAGTTTGTTAAATTGTTACTGTCTTAGCCTTACAGTTCATTTATTATGCATTACAAGATATTCTGGAAAGCTTTCGATAATTTTATTTAAACATTCTCTAGGAATTTCATATGGTAATCCTGACTGTGAAACAGTTCAGCAATGAATTAAGGCACAATATAATTTATATTATTATCCGTTGTAAATTTTAATATAACAATAATAACAACATGTAAATGAAAAGTCAGAGTAAAAAATAAGTAACCATTACATTTTATAAGAAAAATTATAATGGGAATAGGAAAAATATAAAAAACATAAAACAAGTATGAATTTCAAGGACAAATTTGAATCTAATTTGTATATAAGTATTTTGTGTATTGGTGTATAAGTATAACACATATTTTATTTTTCCTTATGTTTTTATGTTATATACACATTTTATATATTATTGTTTACTGATGCGACAGCAGATTTTAATTCGATCAAAGATTAAAAATATAACAAAATATAAGAGTCCCTTTTTTTTGTACATTTGTTGGGATACAGCAAAGCGAATTAACGAAATAAACATCCCTTTTATTGATTAAACAAAATATAAGATTCTTGATATAGGTAAAATAAGTCATTTTGGGTTTGAGTAAATTTCCTTTTTTAGATCTTATATTATGTATCGTATATTTGCTTATAAAATTACATTCTGTTGATGAAAATGATGAATAGCTTGTTAAATTAAATTTTGTTTAAAGGTTTTTATTTTTAGTAATAAGAAATTTTCTTTTGATTAAGGAAAATTCAATAAGTTTTATAAAGAAAATAAAATAAAATTTTGTGTACGTATACACAATGTACATAATTTAATGTAAGTAGAATTAATGTATCCTATACAGTCAGGCAGATTTAAATTCAATACGAAATTAACTGCATACGAGTTTTTCATCCCACCACAAGATCTTCTGCATAGGAGTTTTTCAACCCACATTTCTTCTGAATAATATATTAAGATTTTTTTGCCAAAATTGTTCAAAATTGCAAAAGAAAGGAAAAATACAGAATTTCCAAAATTTCTTTGCAGAATTACCAAAAATTAGTACATTTTTTCAAAACCTAAACAGACATTTTGACATTCTTAAAATTGTTGGTATGATTTTCAATCCTATTTTTTGATATTCTTTGTATTCCATAAAATTTTGCTCAAATTAAATTTATTTTAATTATAATTATCCTTAAACTAGGATCTCATTCATTTCCTTAACTGTAATAAATAAATTAATTACCATTAAGCCATTGAATTTCATTTCAATTTCATTAAATTTCTTGGAAATTGTTTTATTTTACAAAATTAAACCAATTTTACAGTGGTATGTTTTGTGTTAGCTAAAAACCAAATTGTAATTAAAAAATGACAAGTAGTACAATATTTTTATTTATAGAACTATGATTTTCTAATAATTTTTTATTAGCAAAAAAAAACATGACGTCGACAAAAGTGTGATACCACGTACATAGCATTTCATGGAATGTAACTTACGTAGTATAACAGTTTGACGAAGGTTTATTTTAGATCAAAAAATTTTAGATTAATTAAAAAATTCTCTTCTTCATTTTCTAAATTTTTTTGTAGTGAAAAATGCATTGAATGATTTCTTAATTTTAAATAGAGATTCTTAGGATTCAAAACAAAAAATTTTCATCCTATTATGCAAAATATTATTTTTTAAGAGGAGTGCAAATGTAGGTTTTTTATTGAGGTTGATTTTTAACTTTAAAATATCAAAAGTACTTTTATACTTTTTAAATTTATAATTAAGTAAATTTTTGTTGAAAAGTTCATCTCTAATTAATATTAACAGTTATAAGGAATCAAATCAGATTAATTTCAATTCAAATTTATTATGAAAAATCAAAATTCTCTTGAAATTCTAATAAGTCGGAAAATCAAAAGTTTCCTTATAATTACTGAGGTACGTATATATGTATATTTTTTTTTTAATGAAAAGAGAAGAAAAGGATATGATTAACATTTATTATGTAGATGATATCCTTGGAATTGGATTTTAAAATTAATTAATTAAACGAAACATAAAAGTCAAAGGTATTTCTATAGAAACTATCTTAAGCCATTATTGGTTATTCCTATTGTGTTTATAAAGCGATTGTGTTGTGGGATAAGATTTCAATAGTTAAAAGAACATTTTAATAAACAAACATACTTTAATTAAATCAGGAAATATTTTAAGAGTAGTAAGTAAAAGGAGAAAAATACTTTTAGTATTTTGCAATTTCATGCAATATTTTAAATTGCCTTGAAATTCTGTATAATGCACTTAGAAATCAAAAATTTACAGAGTAATCCCGTATAATTTGTTTGTGGCCATAATATTATTATAACGTCCTACATTGGCTCAGCTCAACTCCAATAATGAGTCTCTCATGCACACAAATTTGAGTCGCCCTTTCTTATTGTTATTATGGATTTATATTGCTCAACAATACAAAATATTCAAGTTTTTTTTATTAAAATGAAATTTCAATAATAATTAATATACCCTAAAATGAAGGAGAAATATTTGGGAAGAAAATAAGAATAAAATATACAATAATATATGTGTATATATAAAATTAACTTAATTTCTTGAGGTTCTATAATATAAATTAATTTTAATACCGTCAATTGACCAATAATGTATCTGATACACTTGGGCAACCAAAATACTAATCAGAACAACTGCTCCATTCCACACTATTTTAATTAAATTTATTTCCTCTGTTTAAATAATACACTCTAGCATACTTATTTTAAAATATAGAATTTTGTGAGAAAATTATAATATTATTTATGTGCATAATAATTATATTTATTTTCAGGATCAAAACATATTGATATCCCATTTTAAAATAATTTATGTAGATGATCTCTAATACATTAAATTCACATTTTTGCGCTTATATTTATTTAATATTTTGAATTTTATATTTCAATAAATCATTTATAAAGATTCTATTATAAATTATACTAACCTGAAATGCATTTGGCCACATACAATTCTCGGGCATTACAATTTCTGTTGATGAAATACCACCAAAATTATTACTATCATTATTACCAATGCTATTTAAATCATTATTATTATTTGTATTAGTACTATTTGTTATATTAATATTATTATTATTATTATTTAAACTAATATTATTACTATTTTTTATATTATTATTATTATTAATTGTATTTGTATTACTATTACTACTACTGCTACTACTGCTACCGCTGTTACCACTTCCTCCACTTATACTTGAATTATTTAAATTTGAATTGAATTTTATTGAATCATTACTATTTGAATTCGTTGATCCGATAATAACTTGTTTTGGTGATGATAGTCCTTCATTTAAAGGACATAACTCATCTATTGAAATACCATCTGTAATATTATACATATATATATATATAGAAATTTTGAAAATAAAGTAATAAAAATTTATGATGTTTATTCCATATATAAACATACAAACAAACATAAATATTTTAATATAGAATATTTTCCGATTTTACTGAATAAATAATATGCTTGGGTATAAAACTGTTATATAATATTATATGTATATTATTTATGTTGTCATACTTATATAAATATTATGTTATGTTGCAGGACGAAATTACTCTAAAAAACTTTTTTAGAAAAATAAGTTGTAAAATTTTAAATTCTTTATTCCACAAAATAGTTGAAAATAAAATACAAGGACCTTTCTTAATATAATATGTACATAATACACAGAAACTAATTGCTCATGCGAAATAATTCATGTACACATAGTATACTACATTAAAATATGAACAAAATAAAAAAAAATAAAATATATAATAATGTAGAGCGATTTAGAGCAACAACAAAAAATAAAAAATTAAAAAAATTAAAACAGCAAAACAAAAAAATTAATAGAGGAAAACTTGTCGAAAACTTGTTTTTGGCTCTAAGAGCATACACAAAGAACAGCATAGAATGAAAAGAAAATGGAAAAAGAAAACAAAAATTAACCTTCAATTTCTGCATTAAAAATGTTGTCATCCGTCAATATATTTGTGACCACGGAACAATGCTATACACAAAATATATGTACAATCACATGCACATTAATGTTGTGTATATTTAGCATGGTACATATGTGTATGTATGTATGTACCTAAATAATCTCCAAAAAGAAAGAAAACATGGTACAGTATGAGCAAAATAAATTTTAAGTAGGTTTTTCTTACTTCAACTCCAAATAAAAAATAGTTAAAGCTTTTAAACAATTACATGGTTTTGCTTTTAATATCAAGTGCGGGATAGCATTGAATGAGAAAAATGAATTTCAAAGTTTCAAATTTTGGAATTCTTTTCTATGTTTTTCATTTTTTTCTATATCTCTGACATTAATCTCTTTAGGAAATCTTTTAAAACTAAAAAACTAATTGAAATTTTTTATTTATTTTTTTTTCTTTGCTAAGAGACAAAAACAAAAATTTTTAATTTAAATTATATACGATTAAAAGGAACAATATTCTGGCTGTTAATCTTTTAAAAGTATATGAACGAATTAAGATTTTTAGGAATTACGAAAACAAAATTAAATTGTAAAATGGAATAGTGTATAAAATATTAAGAATACTGAACAATAATTACCTATTGAATCTAGATTTTACTACCATAGATTTAAATTTTAAAATTAATGTTGATTATATTCTTCAAGAATTATTCAAATAAAATACTTTAACTAAAAAGAGTAAAAGAGATTTTTAACAAAATTAAAAGGTAGTGGAACCTCGTCTTAGTTGGAACTACTTATTTTTATTATTTTCCTGCATGTACATTTTTTGTTAAGTAGTAAGTACATTGCGTTCGAATCAGAAATATGTATTTCTAGAACGGTCGGGGACTGCAAGTTGCTTCTCAACGAGATGACGGATCAGTTCGAAATTAATTTGATTTTGGTTCCGGGACACAGTGGAATGCAAGGGAACTGCGGCACAGATAAGCTTGCGAGGCCTGCAAGAATTATTGTAGTTTTACATGAAAAGGAGAACCTTGGACTTGCTTCTGAGCACGTACAGGTTGCTGCTACGCAAAGCGGCAGTTGAGCAAGCCAATCAAATAAAAACGAACATAATCAAGTGCAACACAACCAGAAAACTGTGACCAAGGCTGAATTTTTATCACACCAAGGATCTGATTTTTCTCCGCCAAAATGATATTGGTGCTGTTATAGGTCTAATAACGGATCATTGTCTTGTTGGCGAATACGCAAGAAGGATAGGTCACCCTACGAATGGTCTCCCCAGGAGCTGGTGTGACGAGGAAGAGGATGGGACAATTGAAAATATTAAGATCGCGAAATAAAATTTATTTATATAGAACTTGATTCTGATCAATATTATAACGCAAAATTACTTGTTTCTCTTAATTTTAATTTTTCTCTCGGATTTAATAAAAATACAAAGAAATGAAATATTTTTTTTTTAATTCTCATTATTGTTTTAGTTACAAAAAATATAAATTTTAATTTATTTAAAAAAAAATATGCAATATTATGCTCGTGTACTAAATAAATTACACCCTATAGTCTAGAGTACAATGAAAATTCTTCCCTTTTAATCTATCTATATTTACAAAACAATTTTTTTGCAAATTTTAATCACTGAAAAATCTTTTTAATAAAAAAATATAATATACAAAAAAATAATAAAAAATTATTGAATACAAATAAAAAACTAACAGATTAAATATAATAAAAATTATTGAAACAATTACTTTTCCATGTCTATGAACATCAATACATTGCACTAAGTTATATATGTATATAATAACATGTATGTATATTATATAAGTATATTATCACTAGCAGGAGTATATTAAGCGACTGAATATTGAAGCTGTTAGATTATAAAATAAATTGATATTAGAAAAGAAGAAAAAAAAAATTATTTTTTAAAATTTTTTTCCCTGTTTTTCTCACTATAGTAAATCCCACATAATTCATCGAATAAAAAAATAAAAAATACCAATAATAATAGAAAATCTTTTATATTTTTTTTATTATTAAAATCCCCAATCGTATTTAAAAAAAATACCCTTCAGTAAATATAGAGAAGAAATTCTAATGAACAATATACAAAAATAATATTGATAATACGATCCTTTCTATTATATTTTCTATATTTTCTATTGACTATTTTAAATGAGAGTATGTATACAATTGTGAGCTAGTTAAAAAATATATATGTATAAAAGAAAATAATTAAGAATCATATGAAATTAAAATTTACCCAAAGAATTGGGTATGAAGAAATTTCCAATTATATAAAATTTATATATGATTTTTAATAACTGTTCTAAGAAATTATGCTTCACATATGATTACGTAATAAATATAGCAATATCATATTGATGCATTAAATTAGCACGAAATCTAGAATAAATTATAGTTATAAAGATGCTGTTACAAAACTGAAGCTCGTATTGAAACTAATCCATAAATTGGAAAAGTTAATCTTTTGCCATTTATTGCGAAAAATTTCTGAATGATTAAAGAACTTTATAATTAACTAAATTTCGGAGGGCTAATAAATTTTCTGATAAAACACATTCTATTTCTATAAAAAGACTGATATACTCACATAAATCAACATTGCTAATTTTTTTTCTCTAATTTTCGTGAGTACGTCTACACTAATTGAAACTTAATTAATTTTAACTTTTCATTACTTTCACTTATTTATTAAAAAAAAAAAAAAAGTTTTTACTTTTATTTTTCTTCTATATACATATTTTAATAGATACTTGCATTTTAATTTATTTATTGCTATATCAAGTAAAGTTTTATTGGTTAGTATTAATTTAGCAATGCGCCTTTATTCAATAAATTCTAATTGAAAAACTTTCTAATCAAAACAAAACTATTAAAAATTTTTATATAGTTTTAACGGAAAAAACAGAGCAACCTCATTCACAATGTATATAAACCGTTATGTAAAATAATTAGTTTGAAATGCATACGATATTCTAATGTGAATAATAATATAACTAGTAACTTTTTAACAAAAGGGAAACAAAAGCAATTTTCTAACATTAAAGTGTTATGATATGCAATTGATTCTCTTCTGCCATCAAATTTTAAAAATAAAAATAAATTTTGTAAATAAGCAACTTTTACTTGAAAAATTGAAAAAAAAAATTTTCTTTACAAAAATAAATTACTGTATATATTTAGGATGAAATAGAGAAAAAAACTGAAAGAAGCCTTAATTTAGTTGAGTTTTAATTTAAGGCTTTTACCATTTGGAGGGTTCTTTTATGAAAATTTGCAAAAATAATGTCAGCAGTTAAAAAAAAATAGGTGCCACATAACAGTTAATTGTAACGGCCATTTTGACAGTGTAACGTTTGACTATTATATTTTGTGCCAGAAGAGGTCATTTACTACTTTTCTGTGTATATAGAAATTTAAAAAATGGTTATTATTCGAAATTTTGCTAGCAATAATATGCTAATTTATTTTTTTTTTTCTTAATTTTTAGTTAATAATTTACATTTGTGAAAATATAACAGAAAATATAACAGAAATTTAATTTTAATTTGCTAACAAAATACATCGTATAACTGGAAATTAAATCTTTTGAAAAAATAAAGGAAATTAATTTTATTACACAACAATAAAAGAGACTCTTGGTACCAATTCCGAAGGTCGAAACCCCGTGAAGAGCTTTCTGAAAACAAGATTTAAGTACAACATTTTTTCCGTTTCTTAAGCGAAAACTTAACCAATTTAAATATCAGTGACTGCTTTTCTACAATCAAATCAGTCACTGCTCTTTTACATTGCATTATACAAAATTTTATTTTTTCTTGATCGCTGAATCAACTATAAAAGAGTCACACAAATATACGATACTTACGACCGACTATAACTTTATAGTTTTTGCATTAATTCGGAAACATTACTGATTCGACGTATCCCTAGTAATATTAACTGCCATCAAAACTTTAAAAGTTAAAAACTTTAAAAACCTTTTTATAATATGTGTATGTGTGTATGTATATAACCGCCGAATACAATATCTATGTCATTTAAAGTCATCACCATTTTTTTTTCTGTTACTTAAAATGTGAGTGTTTGAGAACGCAAGTACTTACAATATTTTTACTCTTGCAGTAATAGTACTTGAATATATTTAACTTATATTGTTATATTATTTTTTATTTATATATATATTCATAAAAACTACAGTTTTTACCCAAACACATTGTATTACATACAGTAAAAATTTTTTTATATATTTATTTTTAAATAAAAAAAATAAAAAAAAAAATTCAGAAAAAACAAGTAAATTTACTTACCATCTTGTTTACTATATTGTGCAACTTCAATTGATATGCTAGTGCCACGAGGACAAGTTAATATCACTTGATCTGTGTCACATACCGCCCTCTGATATGTTCTTAATGTTGCTGACAATAAAGCTGTTATGTTCATAATAATTATGTGTTGTTTTTTTTTTGTTTATTTTTTTATTTTTTTGTATTTAAATACACAAACATACATGAATAAATCCATGCATTAGCGTTGTAATATTGGATAGAAAAGGATGTGTTGGAAGGTTATTTGATACATATGTATATATATATTTAATCATTACACGTTCAAACATATTATATACGCAAAAAATAATAATATTCATGTAATAACGAGCGGGGAATATGGTTGAAAAATTGGTTTTATTTAACGTTTTTATGTTCGCAGAAAAGTATACAAAAAAAAAAAATAGTGGGAAAAAATACAAAATTGCAATAAAATTTTTTTGTTATTTTTATTATTGTTTTGTGTTTATTATTAATTTTTCAGATATTCATTCATTGTTGCAAATCAAAAGTTGTTGTTGAACAGGATTGAAAAATATCATTTTCCAGTTTGTTTTGTTTTTTTTTTTTTTTTGTTTATTTTTAATATTGTTCAATCAATGGTTTTATGAACATTTTGTTATTTTTATTGCATTTTTTAGTTTTTTTTTCAGAAAAGAATATTAAGATGAATACATATAACGTATATATATATAATTTTACATATATACAATATTCACAGTAGTTTTCCGTTTGTGAAAAATGAAAGAAGAAAATTGGAAAAAAATTTATGCATATATCGATTAAAAATTTTTTAATAATAATTTATTATTTATTCATTTTGTTTATTGATTTTTATATTTGAAATTTTCATTTTACAATTGAATACCAACAGAGATTATTAAAAATTAAGAATCCGGCCAACAATGTAAATATCAAAAGAATTATTAATCGGATAATAGAAATAAATTGGAATAATTAAAAAATTGAATTCAACATACACGCACATACACATTCAAGGTTAATGTTATTGTAATAAAAAAGGTTCAAGTTTATGTAAAACGAAAGAGAATTATTATTCATTTATTAATTTTTATTGTATTTTGAATTTATTTTTCATTTGCCCCCAAACAAATAACGTGAAATTTTATTTTCATAATTTCAAGACAAAAATTTAAAGGAACATTAAATTTGAAATTAAAATTATGAACAGTAAAAAATGTTCAAAATTTTTGTAGATATTTTATGTTATAAAAGTATTTTGAACAAATTGTTTTAAAATTTAAAAAATGGTTACATAAATTAAAGTTATAAAATCGTCAAATAAAATATTGGGAACGGAAATATTATACATTCAGTTTTATAATTTTGAAATTCCCATAAAAAAATATTAATAATCAATTTTTATAAAATTAATCACAGAAAATGTTTTCAAGTATAAATTATGCGTATAAAAATTATGTTTGATTGAAAATCATTTTTTAAAAAATTTATTTAATAATTAAATTAAAGTTATATTAAGAAATAAATTAAGAAATCATTATTAATATTAGAAACAATTTTTTGCCAAGATTTTAAAATGAAAATTATAATAAGAAATTTTTATTTTATGAAAAATCAAAGAAAAATTTTTTTGCATATAAAAATTGATATTGAAAAATTTATATGACAAAAATAAATAAACCAATTAAAGTATAACATTTATATTCAAGTATAACATTTAATAGAGTATAACATTATTATTTATTAATAATAAATTTAAGAAATTTTCATTATAATGAACCCATAAAATAACAAAAAATTTTTTATTCATAATAATTTTGTGGTTATATTAAAAAAATTTCAATTAGTTGGGCAAAATTATTAAAAATTGTTTTTATTTTTTATAACATTTTATGAATTTTTAATTAAATGATATATTTCAATAAAAAAAAATATTTATATATTTAAATATATTATAATAATTTAATTAATAATTTCACAAATATTCGAATTAGAATATTTTAATAAGATAAGAATTTTAAAAGACATTTATGATTATTTCATGCAATTTAAAGTTAATCAAATCCAAATAAAAAAATATTTATTAAATTTATGTAGATGATAATTTTATGATTATAAATATTATAAATTTTTATACAAATTTATTAATTTTTGAAAATTTTATCAAATAATTAATAATTATATTTATATTCAAACAAGAAAATTCATTCATTCATTTTTGTGTATTTAAGGATATAATAATTTTTTTTTTATATCATGTATTATATATAGATTGTATGTGATTTGAGGAATGAAATTTTTATGTGAATAACATTCCATGTATAAATGAGAATATTAATTAATGCAGTAAATATATTTTTATATGAATATTATATGTGTAAATGTGTTAACATTATCAATATCACCGTACAGTAAAATTAATATTTATTATTCAAAATGATTATAATGATTATGATTATGATGATAATATAGTAATTATTATTATTTTTGTTTTTTTTTTATTATTAAATTTTTGTTTTTTGATGATTTGTTAAAATAATGTCATGAAAATATTTTTCATCAAAATAATGTTATAATTTTTGTTTTTTATTTATTATTATCATTATATTTTATTCATATATTGATTCAGGATCAACAACAAAAAAGCAGAAAGTATAATAATAAATAAATTATAAATTTTGTATCATAAAATATAATGGAATTAAATGTATTATTTTTAATTATTATATTTTGTTTTTCATATTGAAAAATAAGGGGAAGTAAATAAAAACAATAAATATTTAATAAATATATAGTTTATCACCATATTCCGATCCCAATTATATTGATATTATATGTATAAGTATATATATAAATATTGCAATATAATATTTGATGTAGCACATAGAGAATCCACGAGAAAAATATTATGTTATTGGTAAAGTTGATTTTTTGGTTGTGTCGATGAAAATTATTTTATTTTTATACCATCAAAACGTGCACCATTATAATTCAATCCAGATTTTCCATTCCAATTTTTAATTTTTCAGTTTGTGTTGCATATCATTCGAATTGTGTGTGTGTCACAGAATAGATTTCCAATATGCCATTATATTTTGTTTTTGCATTTTTTGAAATATGAAATTAAAGAAAAACAGAAAAGACAAAAAAAAACAATGAAATTAATAAAATTTACAATAATATTGTGATAAAATTAATTATATTTTTTTAATTAAATTTTTTAATAATAATAAAGAAAATATTATTTTATTTAATTATTTTTAAATATAAAAAATTGTTTTAAATATAGTTGCGAAATAAAATAATGTATAAAATTGATTAAAAATTTATGCCCCTAAAAGTATGCAATTTTATAATATATAACAAAAAATTCAATAAATTCTCTATATTTTTTGTTCAGCTAGCTATTTAAAATTATTGTAGACAATTTAAAAAATATTTTAAAATTTTTAAAAAAGTAAGTTTTACATTTGTAATAATTAAATTTACATTTCTAAGAATAATATAAAAATTTTCAAGTTTTTTTTTTGAATCTAATACTCAGAATACCATCGTATTATATTCAACATAGTTTTGTCACAACAAGTTCTATTGTTACAAATTTGGAGCAAATATGTGCTAGTATATCCAAAATCTTATATACTCGAACAAAATCCAAATATATTTTAAAGGCACCAGCAAATTACGGTATTTAATTTTCATTTAAATCTTTCCATATAAACACCATATATTTGGAATATCAAAGAAGACAAATTAATTAAAAATATATAGAAACATTTTTTCATTAACTTGAAACTAAGTATTTTAAATAACAATCTTTACTTAATTAAATCACGTAAAATTTCATTGTTTATACTGTCGTTTAACTCAAAGTGAAGTAGAATAACAAAAAAAAAATATCAAATAAGAGAAAAACAATGACTTCATTCCGTTAAAATGTAAATTTTTTTTAGTTGTAGGTACCTATACTTACTTTCCTATGGAATTTTAAAATACAAAATACAAATAATTTTAATGACTTTTTATAAATTATAACAATTTTTTATTTTCTTAAATATTTAAAATCAAAAATGAACTAATTTTTCTTATTTAATGATTTTATTTTTCTTTTCTTCTTCTTCATTTCCTAATAATATTGTATGATCTCTTCATTTTTTCGCAATATAATTTTCTTTATCCATGAATTTTGCAATTTACTGAAAGTAATTTTATTTATATACTTATGTATGTATACATACTAATATATGAAAAATATATGTTACACGGGTTATTTTTTCGCGTAAATATATTTAATAGGTTTTTTTTTATCAGTGATTATCTATCAGTTCTAAAAACAAAAAAACAAAGGGAACAATAAGCAGAAAACAATTCTATTTTTAAAAACGAAACGAATTGGAAAAATTGAAAATAAAAAAGAAAAAACACAATGTACCTACATATAATTTTAAGCTTGGAATATTGTGCATAAGCAAGCAAATTTCCATTTCACGTTAATATATTAAAAATATGTTTCGGAGATCGCGAAACTTTGGAAAAACAACTAATATATTACGTGGTCAGCAAATTAAAACAGGAATTTTTATAAATTTGGACTAAAATTTCAAGTAGGAAGGAAAACGAGTATAGTGTTTGCTGTTTTCTTGTTAGGAGCTTTCTCAGAATCTTAAGTCAATGAACTAGGAGTAGATGTGGAAATAATATTCACGTAATTACAATGGCAGCAATTTAAAAAATCATTTTAAAAAATTAACCATAAAATCAGAATAGACGATCGTATTATATTCAACATAGTTTTGTCACAACAATTCTATTTCTACAAATTTGGAGCATAATGAGTTGCAATTTCAAGACTGCAATAAAATTAATAAGAAAATAAATTTCCCCAAGATGAATACAAATATAGACAGATGGTAAAATTAAATGGTTTAAAATAATTTTTATTTTTTTTAGAAATGTGCTTAAAAATTAGGAAGCACAATACAAAACTGTATCAGGAGAAAAATAAAAAAAAATATACTTATACAATGGCATATTCTATGCGTATACCTACAATTTTTTTTTTTAATAAAAATACGCTAGGTATATAAGGAACCTAAAATATAGACACATCACATTTTCACTTTATTTTTTTTTCCACATTTAAGATAACTTTAAGACCTCATTGCGGCAGATACAATAAAAATCGATCCCAAGTAGCAAAATAATTTGAATTATTTACGCTTCAATAAATATGAAATTGAATTACAAGAAAAAATTACCTGAGAAAATTTATGGTTAACTTAATTTAATCATCTGCTTTCTTTTATACTTTTAATTTAATAAAATCAATGTTTTATAATAAAAATTCATAATATCTATCTATAATCAGCAGAATTTTGAGAAATTGCTTTGACATACACATAACATACAATATAAAAGTACACCTATATACACAGAACATTCTTATATAACATTAGATAACCCAAAGAAATACAAGATAAGAATAAAGGATATTCGTATGTACGTGTATACATAATGTAGGTTTTAGAAAACAGAATTATATAGCATATTAGTGTTACCAATAATAAAATAAGGTGCATGATTTATAAGCTTGAATAAAGATTGAATTAGAATATAATTAGGAAATTGTTATAAAAAATAAGGAGATTTAGGGTAGATTTCAATTAATTTTTTTGAAATTCTTATCAAAACTTTAAATTATAATGAATTTATAAATTAAAATTTAAAATGAATTTATAAATTAAATTGTAAAATCGAATTTTTAATCAATACTGCTAATCATTGTGTGCCACTAAATATTTCCTAAAATTATTTTCGATATTTAATTTATTCAACAAAATCTCTGTTGAGAATTAAATTAAATCTGTTCTATATTGTCATTTTTGGTCTAGTTTGATTTCTTAATAAAATTATGCAATAAAGAAAATTTTTCTACCCACTGGAAATGAATAAAGTTAAAGTTTACTAGCTACTTACAATAATCTAGAATTTTTTTTTATTTACAAAAATCCCATCGAATCATTTTGCATAAATACATATAATTTTGTTTTACTACGAAACGAAAAAAAATTTTAAGGAAATTAATTGCATTCCACAAAAAATATACTGGAATAGAATTATTATAATATCCAAGAAAACATTATCATTAGAATTAAAGACACTCTTAACGAAAAAGCAAAATGAAAGACAAAATCTCATCATCAACATAAAATTTGTCACCTGGGTTATTTCGTATGCAAATTAATTTTTTTTGTCATTTGGGAAAATAAAACAGAAAGCCAACCAAAAATAAAAAGAAATCACGCTATTACAATACTAGTAATTTTTAAGGAGTAAAAAAATAAGGATAGAAACGAAATGGATGAATGGAAAGAGACATAAAATTGTCACAAAAAAAATATAAGCAAAGACAATAAAAATGAAAATAACAAAAAAAAAGAAAAATAATAATTATCTTTAGCTTTAAAAAATTCAAAAGCCTTAAAAAAATTTTTCATAATCTTTCATCGGCTTCTCTGGGACATAACAAAATGTTATGAGCTCAAAACTTAAGTCTGTCTAACTTGTCCACTTTTATGTGCTATGTACTTAATACTGCTTTATATTTTCATGAGATTTTAAGAACTGTACCATATACTTCCATTAGCTCTGCCATATATTTGAGTTAACGAATTCAATTTCTTGACAATACCCGAAATCTAGATAGTTTGATGAACAATTTAACTTTGAAATTAATATTATTTTGTAGCAGACCCAATAACACTAAACAAAATACCAAATCTGGAAAATTTTTAATTCAGTTTTTAAGTTATTTGACCTTATAAATTAAAAATATTTTTATATTTTGAAAGATTGGTGTTTAGTTCAGCTTATAGAACGAATTTTCATCTAAGAACGAATTTCTATTGCGCATAGAAAGTTTTAAATTTTTCCTTACAGCCATTTTAAGAGTAAATTCGAGAATTTAAATAAAATTCAGAGATTGTTTTTAATTTTTTATTTTAAACTTTAATTAAAGTTAATTATCAGGAGATTTTCACCCTATTTTAAAAAGTAAATAAAAATTATAAATTGAAAAATATTTTTTTTTTTATTTTCCTTTTTTACTTTTCACTTTTCCTTTCACATACCATTATAGCCTGTATATCGGTATTATAACAAAAATATT
The DNA here is from genome assembly GCF_029603195.1 of Condylostylus longicornis. NCBI lineage: Eukaryota > Metazoa > Arthropoda > Insecta > Diptera > Dolichopodidae > Condylostylus > Condylostylus longicornis. The sequence continues at coordinate 2,300,299 of NW_026578068.1, read as the reverse complement.
TTTAATATAGAAATTGAAAAGGCAGACTAAAATAGACCAAGGTTTTTTTTTAACAATAATAATAATCAAGTGGATGTTACTCAAGGTTATACCACAAGCGCTTTAACATTTTTTATCAAAAAGTTTTTAAAGACTTTATTTTATCATAAAATTCCATGGTTAACCACTTCTATAGTTTTATAATGGGTGCATATTGTATATAGTGCAGTATACCTTATAACAATGTATGGTAAGTGAAATTCATTTTCCTCTTCTTATACCGTATTATTTACTTACCATAATATAATGCACCTCTAAGAGATTTTAACGCATACTTCGCAATATCAAGTAACGATTAATTATCAGTAGGGAAACAATATGAAAATAATACAGATTTGAGCATATTGAAATGAAGTTTAAATTTTCTATTATGTTTTTGTGCAATTCAGGGTTTTAATATCGTAAAAATTTAAATGAATTTTTCAGTAATTGGGATAAGAAAGTAATAAAGTAATTAAAATCTTCAAAATTGAGCACTGTTAAGTATACACAATTAAGCCCTTCACCTTATTGTTGACTTTATTCTTGAAAGTATTTCAAAATCAAAATAGACGCTAACCTAGCTATAGGAGGATTTTGTTTTATTATCACTAATTTAAATTTTGTTAACATTTTATTTCTAAAATAGCTAGTTATTGTTTAAAAATTCTACATAGAGCATGCTGTAAAGATGTCAAATTTAACCCCAAAATTATGCTTTTAAATTAGATTTGATTCCGAGGCGGATTTATGTTATTACAGTTTCTATGTTAGAAAACTAAAATTTCATTCAAGATTTTTATAGTGAATATAGCTATTGTTGTAAAACAAATTTAACAGCATGGGAACCACCAATTTTATAAGAAATTTTTTATTTTTAACTTATTTTTAAAATAGAAAATACAAGAAGAGAAAGAACAATTTTCTACCAGAACAATAAAATATGATACAAGGTGATATTTTTGTTTTTAACTCTCATCACGTTTAAAGTTTTATTTATGACTGACACTGAACACACCTACATAGATAATATAAAAATTGCAGTTTGTGTTTCAAGAATTTACTCTAAGAATTTTTAAGCAAATCTATTTTTCATCTGAATTTTTATTAGGAACGAATTTGAATATATCATTTTTGGAAGTTCAACCTGATCATTGATGCAGTGGTTATAGCACCAGTTCTTTAACCGAAGAGTCTCGGGTCAAAACCCGTTCAGGTCACAATATGCCCCTGCGTTCAGGTCAAAACCTAGTCCTAGGAGGGAAGAAGGAAAAAAATTTTTTTTGGAAGTTCAATAGCGTTATCGTACCTAAAATTGAAGTACCTAAAGTGAAATCTTAATAAATTAAAATTATTTTATAATATTTAAAATTTTATTTTCATTCTGAGTAAATAATAACGAGGTTATTTTTTCTTTCCTAAATTCTAATTTATGCTCAGATTAAAAAAAATAAGATTATTATAATTTTCACATGTGTGTACTTTAAAAAAATACAAAAAAAAATATTTTTTTTCTTAAAATTTCAAAATTCATGGCAATTAGTTTCGCGTTACAAATTTGCTTGATTTGATATAAAAATAATTTTATAAAAAAATTTTAAGAAAAATGGCACAAAAGCGGCAAAGTATTTTTGTCTTGTTTTTTATATTTTCTTATATAATTTTATTATTGTGGAAAAGTGAAATTACAAATATGGCGAGTGTTCTGTTTCTCTTTTTATTTTCCATTTCCTCTATTTGTTTTAGCTTTTTCTTAGTTCATATTGTGTGGCTTCCATTATTTTATAAAAATTACACTTAATTTGTTGTTGTGTTCTTCTTCTTGTAAAAAAAAAGAAAATTTACAACAAAAGAACATGTTACAGAAGTGTTACAAATCTTAACGTTCACAATCTTTTGTACACGATTTGTTTACGTTCACATGTACATACAATTGTGTGAAATTTTCATGTTTATTTGCTTGTTACTTCCAAGGTGAAAGGAAAACAAAAAATTTCCTTATTCTATTTTCTGTATTTCCTTGTATAAAAAGGAAGAGTTCATGTAAGTGCAAGGTGGTAAATAAAATTCTTGGGAATGCGTTAGAATCTTCACGTACATATTTGACAACACTAAGAATACAAAATGAAAATAGAACAAAATTAAAATAAAAGTACATAAAACGTATTCAAATAGGGATTTCCTTTTAAATATCCGTGAATTAAAATATAAAAAAAATAATATTTTGTCTTTCGATATCTTTTGTCTTAAATGAAATTTTCAAATCCATAAAAAAAGGAATGTAAAAAATAAAATCATGCGAAACAAAAGGAAAGTTAATGCAACAGGCTTTAGAGTTTGTTGTTTTCAAAATCAGGAAAAACTAAAGGATATATGCAAGCCCATATAATGCTGAATGCTGATATGTACATGAGCACAGCATCATTCGTAAATAGGATGCAAAAAAAAATTATTTTAATTTTTTTCTTCAAAACAATGAGAATTTAATTTCATTTATCCTCTTTTTTTCGTTTTTTGTTTCAAGGACATTTAAAAAAAGAAAAACAATAAATTGTGTGCTTCTATCGCGGTTAAAATAACATTAAGTGCGTATATAAGCAAATATTTTTAATATGCTGGTATCATAACATTATGTTAGTGTGTGGTTAAAGTTACATAACAAAGAAAATAAGGTTTGACTGTAAAAATTTCAGTTCTGTATTACACGAAGAATTGGCGGATAATTAATGATATTAGAATTGACAACTTTTTCTTAATAACATTAGCAAATATTTTAATGATATTGAAAATTGTTATAATTTATATCTTGTTTAAATTGAAAACTGCAAAAAGACGTGTTTCTGTAAACTACTTAAATTATTTTCATTCATATACAAAACTATTTCTAGGATTGCATATATTTAGGATGAAATCCTAATCTCAATTTTAAGGGTTAACTGTAACAAAAATAGCTATATTTTTTAATGGCACGGAATTTACCTTTAGCTCGGATTTTACCCTGTATAACTTCTATAGAGGGGGAGATAGGTAAAACTTTTCTTTTACACAAATAAGTTTTTAGTAAGGATCTATGTACATATTAAATTTCTGCTTTCTATCTTCAAGGATGTAGAAGTTTTGTAAACATGTCTACGGACGGATGGACAGAGTGAAGCTAATAAGCACTTATTTCAAAAATTTTTTTGGAAAAGTGCTAAAAACGAGTAAAAATTCATTTTATTTATTTTAATTTCGGTTTGAATATATTGTTGAATTTTTAATTATATATCGACTGCTTATATGACTCTTGACGTAAGCAACAATACTTAGACGAAAATTCTCTAAATTTTGTGTATCTTCGAAAACCTTGCAATTTGGCACCCACGCCAGAACAAAAGTTTTACCCAATATTGATCCTTTATAAATATTATTTTTTAATATAATTTTCACTTATCTTAAAAAGCCAACTATATTTCAGGTAAAACAAAAATTAAGAAATAAATGTAAAAAATTGCAGTACTTGAAAATAGTTAGAACATAAGCTTAGTGTATAGTTTCAATTTAGAAATGAATTTATCTTTTTTTATAAAAAAAAAAATGGGCTTGCAGTATGAAGCCGTGATGGTAATTTGTAAGACTCACATATTGGTTTATCATAAAATATTACATGACCCTGTTTTAATTGTCATTAAATTCAAAGCGTTTTTATAACGTTGTGACTGTCTGTTTCAGTTCTTTGTAAAAAAATTAACGTTTGAAATTATCAAACCATTTCAAAATTTATATAATATGATCGGCTTGATATGATTTTAACCAGGTGTTGAACTATGTGTTTGCATTGTCGATGTAAGTAGTTGAACACCTTCCGGAATCATCTTCCATATTATTGTGTTAAAATAATGTCAAACTTGCAATCTTAATTCAGTTATCCTTGATTTCATTGCATGAAGCAAACATGTTCATTTTTCCATTAGATAAGCGCTATTTCAAATTTTTCATATCGCCATTTTGACTTAAAGCTTATTAATTTCAAAAATTTAATTTTACATTTTTTTATTCTCTTTTCATTTGTATTTGAGATAAAAAAAGGTAAAGTTTTCTTTTCAGTATTCTTATTTTTTTTATTTTACATTTTTTATATTTATTTAAAAAAAAAAGTTTTCATTTTTCTTTAAAACTTAAACTTATTTTTCACTTTACATTTTAAAATACGAAGAAAAGAAATGAAATTAAAATGGGAAAGAGAGAGATAAAACTAATTTCATTTTATTTTTTTTTTCTTTTGGATTTTCTTTGCTCTTTCTATCAACATTATTCAGAGAAATGGAATAAATAAATAAAAATTGGAATTTTTTTTTATTTTGTATAATTTTTGAAACACAAATAAATTCAAAGTTTTTTTTTATGATTTTAAGCAAGGTAAAAATGAAATCAAATAAAAATAAGTAAGAAGAAAATTTGAATGGATGGGATGATAATACGCATTGTTTACGCTTTAAAAATATTTACTTTAGTAAAAAAAAAAATGTAAAAAACTTTTTATTTATAATTTATTTCTTAAAAAAAAAGGAAGAGGGAAAAAATGAAAAAGTAAAAAAAAAATTTTTTTCCTTCTTGTCAAACACTTTTGTTTTGATTTTTCTTTTAATTTTACTATTAATATCTGTCAATGCCAAAAGGCATTGTAATAAGTTTGATTAAAATGTTATTTGTACAAAAAATTAGTGGAAGTTTTAAAAAAACGCTTTGATTATTTTTTAGTTGTAGATTGTAGATTATACAAATGTGGTAACAGTGCACCGCGACCCACATAAAGGATTTATTATGCACCCCCAATTATGTGTGGGACAGGCTCCTACAACACCCTTGTTAGACCCACTCTCTTAATAATTTAGAGTGACTTCGAAAAATTCAGCAAACCGCAGTTTCCCTGGAGTAATTGTGTGCTTTTTCAGTATTTCCCCTCTCCTGTGGGTGAGGGTCCTCTAATATCCTAAAAGTACACTGAGGTCTCCTCATCCTCCTCGAAAAATCTACATGTACTTTTATTATCTTGGCCCATTCTCTAAATATGACTCTAAGTCGTCAAAGCTCAATGCTCTAAACGCCGCGTCTCCAATTCTTTATTTTAATTACAAACTAAACTTTATCAAAATTAATGTGGAAGACTAAAAAGTTGACAGAAAAATAGTCTTCTTTAACTATATTTTTACGGATTTATAAAATTTTTATACCGTTTAAGGCAAAAAGCTGCCTTTTTTTAGCTACTTTTTCTATAAAAAAGTGTCGAAAACACAAATGATTGTAAATACATAAGCATATTGCATATTCACGTACATTGTACGTACATTGAATATTCGAAAATATTTTTTTGACAGTATAGATATGCATTGACAATAATTGTTATTGACAAAAGGGCCATTTTGTTTGGAAAATAAGTTTAGTTCCTCAAGTGTTCATAAGTCAACATTTATTTTTCAAATTCACAGCCATAAAATTTTATTAAATTTTATTAAATCTTTAATGAAATTCATTTTTATTCATTTACAATTCATTTAATTCTTCATTTATTGTGTCCATGTAAAATTTTAAAATTCACCTTATAATTAATAATTTTAACATTCGAACTATTACATGACGCTTAAAATGATGAACCCTCATTCTATTGAAAATGTTCAAAATAATTTTTCTTCGCATAAATTTTAAATCCTACCCTTAATAAGCAATTCCTTAACATATTTTTAACAAATTAAAATATGATATACGACAAAGTAACATTTTTTCTGAATATTTTTTAATTAACAAAAACATTTTTTTTATTTTTTTTCAAATTAAATCCCAAAAATTTTTTTTTATACTTGTAATAAATGTAATTACATTTAAAAAATAAGTACCATTTATTTGGAAAAAAATATAAAAATATTAACCTTTTGAAAAATTTTAAACAAAAATTCTTCTTTTTTAAAAATTTGATTTTCATATTACTTTACATGTATAACAATATTAAAAATATATATATACACATATTTTGTTTAAACCACAATCATTTTTGTTGAATATAAGGTTTTTCGCCCTGAAGCCAAATATACAATTTAAGAAATTAAAAAAAATATAAATCGAATTTAATTTTTCTTTGACCGTTTGTCGTACTCTTAATTACATGTTAAAACAAACTTTGTTATATTAAAATTCATGTCTAATGTATTGTACTGTAGGTCTGAAAGATTCCCTCTCGAATATTATATGACAGTTTTTCAACAGGTTAAAACAAGTGATCCTGAAACAGTACGTGAATTGTCTTATTTGACATAAATAATTGAGATTCTTTGACATAAATGAATGCCTTTATAATCATTTTTAGAGCTAAATTAGAACGAGAGTTAGTAAAGATATGCTACGGCTTATATAATATCCTAAATCGATTAAAAAAAAGTGTATACAAAACTATAACCAACAATTCTTCTAAATAATAGTAGATTTTAGTGGTTAAAGCGATTTTCGACCAAAAGTAAACTTAACTAAGAGAAGCAAATTAAATATTTTATTCTCATTTAAATTGCAATATCCTGCCACAATTTTATGTCAGAAATTATTTTCACAGTAAATTACACAAACACAAGAGTAGAATAACTTAATTTTTATTAATTAAATTAAAAAAGTTTTTAAAATGCAAAAAAATATTATTTTTTAAATTTAAATTGAAAATAAATTTTAAATTTGGTATTGTGTACGCAAATTGATATTTATTTCAACAAAAAATTTTAACAATAAGTAAACGCTCAAGGAATTTACTTCAATTCAACATGGTCTTCACAATACATGTGTGTGTAATATAAAAGTTTTGTTCTATTTTTAATTCTACTTTGTAAATGTTAAAAAAAAATAAGAATTTTCTATATTGTTTTTTCATGGAAAATTATTTAAAAATAAAAAGTTGCATCCATACTATATGCAAAGAGTTTAAATTTAATTCTGCTGTAATTAAACAAAGTTCTTTTGAATGTGAGATTAATTTCGTATTGAATTGCAGATTGAAATGATTGTAAAAATTTTATTGACAACCTTACGAAGAAATTGAGACTATTGTGTTAAGAGGAGAAATTTGATTTAAAGTATTTAATGCAATTATTAACAGTAATTGCATATTTTTAAGGTTATTTTGTAGAAAATTTCTATTTGTGTGCATATACAAAAAAAACCTCTTTGGCAATTCAGTTGGGAAATGAAATTCAACTTCAAAATTTTAATACGCAGGCAGCCAGGCCAGGAGCCCACATAAGAGTAACTTTGTTATTCACACTCAGTTTTTCCAGATTGTTGAAGTAATTCCAAACTAGATTCGAGTTAAAAGTTAATGATTTCAGAGCCGTCAAAGCATCCTGCCTGTCGGAAACTATATTCAGAAAATGAAATATTTCTGTGAGCCGCCGCGCAAACACTGCATAGAACATTCCTCTATGGCGAAATACCACACGGACGCCTGAGCTGGCCAGGAGGTTATCATTGCCTCGACGGATGCCCTTTCAGGTATTATTACCTGAAAGTTCCTCTCGCATTTAATTGTCTTGATTAGGAAGTTCGACGACTTCAGAAGCTCCCCATCCAATCCAACTTCACCTGGGATGGTTCCCAGCATTCTTTCAAGCGTTGCCGGCGGCGAAATCCTCAGCACACCAAAGGCGCCCGGACAAGCCAACCTTTGTATCTTGTTAAGGACAATTTGGTCCCTCGCTTGCCGCGTTTTGGGCCATCATGCAAAAGGCCCAAGAAAAGAACTTGCCGTAAGGATTTCACGTAAGACGCCTGCCCCAGCCATCAGGACTGGAACGCTACCCAATTTCGGTGCATGGAAGGTAATGCTCTTCCTAACGTATGCACATATTACGACTTTTATAACTAGATTTTTATTAAATATATTGTTTTTTTTAAACTAAATTCTCAATTCTCAGATAAAATAATTAAATGAGTAGATTAACTTAAGTTCGCTCTCATATCATGAATTTACACATCATTAACCATTAAAACAGGTCGAGCTGTAAATAAGCAAAAAATAAATAAATAAAAAATTAATATTTGCTTTATAAACATGAACTTATTGAAGAAGCTTACAAAACTTTAAAAAAAAACAAGCATTCTTGAAAACTGAATGTCAAGCAAAATGTCTTTCACATCTCTTATAAGTATAAGTGGGTATTTAAATTTAACTTTCAAATTATTTACCATCTATGTATATCTATGTGCATATGTACAAGTAAATATTATTATTTCTAACAACTGGAGAAATGCATTTAAAATTAAGTACCTGAACTACACTATTTACCAGACGTTTATTTTAGGCATTAAAATTTTGCATAACAAATAAAATGTTATAATAAAAGTGCTTTGCACTTGAATAGTTTTAGTAAATGTATGCGACAATGTCATATAGTTTAACATAGGTAGCACTTTCTTTTTTTATTTTCCCATTATATAAAATGGTTTTAAATTTTTATTCTTGGTCTTTTTGTTTTTGTTTTTTTGGAAAAAAGAACCTACATGCATACATTAAGGGTAAAATATGTTTTTTAGTTGCATTTTTCAGTAGCTAGGATAATAACTTGTGAGATCTGAATTTTCTTATTTTTCTTATTTATTTTGAATTAACTTTGTGAAATAGGATGTGATCAGCAAAGGTAAAAGCAAGCATAGGAAAATATCGCCTTCAGTGAATTTTAAGAAGTAGTTTAAAATAAGCTGAAGAGTCTCATTTTATCCAAAATATCTTAGTAAAGTTTCATTTTCTGGGGCCCTATTTTTGTTTAGGATTTTGTCTAACAATATTTCTCTTCAACAGTTCGTAAACTTAATAATCTTCTCCATTAAAGAAATTGGGTTAAAAATTATAACGAAAATCGTGTAAACTGAGAACGAAATACAGGGTTGTTTAAAAACACAAACTGGGCTTATTACTTCTTTAGTACGAAAAATACAATTGCGTTGAAAATTCTACGAGCAAAATTTAATACGAAAACAGTATGCAACATGCACTACTAAAAATATGTATATGCATGTAGGTATGTATGTATGTAAAAACATAATGTATGAATATCCTTTTTATTAAAGAGAAATTTCTCCAATCTAAATGATGTTACAATACTAGAAAGAATTTTTTTTTTTTGCATATTCTTTACTCTTTTTTTATTTATTTTCTCTCTGTTCACTTTAAATCCTTTTAAAGTAAAAATACTGTTATATTATAAGTTACTCTATATAATCAGTAAAAGAACAGTTATTTTATAGTGCATCATGTACAAGCTGAATCATGTGAGACATAAAACAATTGAGCTGATATGCTGCATTTTATTAAAATACAAAAAAAAGGGAATAGTGTGCTTAATATAAAAGGTATAATAATATACACGTATATGTATGTGTATACACATGTAAGTTCATATTTGATGCACCACGTTGCATGTACTTAAAAGTATTTGTATATGTTTGTAATATGAATGAATCTATTAAAAGAAAAGCAAATTGAAAAATATAAAAGAAAAAAATATTTTAAATGAGATCTTCTTTAGCAGGGATTTACTTTAATATATGCAATATCGTTCTTTATAATTTAATAAAGCAATCATTTTAAGAATTTAATAAATTTTAATTAGGTAGGTATTTATAGGATGAAAGAAAGTAGAATTGAATTTTTTTTGAAAGCTCATACATACAATACTGCTATTCAAAACTTACTCACATTTTATAATTTTTTTTGTACATTTGGATTCGCCGAAATTTTGTCAAAAGAAAAATTTTAACACTGTGTTGGGTGAGTTTTCACGAATTTTTCTATTTTAAATTTTTACATTGGTGTATGGAGAAAGTTTACATTTGTGTTTAAATTTTTTTTTTCAGTTAAATGGTGTTAGTTAACCACAGTTGCGATTTTTCTTAATATTATTGAGCAAAGCCATTTTTTTTCATATTAAATATCAAAATTTGAGAAAGAAATGTCAGGACTTTTACTTTAATTTTCAATAATGTGATTGGAGAAACTTAAATAATTTGTCTCTAATTTGTCTCTAATTTGTTAATGCCTTTATTTGGCAACTACATAGAATATTTCTAAATGGTTGTTTCTAAAAGTCGATCAAAAATTTATTGTCTTTCATAAACTTTCATAATCCGTATCCAATCCCATAAAAGCTAAGCGAATACATCTGTCATTTTTTAATTCGAGTATAATATGTTTTACGATACAAGGATTAAAGTCTTCATTTCGTCCAATTTATAAAAAATATACAAAAAAAACATTGCAACAATGAAGAAAGTACAACTGTAAAATAAGAAAATAAAAATTAACTTTTATATTCCCCTCTTTCTTGTTTTATGGTACGTTATCAGTTATGTTTTAATAACGATTATAACTTTTATTACAACATTCTATTCTCTCTTTTTCTCTTTTATTCTTTCTACTCCTTTGGGGGAGGCAAGAAGAAAGTATTCATCTTTAAAGTATTTGAAAATAAAAGAAAGTACATTCCAAATTTAAGAGAAAGCATGTTATACAAATGTTAAAATTGAGACACCACCATATCAATATGGGTACAAAACGATTTGCTATGCTTAAGTCTACCTCTCCTTGCGTTCATATCGCTTACAAAAATATTATAGGAACTTTTTAACGCTCATAAAAATATGATTGGATTTTGATTTTTTTTTTCTTGTCCTCTTACGATCAAGTACTATACTCTGGTGTAGAACACACAATTATTATTCCTAGTAAGAACGTATGCATAGCTATAGATATGCAACGCATAAATGTGCTCGTATCGGCATATGTGTAAGGCCTCTTCAATTTTATTTTATGTTTTTATTTTTAAAAGCGAAAATGTTTATATGCGTTCTTTTATTCTTAATAAAATTGTGAAAAACACAATATTTGCTATAAAATGAAAACATTTTTGGAATTCAAATTATTTAAAATCAAAAGTGAATGAAATTTTTGTGGCAACAATTTCCAATCTTCTGTATGTTGATTGTTTTCTAGATATTCTTGAGTATTATTTGAAAATTTTTTGAAAAGTATACTTTAAAATGATTGTGAGCAAGAGTTGCACATACTATTAACATAAAAAAACTTATAAACAATTCCAAATTTCAACGAGAACCTGAGGTATAATAAAAAATTGCATGTTACAAGTATACAATTGACAGTCATCTCCTGGTTGATTACAAAAATGGGTAAAGTTATAGGTGTACTACATAATTTGAATTAAAAATTTGGGGTATAAATCAAATTTTCTATATAAAATAATTAAAATATTGTCATAATACATAAAATTCACAGATCCTATACATACTTTTATCATACGATATCACCATATTATCGTAACACATGCGAAACTATAATAATTTCTTGCGTTAAATTTAAACGATAGTTGGAAAAGAAAAATTTATATGAAAGGTAAACATAAAAATTCCATGTTCTAGGTCCATGTTTTTCTTCCTTTTTAGTAATCACGTATACAATATGTATTTTTAACAAACAATATAACAAAGAAAAAAATTAAGAAAAATTGGAGAATCACTGATCCAAAAAGCAAAAATTAAAAAGGATGAACACAAGAATGCCTGATTGCTCTTGTTTTATGGTGAAAGTATTGCAAAAAAAAAAAAAATTATTTTAAAAAGGATTTATTTAACCGGAAGGTAAACGAAAAGAAACAATAAAAAATTAAACTGTTCTTATTGTTTTTTTTTTCCTTGAAATTTTCCATCTTATTTCCTTGTACAATAGAAAAAAAATTCCAGTCTCTTACTTAAATCTTTTCTAGACTTATATTCAATATTTTGGTTGTCCCAATCAATATCTACAGAGTACACTATACACATTGGTATAAGCATCGGGGACCCACACAATAGAAAAAGGCTATTGAAATTAGTGAGAAAAATGTTGTTTTCCTTGTTATTATTGAAATATTCTGATAATATAAAACAAAATAATAATAGTAACAAGACCATACAATACTAGTATACTAAGACCATAACTACCATAAAGGCGGTCAGCAGTATAATTATTGTCCTTTCAATAAGTTAAATCCTTGTTGTTTTTTTTTGCCATTGATTTTATAAAATGAACAATTTAGAAAAGGTTTAACATGCTTCCGGGTTCTTTATTCCTTATTTTGTGTAGTTATTGTTTTTTTGTAAGCGGAATTGAGCAATTTAAGATTTGAAGGAATAAAAAATCAAGATAAGAACATCGTCCTTTTTTTTCTCTGTTTTCTCATTAGATTCTTTTCCACTTTCTTAAGTATTATATTTTTATGGAAAAGGCTTTAAAGTTTTTGCTTTCCTTATTCTGCTTCAAGAGAAATAAAAAAAAAATAAAATATATAAAAAGGAGAGAAACAGGTAAAAAATGAACCTTTTTTTTTCTTTGTTTCATTTTTACACCGCTTTGAATACAGGTTATTACAATATTATGAGTGGGCTAAATGAATAGATAGTTAAAGCAAAACCATATAGCATAAAATTTAGAATTTCTTAGCAAATATTTACTTGCTATGCTCTCATTTTTTATTTTTCAGAATTAAAGGATTATATTTTTTTTGTCTTAGCAATTAGGGTCGGAAACATTATGAAAATTTTATGAGTATTTGATTGGTAATAACAAAAAAACAAATTATAACGTTTGAAATAATTATACAAGTTATGTTAGAGTTCTAGTTGGCAAAGCAACAATGTTTGAATGCACATTTTGAATTATAGAAAAATGTAAAGATCTGCAAATTAATTTTGGTTTTTGGTAACAAATTCGGCTTCTGTAAATAAATATTAGTTACATCGCTTTTAACTACCTGCATACATCGATAGTTACCAGTTTCAAACCATTAACCAAAGCGATATATGATTTTCACTTGAATTTTTATAGAATAATCGTAGGCTTACGTGTTTGGTAGTCACAGAATAAGAAGAGTTGTGAACATTTCGCACAGCTTATTACAAAATGATTAAATTAATCTTACTTTTTTTTATCTTAAAGTAAATTTATGGCGGACTTTCAAAGGAGTATAATTCAGTTCTATTCACAACTCCTATAAAGCACCGCGATTTTTAACTATGAACAAGCACACCAATGTTATTTGTTATTGTTATTTCAACTTCAAATAGGAGATTTTTTATGAATCACGCACAACATGTGCAAAAATAAATATGTTAAAACAAAAGTTTAATGTTATTGTTAAAAAAAATTGTTTGCTTCTGTATTGCATACAATAATAGGATCTGTAAAAATCAGTATCTCAAGATTGATTTTCAAGGTTTCAAGATTTTTCACGAAAATTAGTTTACTTTGAGTATGAGTATGGTTTGATAAACTTCTGGAATATGTCACGGCACTGGAACTGAATTTTTACTACGGGCCGATTTGAAGTTTTTGATTATTTTTAAGAAAAATCATATTCGTCAGATTTTCCTGGAATTTTATTCAGCCGATTTTTCTTAAAAATTGAATGAAATAAAATTGCTTGACAGTACCAGTCGCAATTCCTTAAAATATAGGGTATAATACCATAATTACTGAATGTTTAAAGATGTCTAAAAACTTTAACCTTCTCCATGAATTTGTATATTAAAAAATTTGAGAAGATAATATTAATAAGATTTGTACACAATATTTAAATGTTTACGGAAAATAAATAACTAATCCGTTTAAAATTCTAGTCGGAAATCATACAAAAATTTTGATTTTATTTTAAACTGAAAACTGAAATTCAAATGGAAAAATTCAAATACAAAAAATTCTACATGAATGTTATAATTATATATTTCTTTGTCTTCTTTCTCCTTTTACTCTTCTAATTATACCGTTGTTTATAATCAGTTATTCCAATATCATTCCAATCTCTATACTAAATATTCTATAAAACAAACATTATAAGAGATCAAACTTAAATTAAACACAGGCTAGACTTATAATTTCTTATTATAAAATAAAGTAAAAAAAAAACAAAAACAAAAATGGTTAACTTGTTTCTGACATTTTAATTTAAAATAACAATTTTTCATTTTCATTCTATCGTGTAATAAAAGATGAAAAACAAAATAAAATAATAAAAACACACAATTAAATTCATTTAATTGCATATATATACTAAAATCGTACAATCGTACTTGCAGGCATATTGTTATTTCAAAAAGGTCTAAAACAATGAGTTTTGCAAGAATTTTCACATCTTTTCAGTTTCTTTTTTGAAATCGGGCATAATATTTTTATTATGCAATATTTTCTAGTTAAATAACCAAACCATACCATATATTATTTAATATTTCTAATTATGTATAACAGTTATACACTTGGAAAATATAAAAATATTATTTTTCATTATTTCATTGCTCTTTTTCATTTCTTTATTCATTTTCATCATTATTTTTTTTTTTGAAAACAATGGAATTTTCCTCATCAAAATCATTATTATATTTAAAAGCTATATATATATATATATAGCATAATAATAAAGTTGCTAATAAATTTATAATATACTGATTATTATTTTTTTTATATATGATTGATGATGGTTATTAAAAGCTGAAAATGAAAGACATAAGAAATATATCCTATAAAAAAAACAATGGCTCAAGAGAAATGAAAATTTTTTGTACTCTAACATTCAATATGACTTTTTTTTCCCTATGTTCTATGAAAAATATAACATTTTCTATGTGTACATATATTTTACCTTATACATTCAAAAATTCTATGTTTTCTAAATTTTTTTTAATATTCGGTATATTATCCAAAAATAATCCGGAAAAAAAAAATATATAATATAAAATTTATATATATATATACATATATTAATAATATAGCTATGTACTTTTATACATATTTAATATTTTTATTAAGAAAATTTTACTGTAAATTTATAAAAATAACATGGATTATTATGGTGGAACATAAATTTTCATTAAAGGAATTTTTATAAAAATTTCCCATTGGCAATCTGTCAATTTATCTTAATATTCTATGATAACAAAAAAAAATTTTTTTTTCATATAATAATCAAAAACAAAACAAAAGCAAAAAAATAAATAAACAATATTTTTATTTCTGTTATATAGGTATACTTCCTTCCCTTTCTTTCATTTATTGTCGCAACATTCTATTTTACTTAATGTCTTTTTCCTTAATAATAATTTCATAATTTAATTCGCTTGGTTGACATGCCATTCCATGTAAAGTCAATATTGTCTCATTGAATTAGCTATATATCCTATATTATGCGTCTATTTGTGCAATTTTCAAAGAATTTACAGTGAAAAGCACATAATTATGTGATAAAAAAAGTAAATAATCTAAATAATGTTCCTTAAATGAATATTAAAAATTTACCTATCTCGCCTTGGCTATTGAACCTAATCATTTTTTTCAGTTATTCGCCATTAATTTAAAGATTAAAGTGACATTCGGTGTTTAATATTTATTTTGTAAATGGAAATGAAGCAATAAAAATCTTTATGATTTCTTAAAAATTTCAAATTTTTAAACTAATTCGACTAAAATTGGGTCAACCCCAATGTTTTGTAAATTGGTACTTTTGCATCCAATAAATGAAAATACTGCTTTTAACGACAATCTAACTATTTACTACATTATTAAAACTAATTTCATTCACATATGAAAATATTTCGAAAATTGCATATATTTAGGATGAGAAAAAAAAAATTAAAGAGGCATTAACATAACAATGCACGAATTTAAGAATTAATTGGGTGGGAAAAATATTAATTTTACTTGATGGCATTAAATTAACCCTTTTGATCCGGCTGGTACACATATTATGTACCATGATTCGGCAAACCAAATTTTAACTCGAATTTTTTCATGCACAGGCAATTTGTTTTATATAAAGGTAATAGGTCCTACATGGAAAATATGTTAATTACATTATTCGAAAGCTGGGCCGAAAATACAACGGTAAATTGTATAACGCATAATGTTCGATCTGACTGCAGAAAAAGTCTTGTCGTTATATACGTAAATAAGAGAAAAATAAGAGTTGCTGAATGTCCTTTATAATTAAAACTTTCTATTTTTAATCAATATTATTTTCTATTTGAATAAACAATAAATATTTTGTGTAATTAATATATTTGATTCTGATTAGAACTTAATTTAAATAATTGAATTATTGTATCTTTATTTATCTAAGAAAATTTATGAAAAAGGATCATTGCCAATTGACCTTCAATAACAATATTTATGAGATCTGTAAACAATTTTAATTTTTTTTCTTATGACAATTTGTTCCATAGCTTGAATTAAATTCATAAATCTTATAGTAGCCAGTTATTATGAATACAACCATTTTGATTTGTGTATTTGTGATTGAAAAAAGGATATCAAAGTATAAGCAGAGAACAAAGTCATAAACAAAGTTAATAGATGTGTACGAGTACTAAAAATACAAACAAATTATTATGATATTAATCTTAAATCACAAAATTTATTCATAAAAAAATGAATTTTGTTTTTTATAGCATATCGGAAATAAGGCTAATAAATATGTACGTTATATGTGTGTATATATACATTTATATTACAATGTATTTTCTGTAATTTAATTATTGGTATTTCTTCTATATAAATTTAAATAGGCACTTTGTTTCTGTTAACAAATTATTGTATAAAATCAAATTAATCTTGACTTCCAAATGAATTTCAAATGAATTATGAAGGACTTTCTGTATTATATGAAACTCAAATATAAAAATATTATGCACCGCTAATCAATTATTGTATTTTAAATTAAAAACTGCGTTTATAACTTAATTACTTAATTAAATACGAAAAGGAACTACATAAATAATCAATTTTAAAATGAAACAAGTAAAATTTTCTTAAATAAATTTAGAAGTTCATCTTATTTTAGAAAAAACGTCAACTTTTTAAAGAAATCAGGTGTAATCAACTGCAGCTCGAGTTTACATTTTACGAGTTTATATAGTGGAAAAATCAGCCAATACACAATCACTGTTGCGTGTTAAAAAGGGAATTGATGAAAATGGAACCAAAATTTTCAATATTTTCACACAATATTGGAAATGTGCAAACTTTTGCAGTCAGTCTAGATAAAACCAGAGGTTATAGGTAAGAGAAGTTAGACAGTAAGAGCAGAGGGTATTTTCCCAAATGTTTTCGTTCAAGAAATTAGATTTTAAAAAAAGCTCACTTAGGATTAAACATTAATTCTCTCGCTCTAAGATAAAAAAATATTTTTGAAAAAATATTTTATACCCAATAATCTATAACTACATACTCTACGATACTATAGCTACATCCTTTATATTCGAAAGGCGTCTAAATACTGAAATGATTGAAGTAAAATTATGTAAATATGTAGACGAAAAAAGAAATCGAATTAAGGCCGAGAAAACAAATATCGAAATGCAGGATGGGAAATCAGAACATAGCAGCATTGTTTTTTCAGTTAAGATTTCCGTTAAGTGTTATGATGTGATAACACTAAAAATTATAAAAACTCTTAAAAAAAAATATTTTTAAATGATTTTCAGGTAAACATTAATCAAATTTTGTATAACATAAACGAATTTCGTCTTATTTTTTTTATATGTCAAAGGACTTGTCAATACCTTACTTAACAAGAATTTTTATGTTCTGTCGCTACAAAACATTTGTAAAAATAGTGGAAAGAAATACTATGATAACATATTATGTCCGTCTGTGTGCCAGTATGTGAATTTACAAAATTGTAACAGCTTTGAAGGTAGAAACCTGAAAGTTAATTCATAATAAAAACAATTAATTCTCGAAATGAAAATTTTCATTACTACTCTCACGCTTAAAAGTGGGAGTATGAAACACTAAATGGCTAAATGGAAAAATGATCAAATGGTCGCTGAAACAAAGCGTTATCACAATCATGGTTTTTGGTTTTTTTATTTTATTCACATTATTTCTCTTTTGGGTCATAAACTTTAGCAGTCCGAGTTTTCAACAGCTTCAAGACATTTATAAATAATTTATTTCATTAAAAGAAAAGTTTGCAACTTAAGCTTGTTAGTTATAACTTCACAAATTTAACAAAATTTTTATTTTCAGCACCTTATTTTTCCGAAATTGTATAAGCGTTTGGTAAGAAATTTTTCTTAAGTAAAACATTAACGTGACGTAACCTTAATTTAACTGATTAAGCGTTGAATTCGAACGGTACGGTACTATGTTCCATTTAATTTTCATTCTCACCGTATATAGGCATGGCAGTTATTATGATATGCCTTAGTACACTAATGAAAGTTTTCGCCAACTTAAATATTAAAGGAAGTATGCTAGTTTGTAAATCATTGTTTTGACTCAAATTAATTTCCTTTTTAATTATATTAGGAATATAAATTTGAACCAAAAATATATAAGGCAAACCATTTTTCTTTTAGCAGTAAAAAAAAATTCCTATGTATTTTGTAAATCAAATTTAATGTTGTAAGCCACAAATTTATCAAATTTTCTATCAAAATTTTCATTTATTCTTTTTACACCTACGCAAATTCAATTTTCGCAAAATTCTATTATACACACTTGCATAAATCTTTACTCTCTATTCTATTTACCTTATATTACAATGAAATATACAAATATATTACAAAAATATTATCTATTTTAAATGCTCCTTTTCATTTTATGTGTTCATGTTAAAATTCTGTAATAATGTTCTAATAGAAAAATTTTCTTACAGGTCAATGATTTAATTGTATATCCTGTTTTGTAAATTCACATCAATTCACTGGATTGAACTTAAATGAAAAAAATAAAAAAAAAAATTTCCCTTTTTTTTTCTTTTTTTTTGGTTTTCTGCCAATCTATTTAGTTAGTGAGTGAATATAAGTAAATAAAAAAATAATAGATTTGGAATTGAAGATAAAAACAAAAACAATTTCATTGTTATTTTGTTGAAATGAAAATGATTTGGACCATTTATAGTTTAACTTTCATTTACAAAATAAAAAAAAAGACAAAAAATACCAAAAAAAATCAAATAAAATGTAAAAAATTAACATGATTTTCATTGAAAATAAATTAGTTTAGGTTGACTTAAATTGTGTTTTATAATTTGATGTAATTTATATTATATTTAAATCTTTGTTAGACCATGAAATAATAAATGCTATAGAATATTTTCAATGGAACATCACCAATATGACATGATCATTAATTTTAGATTTTTAAGAAGGAACAAAAAAAGTGGTATATGAAATCAATTAATGTAGATTGACAATACTCCGTACCAAAATATGAGATAATAAATTGATCAACAAAGAGAACAGTACGGTTATTTCATACATATGCACACGTTTTATATTAGCGGTGCTTCCAATCGGAAATCGATAAATTTCCCGAAAAATGACCTAAATTTTCCTGATTTGAAGCCTAATTTCCCGAAACCTAATATGATAATAATGCTTCTTTGCGAAAAAAAGATAATTGTTTTCACATTTACAGAAATTCATACTTTACTTAATCACGTACTAAAATGAAAACATAAGACTTTTGAAGGAGCTGCAAAATTAACTAATCTAAAATAAGGACGCGGAACCTACACATTAGAGCAAAAATAATTACTTCTGTGTTTCGATAGTAACTAGGACTTTTATATAATTTATAATTTTATATAATTTCATTTCTCAATAGCTGGCACTATATTAAATTTAAAAACATTCTTTACATAAACTCTTATAATAAATATTATGTATGAAAGTCATTGTCAAAATTTCATTAGTATTACTTGATATAAAGACAAAAATAATATCAGTTGCTGTTTTAACTGAAAATTTCTTTTTATTGTATAAAAAATTTAATAAAATTAAAAAAGCATTTTCGCAAGATGACTTGATTTCCCGAAAAACGCGAAATTTCCCAAACATTCGTCACACAGCACATCTTAATAATGTCTTAAGAATCAGAAGAAAGCAGTTTTTTATATTAGAAATTAGGAATTTTGAATTAGTTTTCTTTATCAGTTATATTATTGCATTAGAACCTTAACAGTATTCGACTACCAAAATTAATTTAGTAATTTCAAAACTCTTGCTTCAATTTGATAATGTGGAATCAATATCCAATTGGATATACTTAGAAAATTCACAATTAAAACTAACAGTTTGGAAATTTTTTCATTTTAAAAATGTTATCAAGAGATGAAATTATCATATTATATTTAAAATAGAACAGTATTCCAACTTACCCGAACACATGGTCCACATTACCGTTACAAAATCAAAAGTAGCCATTTTGGACTTCATCCACTTATTCTCTCATCAAATAAATTTTATTAATGTCATTGGGTTTCTAAATATTTACACAATCAGAAAAATCATGCTTGGACTGTTAAAGCTTAAAATTGTTGAAGATAAATCGCAAAATTAACAAGGGTGGTCCACAATACCCGAATCTTCTCTACTATGCATTATTATAAGGCAACATTTTACCTATTCAATATAATGTTGAAAAACTCCTTGAAAGTGTACACAATTTTAAAATTTTTTGAAACAAATGTTGTTTTTTTTAATAGACCAGTTAATAACCCCCAATATACATATAAGAAAATCATTTATTAAAAATCTTTATATGATTACAATCTATTAAATTATTGAAGTAAGCTGCCAAAAATATCACAATTAATTTTATTTTTAAAATTTCCTCTTCCTCAATTCTTTTCACTCATTCTTATGCGTTATATGAAAAACTTCCCAAATTGTTCGGAGTATAATTTTTAAATTTTGTTTTTTTTTTTAGTTTTCTTCGTATTTCGTTGCAAAAATTTAATAGACATCGGAAACAACCGGATTGTATTCATTCGTATAAAACCAATATTATATTTTAATAACATGACGTATTGTATGTATGTACTTATGTATTCTTCATCAATTTTTAATATTATTATTTTTGCTGTCTGTCTCTTAAGAATTTATTATACCTACATATTTTCAATGGAAAACACAGAGAAAAACGAATATTTCATCGATAAAATGCTTATACAAAAACACATAATAAAAATTATATGTATAACAGATATATGTATAACAGAATATAAGTATAACAGAAAAAAAACCAGAAAAAAAATGAAATTTTCTCATTATGTCAGCATCATGACAGAAAATCGAATTCAATGAAATATAAAAGAAAAATATTAAAAAAAAAAAGAAATACAAACAAAATGTAGGTTTGCATGTATCTGTTATAATATTTACCAATCCCTGTACAGTGAAATCCGAGAAAAGAAAAAAGTTCAATTTATAAAAAATTTTTTTTTTTTTTAATAAGAAAAATATGAAAATCGACCTTTGGGACTATCGGAATATAGACCTCATCAATTTATGATGTCCGTTTTTTAATTTTCTTTTCTCATTTTTGTTTTTTTCTTTCAAACTTTCCAAATCTTCTCCTTACACAATATATTACATCCTTTTTCAACTCCTGTCTTATTACAGACTTTTAATTCAATTTCGTTCAGATGTTCTCAAAACAAAAAAAAAATATATAAGAAATTTTAACAATAAAAACAGAAAAACGTTGAAGAAGGTTAAAAATATTGGAATTTTGTTAAGGAATTTTTTCTTCATATCTGCATTTTTTTTTTGCTGCCTAAATGTAACACGCACATTACACTCACAATGCTTACATCTATTATATCGATATTTCTTTTATTGAGTGTTTCATATAGTACAATGTAGGCTCTTATAATATGTAGATATTATATGGACGTAATATACAAATATATTTTCATCACATTTGACTCGAATTGAAATGAATAAAAATAAATAAAATTTATTATTTTGCTGAACTCTCTAGTCATACATTTTTATTTTTTTGACACTATTAGATCTTTTATATGTACATGTGTCTATGTATAGGTATAAATACCTTGTATTTGTATAATTATAACATGATTGTATATAGCTATGTACATGACTTTGTTTTAATATTATTTCATTTCATATATATTTAGGTATACTTAGGTAATATCTTCAAAAATATCAGGTTAGATACTTTCGCAGTTTTTTTGGTAAAAGATTTTATTAATGTGCCTATATTATATGTTTTCAGATTTGCATGGAATCCTTAAATTTAATGGCATACATGCATAAAAAAATATAGAAATTTTAATTTGAGAATTTTTAAAAATTTTGCTAATTTTATATTTTACATAACATTTAAAAAGAAAATTTTTTGGTAATTTTTCTTAGCATTCCTTAATCAAATGAAAGGTAGAAAGCTTTTTCTTAGCATTCTTAATCAGAAATAGAGCTATTCAGAGTCTACTTTAAAAATTTTTAAATTCCTTTTCCTTTACAAAATCAACGAGTGCAGTCCTTTTAACTGTTATCACTTTTTTATTAACCCATAATATTTCTTGCAATTCTTTTCTTTCATAACTATGTTGAAATAAATGAAAATGAAGTTTACATTTTTGGATGTAAAAAACTAGAGCAATGGTCGGTTTTCAGTACTCAGTGGAAATAATATTACCTATATGCACAAGGAGATATCAACTATTATGGAAACAGTTTTCTTATAAATTTTCAAGAAAAATAATCTTAAATTAATTTCATAATAATGCTAATCCATCGCACTAGACCTCAAAATATTAGGTAATTAAAAATTTTGATAGTAGTTTAAATGCTAAAATATTCACTGCAGGCTTAGGGGACACCTCAGTCGGCTGGGCCTGGAAAATGAGGATACTTGCAGATTCTGTGGGGAGTATGGAGAAACCTCGGTGCACCTCCTGGGGGTTTTTGGGGGTTTTGCTCTAATAGTGAGTCTCGAGCGTGTGTTGTAGGGCATGCCCCGCAATCGGATGAGGTTGCACAACAGATTCTTATACGAGGTCGCGGTGCACTGTTGGCCCCCTTTGCACAAATCTGCAATCTACAAATGCTAAATATATAATTTTATTTTGCTTATTATATATGCGAAAAGTAGATATGTAAAAAATCTTTAATTTGATAATAATTAGAAAATTATAATCATGGAAATGAGAATGATGTTCTAAAATTACTTATTGAGATTTATCAAATATAATGCAAGCGAATGTTGTTTTCAAATTATGCTAACACTTATTATATAGTCAGTTTGCGGTAACAGTATTATTAATAGTACAGAAAATAAGGTCTCACTAGTACAATAATGGTTGACTAAATCAAATTGATAAAGGAAAAAGTTTTAATGCAGATATTTAAGATAACAGACACCGATTTGATTATTGTTTAAGTAACAATTAATTTACAAAAAAGTAAGGTCTTAAAATAACATTTTATGTAAATAGGTGGTCAGAAAGTTTTAGATGATTAAATAAAGAAAGAATTCTTAATTACACTAGGTACTTTGCTAGGTAATTTGCTTATACAACTATTAAAGTCATTGCATATTATTCAAAATTATCATTGAATTATAGGATTTTAGCATATCCATTATTAATGAATATCTGAGTCATAGTTTAAGAGAAAATTTTCAAATTCTTTTATACTTTAATAATTTAATGCTCGAATAGTTCTTTTGTACTCAAAATTTGTGAAGATTTTGTGTTAGTCAACATATAGCTATCTGCTTTTAATATAATAGAATGTGAAAAACTAGAAAGTCCTAAGTGTTTTACTAATACTAAGTGTTTTTGACAGAATTTAATTTTGAAAAAAAAATAACGAGAAAATTATCCTTCAGTAAAAGGGAAAGCGAAAAATTTAATAAAAATATTTTATATTGTTTTTTGTTTTACTATCTAAATATACTTTTGATCAAACTACATCTTTAGAATTTCTTGAATTTCGTATCTATTTATAAATAAAATATTATAAAAGAATACAGAAAAAGCACACATTCTTTTCTTTTTATCTTTTACGGTAATTGAATAAAAGACAAAAGAAGGACCTGAAGATAACATATGTTTTCACCGCATATCTATACAAAAAACTATAAAATATAAATATTTATGTATATTATTATAGATGTAGTATAGTTTGTGTTGGATCTCTTAAAAACAATTTTTGCCATAAAATATGCTATTTAAATATTTTATGTATAGTATAATAGAAATACATATATAAATATTTTATGTATTTTTTTTTAGCATTAAATATGAAAAAGATACTATTTTATTTATAAGGTGTTCTTGTGAATTTCATATGAGGATAAATTTATATAGCTACATATATTTTATGGATGACTCGCAATATGAAAATTCTTGGTCAATATAAGGTTCCTTTTTAAAAAATAAAAATTTTAAATGCAATAAACTCCTATATTTTCGTTAATGTACTGCCGCCTATTACCCAGGAATTTATATAGAACGCAAAAAAATTCTAATTTGTAAAGATCAAAGAGAATTTTAAGCGATTGAACACAAGATTTTAATAGTGACTTAAAAGTACCAAAAATAAAGAGCTTTAATTATGATTCAGAAATCGGACAAGAACTTTTTGCTTATTAACTCGTACAATTCTCAATATTTTGGTATCAAATTACACAATTCACTATATTCATATAAAATTTTAATCAATCCCCTAAAAGTATGCAATTTTCCTTAATATGAATATTTTATTTGTACTCATCTTTCTATAATTATTAGGTATCGCATATTATTATTTTAATTATTATTACTTGTACTTAAATATCTAGTGAGTAATAAAAATTATATAATATGTAGGTACTTATAGTTTTTATTACATTTTGAGAACACACTGTGTTTTCAAAATTTTCTTTTCGAAAAAAATATTATAAATACCTTATAAGGTGGCACTTTTATTCTTAAGGGAAAATTGTTGAAAACAAAAACAAGAAGAATAAAAATAAATTTTACACGTTTAACCACTTCAAAAATATATCCTTAAGCATGATAACCATAAATAATTTATAAGAGACAAAAAATACTTATATACCAACTTTTATTATTATATAGTTGCGTATATTTACATAAAAATATCGACAAAAAACAAAAAATTTTTGGAAAACTTATGTGTACCTTATAGTTGTATATTACGTAGATGAAAACTGTAAGTGAATATTTTAAAAATTTTTATTATTATAGCAACGGTAAATATTCTGGTATATAGTAAGCATTCTGTTAACATTTTATATCTTTTTTCTTTAATATTTAGAAAGAAAATTTTCTATTATATTATTTATGTATGAACTTATGCTTTTACATATATTATATGTATATATCTATAAAACACATATATCTATATAACACAACAACTTAAACTTGTATGAATATATGTTCGGAGAGTTCATATAAACTATGTGTTATACAAAAGATTATTAGTTTTGCGATGAGATCCATGACAAGAGAGAAAATATTTTAATGTTGTTTTCTTTAAAATGTAGGTAAGAAAGTTTACTCTTTTTTTCAGTTACATCCTCTTCAAAATATACTGTAATATAACTAAATATAATGTATACGTACATGTTATACTGTCGTTCTGTAATTTCCGAAATATATAATTCATAAACTCATAATATAAGGTACAAACAAACAGACACAATATATTTTCTTCTTTGTTTTTTTTTGCAATTTTTAGGGTTACAAAAGTAATTATATTTCCATACAGTTAACTCAAACACTAAGGTTGTATTTATAAAAAAAAAAGAAAACTTTACAACCAAATTATAAAATGTTAATGCTCTTATATAATTTTTTATTTTTCTTTTTTGTTTTTCAGAAGTTTTTGTTACAAGACGACAAGAGGATTTATTTTTACTTGAGTATTTTTACTGATAGCATTTTATACAATAAAAGAGGTTATGGCACCGCATTTCACATTTCGGATGTCCGGCAGAAATACACTCCTGGGGTAGGGGAGCGTAGATATAAGTCTGGCTCTTGTGTATTTCAAGTTCAGCTAACAGGAGTTAGACCTGTACAGGCCCATTTTATCTTATCATTTTAAAAAAAACCTTCAACATATTCTTCAACATCTTGAAATTTTACATCTAAACCTTGCTTGGCGAGGAAATCAGGGATCCGGAACTAAACTTTTACTTCTAAAAATCTTACTAAGGACATTTTCAGAAAATTTGCATGTCATTAAGTGAACCTCTTCTAGAAATCAAATTTATAATTTTCTAGGTTAACTAAAAACTTATTATTTGTGTTCGGTTATGTGCTGACCATATCAGAATTTTTTCTTCATATAACTACTTAAAAAGTGATTTTAATTAAATAACGAATAATTTTTACTTTAAAAATTGTTTGTCGAAAACATATTTAAGTTGTGTATTGAATTTTTAAACAATTTTGAAACTTTTAATTAAAGATAATTGGAAAACATTGAAAGATGCTTAAAAGAATTAAATTTATAGCAAAAAAAAATAATAAGTTATGCATTTGAAAGACTACAGTTTCATAATTTTAATTAATATCAGAAACTCAATAGAAGTTTCCAGTTTTCATCCAAATTAACGAGCTGTACATAATATGCATCTAGTTTTACTTAATTTTTTCCAATAATTTGATATTGAAGCCAATTGGACTCACAAATCACATTTTTGTACCAAATTTTACGATATTTCGTGAAAATTCTAATATCAAAATTGTTTCGAATGGTCAAAAGAAAAATATTACAGAAAGACTATGTTAATTTATTAGACAATGTATTTCAAGTTTGCGAATGTGATTTTCGACATTCTATGTTTCCTCTATTATAATCTGGAATCTGGAATTTCCACATTCTGCTTTCTTCTAAATTGAAATTGAAAAAATCTATCTAACTTTTCTTAAATCGCTGTCATTGTATCCTTTGAGAAATTTTTATTTCTTTTGAATCAAACATAAAATTTCTACTTCAATCTAAATCAAGACACAATTCCAATGAAACAATTTTGATATGCAATGAAGCTATTTCTGACACACAAAATTTTAAAAGGTTTTATAATATCTGTGCTAAGATAAATTTAAAATTCTTATTATATAAAAAGTATAGCTTCCATACTATTCCTTGTGGGAATTTATAAAGAAAAAGAAAACAAAAAGTATTTGCGCTTTATAAGACAAAACGTTCACAAATACGAACAAATTTTTAGGAATTTTATATTTTATCTGAATATTTAAAAAATTTTTTTCGTTTTAATGGGCGTGGGAAGCATTTTTACAATATTACATTAAGATCAATAAAATTCAAAGCTGCTAGGATTTTCTGTCAAATTTTTAAGTTTTCAATTGCTCAAATTTTTTCATTTCTGACAAAATATCATGATTTTTTATAAATTTCTCGCAATAAGAATTTTCTAGAAAATTATTTTAAATAATAGCCAACCAAATAGCAAGTTTTATTTTTAATTATTTTTGGGCTGAATTTTCATCTTTTTTAATTTTATTTTAATTGAAATAGCATTGGAACAATTCAACAATTTTGAAATAAATTTAATGCGAAAAAGAATATTGAATTAGCAATATTTTCGTACTAATTTGATCTATAGTATAAATTAATTTTTTATAAGTATAGAACCTCATGTTGAATTTAAAGATCATAAAACACAAACTGCGCGGTACCTTAATTTTAACATTGAATAAAAAAATAAACACCAAAAGACTTTAATCACCTGAATGGCTGGTTAAATAATCATTATTGTATCCTTGTACAATTCTGCTTGATGAATGTCTTTATTTAACGTAGAGAAAATTTATGAAAACTCTATACTGTTGCTTCAAACCGCTTGGTTTTCTATTATGACAGTAATAATTTTTTATTCAGTATACAATCATTAATAAATCATACTCAACGAGATAACAAAAGAGTGTGTCCTTGGTGATTTGATAAAACTTTTTCTTTTTTTTTTTATCATAAAAAATATTAAAAAATAGTATTGTTTGTGTTTATTCACAAAATGTGAAATATAAAAAAAAATTCTTATACATATAACACGCACCTTGCTTTTCTGTAAATTTATTTATATACGTTCTAAGTTATATATATACAAATATTTTATTATTATAATGCATTATGTAAAATGTTACGGTAAAAGGAAACACTCAAAATGAATGGAAGAAAATTCCAATATTTGAACCACAACGCAATATTGAAAAACACGTTAGGTTTTTCATAAGTTGAGTATTAAATCACAAGTTCTCGTACAAATCAATTTGCTACTCAATTCGATCATTTTGTTATTCCGATTGCTATGATATTTATAATAAAAACTTTTCAAATATTTTCAAACATGAATTGTATTTATTTATGTATAACGAAAATTATAGCTAAGCGAGAATTAAAATTACCGTAATAAAATTGAAAACTGTTACTTATCATAAACACAACCCCATTTACAAAAACTAACTGGTTTACGTCAATGATAATTATTTTGAAGTTTTTGCAATAAATAAACGCGCTCACTTTCTGAAACACTTCCCAACAGTAACCTGCATTTTCGAGTTTCATTTTTAATATAACCCTCATAAGTTTAATTTACTATTACTAAGATTATTTTATTTACTGTCTTCTATTTCAGCTGCGTTAGTATATCCAATTTTCACGATTGTTTTCCGAATGATATCGATTTTCTTACCACCATGTACTTTCAGTGTAACGCAATTTTTCAGAATTAAGCATTGTATTATATTTATTCGCAGAATTGAAAATAGAAAATTTTTTTTCTTTATTTTCATTTTATAAACATAAATAATATTTTACTAAAAGATTTCATCTCAAATTGCTATATTATTTACCTTACACAATATTCTTTTGAAATTTTTAAAAGACTTTCCTAAAATTATATTTAAATTGCGAAAGGAAAAACAAAAAAATAAATCTATAAATATACAAAAATAAATGAAAAATAAAATTTTTTTCCTTGTAAATGTAAATATCATTCTACTAACTTGTATACATACATAGATATTAGTATCAAAAATTCCTTATGCAAGGATAATCGTACCTGAAAAGAAAAAAATTAAGAAAATTTATTAGTTAATAGGTTTTCAATTTTCAATTGTATTTATTTAGAAAAACAAAGAAAATTGAATAAAATTATCTTGAGTTTAATAAAAATAGATTAGTATTAAATTATTTTTAAGTAAACAAATCGTTTCAATGATTTTTACAGCGAATTGAGTAGGTTAAGAATATTGTTTTAACGCTTCGGGGTCAATGTAATCAAATTTAGGGGTGTACTAACCCAGTTATTTTTAACGTATGTAAATTTATTTTTAATTATGTAAAATATAGGTTAATGTTATCAATTAACATTTCTGAAAATAATATAAATAACGCCTTTATCATTATTATGGATTTATTAGCACAATTCAAGCATAAATTACTGAATTAAATAATTACGATATAATGAAATTTCACACCTCAGATCAACTGATGTAGTTATTTACACAAAGAAAATATAAATCCTAAAGTCTACTGCGTTTAGAAGAACCAGAATTTCCTTTGATGGTTATAATCACATTAATCTTAAAGTTTAAAAAGTCGGTTTAACTCCATAATTTTAGTTCAGTCCTCAAAAAAACCAAAATGAATTACAAACTTCTAAATTCATTCCTCATTTATTCGATAAATGTAGAATGTAAGAATAGATTTTGTCATGCACAGACCATGTCATACAATGTAGTATGCAACATGCGTCATACAATGTATGTTTCGTGGTGCATGTTGCATACTACTCGTATACTCATTTTTTACAGGTTAGAAAACATTTGCTTATATGCTATTAATTCTGTTAGTGTTTCTCTTCAACTTCAATTGTGTTATCAAAAATCTCAATTTTGTTGTGAATTTATGTAACCAAATTAATTCATTTACAAATTTGTAATTTTAATTCTATGGCGGACTTTTAATTATATTTTTACGTTTTCCTTATTATTTTCCAAACAAAATGAATTCATTGATAATTACAGAGCATGTTTTTATAAAGAGAATTGTTTTAGGAACGAAAATACTTAACAGATATTTCATAATTTACATATTTTGTTAACTTTTACTGCATGTTTTCGTATTTTATACAAATTTCCCAATAAAGCAATGTAAGCATATTTTTTTTCCTCAGATAAATATGCCATTCTTCAGAATTAATTCAATATTCATTTATGTACGTACCGTATACTCAGTAATATTTTTTCCATTAAAAAACATATGTGACTGTCTCCTTATGTACCCTACAGAAATTAAGGAAGGGTACATTAACTTTGGAGTTTTATAACCGCTTTAACGGCTTATATAGGGTGATTCAGAAAGGTATATACAACAACATAATACCATTGGTTGGAGGATCGAAAGTGGGTAATACATTTGTTCCGGACTGGGTGCCAAATCTCAAGAGTTTCCGACTTCCTGGGATTTTAACGAATTTTCACGAAGTTTTTACTTATCCAAGTTTCCGTTCTGAAAAAGAAGGGCACTTCAAATAAACAGTTTCTGAAAGGAAAACTTCCTTTTATTCGGAATAAAATACTTTTATTTTTCGCTTCTGAGAAGAAAATCAGCTTTGATAAAGTGCGTATGTAGCGCACGAAATATATTAGCGAAAAATAAAAGTATTTTATTCCGAATAAAAGGAAGTTTTCTTTTCACACCAATAAAAAAAAAAAAAAAATTTATATTTCGGAAAAATTATCAACCATTGGAAAAAAAATTTTTTGAGTTTCTGAAAGGTCTAGTAAAGGGTTTAAAATAAACATGTTGCTTGATTCTGTATTTTATGTATCTTTGGTATACAAAGCATTCGTACTTTAGGCATTTCCCTTTCTCCGTATCCAGGCTGTTCACATGAGGACTTTTTAATCAGAGAACGAAATACCACTAAAATTTCATAAATTAATTCTTCTCTACCAAGAATGGCTTTATTTTATTAGTTCGAATAACGGGTTCGGATAGCTACAATGCAAATCGTTAAAAATTATTTCAAATATTTCAAAAACTAATAAAGCCAACTACGTGAAATTTTGCAATCAAGTGTTCAATTGTAACTCAAATAAATTTTTAAAATTTTCGCGAAATCAACTGACAGGTTCAGGGATCTGCCTTATAACGCCAGAAATAATAAATAAACTAAAAAAAATAAATAATAATAAACAAACTAGTTCAGTTGATTTTGATTTTATAATCACATTGTTTTGATGTAGGGCATAAGGCCGACTGAAACATTTTCACTTATTTTTCAATACTTTCATTACGTATGTGTGTATATGTTATGTCAAGGCACGTACTAATAGAATATGACATCGAATTACAATATAAGAAATTAGATTTAACAATTATTTTTGTTGAGCCTATTAAAATTTCCAAATATTTATTTATGTATGTTTGCACTTTTAAATAGCGCCGCCTACATATGCGTTATTGTCAATATTTTCCTTATCATAACAATTTTCTTTCCATATTTGTTCTCTTATATTTTTATATACATACGTACTTAATAATAAGTAACATGCAGTATACATTTGGATATATATGCATTATTAGCTTTACAACACGCTTATGTTATTATCAGGGTCTAAATTTCTTAAAATTTATTTTAATTTTGCGCTTTTTCGACGAAGGAAGTTGAATTTTGTTTTTTCCATTTAATTAAAAATTCTACTTAAATTTATAAAAAGTTAGGTGTAATAGGTAAAGTATTATATTAATATATAATAATTGTATATATATCTGAGGGCACAATATCAAGTCACTTTTATTATTATACAATGAACACGCATGTATATTGTATAGTTATTACGATAATCTAGTTAAACGCAATAGAAAATTATTTAAGTATATAAGGCTTAAAGTACGTGGAAAAACTATGAGTTCTATTAAAAAAGGCCCCGCGAGGATCTGTAATTTAGGCTCTTATAATTTAAATTTGTTTTAAGCGGATAAAGATAGATATTGTCAGATATTAGATGTGTGTTTTAGGAAATATTCAAAATAATTAAATATTTTGGATAAATGCGCATTAGTAGGTTATCGGTATAACCATAATTTTTACATTTTGAGAATATTATTTTCTAGTCTTTAGGGCTGAGTATACAAAAAGACAATAATAAGGAAAATAAAAATTTCTTCTACCCATACGAAATGGTGTATTGGTGACAAATAAATTAATCAATTTGCTAAGTTTAAAAATGTTGTTAAATGTTTGCTCAATAATGTTATCACTGTAATTTGGAAATTACTTTGTTTGCAATAGCACTTAATAAAATACGGTATAAATTCAACATAAAATTATGATTATACTCTTATGAAATTCTAATATAACTAAAAGTATATCGAATTTGAAAACCTTTTCCGAAATTTTTAAAGGAAATATGCTATATGCTATGAATTTTATGGTAATAAAATCTTAAATTTAAAAAAAACGAGAACAAAATAGAGTTGACCGTATCAACTCTGTGACACCCGTACGAATTTTCTATCCTATGTGCGTGTAAAAATGCCATAGCTGACTAAGGGACAAACTATAACTCTAAGCAATTTCAACGATTTTTATCAAACTCATTGGCTCTACTAATATGTTCGTTCGTGTGAAGTTTCAATATCACAGCTTTTATAGTTTCTGATATATTGTCAAATAAATTTTGAAGATGTATGGAAGCTACCCGAACCAGTACTCCGATCATATCCAATTTAAATAGGATTCTGACATTTACTAAATAATATAATAAATCATTTGTGAAAATTTGGTGAATTTAGCTCAATTAATTTTTGAGTTATTGTTGGAACGAACGGACAGACAAAGCCAAATCGACTCAGAATTCGACGCTGATCAAAAACATACACTTGAGTCTATATATCAAAGTATTATTTCTTAGTGTTACAAACGGTAAGGCAAATTCAGTATACCCTTCGAACATACGTTCGTACGGATATAAAAATTTGAATAAATTTCTGATTATATTTGGGTATTTAACGAATACCCTTAAGAGACACAAAATGCCCTTTTAAAGGATATAATACAATAAGGTTAATTGAGCAGGATTAATTTCAGTTTACTCTATAAATCAACTTTTATTTATATTGTATAATTAAAAAGAAAAGTTAAGGATATTATAATATAGAAATGGCAAGAAATTATCTTTCACTGTTTTTCTATGTTAAGGACGAAAAACAAAAAAGAAAATAAAAATTTTTTGTTTTTTTTTTTTTTTGCTTCTTTGTTGAAAACAATAATTAATTTTATATTTTGAATAAATTTTTATGTTTAAATGCTGAAAAGAATGATTTTATAAGAGTGTGTACTTACTTAAAAGGATTAATTATTTAATTCCTTAAATAATTTTTTAATTTAATTATGGGCATTTTTACTGATAATGTTCCAAAACGAAAATTCATAGAAAAGTTAATTACCCATTATACATAAATTTACTTTCATTTATTCAAGAGTGTGAGGCCATTATAAAATATATTTATTGTTGATATAATAATAATGTTGACTGGTATGTTCCAATAATATTTTTCAGAATAATATTGTAAAAGTTCCCATTAAAATTTGATGCAGCTGCTGCTCAACATCGTATTATTTTTGATATATTCGTTTTGACTGTAAACAGAAAGTTGATTTCTTTAAAGAATCTTTTCTCATTCTGATCATTTTTTTTAAGTATTCTCATAATATTTAGTCAACACAATTTTTAAATTATTAACTTTAATAAACGAGAATTATAGCATTTCTTATCTTGAATTCTTAAGCTTTTGTAGATATCATATCATTAACCCTGGATTGCCAACCCATATCTGTAATCTTATTTTTCCAACCGTGAGTAAATTTTACTCACACACTATAAAATTGTCAAAAAACATGCTAGTTATTAATGCAGAATGAAAAGTTGTAGTCATTCTTGAAA
This sequence comes from Condylostylus longicornis, assembly GCF_029603195.1. Taxonomy (NCBI): domain Eukaryota; kingdom Metazoa; phylum Arthropoda; class Insecta; order Diptera; family Dolichopodidae; genus Condylostylus; species Condylostylus longicornis. The sequence goes on along the minus strand of NW_026578068.1, from coordinate 2,266,484 downwards.
AGTTGTAGTCCTTTACCGCCTTTCACATTTCCGATGTCCAACTTTTTGGTACTTTTTTTTTACGTTAGTACCAATTGTGGGTAAATTTTACTCACACAATAGTAGAGATCGCACTTTTTGGGTTTTTTTTTCTAGAAATGAATTTAATGCATTAATACCAGCTTTGAGTAAAATTTACTCACAAAACAATAAAAATTTTCTTATAATGCAAACGTTGAATAAAAATTACTCACAGACTGTGAGTATTTAATATTGTGCGCGAAAGATATTCACTTTAAAAGTTCTAAGTGAGTAAATTTTACTCATGGTTGGTAATCCAGGGTTGAAAATAAATTCTCTAGATAAGAAATTGTTTCCATTTTCTAATATTGTTGATTTTCAAAATATGGAAAATAAAAATGGAACAAACTCTTAAATTGAAAATTTTTTCCCATACTTTTACTTTAAGCTTTTCGTAAAATGTATTCTTATATAATAACCACTTATGAATTTTCCTTTTCATCTTAATAAATGAATCATTTTATTGAATCTAAGCTATGCATAAAGGATATTAAGTATTATTTGTTTATATGCTTTCAATTTTTACTATACATTGTTACTTGAATAAAAATCTATTAAGTGTATCACATTACTAAAAATTCTAATACATATGATGCATATACACATGAATACAATAAAATGAATATTCATTTTTTATGTACTCAAGTTGACATCAAAAATATCATCAAATAAATTCATTGAATTAACTTGATTATCTCATTAAGCTATTCATCATCAGGATAATCAGAGAATACCATGGCGACTATACAACGTATATACATACGTATGTACATGGATGTGTATATAATATACACGAATACATTGAATAATGAAATTACCAAAGAATAAATAAGTTAAGACCAAAATCAATATTAGTTTTATTCAATATGTTTTAAGGACAACAGCTTTTCTTCAAATTTCTCATGTCTTTTTTTCTTATTTGATTATTGTTTTTCCTTGTTCTTTTTTCCTCTTTTATTTTACGATTTGATTTAAAAGAATTTCGTTTGATCCGTTTGAAATAAAGAAAAATATTTATTAAAAACTTTTCTGCTGGGTGAAATAATTTAAATACAAATTTTTTTTTAGCTTATCAATTGTAAATAATTTTCGTAACCTTATAGCGGAATATACTAAGAATATGAAGATGAATGTATTCATCAAATTCTAAATACTGAAAAAATTTTAACTAAGTACATGATTAAAATTTTAACATGATTGTAGGGCTCTCACCCGCAGAAGAAATGATGTGCTGGGAAACTACGTACTCACATCGCCAAAGCTGCGATCCGCCCCACAGTTTTAGATGCCCGAATTCGTCAGGAGGATGAGTCTCGAGGAGTCGTTATGGGGCCGTGTTCAACACCTAGTAGGGGGCATAATAGGTCTTTATAATATAGCGATCGTGATACTCTTTTACTCTACTTGTACAATTTACGATCTACAAATTTGAATCACAATTAAATGTTTACTAATTACGGAAAACTTTCATAACAAACATGAAACAGTTTTTCCGAATATCTACATGATATTCCAAATAATCAGATTATTTTCCGAAACTATTAAAACTAATATAAAAATATATACACATTTTAATTAGACATATCAAATTTATCGGTGTGGAAAGAAGCATTAACATCCAGGAAAATAATAATAGTATATAAGTAATTAAATTGCTTCACAATTATTAATAACAGTCTTTGATTTTCATTAAAATTTTTTATTCTGAACAAAATATTTTTTTTTATTTTAATTAAAAATGCTATTATTTATTAAAAATGTGTTTAATATATTGTGCTTTTAAAAATAAAAATTTAAATTTAAAAAATATCATTAAGGAAAACACTAAATTATTTAACAATTTCACTTTATTACGAACTTTTATCACAATTTTTTTAGCATATATTTCACAAAATTGTAATTTTTACAACACTGTCTGTCTGCGCTAATATTTCATATACAAAACTAAAGTTTTTCAAGAAATTATATGCAGAGATAAAATGTAATGAAAATTACTGCACCGTTCCGGAATCACGAGCAATAATAAAATTCTGGAAATACAGGTTTCAGGTTTTTTCTTTAGAATGAGTTTTGAAATGGGAAATTTGGAAGGGTTTTGATAAAAATTATAAAATTTGAAAATTCGTACATCCAATTTTTCAAAACTACATTATAGGCTGTATGAAGCTTTTATAAAACTGTTAACGTAATAGTACTGATTTATTCAGAAAACGTTATATCATTATACTTTCGTTTCGTAGTCTCCTAAGCAGAGCCGGATGTATCAAATAAGCAAAATAAGCCCTTGCCGCAAAACCGGGGTCTTATTAAAAATTAAAAAAAAAAAAAAAATAAATTTTAAAAAATAAAAATTTTTTTCCATTTTTCTTCATTTCCAAAAATTTTTTTCTTTCTATTTACAACCAAGGAGAGAAGGGAGGCGGCCCACTTTTGAAAAACTGTCCAAGGCGCCATCCAAGTCTGAACCATGCCTGCTTCCAAAGCAATTTTTTATAGATCATCCTCCAAGTTTCTCAATTTAATTTCATCTTCAAATATAAAGATAAACTGAATAAAATTTTAAAAGTTAAATGTGCTCTCTTACTAACCTATCTTTTGAAATATACTAGCTACTACGTTGTTTTCATTATTTTTATTTTATGATTCGAAAATTTATAAATCTTTTAATAACACTATGTAGTATAACTATTAAAATAATAATTCCATTAATTTTTAATTTATAATTTTAATGAATAAGTATTGGTATCATAAAACGGACGCAAATAAAGTATTTTTTTTTAAATTTAAAATTAATTGAAATTGATATTTGAATTAATTTTATGATAAATTCCAAATATACTCGTACAATAATATTGTTAAACGGAAACTATATGATATTTCAAAAAATTTTACGCCTCAGCATCTTAACGTTAAGAGTTCGAGTTGTGATCTCAAGGTGAACACATCGTAAAGATTGTTTTCTGAATAAAAGTTAAAGTAAAAAAATATATTATATGCATAATATATATGTATATATACATATATACCTAACAATAATACTAAATATTTGAAAATTTAGAATTAAATAATTACTTAATAAAATTATTAATTATTAATTTATAATTTTTAAGCAAAATAAGTGCAAACAAAAACAATAAAAAGAAAAAAAATAAATAAAAACTTACATGAAAGAACATGTGAAAAAAATAAGAAAAACGTGCCATAGTAATGACATTGTTGTTACCATGCGAAATAAAAAAAAACAAAATTCTCAACAAGAGACAAAACTCTTAAAAGCTGAGATATTAAGATTAAATGCATTAGTTTCACAACTACAAAAACAATTGCAAAACAATAATATACCAAGCAGTTCAAAGAACTCAACATATTATGAGGAATGTGATAATATTTCTATAAAATCATATTCAACATTATTTGATGATGATATGTGCAGTGATGATCAAAATCATTATGATAAAAATAAAAGTAATAATAATAATAACACAAACAATCATGACCACATGCATAATAAAAAAATTGACAATTACATTGATAATCAAAATCAAAATTATAAGAATAATAATCATAATAATAATAATAACATCAATCATGCGCACATGAATAATGAAAAACAACAAAAAAAAATACCACCAATATATGTGTATGATAATCAAATTAATTTGATCACAAATCAAATTAAAAACAAAATATCAACTAATGATTTCAAAATAAGAAAAATTAATAAAAACAAATTTGTAATTTATAGTGAAAAATTAGAGCAATATAATAAAATCAAAACTGAACTAACAGAACTCAAAAAAGATTATTTCACTTTTACACCTATTGAAACTAAAAACAAAACATTAATCATAAGAGGACTAGATGCAGAAGATGAGCCATCTAAAATATTAGAAACATTGAACCACATTGGCATACCTGATGTTAAATTTGAAAGTGTTAAGCGTTTCGTTACAAAGCATTCGAAACAAAATCAATATAATACATCATTATTTATTGTTCAAATTTCACCATGCACAAAGATTAATGATGTAAGAAAAATAAGACATATAGAAAACAGAATAATTCAATGGGAAACACTAATAAAAAAATCTAAACTACCACAGTGTACAAAATGCCAGAGACTCGGACACGCAGCCGTAAATTGCAATCTTAAAATAAGGTGCGTAAAATGTGGAGCAAATCATGTACCAGAGAAATGTGAGATCCCAAAAAGGTCAGGAAATGAAAATGAAGCTAATAATACCAAACATAAATTAAAATGTGTTCTATGTAAAAAAGATGGACACCCAGCATCATACAGAGGTTGTGAAAAATATAAAGAGCTTGTTGCTAAAGCAAAAAACTCAAAAAGGAATTTGAATGTAAGTAAAATTCAAACAAATAATAATACATCTCAATTTGTGAAGCCAAATACAACATATGCAGCAATTACAAGAGTGGTGCAGAAGAATGAACTTGAAAATTCACGACAAACTGAACCTCCATGGACAGAATTGGTAAATGAAATTAAATCAATTAATAAAAGATTAAACATATTAGATAATAAAGTTTCAGAACAAAGTAAACAAATAGAAATCTTATTTAGTATTGTTAATGATAGAAATAAGTAGTATTAAAATAATTTCATTAAACATAAACTCTTTAATCTCTCACCAAAAAAGAATAGGATTAACATATTTTTTAGAAAAACATCAGCCTGATATTATGCTTTTAAATGAAACAAAATTGAACTATAGACATAAGCTACATTTCAAGGGTTATACTTTGATTCGGAATGATAGAAGGAATTCCAAGAGAGCTGGGGGAACTGCCATATTAATAAGAGAAGATATGAAACATAAAGAAATTAAAGGATCATTTTCTATGAATAATAGTATAGAAATATCGGCCGTTAATTTAAAAATTAATGCAAGTCAGAACTTATATATATTATCAGTATACTCAGCTAATAATGACAGAAATGAATTTAAAAAAGATTTACAAAAAATTTTTCATGAGTTAAAGTTAGGCAATAACAATAATTATTATGTTATAGCAGGAGACTTAAATGCTAAGCATCAAGATTGGGGAAACAGATACAATAATAGTAAGGGCAATATTTTGAAAAAATTCTTGTCTGAAAAAGATATCGAATATAAATGTAGGATGTATAATACTAAAGACCCAACATTTTCAAGAGCAAATTCGTTTCTAGATATTGCGTTAGTGGACACAAGACTGGGAATAATTACAAACGATTTTACGGAGAAATTAGAAACAATAGATTATGATAGTGATCATAAAGCAGTACTCATAGTCATAGAGAAAGAATATAATAGTAAATTCTACATCGAAAAATTATTGCATAAGTCTAGGCGAAACTATAATAACATTATCTGGGAAAAATTTTATAAAAAACTTAAATTGTTGAATTCAAACTTTATAATAGATAATAATAGAAGTCTAAATAATGAGGAAATAGAAAACTATTTAAATAAAATAGAAGAAATTATAAAAATGGCTATTGATTATAGTGTACCAAAAATTAAATTGAAAAGTTCATCCCTCAAATTTGAAAATAAATTAGTTAAAGAATTAATATCACGTAAAAATTTAATGATTAAAAAACTAAACTACTTAAGACGTACAAATATAACCAATAGAAACAATAATTTGATAAACCAATGTAAGTCACTAATAAAAAATTTACAGAAGTTGATAAAAGACAATATTAAAATCGAAATAAATAAATGTTGGACAAAAGAATTAGAATCTGTAAGACCATCTAGGAATATGTTTAATCAAATAAATAAATTATTTAGAAAAAAAGAAAATAGTCAAAACATAAACGATCTGAAAATTAAACAAGACCAAGAAAACCTACTAGAAGAAGCTGGTATTAAAAAAAATTCTTTGTATAAAGAAAACGGAAATTTTATAGTTACTAATAATCAAGAAAAAATGAATGTCTTAGCAAAATATTATGAAAAAGTACATCATGGAACTAGAAATAAAAATAACATAGCTCTTAATCGTCAAGTTAAAATAACTGAGAAGAAAATCAGGCAAAAATTGGAAAATAAAATCAATTCAAATGGTAGACACATCGAATTTAATAATAATAGGAAGGCTGATAGTGATAAACTAGACAATAAAATATTTACCACTTATAATGAAATAAAAAAAATTCTGAAGAATATAAATAATAAGAAATCTTATGGTATAGATGAAATACCTAATTTTATATTAAAAAAATTGCCAAAAGAAATTGTGATAAAGTATTGTATATTATTTAATAATATGATAAATAATAGTTACATAATTGAAAAGTGGAAAATATCAAAAGTCGTACCAATTAAAAAACCGGGAAAAGATCCACAAGATCCCCAAAGCTATAGACCTATAAATATGTTGCCAAATATTAGTAAAATATTCGAACAAGTAATTAAAATCAAATTAGATATAATCTTGGAAAAGGAAAATATCATACCAGAAAATCAATTTGGGTTTAGAACAAAGCACAGTACAACGCATGCAATTAACAAAATCACATCAGATATTTGCTGGAATCTAAATTCAAGAAAATGTGTAGGAGCATGTCTGATAGATCTTAAGACTGCATTTGATACATTGTGGATAGATGGTCTAATATATAAAATGACAAAATATAAATTCCCAGAAATAATAATACTCATAGTATATCAACTGATCACCAAAAAGAAGTTTGTGATAACAAGTAATAATGAAAACTCGGAAATGTTATATAATGTTACTTCTGGTCTACAACAAGGCACAGTGCTGGCTCCGATTTTATTTAATATCTTTATGTCAGATATATTTCGACATAAAGACTTTGAAATAAAAACAAATAGGGCAATAGCTTTCGCAGACGACATAGTGATTTACACAAGTGCCGACAAGTGTACTGAAGCACAAATAAAATTGCAAAATTTATACAATCACGTCGAAGAGTTTCTTTATGATTGGAATCTAATCATAAACGAGACAAAAAGCGAAACAATCCTGTTCAGACTAGGGCTAGAAAACTGTAATTATAACATTAAGAGATATTGGAGAAATTTTCAGATCAAAACTAAAAACAATGTAATAATCCCACACAAGAATGTAGTACGATATTTAGGTGTATACTTAACAAATAGATTAAATTACACGCAACACGTTGAAAATCAGTTAAAAAAAGCGAAATGTGCATTTTCAATGTGTAAAGGCTTATTTTATAATAAAAAAATAAGTTCGAAAGTCAAAATAATTGCTTATAAATCATTAATTAGACCTATAATAACATATGGTGCTCAAATTTGGTACAACATCAGCGCAGGAAATATGGAAAAAATTAGAAAAATGGAAAGATACATTTTGAGAGCTTGTCTTGGTAAAATTCGGGATCCGCAAACTGATTATAAACGTTATTACAGAACAAAATATATCTACGAAACAGCAAAAATTGAACGAATAGATCTGTTTATTATAAAAATAATCAAGAACCACTTTACAAAAACATGAGAAATACAAGAAAACTCGCAGATTTGCCATATATATTATCCTAATCAAGAATATTTTAAACTAGCAATGAAAAATGGTATGATTCCACCAGAAACATTCATATATCTAGATGAAAATAAATATATTCAAAATAACGAGGGATTACCAATAATTTATCATATTAATAGAAGAATTACAGACCAGCGAATATTGTATAGCCCTGGTAATATAGAAAATAATTTGTTAAAATACAACATAGACATAACAAATTTTGATGTAGTTTTTTTTGAAAAAAGTAATTTAATTGGATGGTGGAGAGATTAGGGATTATAATTTTTCCTTATAAATTCTTAGTTAATACAAAAATGAATTAGTTAAATTTTAGGTTAAAATTAGGTTTAGTTTTTAGATTAGGTTAGGTTTTTTTTTATAAAAATTAAATATAAATCAATGAATTTTTTTTCCAATTTTTAATTCAATAATAAATAAAAACGATAATACAAAAAAACAACAACATTTAGATATATGTAAACGATTCACATTAAAATGAAAAAAAAAGAAAATAAAATTGTATTAAGTCCTCGCTTCCATGAGGCAGTAATCAAAGATTAAAAGAATAAAATGTATATTTCATGGCTTTATATGATAATGTAACAAAAAATGAATAATAAAATAAAGCATTAAAAAAAAAAAAAAAAAAAAAAAAGCATCTTAACGTTAAAATGTTGAATTACCTTATATAGATTAATATTTTTTACTGTATTATTTTCTATACTGTGCAAGTTTTTGATTGGCCTCCTATTAGAGAAAGAAACTTTACAATTAGGTTCTCATATCAGAAATCTCGACCAGCATTCCAATACTAGTATTTATACTGTTCTTGAGAAATAACTTAACGTACGGTAACGTAATGTATTGATATACATACGAGTACATGTTATAAACTCTTTACTTTTTATTTTGTATAAAATAAAAAAAGAGGGTGAAATTGTCTTCAACAATACAATCGAAAATTCTAAAAAAAGTTTAATTTATAGCTGAAGCACCTTATATGAATAAATATTTTGTGGTAGCTATATCAACTTAACAATCTCCATTATTTTTAAAAATTTATATGGTTCAAGTTCAAAGTCATAAAACAATTCCAATTTCATAATTGAAACAAAAAAAAAACCCAATTTTGTTTTTGCTTCACTTTTTATGCTCTTCCACACTTTCAATTCACAAATCAGTTCTGATTTTTTTTTATTAATATTTTTAATCTGATAATGTCATAATATCCTTATTTTTTACTTTTGTTTATGATGACCTTCATGAACAAAATCAAATACAACTTTCCTAAAAACTTTCAATTTTTAAAAATATTTCACTTGTTATTTTCCATTTTTTTCCCCATGTTCTTTTTCCCATTCATTTTTTGTTAAAATCCCAAAACACTTTCCATTTTATCACAATAAAAAAAACAACAACCTACCGAAAAGGAGTAGATAATTTTCTGATATCATATCAGAAATTAGTTTTGCAAAAAAAAAATTTCAAATATGTATGGGTAAACATTGTATATCAGATATATTATTTAGACCTCAACACAAAACATACTAAAAAAGAATAAAATATTTTATAAGAGTGTGTACATGGACAAAAAGTTACAAAAATCAAAATGTGTAACTTCATATTGTATAAAACAAATAAGTATATAACAATAATAATATAAAAGTTTAAAAAAAAAAAAACTTACCTAATGGATCCACACGGAATATTATTTCACCCGATATAACATGAAATTTTGGGGTTAACATTAAAATTATTGTGATAATCCAAAAGTTGGTTAAAAAGTTTTTATGGCGATTTTTTTTATATTGAAATTTGTTACGTTGAATTCGTTGTAATAATTGTGGTATATTATTATTATTCTGTTCTTCCTGATTTTCTTCCTTATTTTGTTCTACTTGATTTTCATTGAATTCTTTATATTGTTGCTCATTATAGTGTAGCTGATGATTTTCATATATATTTTGTTGTCGTTTTTGTAATTGTTGCTGTTCTTTATGCTCTTCTTGATTTAGTTTTTGTGGCAAATTAACCGAAATAATTTTAAACTTTAACGACATTTTATTATCTAAAAAGTAAAAAAAGAATCACCACTCGAATATTTTATAAATGTGGTGTAATTTGGTAATAATTTTCTCCTTATTTTTAACTTTAATATTTTTTTTTTCACTTTTGTCCAAAAGATGATGATAATTATTAGTATTGTTGTTGTTAGAACAATGATAAGAGTTTACACAATAATGTCCTTATCTCTCTTTAATAAAATTTAACATAAGTAATTTTATATACACACATTTATATGCGCATGCATTTGTGTTGGTAAATGTTGTGAATATAGGAAAAAGTTTACTTAAAAATTGTTGTGAAAATAAAAACCGGAGAAAATAAAATATTTTTTTTAATTTTCATTAAACTAATAATGCACGAATTAAAAGAGAAAAAATTTATTTTTTTCTTATTTTTAATTTATTTTATCCTTTTTCTAATTTTAGAAATTTTATGTTTGGAAAATATATGAAAAGAAAATGAAAAGAATGTTAAATAAACTAAGTAAATAACAGTAAAGAAAAAAAAACGAAAAGTTTATTTTAAAAAAGGTAGATTATTTTTTTTTTCTCTGTGAAAATTACAAAATTTTCATTATCATATTCGTCCTTTTCTTATTTTCCATTATACAAAAATCTCTAGTATCTTTTTTTTTTCTAAGTTGTCCCACTTTTTCTTTCTTTTATTTTATATTTTATATATTATATTTACTTTTTCTACACCGAAAAAAAAGGACACTCATTAATTCTTTCCTTATTTTGTTCGTATCCTGTTTCCTCCTCAAATAAATCCCAACACTATTTTAAATTTAATTGTAATAACAAAAATACACATATGTGTATGTACATACATTTATATATTATTATCCTTAATTAGGTCCTTGTAGAATAAATATATTTCACTTTTAACTATTATATAGTTATTTCCGTTGTAACTGTTATACAAACAGTTGTATAATTATATTTATATTCAAACTAGAGGATAAAAATAAAAAATTCTAATAAAATTTCAAGATATTTTTCCCTTTTTTTTGATAATTTAAATAATAATAAAAATAAATAAAAAAAGGAAAAATTTATATGATTCTCGTGTCCACTTTAGAAAATTTAATAAAATAAATTAAATAATATTAACATTATTTTCCATTATAGTGTTATTTTCATTTTAATGTATTCAAAATATAAACCACTCCTGTATATACCAATTTTATAATTTATTTTATTGTTTTTATAAAATATAAAACACTGAATGATTCTTATTTTGATTTCATTATTATTCTACTGTATATAGAATCTTTAAACTGTTATATAACTGAAATAATATATTAAATATATTAGATATATTAAATATTGCATTAAATATATCGTAAACAGAATCAATTTTTGTTATATTCAAAATATTGGCACCTACTTATTTAAAATTCTAATTTTCATTAGTAAGTATAGAGATTCATTTGATTTCTATATTTTGACGAGAAGAAAATATATTTAATTCCAAAAATTCGATAATAAGAATAAATTATTTAACTTTGAGTATAATTTGCTTTTAACCTGACCATTGGTGCAGTGGTTATGGCACCGGCCCTTTAACCGAAGGATCTCGGCTTCAAACCCCGGTCAGGTCACTATAAAAATTATATTCAATATTATATAACATTAATATGCAATACTAAAGGCTAAGAAAAATAAACAGTAAATATTAACAAACTGAAATATTTAATATAAATAAAAACTACGGTTGGCTAGTCACCTACCTAGCTAACTCTCTATGACTATAGAAACTAGGTCATGATAGATATCATGCACTAGCCCCTATACTCCTCCTAGGAGTGAAGGAAAAAAAAATAACTTACTTTTAATTGTATAACAGTTTTATAGGGTAATCAAAAATTTTTAAGTTGTACTAAAAAATTAAGAGGTAATATAAATAATATTAAAGTGCTAAAAATTCTTCTTCAGTTGAAAATAATGAAAAATATTCAATATAAGTCGAGTAGCTAGGTATTTGAAATTCTAAATTATTTTAGATCCTTTCCTATTATTATTTCCTATTATCCTGTTCACACAGCAACGAATAACATGTTGTACATGGTGTTTAACTACACAATTTTATATTGAAAAAATAAAAAACATGGTTTTCTATTGTGAATGATTTTATTTTTGGTATCTTTTCCAAAAATCAAAGCGAATTTAAATCAATAATAATTTTTAATAAATTGACATCCAAAAATTACTTCAAAATACAAAAATTATTTTTCAAAATTTTTAAATAAACAAAATGTTAACCAAGACAAGTTAACTGTTAAAAGAAAACAGCTTATTTGCAGTGTTGTATTAACACTATTTTCTGTAACATGTTATAGGAATAGGCTATAATTATACCGTAATTTTTTTTAATAAAATATTTTTACAAGATCAGAAATTACATCCGAATCCGAATTACATATTATTTGAAATCATACTACTATAATTTCTTATATACATATATTAAAATAAATTATTCAAATATAAAATATTTTAAAATAAGTAGCAACATAAAATTAACGAACTGACGGACATTCTGATTATGTAGAGTAAAGCTTAAATTTTTTCATGTCTTATTGATAATTATGTATTTTTCAAAATCTGCTTAAAATTATGTTTTACTATTAAAAAACATTATGAACAAATTAAGAAATGTAATTAAAATTTAATATAATTTCAAAATTGATCCTGTTTATAAACTGTATTATACATTATGCATTACAATCAGACAAACACAAATATACATAATATAATGTCGACCAATACAAATAGAATTTAAAAATATTCTAATAATAATTTGATTCAATATAAAATAAATAAGTATATATGTATGTATTTAAATTTATTCTCATTTCATTTAAAGAACTTTTTTTTCGTTCCTCTTCATTTATTTATGAATATTGTTTCTTATTGTTAGAAATGAATAAAAAAAATTTTTTTGAACAACAAATATGAAAATTTCCGTAAAAAATAATTTTTATTTTATATTATATCGCACATTTGCGAGAACAATGACATTACTCAAAATGCAGAGTGGCCAACTTGCTTTTATTACTGTTATACTTTAATATAATATAAAGCTTTTCTGTAGCAAAATAATCCAGAAAATTTGTTCATATACTTGCGGAACATTTCTATACCAACTTGTTTTAGCCTTCGATAGTATAATAATTTACACTCGGCTATAAATACTTTAAATTTCGGAAGTCGAAGTCATATTTTTGAGTTGTGTTTTTATTCTTTCCAATGTGCGATATGTAGGTATACATGCTCTTAATATAGTGTACATGTGTGTTGTTTCATACATTTATACATTTGTATTTCATTGCACTCGAATAAATTTATTTATTATTTTCTTTTTTATTATTTTTATTTAAACAATTTTATTTCCTTTATCTTTTCTCATATTGTTATTATTTTTCCTTGTTACTTGAACATCCTTTAAACAATAAGTCTTTTGAATAATAAAATTATTAAAAGAAAATATTTTTATATTTCAATAACAATTAAAAATGATAAAATGAAATAAAAAAATTTTTTTAATACTCGTATTATTTTTAAAGAAAATCTTTCATTAAATATTTTAAATATTTATATCATCACTTTTATATCTTTAAAAGCAATAATAATGAAAAATATAAAATTTCTTTTATCAACGCACGTAAAACCAAAATGGTAACACTTTTTTTTGTTTTATGGGCAATTACAATATTTGAAATTTATTTTCTTAATAATTTAGTTTCATAAAAATTAATTACATATTAAAAAAAAACTCTTTTTATTCTCTTATAAATTTTTTTTATGATTAAAAATTTCTACTCACGTAAAATGACAAGTGTATAATATTCTCAATTCTCATATAATTTTATAAACGTTTTACCTACCTAGTAATATTTTGTGTCACTTCATTCAGATATAGAGTTATAGAAGGAGCCAGATATGGAGTTGATCCTGCCAATCCATACCAATACAAATAAATTTTGAAGTTGTCTAACAGCTGATGATATCTTAACAAATTTGGTTGAACAACTCAAAATATTAACCATGTTACCATTTTTATTTATACAAAATTTTAGTACCCTAAGTAACTTCCAAATTATGGCCAAATAAATATTGAATTGGCATAGCAGCTACCAGAAGGAGTCAAGAAATTTCAACAATTTTTATTTCATATAACAGCCCTAAAAATATATTTGCTCTGTATTATAGCTTCAATAATTTCTTAGATAAAGTCGTCAAAATAAAGCACTATCCCGATTACATCCAAATTAATTATTTTCGAAGCGAAATTTAATAATTTACAAGGGTTATTATAGAGATTTGTATAACAGAAATTTTTGTACTTACAATTCAAAACAAAATAAATAATTCGTAACCAATGTATACGAAAATGTAAAAACGCAGATGAATTTGTTAACGTATTGTGAATTTTGAGTTCTGGCTTTTCTCTTTCAATAATAGTATTAAAGCTATTTGAGATTTACAGAAATCTCTGTTTTACTAACAAAACTTATTGAGATTTTGGGCATTTACTATATCTATAGAGATTCCATGGAATATATGAAAAGAAAATTTAATAAACATGACGTTCTTATGTTCACCTTAAAATTTAGAAAAAAAACTTTCATATATTCAATTCAGAGTTATTCACCACTTGAACGTATAAATCAAATAATTTAATCTTATAAATCACATAATACTTTATTAATTTTGTTAAATCTAATTTGTACCCATTGTGAAATTTTTATATAACTTTTATAATAAATTTAAAATGTTATATTCGAATTCGCCTGGTAATTAAAATTTGAGCAATAAAAAAAAAAAATTCTTTGAATTTTTCATCACATCGCAATATTTTTTATTGATTATTCAGTAATTTTTTTATGTGAAATAATTTTTTCATAAATTAAAATTTAAATACACACATATACTTAGAGTAGCTATGTACATACAATGAATTTGTAAATATTTAGCTAAAATTACCACATTTATATTTAATAATTCAATATTGTATGTACATAAGTAATAATTCTCGTCACGTTTACATCCTTTTTAATTATATTAAGTATTACATATTTACCAAAATTTAATTATATTTATTCATTTATTTTTTTTTCTAATAAAAAAATATAAAATTAATTAAATGATAATTAAAAAAAAAATTTTTTGTTTTGCAACCATAATGAATTTAACAAATTAAAAATCATAAAAAAAAATATTTCGACATTACAAACAGAAATTTTATAATGTTTGTAATTAAAACCGGCAAGGTTAGAATGGTTTTCTTTGAATTGGTTTTTTAGTAAAAAAAAGGTATGAAATGAAAAATTAATGTAAGTAAAATATGTAAAATATGTACGTTTACGTAATAGGTAAATTCCGCAGAAAAAAAATTTTAAACCTTGATAATATTTTTAAATTATTTTTAATTATTAGTTGTTTTAGAAGAATTTGGCATATAAAATTCCGTAAAACAAAAGTTTAACAAATATTTGCAAAAAATTGGAATAGAATTTAAGAATAAATAGTATGCGCGGCTAAAGCTTTGTGAGAAAATTAAAAACAAAGCTAACCAAATATCATTTAAAAATTGAAATATGTATGTACCTTCCAAGAAT
Organism: Condylostylus longicornis; assembly: GCF_029603195.1. Classification (NCBI taxonomy): domain Eukaryota; kingdom Metazoa; phylum Arthropoda; class Insecta; order Diptera; family Dolichopodidae; genus Condylostylus; species Condylostylus longicornis. The sequence continues at coordinate 2,251,204 of NW_026578068.1, read as the reverse complement.
TAATTTAAGTTTAATTAAAAGATACGCAATACCCCTTCGAAAAATTTGAAGTTCTTAAATTTTAAATTTAAAAAAAATAAAGTTGGGCCAAATCAATGATTTGTAAAGTACCACTTTCTCCCTTCAAAATGTGAAGATATTGCTATTAAAAACAATTTACTATATTATTAAAACTACTTTCATTCATATAACAAAAAATTAAAAAAAAAATTGCATACCTTTAGGATGAGCATTAAATGCATTCTTTGAAATAAAGCAAAAATATATTTAAAGAGGGCATGATGCTTAAGGGTTAATTGTGTGAGTTAAGAAAAACGATAATTATATTTTTTAATGGCATGGAAATTACCGTTAGCATCCTGTATTTATAGAAATTTACAAAAATGTGCGGTTTCTGAATTATAAGATGCCAAACATTTAAATCTTAGAAATTTCAAGAGGTGAGGTGGTGGTGGTGGTGGAAAAAAAATTTCTTCCAACGAAAAGCGGTATCAAAAATTTGGAAAAAAAAGATTGTAGTTAATGGTAAATTTTAACGGCCTTTTTATTTTTCTAAATTTTAAATATAAATTTAAATATGCTGCTTTTGCTGAACGCAAATTAAAAAGTTACTCAAGCAGTAATTTCTGACAACTTTCGTAAATCATTCTAAAAAATATTTGAACTTACTGCGAGTAAAATGACGATTGGAAAAATACACACTGCCACATAAGTTCTGTATCAACATTGAGCATTAGACTTCTAGTTCTTGTAATGCTGAACATTAAGAACTAGATTGGAAAAATACAAATTAAATGATAAATTTCAAAGTCAAGTTTTGATAATTAAAAAAAAAATAATTTAAATAATTTAAATAGTTTTATCTACTTATTACATTTTTCAAGCCTTTCCAAAAATAATAGACTAAATTTATTAAAAGAGGAACTAAAAACTAAATCTCTTTTTGTTCATTTTTGTATTATTTAATTAAAATTTGTTATTTAGGTCATCGAAATTAGATAATTCTGTAATAAACTCAAATACATGTATTAATAAGAATTAAAATATTGTGTGTATACATAAATATTTAAAATTTTAATGTTGTAATAATATTATACCTATGTATGTATAATATATGTAAGGCTTTCTCATAAAATATATGGCATAGCATTATTATGGCACCAGTACCACACCATTTAACTTACTACTGTAATGTACTGGTGGTAATATACATTTAATATAATTACGATTATACCATTGGTGTGGCTTATACCTTATGTGTGCATGATATAATTGTTATAAATAGCTGCACCGTAATAGATAATGCTTAATATTTTTTAAGATTTAAATTCCGATTATTGATTTTTTGTTTTATATACGCATAATACCAATATTTGGATAACATTGTTCAAAAACGGTGGGCAAACTACGTATTCATAATTATTATTGTAAAAAGGCTAAATTTTTTTAATGCTCTTACATTTGTGCCTATCATCATAATATCGAAATTTTCAGATATTTTCTAAACCGTTATATAATTCGCTACTGTAGTTCCTTTTGTTTAGTATGCATAAAGAGATTATTTGGTTAAGTTTTTTGAACAAAACATAATTAATTTTCATTTATGAATCGCGAAAATCTCTATTTTTATTTAAATATGTGCATTTACATTATATAATATTATACATGAATAATATATTATGTATAATGATATTCATATTACTCGTATGTTATAAAATTTTAATATTGTATACTTACCTACTTTTATAATTTATTATGTACTACTTATACAAAATATTCAGAAAATTTTCATAATACAAATAATTTTATCGAAAATTTAAAATAATTTATGTTACAGCAAATTTATTATAAAATTATTATAATTAAATTTTTTGAATATATGTATAACAGTTTTACCTATAATACAATGTATATAATATATAGGAAAATGTAAATATGTGGAATTTTCATACCGATAAATGAATAAAATGCTTGCGTATTGAGGATAAATTAAGTTTTACATATATACGATATCTGTACAAAAGGGGCCATATTTACCGATATTAATATGTTATGTACATACATATATATAGGAAATTATTAGTGGTTTATAATTTTTAAAAAATTTTAATACCTGATATTGATGGTGGTCTTTATATCTAGTTAAATATTTTTTATTTTTTAAATCTCACTATAAAATTTCTAATAATTTCAAAAATAATATAAAAAATTTGTATAATACTTATGGCTATATCATATACAAATTTACGCGATTAGTAAAATGCCAGCGTTGCAAATTATCCATAAATTAATTTATACGCCTAACTAGTATTTTATAATTTTTATTAATTTTGTATTTGACAACAGGATTCATTTTAATTTAAATTTATCTATTTAATATTTTTATGAAATAAATTACTTTTCTAAATTGCGGTTATTGTTATAAACAGACATTAGTTGTAGGAGAGCATATACACACCAACCATATTCACATAGTCAGTGAAATAAAAGGGCAAAATCCTCTTTAAAAATAATTTTTTTAAATTCATATGAATAAAAAAAGGAATTTTTAAATCTAATGCATAAATCATATTTTTTATAAGCTTTATCATTTTTACATAGCTCTAGAGTGAATATATTCCATTTTTCAACTTGTAATGTTATTATGAGAGCTCTATTGGTTTCTGCATGAAGCATTCGAAGAATTTGCCTGTAAAGAGTTTTCAATAAATTATTTTTACAACAGCTTTATTTGAATGTGGATTTAAGGGAACTTAACGTGAAAAGTAAATTTTAACAATTATACCAGAGATTTCTATGGTAGGCTTGTCACCTACCTAGTATGCTAAATGAAGTAAGAAATTGGTTCATAGCTATCTACAATTTATTCATGTTCATAGAACGAAGTAGAATAAAAAATAATATATCAGAGGTTTTCTCCCATATCCCATTTCTTCTAACTTCCAGTCAAGCTCAAATTAATTAAATTATTGCAATTAATTAAGATCAACTGCATTCCTGCCATATCTTTGGTAAAATGGCAGAAATTTTCAAAAATTCTTTGATTTTCTAACATAACGTATCAGATTTAATACTTTAAATTTTAATTTCAACGTTCTCAACTATAACCTTAATACGTTTTCAATAGTTGCTACTAATCAATCGCAAATATTTTAATTTAAAAGTTATTACAGGATAATCAATCCGTAAATAAATCCGTTTTATTTAATTTCATCCATTCTTTAAATTATATTAAATTTCTATAATTATTTTCCAATTAAAATTAAATGATTAAAATAAAATTTTAGTAAATTGTTTTTTTTGAGTTTAATGTAAACCATTTAATGAAACATACTTAATTTTAAAATAATTAAATTATAATTGAAATTATTTTCACTTAAAGCAGATATAGTATAACGCAATGGATATGTAGTGTATACCAGTACATATTGCTTACACTGAAAATTATTATTTGTACGATAATCCTAATACTTAATATTATAAAAATATACTGATTTATACACAATATACTGCATTGATGTTATTAACGCAATATTATTGAATTTCACTGATAGTTATTAAACTATTTTTCGATAAGGCATTAATGATTTATTGCTATAATGAGTTTTTCATAATAAACTGTTATATTGAATTTAGAATATTTCACTTTTATTGGTTTCTTGCAATAGAAGTAAAAGCAGTATATATTGCTTTAAATTTATAGTTTTTATGTCTTGATTTTTCTGTTTCCGTAGTACGTTTTAATTAAAAATTTTAATTAAAAATATAAGACATGGACAAAGGAATTCCTCCCCCACAACCACCGTAGCCAGTCACTGCTTATTGTAGCCCTCACATATCTTATCCGAACTAGGCCGGTCGCAAGCAAAAAACCGGAAATATCTCTCAGAGGGTTCAACGTAAACTCCTCCACATTGAGAAATTTCTCAAAAATTAAATATTTGAGTAGAAACTATAAGTAAGACACTTTTTAATTAAGTAGAGTGAATATTTTTACAAATTTTAACTAATGTTGTAAGATTGTGAGAAATTCCCATTTAGAGAGAATTTTGAACCCTTGAAGGGAAAAAGGCAAAAAATTATGGGAAATTCTATTGGAATCTTTAATTTACTTATTTTAATTTCTCTCGACTGGCAAGTAATAGAAAACCTTAGGATATTACCTTTTTTTGTAATTCTTATTTCGAATTGAAATTATGAGAAAAAATATATGTAAGTAACTAAGTACTGATTTTAACCATAAATTCGAAGCACAATAATATATATATATATATATTATATGTATTCCTACGCGTATTTTGAGAAATGTGTGACCATATCTAGAAGATTTTCAAATTATTACAGCAATCTTTATAAAATCAAACATCAGCAGTTTGTATAATTCGGATAAAGTCACTTAAAAAACCATTATACGAAAATACAAACTGTCCATTTTACATCAGAAAACGATTTATTATACACGTATTAAGAAAATATTCAAATGTTTTAAAATATGTGAGAGATTGAATAACTATTATTTCCTTTATTTAAATAATCATTAATTCTTACATTTTATGATTTAATTAATTTGTTGGACATATCTGACATGTTAATTTATTCTATAATTTAAAATGTATTAGACATGTAATAAATTAATAAATACTGCACATACATACATATGTAAAATGTGAGTGTATATGTACATAGATTATGCTAAAATCACAACTAAAAATAAAATATCTGCAATATAAAAAATTAAAACTTTAAGATAATTTTATTCAAATTATATTACTCTAAGGGGATTAATTAAATTTTTTTTTTTTGCTAGCATATTATATAATATTGCATATACCTAGGTATATGTACAAAATCTACATATTCTTATATACACGCGTAAGTACTATATGTAAGAATACGTATTTATATTCGGATTATGTTGGTGTATTTAAATTATTATAATTCTCACAATTGTTTTAATTATAAAAGAAAGGTATATATGTATGTACTTAAACTTATATTTAAATAAATATTATATGTACATGTATATGCATACCTATGTAAATAAATATTTTGTATAATAGAACAATTTTTCTTAACATTTTCATCTTTATTTCGCGCATTTTAATCCCTTTTTAATTTTACCTAGCTCTATATAGAAGCTATATTTTCACATAGGCACATATATATTGTATAATAATTATTATAGAAATATTAGTATGAATGTCAGTGAATTATATGTCAATGTTAAACTTTTTTTATTAAATGGAACTCTTTCGAATTTTTCTTTTAAAATATGTGCCAAAACAATTAAATATAAAAACAGCGGAAACTCTTTCTTTTCTATGTGCCTATATATTAATTCTTTTGTATATATGTAGGTACATAAGTATGTACATAAGCACGACCGAGACACGAAAAATAATATGGGAGAGAAAAGAAATTTTTTTTTTTAATTCTTCCTTATTTCATTTGTATTGTAATTAGAAATTATACTAAAGAATGTTAAAATTAAAAAATTCACACAATTTTCTAGAATTCTATATAAGTGCATAGATATGGAAAGAAGAATTAGTATTCAATCCTAATGAAATTTTAATATAGAAAATATAAACACTTAATCTATTCTATTTTTCTAAATGTTAAAATACGCATAAAATTACAATATAAAATTTCAAATTAATTTTTTGCATAGTCCCAGAATTTTAAATAGTAAAAGTATAATAATGTATAACACTTAACAGTTTGCATATATTTAGGCGTAAATTATACTTGAAAATGCTAAGTAAATTAAAAATATATTTTTACCTCTTTTACAGTGAATAAATTTTCAGGAAATAACTTCTATAGGAAATCACCAATTTTCCTTAAATGTATGGAGAAAGTTGTGGTATAATAAAGACAAAGTGTTAGTACAATTTTTTTTTGTTTTTAAAGGGAGATCGAAGCGTTCTCGTGACCCTTCTCACCTCGACCCACAGAATTGATTTTGTGATTCGCGATCCAATTACGTAAACACTATTTTTAGGCCTCTAACGAATTTCAGTATTCCGTCCACCTCGAACCGTCAGACCTCCCACAAAGAAGCCCACAATACGCAGTCCAAGGTACTTGCGCCTTAGTCGGATGCAAATTACAGTCGATTCTCCACCGTCTCAGTTTTTCTTTCAAACACAGACGATTCCTTTCATTCTCCAACTTGTTTATCTTTTTCACTTGAAGCGTTGTGAAAAAATGTTCAGTGATCACTTCAAATTGATAATCACGAAATTAGATTCAGTATAGACTCAAATATATATATATAATAATAATAAACTCTCGGAATTATCTCAATCAATATTTTTGAAAAATTTTATTTTGTGAATCATTATCAATCTATTTTAATTAAAATGTTTCAATAATATTTTTTTGACCCAAATTATTGAAACCTATATTATATACTCTTCTACTTTAATTCTAAATTAATCTTATATGAAAATTAATCCAATTTATTTTAATGAATTCTAATAATAATTATTAAAAAAATATTTAATATGAAAAAGATTTAAAATAAAAAATTCGTAAATATTTTTATGAAACCCAATTAATTTGATCCTAATTCAAATTTTCAATATTTCAATTTTTTTCCTCATTAAATATATCCATAAATGCTATTGTATATGTAAGTACTATTTATCTACGAAAATAAGGACAGCATATTATGTAGGCAATCTTAAAAAACTCTTTGGAGAACGAGTAATCAAAAAAAAAATCGTAATTTTCTAATATAATCTTGTTAAAATAAAAAATTAATTCAAATAAAAAAAACAAAAATATGTTCATTAATGACCTTATCCAATCTTAAAAAAATTGCAAGGATACATGAAACTTCTAAACTTCCCACTCATTATTAAAAATAAGAAAAACCAATAATACACACAAAAAAAAAATTAATGACATCAAAACCACTTTTTATGTGTAAGTCTCTTAAAAACCCATTTTATTTTTTCCGCCGAAAAAAAAAAAACTGTGGTCTGAAATAAATAGACCTTATAGATTTACCTGTTTTATGTTATAAATTTAAAAGAAGAACAGAAAAGGGAAATATTTAAGGGAAATAAAATATTTAACAATGTTATTATACGGTGAGCGCAGCCATTCTTTTTGTATGTGTCTTAAAGTAACAATATTCATTACCTTGAAGCCAATTTTTTTCTTCTATTTCTTAGATTTTTTCTTTTACTTTTTATTTTATTCTACCTTGAGTTTGACTGTCATCGCTCTTTTATAAATTTTATCAAATACAAAAAAGAAATATTAAAAAAAAAAACAAAAAAAAAGGAAATTACATATTTTCACTTTTTCGGATTTTAAAATGATGAGAGTAGAAAAGAAAACGGTGTAGCATGAATGAGACAATCCTGAATCTATCTGAAAATTTTACGATGAGACACAAAACAAAAAAAAATAACAAGAGCAAACAATCAAAAAAAAAACACAAATAAAACAATAAGAGGAAAACGGAAAGAATCTTATATCCTTGTGAACGACGTTATTACGTTATATCTTATGTTGCTTATAAACAAATTTGGCATAAATGTGAACGCACACAATAGTAATGAGTTTACTAATGAGCTTCAGGGATTTTAACAAAAAAACGAAAATGAAAAAAATGGAAAATCTACGATGCTCCTTGGAATTTAATTTTCATTTTAATATTCTCTTTTTTTTATTTTTCTGTTCTTCTATACTTTTCGTTGGTTGGTTTTTTTTCTTCTTAATAACTAGGTGAAGGTTAAAAATATTCTGATGATGAGAAAATTGAGAAAATCCTGATAAATTTTCCGGTATATTTAAGAGAAGAAAATCATCTCAACATTCTTTTTTTTTCTTATTATTCCACCCATATTTTATGAATGTACAACGCAAAAAACAAAAAAAAAACAAAACAGAGAGTATCAGGTGAAATAAAAAGAAAATAAGGGATTTTGTTTTCTTTATTTTCTGTTTGTGTGTGTGTTTTTATTATTATTATTTTTCTTGCCATTTGAACGATTTTATAATTTTGATTGTTTTTGTATAAGTATACCTATATGCCGTTTTGTAATAATTTGCAAAAGAGAATGAGAAGAGAAGAGAAGATTTTCAAATTTTTTACATATGATTGTATGTAAATATGTAGATACTCATAGGATTTTATATACTAAAGTATATTATACATTCATTTCTCGTTCTATATACTAAAGTTCTAGTACTGAAATTTTCTTTATAAGAAAATAATATTAAAAAGAATAAGAAAAGAACCAAAAAAGCGGTTCAGTACATAATATTAAGAAAGCAATGAGAAACAAAAAAAAAAAAAAATCAGCTGAGTTTTAACGCGGTAAAATTTTTTAACAAGAAAAGTATAAATCCCAAGGCTTCTTTTGAAAAGAAAACGAAAAAAAAAATATAATATAGAATAATATTTTGTATACAACCTATAAATGAGATAAGGACAAATTTTCATTAAAAAATTCTTAAGAAAAATTTAAAAAAAATATGAAAATAATTAGGTATGTAATTTTACATAAATTTTTTTTAAATAAAAATTCACGTGTGTAGATGTTATTGTATTAAGGATATGCGTGTATGTAAATAATGTATAATATGAACAAAATATACTTACAAATATGAGCTACAATCATATTATTCTTAAGTATTATAGGTATAGAGATTTATATTGCCATGAGTACTTTTGGGTTTTTCTTAAGATTTTGTTAAAAGGGAAAAAAAAAACATTGTAAAATTCTTCTAAATAAAATTAATGATTTCTTAAGATATTTGGGATTTTTTCAACATTTCTTTGTTTTTCATTTCATTTTAAACAAAAATTCTTACTTAAATTTTGTTTTTAAAGATCTTTTGATTAAATTAAAAAAAATAAATAAGAAAATAAAGAAAAAATCTTTGTATTTCTTTTGTATTAGGTTTTTCCCGAATATCATTGAAAAATTTCAGTAATACGTTAGCATTCATATTTTATGCAGGGTAGTAATCAGTTGAAGTATACGTAAGAAGCATTTTGGGAAAAATTAATTATTTTACTAAAAAATTCCACACTTCCAAATATTTTGATTAATATTCAAGAAAATGTTTTTGATCTTTCGCATATAAAACACAAATTTGAAATGAACAAAAATGATTTTAATTTCAATCGATTGTATTTCTATTACAGAATCTAGGATAATTGCATAAATGCGTACACGAGCGAAAAACTCGAATTTGAAAACAATATTAATGAAATCCCAGTTTTTATCAGAAGGTCTTTAAGGTTACGATTTTATTAATATTGGATCTTGGATTGATTCATTTTAAAATTTTAAATATTATTGATAATTTTTTGGAATATTCTTTAATAGGATTCTGATAATCTGGTAATTTTTTAATAGGAATCCAATCTGATTATTCAAATTTGTATATTAATTATTGTAGAAACCGGGAATTGGTAAACAGCTAAGAAAATCGTAATATTAAATAATTAGCTAATATTATTCGAATTTAATTGAACCAATTCAATTTAAAATATCCAATTTTTTGTTAAATAATAAATCTTCTCAATTGACATGAATTATTAAAAAATTAGCTATTATATTAATAAACCACAACGTTATAATGCAACTCTTGCAGATAACTCATTACACCTGAAAAATTTAAGCCGAATTTATGTAATAATGTAAAAAAGAATAACATTCTTTCTAGCCTAAGTTTCTATTGTTTACCTTATCATAATTTCATTAAAAAATATTATTTGGTATTTTTTTTTTTTAAATTTATTGTTAAGAATTTGAGGCTTTAATTTTTCCTCAAGCCATCACTGTATCTTTTTTTTGTACTTCCATGTATGTAACAGACAAAATATATATATATATATATAATATCATAATTACACAATATTATGTACAAATATATATTATATTAGCATTTTGAATGTTTAATTAGGAATTAGATAACTTTTATTTTGGAAGAAAAGGATTTATAGATCTATATGATATATATAGATTTTATATATACATATGCTAAAGATTTATAGCTATATGTAAATACTTATATTATTTATTATGACTAAAAGTAAATAATTATAATGAAATATGATGAAAGATTATAATTAAAAATATAGAAGCAAAATTAATGAAAATTTGAGTGACTAATATGTTGCTGAATATACATAAGTAATATAAGTAAGTATATAATATGTAATAAGTTAAATATTTTCAATAATAATATTATTAGAAACATTCTAAGAATTAAAAGTTAAGAAGAGCAAAAAATAATGAAAATTTCAACTGTTTTCGGATAATATGACAAAATTCTCATTATTTTTTACATTAGGCGTGGAGAAGAATGCAGTCATTTTGAAAAAAATTTTATAAAAAATTAGCAGATTATTTGCTAAAATCTATTAATACTTTACTATGCTTCTATATTCAATAATTATTATGGTAAATTTTAATTAAAAATCTGCATGTCTAAATTTAATTTCTTAAATTTTTTCTTCTAAATTCTCCCTTGTTACTACTATGTATTTAAAATTGCTTAAGTGAAAATTAAAATTATCCTACATTAATTATACCGAAAAGTCTAAATTTTATGTAGAGAAAATAGAATAATAATAGCTATATCACAATGAATTGCCACTATTATAATTAAAAGAGAGAAAAAATGGTTATTTGTTCTACATTTAAAGAATAAAAGAGTTCGAATACATTTCTATAAAATTACAGACTATAAAATTTGGTACCTACTCCAAATCATTCAATTTTGATCAAATTTTCTTTTTGTTATAATTTTAACGAAATTAAATAATTTCGTTAAAATAAGGCAAGGTCGTAAGATATTCGTCGCCCTAAGCGGTTTCTTAAAAGTGCACCCCCCCCTTCCTACTTTATTACTGTGAACAAAATGTACTAGGCATTGCACATTGAGCATCATAAAGCACTTTCTTGTAACCTTCTCATGTTGAATGCAAAAATAATTATAGAATTAAAGCCTGGAACTTACAATTTTTTGTTTTATAAAATCAACAACAAGGTAATTTATTTAACTGTATTTTATGAAGTTATGATCAGATTTATTTCAATCATTTGTTCTCATTCTCATTTTTCAAAAAAAAAAATTTGTATTAAAAGAATTTTTTTTTAATTTATGGTTTTTTAAAGTTCTTAATGGTGGCCCTGCTTTTTGTCGCCCATTGCGAATGCATGGTTTGCATATATGAACCGTCCGCCTCTGATTGCCATAAATGTTTATAGATGACGACGTTGCCATAGATGTTTTGAAAGTTTCTTCAGAACTCCTTTAAATTGCAATAATAATATTATTTAGGCATAAATACATTTATGCAAAATCTAGGAAATTCTCTTCAATAATCAATTGCTTTATAACAATAAATTTTTATTTGAAATCATTGATGATTATTGAAGTACAATTCTTTATAATTCTATAAAAACCTTGTAAATTTTTGCAACAATACAAGATAGAAAAATTTCATCTTTTACGAGAATTCAAAATAATTATCAAAAAATTTTTTTCTTATAAAATTTTCCAAGCTTTAAATTCGTATTTTATTTTACTTTTCAATAAAAATGAAATTTTTCTCTATGTTACCATTCTTTTTTTATAAAAAAAAAAATTTTTTTATAAAAAAATTCAAGATTTTGTAATTCAAATTTTATAAGATTTTGAATCTTTATTTTTTTCTTTTCATGTCTTAATCATTACAATTAAAAAATAAAACCTACAAAGTTTAAATGAAATTTAAAAAAAAAATTATGCAAGAAAAAAGAAAAAATTAAATTAATCGCGTTTGAATGAAATTTCTAAAAAAAATAAATAATGTGTGTGTGTGTGTGTGTGTGTGTGTGTGTGTGTGTGTGTGTGGGTATCTCTAGTAGAGAAAATAATTTTGGAAATAAATTTCAATTTAATAAGAGATAAATTATAATATTATTAAAAGTGAAATTAAAAACTTAACCTTGATGTAAAACTTTAATATTTTTTTTTAACAAGTTCAAGGTTTCCCATTAAAAATGCAAAACAAAAAATATTTGAATGGACTTTAAAAATTATTTTACGTAGTTCAATTTAAATACGAAAAAAAATTTTTTTGTAAACAAAATTTTTTCCAGAAGTTTAACATCAAAAACAAAACGCACATTATTTGTCCATGAAAAATATAGAAACTCATTCAAATAACCATAGTAATTTTTTTAACGTGTGGGAATTCATTTTTAGCACTTTTCCAAAAATTTTTTGAAAAAAAGTGCTTATTAGTTTCACTCTGTCCGTCCGTCCGTCCGTCCGTCCGTCCGTCCGTCCGTCCGTCCGTCTGTCCGTGTGTCTGTTTACAAAACTTCTACACCCTTGAAGATAGAAAGCTGAAATTTTATATGTACATAGATCTTTACTAGAAACTTATTTCTGTAGAACAAAATTTTTACCTATCTCCTCGCCTCCAGAAGTTATACCCCCCCAAAACCCTAAAAATGGCCTTTTTTAACTATTTGTTGCAATGAAACCATAAGCATTTTTGAAATTTTGCAAACGCAGAAAAGCAGCGGCTTGCTTCCCCTAGCGCGGCATACTATATTTGAACTTTAGAAAAACAAAATGGCCGTTCAAATTTACCGTTATCTAAAGTCCTTTTTTTGCAAATTTTTGATGTCGTTTTTTTTCCAAACTACAGCCTGTAGAAGCTTGAAATTTTAGGAGCTTCTAGACATTATCAAATAGTTCATTTCGCTAGAAGAAAATTTTTTTCCATCTCCACCCCCTCTCAAGTTATCGCCTCTTGAAATTTGTAAAATTTGAATTTTTGACACCTTATATTTCCGAAACCGCAAGCTTTTTCAAATTTCTATTAACGCAAAAAGTTAACGGTAAATTCCATGAAATTAAAAAATATAATTATTTTTCTTAACTCACAAAATTAAACCTTAAAATCGAGCATTATGTTAACCCCACTTTATATTAATTTTTGCTTTATTTCAAAGACTGCATAAATCATTCATCCTAAATATATGCAACCCTAGAATGTTTTGTATATGAATGAAAATAATTTTAATAGTGTGATAGGTACATAGACTACATAGACTGTATTTAAAAGCAAAATTTTCATTTGTTGAAGGGAAAAGTGCTACAATACAAACCATTGGTTTGACCCAACTTTATTCTTTTTCTTTTTTGCTTTTATCTAAATAAAAATTTAAATGTTCAAGGTTCAAGGGAAAAAGGAAATATATTTTTCTGCACTTTATCAAAAGAGAAAAGGAAAATGAAAAAAGACCTTATTAGTTTCAATCTGTTCGTCCGTCCGTCAATCTATGTTTTCGTTTACAAAACGTTTATACCCACTAAGATAGAAAGCTTTTAATACACAAATAGATTTTTATTATAAAATTATTTGTGTAGAAGAAAATTTTTACCTCTAAAACTAATAGCCCCTCAAAATCCCATAGCTATTCTCTGACTATTTATGGTTTCGAAATTATAAAAAATTTTTAAATTTCGCAAGAGTGGAAAGGTAGCGACATGATTTTTCTACCGTGCCACAAGCTTAATATAACAGCCTTTATTAGCTTCAAAAATTAACTTTCTTAAAAGAAAATTTTTCTCCACCTCGATCTCTTTCCAAGAACAAAAATCAAATTTTCGGTCTCTTACATTCCCGAAATTGCAAGGTTTTTCGAATTTCTATAAATGCAGAAAGCTACCGATAAATGCCATACCATTAGAAAATACAATTTTTTTTTCTTAATTCACGCAATTAACCCTTACATTCGAACACCTAACCCTTCTTTCAATTTTTTTTTATTTTGCTCATTCTAAATGTATGCAATAATTTCATTATATATTGGTATATTAATAAAATGTAATTTAAGTAATGTAGATTATTTCTTACAACGAAAAGCAATTTTTTTACATCTTAAAGGGAAAAGTGCTACTTTACAAACCATTGGTTTAATCAGAACTTTATTTACTTTTCTTTTAATATCCTTATATTATAATGCGCAAATAAAATTATATGAATAAATAAATTTTAAGGGGAAAAATTACAATTATTTTTATTTACAAATTCCAATCAGATTTTTCTCTTCAGCTTACTTATTCTAACGTCAGAAATATGTATAATATTAACTAAAGAACTAGATTTTATAGGATAATTTTTCATTCTAGTTTTGAAAAATGTACGATTAAAAATATTTTTCACATCGATTCTTAAAATAACAGCTTTGCTCCTATAACTTTTTACACACTAGTAATAAAATAGGTTAATCACTCAATAAAATAATTTTTTTTTCTAAAAGTAGATGCTAAAGAACGAAAAAACTGTAGAGGCTAAGTGATTATCATAATATAAGAATTTTTTTTTTGCTCAGAAAATGACTTTCAGTAATGAGTCACATTTTTACTGTCATTGTCCAATATTTTCAGGTTAAATCATATTGATCTTAGAATATTAGCTTCTGTAAACAAACCACAATATATAGCTTGTCAAAGCTACAATCTATCTACATTAGATAAATTTTAGTCTTAGAAACTACAATATACCCGACAGGAAACAAATCTTATAACAGCTACTATAATATGAAAATATTATAGACCATAGAGATAAATTATTTGCTAAATTCAGGAGAGTAAGCGCTATGATCTTAAATCTGTTTAGTCTGAACAAGAACCACAATCAAAGATCATTGTATTACCATTTAAAATGCAAAATTCCTTCTATGGTGAAAAATTTTGTTGCCAATTCTTTTTCAGAGTAAAAAGTCAAATTTGCAAAGTTGCGAAAATGTAATAGGAGATTCAAGCTTTGAAAAGAATACCTATAAATTTTATAGGCAAAATAAATAATCCAATAAAATTCTTCTAAACAGAAGTTTTGTATAGCAAAAGAAACTTCTTTCACAGAACCCGGTTTTACCATAACCATACACACATTTATAAAATACAAAAAATATTAAAAATCGACCATAACCACAATCACCGAACATACTCCACGGTGATGGTGTTATTAACAACTATTTTTTGTTGGTTACAATTTAGATAGTTTTTAGCACTTTTCCAAAAAATTTTTTGAAAAAAGTGCTTATTAGTTTCACTCTGTCCGTCCGTCAATCCGTCCGTGGACACTTTTTTTGTTTACAAAACTTCTACACCCTTGAAGATAGAAAGCTAAAATTTCATACGTACATAGATCAAATAGTTAAAAATGGCCTTTTTTAACTATTTGTTGCAATGAAACCAAACGCATTTTTGAAATTTTGCAAATGCAGGAAGGCAGTAGCTTGCTTCCCCTAGCGCGGTATACTATAGTTAAACTTTAGAAAAAAAAAATGGCCGTTCAAATTTACCGTTATCTAAAGTCCTTTTTTCCAAATTTTTGATCTCGTTTTTCTTCTAGGCCCCATGCTGTAGAGCTTTGTAATTTTATGGGTTTTTAGACATTAACAAATAGTTCATTTCGTTAGAAGAAACTTTTTTTCCATCTCCACCCCCTTTCAAGTTATCGCCTCTTGAAATTCGTATAATTTGAATTTTTGACACCTTATATTTCCGAAACCGCAAGCTTTTTCAAATTTCTACAAACACAAAAAGCTAACGGTAAATTACATGACATTAAAAAATATAATTATTTTCCTTAACTCACACAATTAACCCTTAAAATCGAGCATTATATTAACCCCTTTCTGTATTAATTTTTGCTTTATTTCAAAGACTGCATATATGCGTCATCCTAAATATAGGCAATCCTAGAAATAGTTTTATATATGAATGAAAATAAATTTAATAGTGCGATAGGTATAGATAGACTGTATTTAAAAGCAGAATTTTCACTTGTTGAAGGGAAAAGTGCTACAATACAAACCATTGGTTTGACCCAACTTTATTCATATTAATTAAAATTATAACACTAAAAATTTGTATAGCTTCAAATAATTTAAATAAAATAAATTAAGTGACTTTAAATAATTTTTAAAAAAATATTCAGAATTGCTATACTTAAATTACTCTAACAATAAATTCAGTTCCTTTTTTGCTAATAAATAATAGAAAATAAATTTTTTTTTTTCGAATTAAATTTGTTTTTCAAAATAATGGCAATAGCTGGACTATTTAGTCCAATATTTAATAATATCGATCCATTCATACTAGCAACAGTAATTAATTTATAAAATATTTTCCAAAAAAAAAAAAATTACGATTAAAAACGCTTTCAAAGCATAGGTAAGTGAATTTTATTTCAAATGAAACTAAAAAAAAATCATGAAGGATTCATAAAAATATTAAATTTTAAACAACATCAGAAAAGAATTTAAGTAGAAAATCAATATTAAAACTAACAATGTATCAACACACACACACATATTATACAAATTGTGTTTCTATAAATAATTCTAAAAATAATTTTGTCCGTCATTTTTCACATATTTAATCTTTTATTAGAATTCGGATTTGAATAGTTTAAAAATTTTGTTGATTTTGAATAGTTTGAATAGTAAAAATTTGATTTTTTCTTTTCACCAGTTTTTTTTTTTTTTGTGGAATATTTTTAATTTAAAAAATATTATTAAAATTTAATTAAAATTTTAAACGCTATTTAAAAAACATTTGAAAATTTTTTTTCATAACGGTGTGTGAATGGAGACGTGAGCCTGAATGAAATTTATAATTTTAATTACTACTGTAGTTTAAAACTAAGTATAACTACACTTTGATATTGTATAACATTTCAATTTTTATTGTTTTATTGTGTAAAAATACTACCGTGTTCATTATACATAATCAGTTTTAATAATTTTCATTTAATAACCTTTTTAAAATTGAAAATTTTCTATTATACTCGTATAAGTAGTGTAGGAGCCAAACAAAAAAATATAACAATAATGTTAACAAATTCACTCTCTAAACTGTAAACAAATAAACTGTATTTTTAATGTAATAATTATGTAGAAATATGTATTTATTTAATAGTTACATAAGAGTATTTAATAATGCAACCATACAAGAACTACTCGTAATAGTACCATTTTAGATTATAGCAGTAGCAGCCGCTTATAACAACATCGAAAGTTGCACGATCCTCGTTTACTTACATCCGGTTTTTATTATACACAAATTCCGTTATAACCACAAATTTAGGTTCTAAGCGAATTTTATAATTATGTGTAAAAACTTGACGAGAATTTGACGAAGAAAAAGGCTTTAACTCATAACTACTAAAAAACTTTATAATCGTCCAAATTCCGAACAAAAAGTAGAAAATTGTATATAAGTAAAACAAGTTTTATTTTGCTAGAGTAAAGAAGGTTTGCTTTTATGCGAAATGCTTATAATATTAAATACAAATGCTTATATATAATTATATCCGACTGTATAGTCCGACAGTTTGCGATTTATAATACTTCCGATTTTATGCTATATTTAATTGGATTTTAACTTAACAATGTTACAGCTATATTATTATTATAATTGTATGTACATATGTATACTTAATTCTTTTAGAAATACATATTTTTTAGAAAATTTTCGATGTCTTTAGAACAGTAAAGTATAAAAATTAAGGAAAAGAGAGTAAAAACAATTTAAAATAAATTTTATTCGTAACGCGAAGTTGTTGTACCAGTTGCGTTTTTTCTGTACCAAATTTACTTCCAAATTTTCAAAATATAAATAATTTTTACAGTATATTTTGGAAACCATTGCTGAGAAAAAGGGTATTTTACTCGCGTCTGTCTGTCTGTCTGTCTTAATGTGTACGATAAGTACTGCGTCGAATTTTCAATGGTAACATGTTTCCAAGTTCCTGAATCATTTAAAACTTGTTTCCACCTGTGTTTATTCGCATTTTTTTTCCAAAAAAAAAAAATCTATATATTTTAACGTAGATTAAATTTTCATGTTTTTTTTTTCTAAATTGTTGCACTTTTTTAATGTTGACATAATAAAATTTTTCAAATATCCTTTATGACTTATAAAACGGCCGGATATAAGAAAGGATAACAATAAAACACTAAAAGTTCCTTTTTTCCTGAAGTTATTATTATAATAATTGTGCAATAAAATATTTTCGTAATGCACCTATAGGACAATACTGAGACAAAATGTGATAACGTAAAAATAATATATGTAAATGCGCGTTTTCATCTACTCAAATTTGGTAGTTGAAATTATTTTACTACGATATTGGTGATACAAGTAAAACAATATTTTTGTTATAATTAGTTTTGAAATTATAAGTCAGCAATATCATAAAATAAAATTTTTTATTAAAAAAACAACTTCAATACAGCATAACTAGAGTTTTTTGCTCATATCGTAAATGCATTATAAAACTTTAGACTTAAATATCTCGAAAGTTAAATTTTTGACTTGCGACATTTTTCTTGTGTGGGTGCAATATACGTTATAGACTATTTTACATCTATTTTATACATATATATATATGTATATATATATATATATATATATATATATATATATATATATATATATATCAGTGGCTTCAAGCACAAACGACTTAAGTCTGTTTTAGTGATTTCGAGATAAATGCATTTTAAACTTTAAATTTAATTTTGAAAAAAGTTATGAAGTTTTTTGAACCAATTTTTTTTTTAATTGAAAGATAATTAAAAAAGGAAGCGATTAACTCATAATCTGAAGTAAAACAACTAATAGTATTCTCATAATTATGAAAAAAGTGAGATAGGCGTTTATACAAAATTTATAAAAAGCACTTTGCAAAGCATAACTCGACTTAGGCGATTTGTGAAAAATTACTTTTGCATTTTCGTCAAACTTAAGTCGACTTAAGCTGTTGTTGCAAAACTGAAAATATGGTTTTAGGTGACTTAAGTTATACTAAAAAGGGAAGAAATATATGTATTATTTTTACGTTATGTGATTTTTCACTCTTTTTTCAAATCATTGTCATAAAAAACATAAATTGAGGTAAGAAATGAGTAAATTTCAAGTAAAAATTATTTCTAAAAGTTAAAAATAATTTTTTCATTAAATTTAAAAAAAGTGACAGTATCTTTTATTCTCTCTCGGATTCTCCAACTAAATATGGATGAGTATCTGCTAAATCTCCAGTCTTTATCGTTTTGTAAAATTTGTAAACCAACAGATAAAAAAATTGCATCAAGTACTCTAAGTTTTTCTTTTTTGGTACTAATTTTCTCTTCTTCTTCAATTTGGAGCATGTGTTGAAAATCTAACTAGTTAACACCTCGTCTTAAAATATAAAAAATCTTTGTATAAACTGTTCTTGTAAAATATTTTTGGAAGTGAATTTTTTGAAATCTGTGGTGCGACTCTTTCCACTTAAGAGAATTTCAACAAGTAATTCAATTACAAAAAGGCTTCATTGTGCAACGGATCTGACAAAGTTGTTACATTATTGTAAAAATGAGCACATAAAGTAATTTCTAAAATGAGTTTATGAGTTTGGTGTTTGTTATTTTATTTATGTACTATAGTCCATATGACTTTCTTACTTGTTCATAATGATACTAAATGCGAATTAATTAAAATTTTTAAATCAAAAACAAAATGAAATCGAGTGTGAGTCATTACAACTACTGTAATGAAAAGTAAATTTGATAGTGAACTCGAACTCGTATAGAAAATAATAATTCGATACTTGTGAAAATTAAATCTTGGAGACGTATTATTAATTACATATAGAAAATGGTTTGTTCGTCAGTTTTTCTCTAAGTTCTGCCGTAAAAAGTATATAGATCTCCTTAAAAAGTTGTGGTAAAGTAAATTGGTTCGGAATTTGCTCTCCTATCATAGAGTATATAAGTATTTGATTATCAAATAAACAAAGAATATTGTAAGTTTGCTCGACATTTTTATTTTAGCTGTCAGCATTTATTTTTCAATTAAGACTCCATACAAATTAACCACGAGTCAGTTTCGAGCGTTCATGTACTTGAGTGCATTCAGGAAGCCCGGTCGCGAAAGATTAAGCGAATTTTCTAACCGTTCGGCAAATTGTAAAAGGATTTTTCTTAAAAGAATAAAAGTAGAAAGCCTTTCATATTTTTTTATCTATACAGATATGTTCACATGCCCTATAGGACTCAAAAACTTGCTTTTGAAGGTTGTCAATTTTAAAATCAGGATCATTAATACAGTCACCACGACCAAAGTCAATTGCGGTTTTCAAAACTGTATTAACTTCGGTTTTCAAAGTAAGATCTGTAGTGTAAATACTTGTTTATTAACTATAGGACCAGTTTCGCTAATTTCTATGCTTTAAAACACACTGAATCCGTTATGTTAGTTTCAAATATATTGCAATACCTCTAACATCCGCCACAATCATCTCAGCTCTCCTAGCAAGTTCCAAAATTTTTAACGTACATTTATTAAGCGTGAATAAAGTTTATATTGGATAATTTTTGCATTATTTAACAATTTCCAACATCAGCACATTTAAAAACAATAACAAATAACTGTCTTTGTAAAAAATACTTTCTTCCAAATAACAAAAATATAATAAATATTTGAAAATCGAAGAAATTTAATCTTACGGAAATGAGTAATAAAAAGTATAACAAAATATTGTTATTCCCAGACGTACCAATTTTATTTATTGAAAACCCTTGCAAATTATAATAATTTGAATTTCCTAACAAAATGTGTTTTACTAGTGTATAATAAAAGTATTGCTTTGTAATACAATCATTAAAATAAAAACTCTTGTTAAACACAAAAATTTGATCTTCCTAATAACATGTGTTTTACAAGGGCGTAATAAAACAACACTTTACACTTTCTTTAATAATACAATTAGACCACAAAGGCAAAACAATCTACCATCAGGTAGCTAGCCACGTGTCATTTTAACATGGGAACTTCGTCAATTGAAAAAAACATTTGTCGCAGGTAAATCACGAAATGACCTACAATATTATTTGTTAAATAAAAAAATTCAAATCTTAAACATGGGATATTTGGGTAATTAGAGCATTAAAAATGCAGGTAACTTGTGCAGATGTTTTATATTTTGGGTTAAAAAATACAACTATCTTACTTGTCGCTGAATGTAAGATTTAATTTTAACTATAGTGAACAAGTTTTAAATCACGGACATAAAATACCTACACTATATATCACATAAAATAATATGTTAATACGTTATAAAATATTTTTTATTATAAAAAACTAAAAAATATTCTATACTAATCATGTATTATTTCTTACACTAAACGCTTAACTTTGGTTTTTGGTTCTTATTTGCACGCGTTATAAAAACCTAACTCGACATAAGAAGCCTTTTGGAATATAATTGTATTTGCAACAATCGCCTAACTCGAGATGAGTTTAAAAAAGTACCAATTTTTATTTTACACAAATCGCTTATGTCGAGTTAGTATTTAAAAAAACTCAAAATTAATTTTGCAACAAAAGCCTAACTCGAGATAAGCGGTTGTAAAAATTCATACAAATAAAAAAAAATGTCACTAATTTCGATTTGCAACAATAGCCTATCTCGAAATAAGTGGTTTGTCCAAAACATAAAAAAGATGTTTTCTGCTCTTAACTCGATTTAGGCGATTAGTGCAAGTGCATATGGTTGTCATTTCGAGTTAGGTCATGTGTGAATCCGACAATAACTCCGGCTGCAATAGTCGTAGAACCACCAAATTTTGTGAGCATATGAAACTCAAAACGGAGAATTCGCTGGTAAACATATCTCATTTTTGTCTTAACTCGAGTTAGGCGGTTTGTGTTTGAGGCCACTGATATATATATATATATATATTACTTTTTTACCTTTTATTATCTACAATAAAAGAAAACAATGCCATTTTACAAAAGCAAACAAAAAAAGCCATACTAAAATTTATTTTTTGTAGTTAACGCTAAAAATTCGCTTAAATGCATTCTATTCAAAGTAACCTTCTTCTTTTTTGTTAGCTTACATTTTTTATTTTCTCTTTTATTTCGTTTAGTTTTGTAACCATTTACAAAACCAAATAAATTACGATAAAAATTTGGAATATATACAGGAAAAAAATTTTGATTTTTGTTTTAAAAAAAAAAAAAATTGGTCTTTTTTCGCCGTATTATAAAATAAAAATGGTAAATGATTAAAAATTTCCATATTTATTAAAAAGGATATTTACGAAGGGAATGGAAGAGCTATAACTCTAGAAAAATGAATAAAAAAATACAAAGCTAAACCGCAAAACTAAAATGTTACGGCAGGATAAATTTATGATAAAAAGCAATAGTGTTAGTAATAGAAATTATTTTAAAACCGGCACCAATGGGATAAATATGGGAAGCGATGAAATTCAAAATAAAAGAAGAATTTATGCGACTAAACTACTAGTTCTTTGGTAGCCAGTTAATGTACTTTTAATATAAATGGAACCCAAAACTTATGATACCGTAAATTTTATTATGGTATAAAAATTAGAATGGATTCACAAACAGTGTCATATCGTATATAAATTGCTTCACATCCAATTGAATTTCCTTTCAAACTATCTACTCTATATTATATTATAAAAAATATTTATACATGGATGTACGTAAGTGATTTTACATTGTGTATTTTATAACAAAATATAGGTATATATGCAATTAGTATGCATCAAAAATACTTAGTTGTGAAAATATAATGGCGCTATTTAAACATTTTTTAAAAGTATTTTAGATTTAGTAAAGGAAAATTATGCAAAAATTTTAACTAGGATTTTCAATATGAACTATTTTTTTTATTGAATAAAGGGCACTGATTTTTTACGTACTCCTCCTCCAAATGTTATAGACATAATATGATGTAAGCGATGAGTAAAATATTATTAGTGATTTTAATGTCCAATTCCTCACAAGAGTTTTAAGAAATTATTTTACATGAAATTCTGCCACAAAATATGCAAAATTTTTGGTTTTATTAAAAATAATTTAATAGTATTACTTATACAGTAAATGTGCTATTGAAATTAAATGATTTGAATAGATGACTACCACCTATGTATAGCTTCTTTTCTGATTATTGCTATTTTATAAATCGAGAATTACCCTTAAACAAAATCACGTCGTTAATTTCAAAGGAGACGATATTTTGTGCAACTGTCGTTAAATAATGGCTAATAGAATTCCCATTATAGTCAGATTTTCATTGTTAGTCAGCCTTTGGAGTATAGTTCACAGTTAATAACACTTGCATTCTTTCTAAAAAAACTCCATAACTTTTACATTAGAATAATCTATTGTTAGATTTTGGGGTATAAATTTTGTGATTAGTATAATTCCATTTTTAATTACTTATACATAAATATAATTAATTAAAACCCCATACATAAAAGAAGAATAAGAGCTAAACTGTAAGTATATTATGAAAATTAATATTGCTATTACCTCAAAGAGCATTAAATATTCTAAATTATGTGAACATATTGGTGTGATACCGTAAATAAAAAGGATATTTTAAATTATTTGGAGTTATATTGCATAATTCTCTTCAACATTTTGGAAGAAAAACCACAAAAACAACCATCTAAAATTTTCAAAAAAACAAAACTATTAATTCCTAAATATTCCACCTAAATGTTAGTATTAAAAAACCACAAACATGATAATTTTAATGTTTTTATAAATTTTATCATTTAAAAATTTTGACGCATATTAAGTTACCATAATGCTATTAAATTAGTATTATTGCTGTTACCAATTAAAATATTTCGGAAATTGCTACATTATGTTGCTACAGAAAACATTATCAAAATGTTTAAAAAAACAAAAAAACATAACAGTTTACATAGGAAACATGAGTATAAAATTTCAAAATAATACAAGACTCCTGTGATGACAACAAAACCAACTAGTTAACTCAAATAATTAAAAATTGCATGCAGAATGGAATGTTGTTAGAAATTGAAAGAGTTAGATAAGTTCTCTCAAATAGGTAGTTTTATGCTGCTGTTGGTTGGACAAAATTAAATCATTAAAGTTACAAGGTTTTCATGGTTAAAATTAACATTAATATTTGTACAGTAATTGCTATTTTACGTATTCCGATCTGTTTATCTGGGCCCTATTGCTCCAACGACAATGAGTCAAAACGTTAGAAGTAATAAATTTCTGGTGATGGTAATTGATTGCAATGCTTATAATACAAAAATATTTAGAGAGATGCTGACTTAATTAAACACATTCAAAAACAATTACTATACTACAAAATTATTTATTAATTTATTGAAAATTAAAAAGAAATACAAGCTACATTAATACTTATATAGAATAATGAATTGGATTTACAGAGGCATATTCTATGTATATTATATGTAATTTGAATTTAAAATAGGATCTAATGTGCGGTATGAATAAAAAAAAAACGGAAACAAATCACCTTTTTAATAAATTTTTTGGAAAATAGTCACACTATACATGTAAAATCGAAAATTTGTTAATTTTCATACTATCTATTCAAATCGTTTCTAAAATACTTGCCCATTTAGTAATATTTTCTAGAAACTACATTTTATAACAATGGAATTGTCCTATAACTAACAATTCAAATCTATATACAGATCATTCAAATTGCATTCGAGTATATAGGACATTTTTTTTTCCTTTCAATTCCATAAAACTATGGTACTTACGGTTATTTCATTCATCTTTTTCACATACAAAGTCTATTTTATATATTTTGTTTTTTAATAGTTTATCACGTTTTGTTTGAACGCAGTATAATATTTTTTTAGTTTATTATTACGCATACATAGTATGTACATATTACATAATAATATATTGCTATATACAAATTAAGCCCAGATGTATGAAAAAGATAAGCAACTCGTCATGTACCATCAAAAATATCCTGTACCACGTACTATGCATACACAATTTTTAATTCATTCAAAAGTACGTAAATAGAAACCACAAAAATTTCATAATGTTATATTACAAAATATTCCGTGATATACGTTTTACGTACAAGAAGATAACTATCACAGAATATTAAAAAATAAAAATATAACAAAAAAAAAAAAGAAAAAATTTACAATTTTGAATTCAAAATTTAAAAAAAAAAAAAAAATTGTCTACCCAAACCTTAGATTTTACCTAATATGAAAAAAGGTCGAAAAGAATGTCGCATGCACAATGAATACGAGACGAAAAAATATGTAGAATGTAGTATAGGTAAAGTATAACTAACAAACATTAATAAAAGAATAGAGCGAGTTGGCTTTATGTTATTCACTAATGCCACAAGAATGAGTAAAAAACTGAAACCGAAAAAAGAAAAAGGAGAAAAAATTTATGCTCTTTGTTTTATTTCAGTGTTCCTGCTGTTGCTATCAACTTCCTTTACAATACACGATGCATCATGCATTCATTTCATTTTTTTTATACGCAAACAAAAAAACTTGTTGTTCTTTATGTCTTGCAGCACGATTTCATGATGTTCGTTATTACTAGCGTAACACATTTTGATGAATTTTAATAGAATTCAAAAACAAATTCTTGTTTCTTTGAAAAAAAACAAAAAAAAAAAAATGGAAAAACCAGAGAAAGGTAAAGGAAATTAAATTTTTATTTTTGTTGTTTTTACTTGTTAATTTTGTTGTAAGGATTAAAATTTCGTTAATATACGTGTATAAGGTACTCAACTGAAATAACATGGTTAAAATTATATTTTATATTTTTTTTTAGTTATTATATAAAAAAATACAATAAAAGGCAACACAACAAAGTAACCATGATTCAAAATGTTGAATTTTCAAATACTTACACTAAATCTCTCTTCCTTTTGTCAGAAAAATCACTTTCATTGTGTAAATAGAATTTCCAAAAAAAAAAAAACTTTAATCAAACTATTTTGTATGTAGTGAATATAATTAAAAATTTGAAAAAGATTTTTTGTCTAAATTCACGTTCCACTCAAAAATAGTATTACTTTATTAGGTTGATGACAAAGTGGTTTTGTAATTGGATTGAATCCTCGGTTTACTAGTATGTCTATATAAAATCCACGAGAGCGAATATTGTGTGGGCATTCTTATATGAATAACTAATAGAAATTTTTTCATACAACTGCAGAACAGATATGGATGATGTATAACAAAAGCAACGAGTTAAGGCAGAAAAATTAAAAAAAATTTTCACCCCAAATTGGACTCGAACCATAGTGACCTATCGCATTTTAGGCGAACAGTCTGCCAACTGAGTTACATAGGTATGGAAAAATTACAAGCAATTTGTTCTTCACTTTCCTTTATTCAGTATTCTACATAATTGCCAAGTATTTGTTTACAATTTTACATGATATTTCTACATACAATCTTCTATTCGAAACACACAATCACAAGAACATATTATTATAAATAAATATTGTGCCTATTATACTAATGGCATTACGAATTACCAAATACAACGTTTAGTTGTTAAACTTTATAATAAATTCTTATAAGAATAATACTAATGGCAATTTCTTTATTATTTTTAGCAATCGTAAACATTTTTATTTATAAACAATTTTTTATATTCCAATTATTATGAGTACATTAGATAATTCGAAAATTTTAATATTTCCAAAAACTAAACGTTTGAGAACTTAGCAAAAAACGAGAAATTTCTAAATGAAAAAGTTTATCTCATTGAAATCCTAAAGTAATTGGAATTTTGTACCGCGCGTTTTTCTAAAAGCGTGTAGGTATTCAAAAAGCAAATAAATATCATTGTATTAAAAAAATATACCCACATTTTATAATAGAAGAAAATAATCAGTTCGGGGAAATTTAATTAAATATATTTTTAATAAATATTAAATTTTAAAAATAGGTTCTTAAAATAATTAAATTCAAAAGAATAACGCAAAAATTAACTAAAATTTTGTTGTTTTAAAAATTTGAAAAAAGGATAAAAGAGGTACGACATTTTAAGTTGAACAATTTATTCTGCTTTTTAATTTTTTATTTTCTGGTAAACAATTAGAATTCAATTTAAATCTGTATTAAGAGTGGGATGCAACTATACAGATTTAATAGCTGATTAGTAACATTATTAATAATTGCTCGTTATATCATAAGAGTTATTACAATAAGGTCTTTCACAAGTCGCGCCTAGGTGTTGTTTTAAAGTAAACCATGCAAAAATTTAGATATTTTTAATGACGCAATCTCGTTCCGAATGTTGTATGGTTTACTCAAATAGTAGTATAATTCATTTTACGAGAAATTGATTAGAAAATATTTATAATAATATAATAAAAGTTAATATTCATGTCTCTTCAACACCTTGCTTTTAAGGTACCGCCTATCATTTAATACAATCCTTACTTATTTACTTCACTATCGTTAATTTCTAGTTAATTCGCCACCTTGTATAATACATATAGTGTATATAATAACGGTCATTATTACAATTAAAATAATATTGTAAAATCAGATTCTCGTAGCATCCCAACGAATACCACTATATATGCTAAATTTCATAATATAAAAGCAATATGCTTTCTTTTCCTTCTTCTCAATAATTAGCGCAACATAGCAGTGTGAAGAGCTATTGAGTATATTATACCTGGCACTCATAATGGATAATTATCTAACATAGTTATTATATTAATTCTTATATAATAATTAATATTATTATAATTAATTTTGATATAAATAAATTTGTAATATAAAAATTATAATTAAATTCGAATGGTGTAATATCACCATTAAATTCGAAATGGTATAATATCACTCACTTGTAGTATAATGGTCGAAATTGTACACTTGAGTAACCTATAGTTTTACTCGGAAAAAGAGCTGCGATCAAGGAATACCTAACGTTTTTCTGCTGAAATGATCTACGGGCAACCATTATGTACATTTACTTGAAGAATTCTTAAGATTCGGTGATGCGAGCGCAATTTTACCACCTAATGACGCGTTAGCATTTATAAAAGTGTTATAATCACCCACTATATATAGTAATAAACCATATTATTATATGTATATGTATTATAAAAACCTTACAATCAAAATTAATTAAAAAACAAAGACACAATTGACCGAGAAATGAATAACATAAAATGAATGTCATACACAGAATAGATTTTAGAGTACAATGTCGTATAATTTTTGACTAAATCAAATTCGCTGTATAAAAGTGGTACGGTTTACATCAATTTATATAGAATATTGTTCATAATTAAAACTGTCATATTGCCATATTTTATACGCATCAAAAAATGCAATTTTTTATTTTATCTTTTCCTGAAATTAGATGCATATAAATTTTTTTTTTACCTATAAAATTGTTTTTATCATAATTCAATTACTTTTTCAGGTTTTACAAATTTATTCGTTATAGCATTGTAGTATAAAAATTTTTATCTATACATAATATAATTTTATTGATATACTGGAAAATCCATGCATATATGAACTGAGAAGAAAAAATTAAATTCTAAATGAGCATAGGGATTCTGAACGTAAATCAAAAATATTTTTAAAATGACGTCCTAGCTAGCAAATATTTTACAAAATACCTATTTTATATTTTTTTCATTTTTTGTTGTAAATTTATAATTTATTTCGTAAATACCCACGTATGTACATGAGTGTATAATTGTGGGTGTTTTGAATCTAAAGTGGCCTCTACTAATAAAATAGTTGAAATTGTATACAAAGTACAAAAATAATTTATTATTGCCAATTGATAGTAAAAACTTTAATACACTTATGTTGTTATACTTATAATAATGAAAATAAAATGTACTTATATAAATATAATAAGTTTAATTAATAAGATATACATATGTGCATATTCAATCTAAAATACTAAAATTAATTAAAATCTTAATTGACTTTTGAATTATAAATTATAAAATAGTTATACATGTATATGAGAAATATAAAGTGAATTGTGTATATAATTTTGATTAAAAATAAAATTCAATAGATTCAAAAAATATAAAAGTTAATAAAATAATGAACTTGTCTATTTTGAGTATGAAATATTGTAGGTACTGTGAATAGTTATTATTTCCAGGAATAACTATAATTTGAATTAAAATATTTTAATAAAATAATTATAACATTTTTTAATAGTACTTGATCATAATTATACATATTTGCATACAGACTTGAATTTACTTTCATGTTATAGATTAACTCATACTCTATATTTTTACGTCGAGTGCCACAAATAAAGAATATGTTAATTATAAAAATAAGTACACGAATATATTTTTGGTGAATTTGTATGAATGTGGGTACACAACCTCGAATCTAACATTCATATATGCTAAATAAGCATTTGCAACGGGCGCCTCTCACTCTCGTTAACGGTGCCATTAAAAACTATAAGAAAAATAAAATTTTCTAAAATTTTTTCACTTTGAAAAATTGTTTTTTTTGTTATTTATATGAAATATCGAAAAATGTATTGACTCATGGTTAGAGGTTAAACGCTTTCCGTTCATAATAAGCTGCTGCTATATAAGGAGTTTCTAAAGCCAATGTGGCTGTATGATGTCCAGATCTGGTGATGTACAAGTAAAAGTAACGTACTCATAATTTAAAGAGTACGAAATCGAATTTTAAGAGAAATAGTAAATGCCTCTTGGTATGTGCGAAACATTGTTATTACACAGGGACCTAAATATTGTAACGGTCTAAGAAGAAATAAAGTAAACCGCTAAAAAACACAAAAACAGAATTGAACATGATGAAAACATGAAGATGCTACAGCTCTTTGACAATCCTCAGGCGACACATAGGAAGCTGAAAAGAATTAGGCGCCTTGATTTGATAACAAGTACCAGATAAGCTAAAATAAAAAGAATATTTCTTTGGAAGACCCAACACACCATTAAATGTAATAAAAAAGTTACTAGACAGGCTGTTATCAGGCTTTGTTGTTATAAATAATTAGTATAAAAAAAAATTTACTGTGAATATATAACGTGATAACATTTACATACCTATATACAAACATTGTAGAACAAGAAACTGAAAGTTTAATTCTAAAATTCAAGCCTGGATTCTATGACTAGTCTTACATTCAGCCTGATAAAGTTACACAGAGTGACTTATTATGAGCAATTTACTATAGCGAGAGTGAGGCTCTTTTTTGTACATTAAATACTTTGGTTTACAGATTATTTCAACTTAAAGGTTTTCACAATGTTAGATAAATAATCTGAAATGAAAATATTCATAAACTCTCAATAATTTTTCATTTACAATAATAATGTCTTAAAAGAAACTTATTAGGCTAATTATACACACAAGATTCGATCAAAATCTACAATAATTGTATAATAAAAATAAACTAATTATTTTTATTCTTATATGTATAAAACTTTTAATTTAATATAAAAGTTTTCTATAAGAAAAATTATATCATAGCCTATTGAAATTATTAATTTTGAAAATGATTCTTTCCAATTTTAAGGCAATCACATTTATCATAATTTTTATGTATATCATAAAAAGAATATATTTAATTATATAAATAATTTTTGAATGCTGTAGGAAATTATATGTACATATATATGTATATATAATGCGCACAATACAGAAGAATCCTCATAAACTTACACAGAAAGAAAAAAAAAAAAAGACTTTTAAAGTTATTACCACGCAATATAGAAAAGTTTATAAATTTATTAGTGGAGTATTCATTGGAATTAGTCATTTGATTTTATGTAGGCTGCAAGAATTATTATCTTTTGAAAACTTTTTCTGATATCATGAGTTTGTTTCAGATTTGTTCATGGCTTTATTGATAAAATCAATCTATGCTATTATTTTAATAACTTTGTTAACTTGTTCTAAACTAAATATGCAAGCTTTTCTTACAAATTTTTTTTATTTTGTTATATAAATTAACATTAAATCACAAAATGTTTGTACATTGTAAATATAACCATACAAAAATAATAATTATTTAAAAATTTTTAAGTCATTCATTATTCTTTAAAATCGAAAACTAAAGAATATTTAACATTTACAAAAATTAATAAAGATTTTATGCAACAAAATTTTTAAATGCATGTAGAAATTTAAAATTCTTAGACAGACATTTTTTATTCCTAGTATAAAAAAAATCCTTGAAGAGGACAAAACATAGACAATAAGACACTTACAACTTCTAACAGATTAAATTAAAATCAAATTTGAAAATTATTATTTTTTTTTTGTTTTTCTGTTATAGCTTTGTAACTTGAATAAGGATGTACAAAAAAAAAATTAAGAAAATGTAAATATTTTCATCAGGATCTCCATATATTCCCGTAGTCAATGTGGTTATATTGTAAAATTTGTATTTTCTTTTATAACATACCTTGGACATATTTTAATATTTTGTTCACATTTACATTTCATAAGCGGGAAAATCGATCAGCATATTTTCGACCAAGTATAAACTTTTTAATATCGGTTCACATATTAGTATTGCCTAATTTACTAACACAAACAAATATAAGTAACTAAAATATACGGATTCATCACAAATTTTTTTCAATCTAGTATATTTATATAAAATCTCCATATATCTCTGATGCCTTTAGTTGGTAAGGTTAACTACAAATCGTTTTCTTTTTGTTTACAATTGTAATTTACATAGACTTACTTTGGTCCCCCCAAAAAAAAATGAATAATATGCAAGTCTTTTATATGTTATGTAATTCTTTGAATACTACCTCAAAAAACCTCAAAAATATCCTTAAATTTTTGTTGGAATTTCAATTTATAAAATCATTTTGTCACTACTAACACATTATATTATATACATACATTTACATACAGGATAACAAAATTCATGTTATTCAACCAAATGTATACTAATAATAATGAAAATGCATACTTACATATTTTATAAACTATTATTTAAGATTTATGTTGTTGTTATATTATTTATGTACATATTTTTATATTTTGGTAAAATTCAAGAACAAAATGTTTAAGTTATAAGGAAAATACTGTATTATGTCCTGTAATCAAAATAATATCCTTACAGTTAAATCTTGCATTATGGACTATATTTTATAAATGATTTTTTGAGCTTTAATTTTATTTCCATTAGTAATAGTTTTTGCAGGTTAAAACATTTTTGTAATAAGTAAGTACATTTTGAAATGAAAACAGCTTTGCAATACAATCATAATCGTATACGTAATAGAATACCTAGGCATGTAATTTGTATATAATAAAAATCGGAAATGAAAATTTCACACAAAAAATTTGGAATTTTTTTGCAGAACTAGAAATTTGTGTAGTTAATTATTTGAAGAATAATATGTTAAAGATGATTTATTTTGAAAGAAACTATTTTTAAATATTGAGAAGTTCAAGCACTATCTTCTAGTTCTAGAGTTCAGTTAGTACAAGAAATATCTAATCTTTTTGTACAAGAAAATTAGTACAAGAAACACTGTCTTTTTACCCATTCATCATGCTGACTAGATGCCAATGAAACATAATATTAGCCGACGAATTTTATGTATTTGTCTTAAACTGCTAGTAAACCTTATTAGTCATAAAAACTTTACTAAGATTAGTTTACAATGCTAAGTTTAACACTATAAAAACTCCCTTAAATAAAAAATGGGAACGTCTTAAAATTTCTCTCCTTTTCAAATTAAATTTTTATAATTTTAAGAGTTCTTAAGTTAATTTTTTTTTGTAAAGTTAGAGGATTTTAATTTAAAACTGTTTTATTGTTCCTTAAGTATGATAGACAGAAATGTTATGCTCCAACCACATAAAATTAGTCATAAATTTATTATTAAAATAAAAATTCTTATATCTTAATAAAATTGGATGAATTTCTTTTCAAAGGAAAAATTTAATATTAAATTTAGTCAAGGACATTTAATTTATATTTAAAATAATATTTTTTTTTATCATTAAATTGTTATTAATTTTTATTTTTATAAATTTGAGTATTTTTTGTAATTTTTTCACTTCTATTTTAATTAAAGTGGGCTACAAACCAATACTATAATTTATTTATAACCTTCAAAATTGAAACCATATTAAAGTTGCTAAAATAATCAAAGAAAGAAAGTGGTATCCGGTTTGTTATATGGGAAAAACTGGACAAAGGATATTCTTTAAAAATTTTTTATGTGTTTAGCAATGAGAATAAGAATAACCAGTAATCAAAGGAACGAGACAAGGCAGAAGAATTTAAAAATTTTTCTCTCCAAACTGGACGCAAACCAGTGACCATGCCAGCTGAGTTGATTTTGTTATTCTTCGAAAGATTTTACTGTAAGAATGATGAATCAAAAAAAAAAAAAATTAATTCATATTTTCAGTGAATTTTCTTCAAGGTAACATTAACCTAAATTTTAATGTGACAATTTATATACTCGAGATTTTCCTTTCCTTTCGTTTCTATTAAAGTAGGAGTAATTTATTCTTTTCTTTAAAATTTGTATACAATTTATTTACATTATATAATACATGCTTTTATATACATTATATATAATACATGCTTTTTTTTGTATTTTAAAGAAATTCAGAATGAATAAAAATTTTTAAAATGATTCCATTCCTTCATATACACCTTGTTCACCATGTTCGAGAACTTGGAATTTAAAATTTCCCATTGTTATTAATGTTTATGTGATTATGAAAATTGTTATACAATATAATGTATTTATTTGCAAACAATATACATGTGTATTTCAGAATATATACTTACGACAATATGAATGCGTACGTCAATATGATATAAAAAAAGTTGA
Organism: Condylostylus longicornis; assembly: GCF_029603195.1. Taxonomy (NCBI): domain Eukaryota; kingdom Metazoa; phylum Arthropoda; class Insecta; order Diptera; family Dolichopodidae; genus Condylostylus; species Condylostylus longicornis. Next base: position 2,217,492 of record NW_026578068.1, on the reverse strand, counting down.
AGTGTTAATTTTATAAAAATTTTTTTTTATTTTATTACATTTATTACCAAATTTCCCTCTATTAATAAAAATATTTTTATTTAGATATATGTACATACATAGTGTTATATTGTATAAAAATTTAATGTTATTATTTAATTTGGGTCTCCTTGAAAAGAAGAATGAAATTGATATGAGAGAAATTAAAACCTTTAGGGGAAATAAAAATGGTAAAATAATATAGTGGGTTTTATGGCTTTAAAAAATTTAACCAAAAAATTCTTCTTCAAATTTTTTTATATTAATAGACTATAAATATTCTGAAATTATAGATTTTGGGCATCATTATTCGTCGATTAATAAAAAGATGAATTTTTAGCTGGCGGCATTCTTATAACACTTTTTTATGAATTTATTATATTAATCCGGATATAAAGTTCGGATATAACCTTTTTTTATCAAACATAAAATTTTCATTTCTTCCATTGAATTTATTTAAAATCGAATTCCTCCTTTTTTTTTTAATTGGACAACAATTTAATTCAAATATTCTCAATTATTTTCGAAATATCATGAATATTAAGAGCCTGACCGTGTATCTCACTATTTTACTCGCCAAGTGAGAAGAAAGTTAGTAACTGTTATATATTTTTATAATGTAATTTTCGAGTAAGAATTATTCGGTATTCCGTATCTTCTCCTTTTCTAGAAATGTATACAAAATTTATTCTTTTTGTTTCTAAAAGTGAGACTTTCAGTCAATAATTTCAGGGAAAAAAGCCAAAAATTAAATTGAAAAAATTTGTTATATAATTTTAAAAATGAAATTCATCCATTAGAAAAACGTGGAATTCGGATTTTAAAGTGAATTAAAAGTGAGATGAAAAAGGGAGATATACGATTAGGCTGCAAATATGAAAAAGTACGATCAACACTATCACTATTTTTTCACAAATTGCTAATGTAAACTTTCGTTAACACACTTGCGCTGCCTAACAAAATTTATTATTTTAAATTTTAATGCATGTCTTGCTTTTGAAACCAGTAAGAACTCTTTCGGGAACTCATTAAACGATATTTTATTCTACTTTTAACAGTTTTAGGCTAAAATTTATCCAATTTCAAATTTTTCTAGCTCCAAATCTTAAAGAACCTCTAACTGCCTAAAAATTATTATTCTGTTTTAATAGAAATCAATTAAAATTTCTAAAATTATATTGAGACTTTCAGTTAAACTCAAGTTAATGCATCTATTTTAAAAAAAAAATAAAATTTATTTTCTTGGAAAATAATTAATTCAAAAAGTAATATAAAGATTTTCATCATTTATTCGGACCACATGAGATTTTTTCATGTAGTTTAAAAAGAAAAGTTGATTTTCTTCCATTTGAAAAATTATTTTTCGTTTTTCTTTTTTATAATTGTTGTCAAAATATTTCATGAGTTAAAATATTTTTACTCGAATACAAAATTCTTATAGGCTCTCGTAAATATTAAGGTTATTTAAAGTTATACACGAGTACATACATACACACATAATATGTATTTTGTGTTTATTCTATGATTTAGCAATATTTTTGTATATCCTTTTGAGATTTCCATATTTTTTTTATTTTAATAGAAAAAATTGCTTAAAAAAATTATTTTTCTTTAAGGATTAAAAGGAAAAACGTATACTCCTGCAAGATATTCCCTTATGGTTACTCTACTTATTTCTTTTCTTTTTAAAATTGTTTAACAAGTATAATAATACAATAATAATATACAAATATAGCAAATTGTTTGAGAATTAAAATATTTAAGCAAGAGTATTGTAAGTATAACAGAAAAAAACAAAAAAAAATACTACACACTTATACTGTTCAACATTAAATACAAAAAAAAAGAAAAGAAATAATACAAAATTATAAGTTAAAAGAAAAAAAGACAAAACACAAAGCACAAGGATCTTCTCAATTTTTTGGCAGATTAATTTCAGTAAATTTAAAGATCAAAGATTTTCATTCCAATTCATACAATTTGCTTGCTTGTTTGTTTGCTTGTTTGTGTTGATATTATTTTATCATTTTTTTTTTATTTTTTCCTCTTGATATTATTTGCTGTATTTAATGATATCTATGTTTAGTTTTAAATTGAATTTTATCTTGTTTTGTTTATATGTACATATAATAATAATATTTAAAAGAAAACATAAAATATATAATATTATGTACAAAATGGGGAATAATTGAATCAAGAAAGCAAAAGATAGATAGAAGAGAAAAAAAAGTATAAAGAAGAAAAATTAATATGAAAAGAAAATTTAATTTAATTTTTCTTTAAGATTTTTTTTACGCTTATTCTATTCCATTTCAATGTTTTTTTTCTTTATGGTAAAAATTAATGTTATAATATTGTACAAGATATAAAAAAAAATATTCGTCTACAAAATTATACAGGTTGTTTGACATAAGGTGGCACATAATTTCAAGGATAATTTCAAGGTTGGGTTGGGAGGGTGCAGATACACTAGTTTTTGAGCTACAGCCTTTTGAAAAAATTGGTACCAGATTTTTCCTTTATATAAATAAATGGTTATACCTCCGGAACCATGTAATATAGAGCAAGCATCGGAGGTTGGTTTCACAGGCTGTTTAATGCCCTTTATTTTCGGCTCTTAACACATTCCCTGTCCGCTGAGCCACATATGGTTCAGGAAACGTGCGCTTGATAAGCATTGATACGTTCCTAAGCAATATCTGCGTCAGGGGGTATATAAAACTTCTAAAGCAAATTATTCGACTGGACGTAACGGAACTGTACAGTTTGTGTACTGGACTTGCTATCATATGACTACAAAAAAAAAAATTATTAAAAAAACCCTGTTGGACTTGTTCGTCAGTTTTGAATTTTTGTATTGGGACATGGAACATGTTAATCAATTTGCTTTAATCCATGATTTTCGAGATAAAGCTCGTTAAAATCTGAGACAAAATTTTTTTTGAAAAACTCAAAATTTCTCGAAAATTTACGTTATTATTTTTTTGGTTTTTTCAATTTGATTACAATGAGGTTTAAAACTGAACCCAACAAATATTTTCATTTACCTCTTTTTGTCATAGCATTTTGCGGGTAAAACGTTTTAAATAAGTTTAAAAAAATGCGAAGAATGCATATTTCATAAATTTCATAAAAATTCTTTATTTCAGGTACATACAAGGCACCCATACAATTTTTTGTTGGAAATCGATTAAAGAATCATTTCTGAAGTTTGCCACCTTATTCGAATCACCCTGTATATATATATATTAAGTATATAATTATATGGTGATCATTTTTTCACAATAAAATATAAAATGGATACCATGGTTTTTTATTATTAAAATATAAAATTATTTAATTTTTTTTTCTTTTTTTTTTATTTACAAATTCAATTGAAATTAATTTGCTCTTTTGTCATAAAAAAAAATTTAATTTTATACGAAATATTAAGTAATTTTTCCAGATAATGTAGAGGTTTATATTGCAAAACTAATAATTTTGTAAATATGGCAATAAACTCCAACAGAAATTTGATTCTTTTCTTGGTAAAGAATTTCCTAGATAAAATAATTATATACGTTATAATGTGGTTTTAAGAGCAACTTTTATTAGAAAAATTATCATAGAGAATACAATGTAATACCAGCCAATCTATTTTTAAAATATAGATATTTTTAGTCCAATAATTTTGTATGGGAGTTATCGTATTGTCAGTATAGGTTTATACGGTATCTAATTATATTTAGTTTATGGAACGAAAAAAATTATCGAATTACTTATTTCGTGGAATAAAACGAACCATAACTTAATCATTGAAAATGTAAAAAATCTGTTTTACAATTATTAAAAAGAATAAAAGAATGTCATATATGGGCAGCATTTTCTGAATTGTTCTTGAAAATTATTCTGTCCAATACAAAATTTATTGGCTTTTCTTAAATTTACAAGAAAGAGAAGAAAAGTAGATAATATCATTGTTTTTATGAGATTTTAAGAGGTCCTTGGAAAAATTCAGTATTTAATCTAAATATTCATTAAAAATATTTTTATAGTTTGCTTCATTTACTTAGTAATACTTAGACTATTTAAGTACACTCTTTACGAAATTTGAATAACTTATTCTGTATACGATAATAAAATGTCATCTTCATCAGTATACTGTTACTATATTATCATATCTGTCATTTAAATTGGTTAAAGGTATTGACAGAAATATCATTTGTATATATATAGCTAAATTTAATTGCTTCAAAACTGGGATGCCATACAAACATCTTAAAACGAGATGATAGAGACCACGCATAAAATACATTATTTTAATTATACTCTATTACGACAAACTTCCAGCTCAAGAAACATCTCTTGCGTCATATACACAAAAACCTAATTTTCTTGAAATCGCAATTTTTTTGTTATTTAAGCAGCGGAGTATTGAAAGGCAATTTATTCTAAGACTGTTAATGATTATCTATTATCAAAATTCACATTGTCAAGCAATCTAGTCGGGTAATATAGAAATTTTAAATATTATCCAAACAAATTTGCGGACCCATTTATAAAGAGCATATAAAGAGCATTATTCCGCAAGACCGCAAAGCGGACCCATTTATAAACAGTAAACGAATGATCATTTGATAGAGATGTAACATAACTGATATTACATATCAAATACATTTCAACATTTTACCATAAAATCTTGCCTTTAGAATTATCATCATTAATGGAATAAAATATTTAAGGAATATCTTTTTTGCGACTGTGAAAATTATTTGTTTTTGAATGTCAATTTCATATTATCCTTATTTATTTAAAAAATTTTTTTGTCTATATTACTTGTTATATATACATTTACAATATATCAAATCAAAAAAGTCTATTGAACTCAATAAATTTATCTAGCTATTTGTTTCTTTTTCATTTAAAATTCTCAAAAAATTTTTATGTTAAAATTCTTGACCATAAGGATTTTGAATTATTTTCATTTGAAGTAGGTATACTACATAATATGAAATTCGTTTTTTAATCGGAAAAATATATTATATGCAGGAGCTCGCACACATACTCTACATTTATTCAATTTTGAAACCAAAAATAAAAGTCAATAACCCTGCTCTAATATTATATTTATATAACGGTACTTAATACAACATTATATTGAATGCATCTTAAATTTCAAGTATACCTACATATTTTATAATATTATGTATACCTTAAGGTTATTGTTCGAAAAATAATATAAAGAACAACGTACAAGATAAATGATGATCTCCGCATAAGAATGCAAAAAGAAATTAATTTTAAATAATTTATTCTGTTACCTACGCAAATAAAAACTCTTACAGACCGGCACGTCATTACAACAGCATATAAAAATATAATAATAATGTAAGTATTTGGTATTAATCAACATTACAAAATTCAATTTTGTGCAGCATTGAAGAATAGCTACTACGCAAAAATGTAAAAATCACGTAATCCCTTCAAGCACACTTTTTATAAGTTTTAGAAATAATTTTTTTTTTTTTTTTTGTTTTTTTTTTTTGCTTTTACTTTTTCCTTGATTGTAATTTCAAATTTTATTAATAACAAATTGGAAAATGAAAAGGATCTGCTTTGAAATATATAATTATATTTTAATATTTGGATACAGTGACCTTTGGCAAAATTATTCTGCAGTGTTGAGGAAAATTTAAGTAAGAAAATTCGTTTCGGGTACCTAAATTAATGAAGATTGAATTTTTTTTATAATGTAATTTATATTTTTTTGTAAGCCTGCTATGCAACTTCAACAGAAAATCGAAAAGAATTTTATTAATAATTGCTGTACTAGTTTTTAGCGGGTCAGACACTCTTTTTTGTATAGTTTATTCCATTCTAACAATAAAAAAAATTTTTGATACGGTCAGCACTTAACCGACCGCAAAGTGTATTGTCTAACTTAGCGAAAATGTTGCCCTAAATTATGAAAATTCCTTTTAAACGCTTCTTTCAAATTTTAGGGACACTTGTAAACTTTTAGCTAACTTTCTCAGAAAATTGTAAATTTTCCCCTTAATAAAGATTCGAAATGTCAAATTATGTTATCCAAATTTCTTAAAAAGTTTGTCAGTTATTTTCGGCAGCAAGCAGAACTCAAATATTAAATGTCAATATATTCTTTCAATTAGTTCCTTGGGACAAAACAAAACCCGGTAAATGCCAAGGCAGCTCCTAGTGAAATTTGAATTTCCGAAAATTACAATCATTGAAATTTTATGCAAGCAAGTGGAATGGCATTACAAAAATTTTTATGATAAATTTTCTTAATAAATATAAATGGATTATGCTTGAAATTCCAGCTTCTCTATGGTATATAACCCAGGACCCAGCACTGGATTTGCCGGATTTTTTACCCGATTATATGCAAAGCAAGCTGGAATGAATACCGGAAAGCACAGTGGCTAAATTATTACGCACAATGTGTAATGTTTATTGCATATTAGCCATAACTTTGAAAGCGGGAGGTGCATTTTTCTTTTTTTTTTTTGGAAATGGCGCCGAACAAGTCATTACCTGACCCATATTAGCAATTTTGTAATTAAATATATTAATAATTTTGTAATTAAAAATATATAATAAGTTGCATTCAAAATTTGAAAAATTTAGTATATTTCGTGTGTAGAGAAATGAAACAGTTTATAACGTGTACAAAGTATATTGATCATATACTGTTTTATTTCTCAACAGACGATTTTATATCACTGTTTTATAAAGTAAACACGCACAGTCACTATTCGTATTGATTTCTTAAATAAGTATTATAGTTTCTCGGTCCCAAGATTCAAATCTTATTATATTCGAAAGATAAATTAGGAAAATACTTATTTAAAATTAGTAATAAATAGTTTAAGTCTCAATAATATTTGACAAAATTTCTCATAGTATCAATATTTAAGAAACAATTGAATGAAATGAAGTTAAACAACTATTTCAGAAAAGGTTTTTTTTTCTGGTAAATATGAATACGATTATTTTATAATATCTCTTGCTGGACCTCTATACAATGTCAACAAACCGTAAGTTATTAAAAATTAACTGTAGAACTTTTTCCGTACAAAAACAAAACTAGAATATTTTAGTAATGATTTACAATTGAAACTGTCCTCATAGAATATTTTGCCTTTACTTTTAAGCATAGTAGGTTTCATCTACATTTTTATATTCTTGTTCTTTCATTTGAAACATTTTGAAAACAATAATAAATAATCTATTATACGTATTCCATGTGTAGAAACGACAACATGACTTAAAAAAAAAGTAAATATTTTACAAATATAAAAAATGGGTAAAAAAAATTCTAAAAAAAAAAGAAAAATAAAATCGGTAAAAGTAAAAGTTTTCGTCATATTGACCTAGTTTTGAAAATAAATTGTTTTTTTATTTTAAATTTTTTGTTTCAAAAGTTTTCCCTTTTCTTTTTATGTTTGTTATTTTGTTTAAATAAATTTAGTAAAGTAAAGTTCAAAGTTCGAATATGCGAAAATTAAACTTTCATATAGAAATCACTAATTAAGTAATTATTTATGAATAGGTAGAAATTTATAATAAAAAATTTTAATTCAAATGTAGAAAATTTTTTAACATAATTTTTTGTGTTGTGCCAACAAAAGGACCTTCCTTAAAAAGAAGAAAAAAAATAAATTTTTGTTTAAATAACTTTGTGCCGTATTACCTACACAATTAGGTACCAGAAAGGATTTAAAAAAGAAACAAAAACTTTTGAATTTTTTGGAATAAAATATTAAAGTTTATGGCTTAATCCTTAAAATATAATGAGATATAGACGTGTTTATAATATTTTTTAATCTAGAATATTTGCTTTTCATATTATATTTTTCATATAGATTTTTAAAAGCACCTAAATCCTAAATGGAGCGGATACTTAAGATTTCTGTTTTATTTTTTTTTTCATTTAATTATTCATTAACAAAATTTGTTCTAAAATTTTAATTTTTTTTCTCATACAAAATTTAAACCTTGAAAATCTTTTGTGAACTCATTTATTTTTTTCAACTCTTAATCCAGATTTTTACGAGTATTTATCAGTTCGAGTAGTTTGTTTTTGTGCGTGCATGTATAAAATTTTCATAAACAACATCTCAAATTTACAGCGGTTTATGTTTTGTGTTACTGAGCGAGAAAAAACAAAATTACTGCTTTAGGTCCTTTGTTGGTACTCTAATTGTATTCAAAAAGCTGCGTTAACCTAAGCTAACTAAAGCTTTGGCACAGCTATAAAAATTGATGAAAGGTTATGTATGCGATTACATTTCGAAAATTGTGGCCGTTATCGGAAAATAGAAAAATTTTTAATTATGTAGAAATTATCATCGCCGAATAGTTGTCAAAGGTCTTAACTCACAATATCTTCCTTATAATTATTGTTGCAACTATTCACCATTACGACTTTATGAAAAAAAAAAGTCCAATAAGTATATAGCCATCTTTCTATAAAAAGTTTAAAAGCAACCACTATCAGATTTTGATAAAAATTGATATTTTTAGTCAATTTTCATTACTACAGCTTAATCGAGTGTCTTCCTATTTCATTTCACTATTTACTCACTTTCAAATCGGAATTTTTCGGTTTCCTAATGTCTATTACATTTTTCCAATAAGATTTACTTCAATTTTTTCAATTGAATTTTTGCAGTTTTTGTCAAATTATCGACTAAACGTCTCACTTTCTAAAACAAGCCGAATAAATTTTGTTAACATTTTAGAAAAATTCGAAATACACAATACTCCGCAATAATTCCTCTCACTCGATAATTACATTGTATAAATATAAGACAGTTACTCACTTTCTCCTCACTTGGTGAGTAAAATAGCGAGATAAACAATTCGGTCCTTAACTTTAATTATTTGAAAGAAAAATATTGTCGATTTTTAGCAAATTTCTGTTAAATTTTAATATTAAATCTGTTTTAATATTGATGATGCTATGAAGCTATATTTTGTTTTCAACATTCCAAATTATTAAGAATTCGCATAAAAAAAAAATTATTTTATTTTTTGATAAATTTGAATTTTTTAAGAATGATTTCCATTTCTTCTTAAAATATTTTTTTTTTTTTATAATTAAGGAGACGATAAAGAAAAATTCATGGTATAGAATTTTAAAAAAAATTATGACTTATACTAAAAATTTATATTTTAATCCGGAAAGTTTTTCGATTTTCCAAATAAATTATGTTTCTCTCTTAAAATTCATATCTTGTATTGAACTTCGATAATAATAAAAAAATAAAAAAATCTAAAAATTTTATTTTCGAAAGAATGATTTCTGATTTATTCCGATATAATACGATTTGATTATTGAGGGATGATGTGATAAGAAGAAAAATTGATTGCTTTAACTAATCGATAGAATGATGAAAAAATTTGTTTTGTGTTAAAGAAAAAGGATTTATGCAAGATTTGGAAAAGTTCAAAAAATTACTGATAAATTGTAAATCCAAAATGCCAAATAAATATCAGATCAGATATACAGACATTATGGTAAAATATTAAGAGATAGAGAGACATTGTCTTTTGAAGATTTTCCCAAAAAAAATAAAAACAAAATGTTTTGATCAGATAGAAATATACAAATTTAGTAATAAAGTTTTTAAAGAATTTTATTTTGAATTTCAGAAAAGAAGTGGTACTTAGGAATAAATTTAAAAAAAATTAAGTTTTTCTAAATCTATTTTTTAATTCTAATTAAAATTTTGTCCAATTATTCATCTTGAATCTATGAAAATCATTCAAATTCCGTAGTTACAAGCAAATCAAATTTGATAATTTTTAATTTTATTCAAATATTTTGTTAAAATTTAGGGTGTATCGTGATCATTTTAGAAGCTAATATTTATTTAGCTAATATGAGACGGAAATTATTATACAAACTCATTGTTATAAAGTTTTAGAACAATAATAAATAAAGCAAAATTTAAAGCGAATTAATGGGAAAAATCGTAACATCGTTTATATATTGAATTCTCCTCGCAACAATATTTCATCGTTTCCGATATCGTTTTAAAAAATAATTTATTCTCTTTCTTTATGTTCTCTTTGCACGTCATCAATTATATTAGTATTGTAATACAAATTATAATGTGCAAGTGTATAAACGTAATAATTAATTTATATGAGCTAATATACATAATTGAGCTACAATATTTATACATTGTGCAGCTTAATGTTCTACAAGTGTATAACAATATATTATAGGCTTTATTTAAATCTTATTTTATGTAATAAAATGTTCTAAAACAAATATATATCGTTGAAATAAAATTGTTTTATTTATATGAAAATAAATATAAAAATTATACATACATACATAATTATTTACCATTAAAATAATATTAAAATTTTATTATTTAATTAAATTACAAAAAATAAAAACAAAGTATTTTTAATTAATCTTAATTGACCTTAATATTTTTATTAAAACAAAATTAAATTTTTAGAAATAAATATTTAAACACCTTTTATTTTAATTTTTAATAAATAAATCATTATTTTAGCATTAAGTACCTGTATATATATATATGTATATGTAATTATATTAATATAACAAATTATACAAAATTAATATTAACAATTAAATTGTATACCTAATTTATTATATTCAAATATTTTAATATATTTTTTCTATTCACATGAAAAATTTAAATACTTTAATTTAATTTTAATTAATCATTTGAAATATTAATTTCGAAAAATTTTTTTATTAATTAAATTTTTTACAAAGTTTCAGTGGACCGCTTAATATAACGTTTAAATTCAATTTAATGTTGAATTATTTCTTATATTGCATGAAACACACACATAATGTACTACATATAATAATTACATCCTCTTTTATTAGTTTTTAATATACACAATTAATTCTTTTACACATTACTCAATATTAGACCTTTTCTTTTTATTACAAGTACTCGCATTATAATAAGAATTCGAGTATTCGCAAGAATTTATTCACAAGCACGATAATTTATTCTCGTTTAAGATCAAATATCTTTTGTCAGAAGCAATTGAATATGACTTTATAGGTCTCATACACAAAACGTTTAAATGGTATTCATTTAATTACTTTAATTCGCTCTTTCTAAGTATAAAATAGAAATATTAAAATTTTTTTTTTTGTAATTACACTTTGACACTCTTGACAAAATTGTAGTTATTACATGAAATACACCATATGAAATTCTAAAAATTTAAAATGAACTTAGAAGTATAGATTACAATAAATTTTTCTAAATTTAATAAACAATCTATTTTTAAGAGCGTATTCCATTTTGGCCCGAAAATTATTCAAAAAATTTTTTTTCCCGATTATTCAAAATTCTTCTTGTTCTTTCTTAAGTTTTTCTTTCCCTATTGGGCGTAGATGATTTTCTATTGACGGCTATTGACAAATAAATAAAATTTATTAATATTTAATTTTGTCACAACAATAATTTCTTTAATTTTATTGCACACATTCTAAATTACTCGCACGATAATTTCCCAATTATTAGAATGCAATTTTTTTTGAATAAAATTTTATTTCTTCTTTTTGAAAAAAATTTTCACTTTCAATTACTCATTTATTTATTCCCTTCTTTTTATTTTTTTTATTATTTTTTTTTTGCTTCTGTAATTTTCAAACCGTTTTACGTTCTTAACATTTTCGCGGTCGTCTTATAACTGAAAAACTTATTTCATTTTCCATTTTCTTCTTGCCTGGATTATTTTTTTATTCGTTTTTGTTGTTTCTGTTTCTTTTTCCAATTTCTGTGTATCATATAAGATACGTACGTATTATGTATCTATGTGTGTTTGTATTTCGAGTAATTATCATATGAGATTGAGATGGTCGTATTCGTATGTGATTTAAGAAAAAAGGTGATTCTTATCAACAGAATTCAAAATACTATACATTTTGAATAAAAATGTGGAAACGGAGAAGAAAATTGAAATATTTGGAAATGAAATGATATTTTTTTTTGATAAAGAAACACTTGAAAATTAAAACGAAATTTTTATAATAGAAATTTGCTCTTAATTCTCTTAAAATGTTATAAAAATTTATTTTATAATAATTTTGCATTACTTGTGTGACTGTGTAATTGTTTCATTTCACAAAACAAGCAATATTCCAATTTTTTTTTTAAAGAGAGTTTGATGACAAAATCTCTTATAACATCACTTATTCAAAATATCTTCTTCCTATTCAGTTTATTGAAAGTGAAACATAAAAATAATATGTTAATAAAGTTAAAAGACTCTCTCTTTTATACAAAATATTTTGAATGTGCGCAGTTAATATTATTAAGAGAAAATTTAATATTAGCAATAATATTATAAGAGAATATTATTATGTTTCAATTCTGGTTTTGCATTTTGACTAGCAATAAATAATCAGCTGATTGATGCTGGCTGAAATTTCCAATTATGTATCCTATAATTACTTCATACCACTCATTTGTGACCTATTTTTTTTCGAGTTAACATTCTTTATTTAAAACTTACCTTACTTAACAAGAATATTTTTATAAAGGATGTTTATGTTGTCCTAGGAAATTAACAAATATAATAGGTACATTATAATTATTAAAATGTTTTGTACAAGATGAAGGAAAAAAATTCATGTAAGAGTGTAGCACAAAAAATTTATATGTATAACAGTAACAGATTTTATTGTATTGGTAATATAAAATAAATTACCTGCTACTATCATAATTTTATTTATATAAATTATAATCATATAATTTATATTAATAAGGATAATATAATTATTATTTAATTCACCTTTTTCTATTATTATTTTATATTCAATAAAATTTTACATTACGAATAATTACTTAGTTGGTATACTAATAGTAATATGTGTATGAAATTATTCATATTTTAGTATTATTACTTTTTTAATTTTTGGTAATGTTGCAATATTTCTTCTTAGTTTTCTATTCTTTGTCCTAAATTCATTTTAAAACCGCTAAATTTACGAAATTTTTTACGAAATTCGGAATTGAAATTTTAAATCGTTCAAAAACTAATTTCAAATTTTTAATAGCTTCATTTTTTATTATCGTACTACTATTAACATTACATTAAGGATTTTAGCAAAGCTAAACAAATGTAATGTAAAATATCGTAAAAAATTTCGCTCTCTCTTAAAATTTAACATTACTGTAAATGTTTCATGCTAAGATATTTTTTTTAAAAGGAAACTTCTCTTAATTAAATTAAAAGGAAAATTCTCTTAAAATGCTTAATATTCTCTTGGTACACTAAAAATTTCCTCAACTAAAATCGTAAATCTACAGTAAATTACATATAAATTCTGCCTTGCAAAGCAAGTACAGTTGCACATTGTGTGCTAAACAAAATTATATATGTATTATACTTAATTAGAATGGCAGATTTTTTAAATAATAATATAAAAAAGAGTAATTTTATTTAAGAGAGAGTAAATTTTTAAAAACACCAGTACAAGATAACATTACGATCATATAAAATTTTAAATAATGGTGAGGAAGAGGAGTTCGACAGAACCGTATACTCTACTTATATACAATATGTAGAGTTTTTTAAGTATCTACCCTCATAGTGGATACTAATTTTAGTTTAATCGAATTTTTTTTAATACAATTTAATTAAGTTAGAATGTATATATAATTGTATTGGGAACGCAGAAGCACTCCTTGAGCTTTCATAAATAAATTTTATATTAAAAGAAAAAGACGGCCACCCCAAAATAGCTAAATTCACAAAAAGTTCAAGGGACTCTCTATAACATAATTACAATGTGCCTTGATTAAAGTGCACGTGTACATTATGTCAAATTTATTTGTCCTAAATATAATCACCATTATTTGCAAATTAGATGTAATATAACAATGTAATAAATATTGTGCATGGCACACAGTACCCAAATGAATTAATAAGAAAAAAAAAGAACAGAAGACGAATAAATGAACAAATGAAAGAACGAAAAAACGAATGAATAACTGAATTATATTTACAGTTATATCCTTTTTTTTTATTTACATTTTTTCTTCCTTAAACAGTTACGGTTCATTTAAAATGTGACCGCGTTAAACTTTAGCTGGTTGAAATATAATATTCGTATTTATAATTTTCTATTATATTTGTTTATGAAAAATATAAGATAATTATAATATAAATTTAATAAGTATATCAGTTTTATTATACGAAGTTTCAACGACAGGAATAAGATAGTAGATAATAATTGTTTCTCTTATCTTGTATTTTGAATGATTATAATTGTATTAAATTAGAGTACGTCAACAGTGAGAAGAACGGTAAAACTGTACGAATAAAAATTAAATTATATGAGAAGAAATCGAGGAGAGAGAGGGAGGGTTAAAATGTGATAATTATTGTGCTTACCTCACTCAAAAAAAAAATCCTAAAAAATGTTGTTTCTTTGTTGTACTCGGATAAAGGTAGGTAGAACGTGCCAAAGTTAATGTTATGACACAAATTATAATTAATTAATATTTCACTTTTTTTCCGCTTTCTTTATTTGAATTTAACTATACATAGGCACATACATAAGCACATACCTAGGACATACTTGGTATATACTCATAATAATTTGCATACTCATGTGTCTTAAATTATTTTGTAAAAAAATATTCAATTAATACCAAAAAACCTTTATCAAAATTTTGGATATTTGTTTTTGTTATACATTATAATAGAAAGGGTGTTAGGTTATTTTAAAATTTTACTATTTTGTTATAATTTTTAAGTGGATTTCTCATTGCCAGTAATTTTATTTTATGAGGGGTTAAAACAAAAAAAAATATTTTGACTTTTTAATTCGTGCTGTTTGTATATTTGTGAATGTTATAATATAAAATTAAAATAAGAAAATGGCTAGTTGATGATCTGTCAAAAATTATTTTCTATTAATTTTGTTGTTTAATGTTTTTTTTTATTTTCTGAATATTTTACTAAAATTTTATGGTTGGTAATTTAGAGTTATGAATGAAATTTAATAAATACAAAAAATACTTAGAATTTCGGCTATAGTTTTACTTTAAAACGTTAAATATGATAAAACGTTTGTAAAGTAAAAGAAAACAGTAGAATTTAAGGGCCACTCAAATAAGGAAGATTTTTATTTATGCACGCTGCGCTGAAAGTTCCACATTAGAACTAAAATTTCCAAATTGCAGCGTTAAACAGTACGCAAAAACTTTAGCTAAGCTTTTTTTGTTTACGCAGTCTACAAATTCTGAAACTTCTAAAAAATCTATCGTTCGAAAATAACATAAATGGCATTGTTTATGAAATTATATCCCAATAGTTTTCGCCTTCCAATTTCACTGCAAAATAAGGAAATTTTACAATGAAAGAAGATTTGAAGACTTAAAGAAAACTTACTTTAACACCCTTCAATATCTGAATCTGCCATTTTGAAATTTAAAATTTTTTTTGAATTTTAAATTAAAAAAGAAAAACAAATTTCATGAGGCAGCGACAAAATTTATACTAGAGGTCTGCGCTTCATTTCTAACATTTCTTTGTTGCAGATTGAATTTCCGAACGCACTTTATTGCAGCCAGTAATTTCCGAACGATCTATATTTTTAGTGTGTGTAGCGTGAATTTTCGAACGTACTTCAAGTTAGAACTATTCTTGAACTGAATAAACGACTCTTCATGAGTGTACACGTGAGTCGATTTTATTGAACCACACAAATCCATTTGTTTAGTCCATTAAAAGATATACAAATAATGAAGGTGGAAGACATCGTAAATTCCAAAAGTGGCGCTTTTCTAGAAGAATGTTTAGAATAAATTTTCTTAGGATTAGATTAAAAATAATAGCATTTAATATTTACTACAGATTTAAAACTCCCACATACACACACAGTTTACCTTTTAACAATATAAATATGGGATAAGGCTACAATTACAAATTATTTGGAATTTTATAGATTTATTTGAAAATTTTTTCTTTCATATTTTATTATGAAAGTGCTTATATTACAAATTGTATAAAACAATATTCAATTTCAACAGAAATCATAAACAATTTCAATATTTCAGAAAACATTTGAGAGTTTTTGCTCAAGATTAGCGTACAATACAAAGGTATCAATAATGTAAATCGATTACTTATAAATGCGAAGGTCTTTATATATAATATCAGTTTCACATACCCTCAAACTTGTATTCCGTTTGCTTATTAATATGGTTAATCTGAAAAGTGTTGAAAAATTTATAGCACACTAAAACACTGAAGAAAAAATATGATTCCAATTTTATGTTATTTTTTATGACTTTACTTTGACACTATTTAAAAAACTGCAAGAAAAAAATTTTACAAAGATGAAAGGAAAAACCATAGAAAATCGATTATTGGAAAACTTTTTTCATCAATGCAACTTATTCCTTCAACACAAAAAAAAAATTAAAAACTAAAGCGGCAAATTAAAATTCTCTGTAAGAAAAAAAGGAAACAATTGTTGCAGAATGGTTACGTAAAAACCAGTCGGATTTATTGTTGCATGCGTTTGAAATAATCTGGCCAGTAAGAAAGGTTATGTGATGACACGAAATTTCGGATGTCAAATTTTCGGAAATTATTTCTGGAGAGATGTCGGTTGGTCTGTCCGTGTAGGTATCTCAAGTTCAACTGAATCAATTTTAATAAAATTTTATATGTAAGTTTATTTGGGCTGTGTCCTTGCTTGAAAAACTTTTGGGATATATCAGGCCCCAGGAAATTGAACTTTTTTCGGGCTAATTTTACATTTGGTACCGCAAATAACTGAAGAACTTTTCAGAGAATTGGGGTCGCACATACCAATACTCTGTTAAGAGTTCAACTTACATTTTTCCAGGTATGTTAACTAAAATATTAATAACTTACTTAAAATTAGAAAGAAGTGCTTAAATGGAACTACACTAGAAAATTTTCTTTGCGATCGGTTATATGCTGACCATATCAGATTTTCATTTTTCATACTAAAGTCGTTCACTTAAATTTTCCACAACAAAATGCATCAGGTTTTCTATAAAATTATGAAAGTTTTATTTTAAAAAATTTTTGCTATTTTATTGAATTTTAACTTTTGAAATATTTTATAAGCCATGTATGTATAAAGTTGTGACATTTGGATGACATTCTATCTAAATCCTTCTCATGAACAATACCAAGTCATACTATGCATGAAAATGATTCTTCTTTTTCTTTTGGTTTCAATAAAGTTGCATTTTTTGTATTGTACATTTATACTTAGCATTTTGCACTGTGTCTTTTGAAATACCAAAATGGTTGACTTTTTTAACAATTTTGAGAATATTTTTGTTTTTCTTTATTTAGAAATTTATTTTTCGTTTTATTGTTGTTCGTCAAAAATTATTTGTATAGAGTACAAACATTAATTTTTCTGACATTTAGAGAGAAGCAAATTTGAAAAAAAAAGTTTATAAATTTTGAAAATTGAAAACTTCAAAAGATTAAATGTCAAAAGTGAAATTTTAATAAAAAAATTACAGGTTTTTAAATCTTCAAACTTTTTTAGTTTTAACGTTGTTAAAATTTTAACATATTTCAATTTTAACAATCACAAAATTTTAAAAGCCTGCGAA
This sequence comes from Condylostylus longicornis, assembly GCF_029603195.1. Classification (NCBI taxonomy): domain Eukaryota; kingdom Metazoa; phylum Arthropoda; class Insecta; order Diptera; family Dolichopodidae; genus Condylostylus; species Condylostylus longicornis. The sequence continues at coordinate 2,199,847 of NW_026578068.1, read as the reverse complement.
CATCATCCTAACAGTTTGCAGACATTTTAAATTTTAATTTACAAAGCACGCGTTCTGTAAATGAATTGAAAAAGTAACAAAACTTACCTCGACTGCAAATACTGAAATGTCAGATAACAAAATGGTTACAATCATCATATTTGTATGTACGTACCTGAAAAAAAAAAAAAAATAGTTTGAATAAATTTGAAAATTGTGCAATTAACAAAGAAATGGTAAGATTATGGTATATTTAAGTTTGTAGGAAAGAATTCGCAATTTTTTCTTTTAAATTATGTCTGCTTTGAGAAAGCGCATTGACAAAGAATTAATTCCAAATCATATTGGGTGCAGTAAATTATCTGATCAACTCACACATCTAAATTATAACATAAAATGTCAAGGGGTTGTTTCAGAAAACACTCTGTGTAAAATATAAAAATATAATCAGCAAAATTTTAAATAAATGCCATAAAACCAAAGGTAGTTACAAAATACTATTTTGACTCATAACTGATACAAGAGTACCGCTAAAAATATCATTAGGATGTACAAATAAGCAGGAATACTTCAGTATACCAATAAATATCCTCAGCATATGAGTTCCATTCATAAATACACAACAAATATGATGTTGAATTCCGATGAATCTAAACATAATATGCTATGGATCTAAACCTCAAGTTGTCGTTGTTTTCTTTTATTAAGCAAGTCAACATTGTTATAACATATTTGTATTACCATTTGCATAACTAGATAGCACTATTTGAATCCTATGTACATCTATATAAAATTTTGAAAATCCGTAGGAAAGAACCTTATTTGTAATAGGAAAAATTGACATACAAGAAAAAAAATTCCTTTTTGTAATAAGAAAAAGTAATTTTTTCTTCCTGATAATAATTTCCTAAGTAATTTTCCTTTCTTGCTAATAAATTATGGTTTTTGTCTTTGCTTTTCAAGTATATTGAAATATAGGCATTGAAACATAAATTTCCCTGTATTATTTTAAAAAAAAAAATTAATTAACGAAAACGGGACTTTTATCAAATAACATTATGTTTGGGAAATAGTTTAACGAAACTAGGATATTCTTTTCATTAGTTAAAACACAAACCATATTAAAACTTTTTAAACTTCCCAGTTTAGAAAAACAATTTTTACAAAAATAGTACAGACACAAAATTGAACCAAACCTTTAGTACTGTTAGCTAGTTCTGATTATTGACCACTTCGAGATAAAGAATTTGTAAAAAAATTTGTACATACTTTTTCAATTAAAGTAAAATTTGTTTATTTTTAAGGATATTTTTAGATCATTTTACGTTCTAAGGATATTTTTTGAACTGAAGAACTTTTTTAAGTTCTAAAATGTTGCAATCCATCTACTATTCTAAGTATGAATAATGTACTATCTGATGACAATATTTAATTAGAGATTTTTTATTGGCGACTTTCATTCCACATATTATTATTGAATTTCAAATTGCCTTAAAGGTTATATTTATATAAGTTAATAATAATTATTTTGTTCTCCTTTCATCCAACTTCCACTGTCAATTTAATTTTGTTTTCTTTCTATCAAAGAGAATAAAATAAATTTTTCATTGATACTTTGCTCTATAGCAACTTCCTGTAAATTTCAACTTTGTACTCAACATAACCATTGCAATTTTATCATATTTTTAATAAACATATTCGATACATCATAGAAAGGAAATTTAAAATAGAGATTAGTTGCTATTTTATTATAATGATTTTTGTTAATATGACAAAAAAAAGCTACAATAAGCATTGTCATTATTATCAAAGTTATCTGAATTCATTCTTAAAATTCATGACTAAGGATTTTTGTGTATTGTCTTGCTCTTTTGTTTTTTCAAAAAAAAAAAAAAAATAATTTCTCTTCTTTAATTTTTAATTCGTGAAGAACAAAAGAGCACCAAATAAACCTAAAATATTATATCTATAGCAGTGCCATATCATATTAATATTAGTATGTAATACATAAAGTACAGTGACGTCGCGGTGCTGTTAACAGCAAATACTTTGCAACGTTTTAATGTAATATTATAACAAAATTTTTAAAAATTTTATAATTATTACCAGTGATTTCTCTTAAGATTGCTATCTAATTATTACCACTAATGATTCCAGGATTGCTTCAAATTTTTTAAGTAATATTATAGTTAGTGTTATTTATTATATTAAAAGCACATATTCAATGAGTTGAATTAACTCTCATTGCCATGTCAGTCAAAATTACCTGACATATTACTGTCAACAACGGCCATAAAGAAAATTATTAAGACGGTTTCCACAACCAAAAAAATTATAAATACAATTTGCAATTTTTTCTTGACTTATCTATATTGACCGCCAGTCTCAAAATAATAAAAATATATTCAAAGGGTAACTGACGCGGCAATTTTGAAATAGTTCTTTGTGAGGTCAAAGAGTCTGCCAAAACAAATTTTTATTTTCTTTTTGTTAGGTATTTGACTGACAAAAACCTATTCAAGAAAGGCTTAAACAGGCCTTGGTAGAGAGGATGTTAAAGTCAACTTCACTTTTCCGGCAACACAATTTCATTGCAATATTCTGCAATGAAATTGTGTTGCCGAATCAAATTCATTATTTAATCGGAACTTAAGTGATGATATTACAGTAACTTTGATTATTACGCAAAAATCATTTCAGAAAAGCTATATTAGAACTGGTTTTTGTACAATTAATAGAAAAAACATCTATTGATAGAAAAAATTTTATGATTAGTCTCTTATACTTTCAGATCTTGTTTAAAAATTTTATTTCTTTTATTTGTTATATAAAGGTGGACTTACTGTTAATAACACATACAACAAAACAAATACAAGCATTAAAAGTCAATACGATAACAAAAAGAGAAATTAGAAAAAAATTTTTTCTCTTAAGTATTTGAAAAAAGAAAAAGAAAAACAAAGAAGAAAATTAAAAAAAAAATAACTTTGAAATGAAGTCGATTGTAGCCTAAAACGCAACCTTTGTAAAAATTGTAAAAAAAAATATAAGCTGTGAATCATTTTCGTACTATAAGGATACCCGATTCTTTTAAATGCACGTGGAAATTTCATTTTCTCTTCGTTTTACGTATACTTGTGCACATTCTGTTAAAAAAAGTGCTTGTCATAATTATTTGTTGAAATATAATGTTTCTTACAACGTTCTGCATTTTCAGTGAAATTTTTGAACATCCCCAATTCAATTTGCACGTTTGTGTTAAATAATGGTTATCCAGGTGTTCTAAGACTAGATCATATGAAAAATAGCACAAGGACAATAAAAAAAACAACCGTAAATGCAAATAGATGCCTTGCACTTGGGCATAATTTTTACTGAACAAAAACTTTTTTTCTCTTGTAGGCATTCATACATTATTTGCGAGGGAGAAAAAAAATTTAATTAATAAAATATAAAAAAATGAAATTTAATGTAAAATAGCCTAAAACTGTTATACAAAAAACTTATATAATTTCTAAATAGAACGAAAATGAAAGGAAAAATGTCAACAATTCTTAAAAATTTTTATAAATTAACCATGCATATTTGTATGTATGAATGTTTATCAGGTTTGTGCATTGTTTCATATGTTTAAGAAAATATTCCAACTTTTAATGATAGAACTTTTTTCTGTTATACAATTTTTTTCCCTGCTTATTAATAATTTTCGCAAAAATTGTCATAAATACTTTATTTATTTTATATAACATAAGGCTCCCCTTCTCAGAATTATTCTTCAAAGATAAAATTTTAAGAAAAATTGTGTATATGTGTTTAAGAACCGTGATAACAATTATACTATAATAAAATATTAATGTAGTTTTAGTGAAGCTTAAAGAAAATAAGGAAAAATTCTTTAACAGTACGAGAATAAAGATTTGTTTTTCACATAATGTGGGAGCACGATTTTCGAGAAATAATTTTTTTTAATATAAAACTAAATTTTTTCTTTTTCGAGGTGATTTAAATAACATTATGCCCCCGTTTTATTCTTAGAAATTTATTTATAGAGTTCTGCGTATTTTCAAAAAAATAATAAATTCTTTAATCAAACATACAATACGCTGCAGGGGTCACCCTTCCTTGGCTGAAGATCATCTATGAATGCTGTATAGACTTAACCTACATTCCAAATACCTGGAATGTTGCCGTCCATTCTTTGATACAATATATTAAAAGGTCTTTGGACTGTAGAGAGTATACAAAGGCTGCCTTTTACTCATGCGCTGTCGGAGCTTTCAATTCATTAAATTTTCAATTTGGAGCTCGATAAGGGCTCTGCTAGGGTGCTTTCTCGTCTTCTTTAGAGCTTGGTAATCAATTGATTACTGTTAGGCCTGGAAGAGGAGGGCTATAAGGTGCTCGCCTATGCTGATGACTTGACGGAAGCTGCATCTAGGAAGCAACCTGATGTCCTGAATGGGTTAATGCAGAGGGCTCTGAACCTCCTCTCTGACTGCGCTCTTGGCTGTGAGCTGCCTGTAAATTCACAAACGACGGAGATGATTATTTTTAGTAGAAAATACAAGGAAAAAAATCAATGAAACCCGCTTAACCTTCCCGCCTAGCAGGGAGGTCAGGTTCCTCGGTATATCCTGATGTATGGTACGCCGGCATGGTGGCCAGCGCCACGCACAGTTGCGAATTTTAAACTGATAAGCAAAATTCAAAAAATGGCAATGGTGTGTATCTTTCAGGCAGAAGTTGTCACGATTGGGGAATTTCTGCGCTGGCTTGCTATTATAGAGGTTCTGACGGACCATTGTCTAGTTGGCGAACATGCGAGGTGAATTAGCCGCGAGGCTGATCAACGAGGGGAAGGAGGAAACGGTGACTCAACTCCTGTGCTCATATCCGGCACTGGCGAACTCCAGGCAGAGATTTCTTGGGTTCTACTTCTTTGGTTGCGTTGCGGACCTATTAGGGATCTTGGCCGATTTGTGAGGAGTTCCGGCTGGTTCGAATGAGGGGCGGCAGAAGAGTGATCCAGAGGTGACCTAGCGGGCCTCGATGGCTTATGTGTAGCCTTCTCGGAATTGAGAAGGTACACATAATTGTAGAATTGAGCTACAGAGCTATAATTTGAGAGCTGAATTAGTATATGAATGATGAATTTTTGACCAAATATTGAATTAATAAAATTCATAGAACTAGTAAATGCATTTCAATTCGGAATTTTTCGGTTGAAATAAAGAAATGTAAGGCAATTTTCCTCAGACATTATAAGAAAAATAATGAATTTTGAAATCAATAATCATTGACCCCAAATGAACTCTAATTAAATTAATTCGACTATATTTATACTTGCAACTTACAAAAAATTGCTGTACAACCTGAAACTTTTCAAATTTTAATAAGAAATATTTAATCCTTGAATTATTTAACACAAAGAGAAAAACACAACATAATTTCTATGCTCAACATTTTTAGTACAGTGTAAATAATTTTTGGATATTCTTTGTCTTCATTAAAATATCTTTGACGTAAAATATCATTGAACTTTAAATTATCGCCTCATTCCTTATTTAATTTTACGACTCAAAGATAAGCACGTCAGTATCTCCAGTATATTTTTACTCTTATTTTTTTTTTGAAAATTATTGTTACAAAATAATAATCTTTAATATTTAATATTTAAATAATTTTCCTTACAATCATAATTATTATTGTTTATGTTAAATGAAGTGCTGAACATGATATGAAACAGAATATTATCCAATTCTTATTTTGAAGAAAACTTCGTAAAAATATTACATCGTGACCAGATGTTTAAATGAATCTGATGTGAATGAACTTCAGATGTGAAAATCTCAAGGGTACCAATGCATTAGAATCCACTTCAATTTGTTTCTTTTTTCTTCTATATACAATTTCTCATATACTCTCATATACCATGCAAGAAAGGATAACATGATTACTCTATTATAGATACTAGTAATCACGCTTTACTGTACAATTAAATACATACATATCTACTTTGTATTCTAACGTATTATCACATAAACACATTATTTTTATACCATTACACGATTGTACTGCATTGTAAAATTTCTATTAATAAAAATTTTGTCATTTTTAGTATTATCCGCCATCGCAATTGTTTCTTTTTTTCACAACAGAAAGAAAGAAAATCAAAAAACCAAAGAAAAAAAATCCCATAATTTAACTGAGAATTTTCTGCAATGGAAAATTAAGATTGTAAGTATGGAATTACTTTGAATAATCGTTTCTTTTTAAAAATCTTTTCTATTTTATTTTTAGTACGTATCTACATTCTACGTACAAATGGATACATAAATGCACATTCCATATATCAGTGGTGTTTCTGCATTTTTGTATGTAATATATGCAATTTTAGCATGCATTATATAAATTTCCGCTCTACAAATCAACTTGAAATAAATTGAATTTTTAGGTGGATTTCTTGTGTATTTAAATGCTCTTTTGTTTAAGATTACGTTTTTTTAAGAAATTTACAAAAACAAAAATAGAGGTACCTAATTACAAATATTATCATTTAAAATATCAAATATTTTATCTATGCACTTCGTTATACTTCGAGTCTCATATTCCGCTCTATAATTTGCAATCTATTCGTTTGATTCCTCTCTCAAATTGGCCTCAGCGCCCTCTTTTAATATATTGAGTTATTTTATTAAGCATTCTGCCCGATTGGTTGGGGACTAGAAATACTTGTAGAAGACATGCATGTTGTAAAATTCCACTAAAATCCGGACAAAATCCAGGCGTAAGTGATCCGAAATGGCTTCCTAGTCTCCGTCTGATTCCAGAGGGAAATCAGTAGAAAAACCTGGCTGGGTTAATAACCACATACCTTATAATTAAATATGGAATGCGCAATATTAAGATTGTAAATGTGGTAGGGATATCAGCCAAAGTACCAGCAGAGACCACGACTGTCGCCAAATGTCTGACTAAATATTCAAGAGGTTCAGAGAAGTCGCCAACGAAAAGAGCATTGTTGACTTGAAATTATTTTTACCCACAATTTATTTATAAAAAAATTAGTGATGCAATTTTTTCTCCAACATTATTCTCAATTACACGTAGAAAGAACCCGTATATTTTGATTACGAATTTTTGTTTAAATAATGTTGGAACTACGCCACTGTTCACATAGTTGTTGCTATAATATAGTTTCTATACAATATGCATAAATTATTATTATACAAGTTACAAAATATATAGATAATAAAATTGTATAAATTCAATTTTTTTTTTGAACAATAAAATATTATAATAAATGAGATAAGATGAATTTTTAAGCATAAGAAATAGAAAGATTAAAAACAAAAATATAATGTAATAAATGTTAGGGAAGATATAAAAGAAATTTTATGCTATTGGTCCTTTATTTTTAGTATACACAAACATCCACACGTATTTATGTATACGAGTACAAGAGGTCGCTGATCAGTAAAAAGGATGAAAAATAATTGTTGTGATGTCATAAATTATACTGTGGTTTTCATTGTTTTAAGGGTAATTTTAGAATTAAATGATGAAGAAAAATTTAATATATATAATTGCATTTCATTAAAATTAATTTTATTATTTGTGGTTTTGAAATATTCAATTTCTCCCAAAAATATTCATCTTTTCTTTTTTTTTTCTAAATATAGATTGGTCTTAATGAACATGGCAGAAATAAAAGAAATATCTATCCAAAATCAAAGATATCGTTAAATTTGATAGATTTCTCAAAATATAAATGCTATCATTCATTGCTTTGATTAGAAACCAAGAATTGGGTGTACAAAAGCGAAATAAAGACATAGATTTTGTTAGAAGGGTGAAACAAAGCGACCCAACTACGAGTTGTTGGTTCTACGCAACAGAGTTCTTAGTTTAAATTGATCAATTTATGCAATTAATCATAGAAGCATTTTATACGTGGAGTATATGGCGCGTTTTGTGCAGCATGAAAATGTTGTGGCCTTCAAACTCATACGGGAAAGGGTTTAGACAAAAAGACTGAAACGAACGAGATCTCTCGAATTAATCTAAAGTGCTGTGACTGACAGAACTTCCGTTCCTTCCTTCATAGAATACAGACACAAAAACACGATAGACTAAAACTAATGGTTAGTCAGTTTGACTAGTTTTAGGAGTTTATGACCATATAGGTGCGGGTAAGTTGTGTTAATGTCTCCCGCTATTTATAGATCTGATGTCAGGTTGGGTTCGCCAATCAAATTGTGTAGATTTCTACCGATCCCAATAATATCTTCGTCATTTTATATAAGTAAATTTTTGTGGCAGAATTAAAAAAATAATTAAAATTGTTATTTGGTTTTTAAAAAAATTTTTTACGTTTTATTAGCAACTACACAATCATCAAAACAGCTCCAGGCTTCTTTCTTTTTAAAAAAAATATTGCATATTGTCAGACTGCTAATTCATATTTTTCTTTTTGCTCTCTATATTAACTAAATGAAAAGTTTCAAAGTAGATATTCCAAAATAATGAAGAATATATCAGTCTTCATATACATTCTTTTTATATTACGAGTATTTTATTATAAGGGATGAACAAAAGCAATTATTAATAATTATATGTAAAAATGAATATGCGAAAATTAATGCGTATGATGCACATTTGACCTGGTTGGGAACATAACAATAAATACGTAACGCATCTTTTAACATCTTTTTATTATTAAAATGAGCTTGTATAGAATATTATGTGTATGTAGATATATTTTTTATATTCATATATAATTTAAATCCTAATTATGTGTGAAACATTTTGTTGCATATATTGTTATACATTTCATAAAGAATAAAAATGTTGCTTTATATAATAGTTTTTTTTTTATCAAAGAACGCACGCATAAATTCTTTGAAAAATATTTCGCTTCTCACACTTTAGAAAATTTTCTTCGTTATACTGCTTACGTATAACTATAACGTATATAACAGCTACTTACGTGTATTTTCAACTTCAAAAGAATAGTGTAAAAAAAAGAAAATTTTTTTTATATTATTCTGAAAAATATGAGCGAAAATTTATTTTCACATTTTTGCGTTGTCGTTATAATAGTATAAAGGAAAATATTATAACAATAACGGAAGATTATAATAATCTCTTATTCTTACTTAAAAGTTTCATAAACTTTACAAAAAAAAAATTCACCATTTTTTTTTTCTTTTCTTTAAAAAAAAACTTTTTATTTTAAAATAGCCTTTAAAATTCAACGTATATGTACGTGTATAAAATTGTTATTGCTCCGATGATGAGAGCGTTATACTAAATTCACATTCGCTATACGAACATGATGAAAACATAAAATATGTACAACACGGCACATATACGAAACGAGTTATAAAAAAACATATCAAAAAAAAGATTCATTTATCTCAAGAGATAACTAGACGTAAGTGTAAAATGTCCTTGAATGTTTTGAAAAAATTCATTTTTATTGCGTTGTTCCTCAGTAATTACACTCTTATGACAGTGATAGAAAAACAAAAAAAAAGAGAAAATTTACTATTTCCATGAAAACAAAAAGGCGACAAAACTGCATATATCAGACTGTCTTCTTCCTTTTCAAAAGTAATTTTAGTCATTTCCTGACATTCACAACATAACCATGTTTAGCATACATGCATGTTGTTTAATTGCAATCAAAATAAAGGGATACCAACTGGGTCTATATAATAATATATGCTATATTCAAAGTCGTTAATTTACAATATTAATTCTGCTGTCATTTCAGTTGCACGATATAGTTTGACAGAAAACATTAGTTAAGAGTAGGCAGTGTTCAATTACAAAAAATCATGTAAGAATTTAAAATGACAGATTTAAGTTTACATGAACCACATATTAAACAACGTTTAATAATAACGAACAAGTTTAATAACAACACCCTGTACGGAAAAACCAATTTAGCGCAGAGGTAATTCGTCGCCTGAGTGCTATTTTGATCCATACGCCATGACTTCTGAATCGAGAAAATCGCGTTTGAAGTTTAACAACACTTTATTTAAAAACTAAACGATAGGATTTCTTAACTTTTTGTTACTAGTTTTGTTGTAGTTTTAAGAGTTGGACTATATAGAGTTTTGTGCAATTTCAACAAAGGGATCGAGAGTTATAGCATTATTAATTAGAGAAAGTCCAATGCGATTTTGATCCATATCCACTTTTTCTGTCGGACAAGTTTTATCCGTTCAGAGTTTAGGTAAATTGTTAGGGTGGAAGTCACGCTCGTCCACTGTCGGAGGAAAAAGGCAAGTAGCGCAGTCCTTCTTCGTCTTTCGAGATTTTTTCACCTAGTAGAAAAAAAAAATTAAACTCCGTTAAATAGATTTTGAAAAACAGAAGGTTTTCCATTCATTCATTCAAGGCAAATTCAATATGGTATCTATATGATATCATAAACCGTTTGTGATTACAATTTGTGAATACTACCATCTTTGTCATTATAAAAATTTCATAGAAATGTTGATTTAGCAAGTGGTTTGCTAAAATCCACAAATATGTATTTTCTTAAAATCACGTTATTAAAATGAATTTTGTACAAAACACATAAGAGTTTTGAGTCACTAACATCTCATTCTCATCATTAATTTTCTCTTGCAAGAAGTTTTGTGTCATATTGAATAAAAATGAATGAGTAAAATATTTTCAGAGAGATACCTATTGTTGTGTTAATGCTGCTCTCTTATTTGATAGAAACGTACTACGCACACAGAACATTATTATTATTATATTTCGGAAGAAAACTTTTTAAAAATTGTTATAAATTCAAGAGTTTTTATGATATTTTGTTTAAGTACATCCGGTAACTCAAAGCTAACCTATTTCTAACAATGAAGATTATACTTATATATTGTTTTTTTATAAGCATTATGTTCATAAAATATGTACAAGAGCTCGTATATGTATGTAAATCTGTTCATATTAATTTTTTTTTATTACAAAAATTATTTATTTAAAAAGACATAATGTAATAAAAGTGTCGTTTTATAATAGAAGGAAATTAAAAGGACAAAAAAAATAGTTAAGAAGAAAATAAAATTTTCCTTAATTGTAAAAGTTAACTGCATAAGGTTCTGTAACATTTTAATATTACGAGTATATTATAGTGTTTTGTCACTTTAAAAAATTTAAATTTGAAACGATTTAAAATCTTTATGACTTTTCACTGACTTGTACGTGGATCTGTGGAATATGCGAAAGGAATTATTTAAAAAGTTTGTCGCTTATTTTATAGAAGAAAACGTGCTTAAATTACTTCCATTTTCTTTAGTGTCTGTATTTTAAATCATGCTGACATCAATTTTTAAATTATATTTAAAACATTTCAATAATATAAATTTTTTAGGTGCATAGTTTTAAAATTTACCGTGTTAACAATATTGTTCTTTCTGTTCATATAAATTAACCTAAATATTCATTGACAAATTTTTTCATTTACTTGCACTCATGCCCTTTATTGAAGCTCTTATATCCTTTATGAATATTGTAAAGCATTTACAAAAATGTTATACACTTTACAATTCAATGTTATATTCATTGTTATATTCAGAAACTATTATACGGGAGACATCCAAAGAGTAATTATAAGAATATAATAGTTAATTCAAAGTTCATTACAATCCTTTCTATTTATAGGTTTTATAATATTTTGTAAAGTGGGAAAAATTTGAAAAGAAAATAAAAGTTTATTTATTTCGATTTTACTTGTAGATTAGACTACTTTGGCTGATTTATTTAACAATAGGGAAAATAAAACTGTGTGACGTGAAACTAGACAAGAATATTGTTAAAGTTTTAAGATTTTTTGTGGAAAACTTTTTAACTGAAAAAGTTTTGATATTTTAATTTTGATTATTGTCATGATATTTTTAACGGAACAAAAGGTTTAGTTATAAATAAAAAAAAACAATGTTTTAAAATTTGCAATTATTGTGTAAGAAATACATACTCTTAATAGAAGCGTTTATTTGAAATTCTGAAATTGGTATGAAGCAGAACTTTATATTTGTTCATATTATAAATTTGTAACTACAGGCATTATCCCGAGATTCGTTGCTTTTAATTTTGTTACCATTTGCCACGTTTTACTTATATTATTTCAAAATTTAATTAAACTGTCCAAATCAATTGTTAGGTTAATGCTAAAGAAAGTACATAATATATTATTCTATTAGCATGAAAAGCTAATTTTAAAAAGCAATACATAAATTTGACAAATTTATAAAAAATATTTTCCGGCATAATTTTGGCTCAAAGTAGAATTAAAATTAGCAATTTCTTATGAAGTAAAATTTTCGTTTTCTCTATTTTCGAGTGCTCTAGGTTTTCCCCAAAATAGGTATGCTGTATGTACATTATATGATATGATTTTAATTGTAAGAAAGGCAAGATTAATGAATGTGTTCCTTAAAATAAATTTGATTCAGGTTGTTTTGGTTGGTTGCAAAATCAAATTCAAATCTATCATATTGTTTGCGAAGTGCTAGTAGTAAAAACTATCGTTTCATCTTCACTTTGTTTACTTATGACCTGTATATAAATAAAACTTCTTAATATTACATTTTGTATTATAATATTATTTAAATAGAAATGTCTTAAATGCCTTAATTTGCTCTTTTACAGTAATTAAAGAGAAATTCGTTAATTTTGTTAAAATTTACTAAATACAGAAAATCTCATTCTTGATTTAAGAACATTAACACTAATATTTTTTTCTATACTTTTTAGGAATTTCATAAGGTCACATCCTACACAACCAGCATTGAATGTCGAAAGTTTTGTATGAGATGAAACTATAAATTTACATATACATTTGACACATTTAGATACATTAAAAACGAATTATTTTAAAATATCAAAAAACTAAAATTTAATTATTTTTTTTTTTTATAAAACTATTTAAGCATTTTATTATTATAAAACTATTAAATTTAAGCTATAATTAACTCAAATACAATAAAAAATTAAAATATATTTTTAAAAACCTTTTAAATGCAATAGTCTAATGTAAATATTTAATTATACTTATCTAATTTTTAATATTGTTTCAGATAAAGTGATTTTAAATTTAATTCATTTTTCAACTTATTTGCTTCTTGTTTTTTCCATTCTATATAAAATTTCAATGAAAATGCTTTTAAATTTTGGTTATTTGCCAAAAAATAAAAATTAAATTTTCTCCCAATTTGTTTAATTATTTTAAAATATTCTAGAATATTGTACGAGACTGGGTTACCATTTGAATAACAGACCAACATTTTATAAAATAAAAAATTTCTTAATAATGTTGCTTATTTCTGTACCTCTGTAGGCTATTAATATTCATTCTGTATTACAGAATATTGTATGGGTTGGGTAGTATATTATTTGACGCTAATGTAGAGGTTATTGGAGTGGACGCAACTGCAATTTTGATATTATTTCAATATATATTTCTATGATATAATATATATGAGTGTTTTTAGAAATGAGAAAATTAAATTGTAATTAAATTGTAAGGATAATGTTTTTTGTAATTAATACAAATTTTTCTCAAATCTTCCAATGCAACATTTGACTTTAAAATATTGTATTTAGTAATATAATAGTGATCACTTGAGCTGGCATTTGGCAACAGTTTTATTGAAATTAATTTCATGAAAAAAGGTTTTTATAATAAAATATTAAATTGTTAGAAAACCACAAACATTATTTTATAAACAACTGAGATCCTGATTAATATACAAAACAGTTAAGTTTAACAGTTATAAATATTTTGTAAATTTTATTTTGTTTGGTACTATACTGCCAAATTTAATAAAATACTGTATGCAAACACTACAGAATTTTCGTAGTCCGTGAATAGAAGGGTTGATACTAAAAAAAGTCTATGTAATATTTGCTAAACTATGGCTGAAGAAAGCCAATTGTAATATTTGCTTCGGATAACGTTTACTCTTTCGTCAATACTCCTTTTGAAATATAAATTTCAAACAACTTTTTTCATTTTAATTATAAGATTCTAAATTTTTAAACTAATATTAAAAATATGTGTTACAAATAAAGTGGTAATGGAATCTGGCACAATAATTTCCAAATACTTCCCAAATAAAGTTGAAATCTTAGACATGATGCCACATTGATATACGCTCTTACAATAAATGAAATACAAATATGTGTGATAGCTAGGAAAAATAATTAAAAATCTTTTAAAATTGTAGATGAGTTCAATAATTGTGAAGAAAAAACAACATTACGCATTGTTAATGAAAATTGAAAGAAAAATTATCTGCATGATTTCAGATAGGATTTTATATAAAATTGATCATTTGCTAAGACTGGAAAGAAGCTAGTATAAAATGAAACAATATGAGTATTTGAAAAAAACTAACCTGTATAGAAACACGAACTTTATTCAGGTGCTCAAAAATTATCTTCTTAATAGAACAAAATGATGTGGTCATGTGGCCAAGCAGCTCTTTTCAATTTTAACAATATAGAGTACATTTGTTTAGTACTCTTATGTAGTACTCGTAGAATTGAAATCGTATGGTATAACAATAATAATTATGTACAAATTTTCATAATCCCTAACAAACGGTACATTATTTGTATTGTATCTTATAAATTTATGGTTTTAACTTTCTAATTAAAATTAAAAGAATTTTTAGATCTTCTTTTATCTTACAAATAAGATAGAACCATAAATAAATTTTAAAATGTTTCGATTATGATGCATTTCAAATAAAATATGAGAATGACTTAATTTTAATTGAAACTCCTTATGTCTAGAAATAATCCGAAGATAACAATAAAGTTAAAAAACCAAATTATTATTTAAAATGGCTCCAACTTAATATAGCAATCGTAAATATCATGCATAGCATATTATGTGGCTTAAAATTATCTTGGATAGTGGAAGGAATTCAATTCGGTATGAAAATCACAATTATTAAAAAATTTTATCACTTCCAAAAATCAATAAGTTTCAGAAAATTTCTGAGCTAACTTTCTTAAATTTAAATTTATTTTATTATTTTCCAAACATTATTAAATAATTCCAATTAGATTTTTTATTATTAGTTTGGCAAAAAAGTTTCACAAGATTGCAAAAATGACTTTCAAACACGTAATTTTTCTCCGCAAATGTAAATTCGGCTGTTCACCTTCTGTTATTCGCATTTCATAAAAAAATTTTCGGTTATAATTTCGTGAACAATTCCATCTGAAAGAATAAAGTAGGTTTTACTATTTCCGAATGAAGCTCTTTTAAAATTGCAAAAAATTCTATATAATCAAAAATGAACATAAATTTGAAATTATCCCAGAGTAAAGATTCAGTTTCTAAGAGAAAGTGACTTGCCATATCCCAAAACTTCCTGAATCTAATACATGCCCAGTGCAAGAGACTGATATCTAATTAAAAATGGTTTATTTCAGTTTCTCAGTTGCTGGGAAGTGCATTTCTAGTGTGAAATTTGAAACCATCTCATAGCCACCCTTTTTATATTCAATGCATTCGGTAATAACAAAAGTTTCCTAAATGTAAAAAAGTTAAAAAGTTGTTGATGAAATCTTGAAAAAAGTAGGTATAAAATTTTTTATTTCTTTAAAAAATTTTTCAGAAATTTCATACGAAAAGTGTTAAAAGAAAAAAAATATTATTTTTCTAACAAACAAAAAAATGAAAAAAAAAAAAAATAATTTCACTTAAATTTGAACCTTGTGTGTATTGTGTACACTTAAATGCGTGTATGTCATAAGCATTTCAAGCCAAAAAAATTTCAAAAATTTAAAAAAAAAAAATTTTCTTTCATATTTCTTTCGTCAGGTGACATAATTGATTTATCACACATGCCTATACCCGAGATAGACTTACATGGATACGTGTATATTTTATCGAAATAGTAACCCTGAAGTATAACAGTATTGAAAAGTGGGGTGTGAAAGATGGAGAATTTCATTATTCTTGCAATCTAGTTTCGAATAAGGATTATTTACCGATTCATTTAACAGAATTTTATGATTGCTTTTATCGATTTCCTTTTACGTTTTTTTCATTTTTTTAAATTAGACCTATTATATTATTTTTATTTTATAAAATCGATAACGATTGTTCAAGCATTTTGTTTTTTTAAATGTTGACATATATGTAGGTGATTATACGTCAATGCTCATCTATATTGGAAAAAAATCTCTTGTCATCTTTCATTTTGCGGAAATATCGAAGGTTTTTAGATTACATAAGCACTTGTAGGAGAGGGTATTTCTTATCGATAACATAGTAAGATTTTATTCAAATTGATTGATATAACTTCAATGTCTATGTAACATTGTATAGATGGAGTGCTATATGAAATATATTATATTATATAATTTATTTTGTTTTAAAATGGAAAAATAATAGTCAGTGTGGTTCTGGAGAACTGTAAGGCGGAAGAGCTTGCGAGACATGAAACAACCCTTGGGATTCTACCTAGAAATATTAAATGTGCGAATGAACCAACGTTTAATACGACAACGAAGTTGTGACCAAAGCCATTAAAGGTATTGTGTCCACCATCCATCCACCATAAAGGTAATAACCCACAATCCAGGCAGAGATTTCTTGGGTCTTATTTCTTCGGGACGTGGCAAATGTAAAAGTTAGAGATCCCAGCGGGTTTTTGAGCAGTTAGTCCAGTTCCAATGAGAGTGGAAAAGGAGAGATCCCATGGTACCACATTACTGGTACTTGTAAGCCCATCTCGTACAATATATTCATTTTGTTTATTTATTTGTAATTATGGTGTCCAATGGCACATTCTTTAGTGTTTATATTATAGAAAAATTGAAATATTATATTGATATTATTGAATATCCGCACTTAACATATATTTGAATTTGCTGTATGTTTCATAAAGTGATGTATTGGAGGAAAACTAAATTTATGTTTACAATATTTCAAAATAATTTGTATGCTCTGTAATTGAATTTTATATAAAAAATAAAATAATTTCAGTAAAATATTAAATTCAATAGTTTTTACAAAATTCATATTCATATTTTAATTAAAATTTTCATTAATTTTCTACTTAATGTACATAATGATGTAAAAAATTATGTAGAATTAAATTTCTCTGTTTGCTTTGACTCTCTGACATCTCTTTGCTTTGACATTATAATTTAAAATGTGCTTCTCAGAATTAATTTAATTAAGATCACATTCAATTTAAATAATAATGATAAAAACAGCGATAATAAGAATTATGAAATATTATAATTTTTGTAAAATATTAAAATATTTGTTTTATTCTCATATACAATTATAACATAAATTAAAAATATATAATAATTATGTATGTTTTTAAAAAAATTTAAAAAAAATCTTGGGGCCAAACATTTTTTTTATTTAATTTTAAAAATTATTGCAAGTGATATTAATTTTAAACTGTTATACAGGATTACAAACGTATAATTCTCCATATAAATTAAAAAACAATATTGCAGTCATACTACATAATCATTTTAAATAACCAAATAATATAATGAGTACATAAATGTTAATAATTGTGTATAATAGTATGCACTTATATACTATATAAAATATACAATAATAATTATTGTATAACATTATCTACTTTTGTATTCTTAACCCACAAAATATTTCCGAAACAATTTAAATTCACAATATTTTCCCTTAATTTCACTTATTTTACAGTTCATTTATTTTAGAATATTGAATATGGCGTCTAGAAAATTTCTTAATATTATTATTAAGCACATAATTTAAGAAAATAAATTTTTCCGCAAGCATTATAATATAATTGTAAAAATTTATCAAATAGGAAAAATCTTTAATATTATTTTATAAAATGGTTTTTTACAAAAAAAAAAAATGAAAAGAAGAAAATCACCCAAAAATAATAATTCAACCTACGCTCTTCTATAATATTATTGTACTTGATAAGAGAGCAAAATAACAAAAAAAAATTTTTTTTTTTGGTTTTTTGTGTTCTATTTTGGCTTTGGTTTTGGCTTCTATCCTTAGATGTACGAATGGTTTTGCTTTCTTACAAGATAAACATTGCGTCTCGCTTTAAATTCTCATTATTTTGGTTAAATTTAAGTTTAAATTTATGGTTAAGCGCTATAATTTCCAAAAATAAAAAAAAATAATAGAGATAAATAAAATACATGCATATTATTATAACAGTCGTATATACATACATGTATGACTGTTATACAATTATTATATTTTATACAGAAAATAGAGAAAATTTTATAAAATTATACGCTTTAATCGTATTATTAAACAAAATGAGTATATTTGTATACTTACATGCCTACGAATGTAAAATGTATTTGTATGTGTTGAAAATGTCAATTAAAAATTGCTTTAACTCTTATAATATCAGAGATTTGAATTTTAATTTTTTGACAGTGATTTCTATTTAGTCTCTATTTTATTGAATAAATTATGTAGGATTTTTAAATACTGCTATGGTAGCAGTTAAAAATTTTTTATTTTAATGTCTACTTTAAAATGGCGCCTTAATTCCGCCTTTCTTAAAAAAAAGACACAAGAAAGAAACAAGAACTAATTTTCTTTTTATTTTAAAGAACTTTCTTTTTATATACACACACATACAAGCTCTTAAGTATAGGTACATCTTCTAAATGTAAATGCAGATGTACATATAAGGATAAATGTGTCGTTCTATTTTCCTTTTTATTTCTTTATTTTATTTTTATAAAAAATATAAATTTAGTTTCATATAGTGCATGAACTCTTCTTATATTTTTATTATCATATTATTTACCATAATGTTTACTTATCTACTTATCCCTTTAAATAAAATTCTTTCATATCTACTAAAACGATTTCCTTTTTTAGCACATATTCTGTTTTCATATGTTATGAGTTTAGAATAAAATTGCTTCTTATTATGTGAATGTACTGAATTTGATTATTTTTTTGTCTTTTACTGCATAAAAGAAATTTTTTTCTCTCTAATTAAAACGATGAGGAAGTATGAGCCTGTGGATATACATAAGAAATTAAGAAAACCTCATGTTGCTAAGTTTAAGAAGATTCATTTCCAAATCGAAATTATTGCAGTCAGATACGCGAAGAAGATTAACTATGTCTCTTTTGATTATTGCTTACATCTTCAGGGTTTTGCAGCCTAACCCTCTCTTTTTTTCACAACAATGAGAACGTGTTTATAATCTATGATGACTTCATTCACTTTCAAACATATCTATGATTCATGAACTTTCAAACATTTCTCCTGCAGAGAAACGCTAAAAGAATTCTAGTAATAACAGGTATGTAGTAATGAGAAAAATTACATTTCTCTGCAATCCCTATTTAATCAAAGTACACACTTCATTTTATATAAGTTACCACTCTACAGCTCTTAGCCAAAGCCATCGCTGCATACATAATGTAGAAATGTGCTTCACTATAAACCTATCAATATATTCTTACTTATTTAATTTTGCGTTTTATAATTACCGACCGCATTGCATTCAACAAGGGAGGTTATGTGATGGTATCAAATTTCGCATATCGAGTTTTCAGTGGAATCGCACTTGTTTATGGTAAAGAAGTGAAAATAAACGACTTTTAGAGAAATGTCAGTCTGTCCGTCTGCTTATCTGTCTGCCTGTCATTCTGTATGTAGAATCGCGTAGTTCAAGTTGAGTTGAACCGATTTTGATGAAATAATTTTAAATGGGTATATCATGGGTTGACCAACTTTTTCGTTATATCAGATAACTGGTCCTTTTTGCGGATCCTATTTTGCATATTTGCGCGCGTAAAACAATTTCCGTGAAATTTGATATTTAAATTCGAGGTGGTGCAACAATGAATCTCGGATGGATACTTTAAAAGAAGAAACAGACACTTTATATTAGGAGCCAAATTTACATTTTTCTGGGTCTAGCTTGAAAAGAAGTATTTAAAAGCCATTTTCATAGTCTTCTGTAAAACTTTCATTAAACTAGACAATACACATTGCGGTCGGTTATATGCTGAGCGCACCGCATTTTTTCTTTAATCTAGGAGAGTAAGAAAAAAGCTTGATCAAGTATGTTATTACAATGAATTTAGGGTTGGCTAAATTGCCTCGTTAAGTTGAAAATGTGTAATATTCACAAAATTTAATGTGCAAAAGTTAACACACATATAATATTGGGTATTGTATATATAAGTACTACTATCATTAAATTATGTACACTTACATATGTATCAACCAATATTTACATATGTACAGTATTTTAAATAAAAAAAAATTAAAATATATTTATTTCGTCAGAAAATATAATTTGCATATTTTTTATTCACATATTATTTTATATAAAATAATTTTAAACATGAATGAATGTTGTAACACAATTAAAATGAAGACATTTTTTTCTTATTGCATAAAAATTGGCAATTTTACTAGACTAAAAACAGTGCTCCCCAAAATTTTCATAATATAAACATTCGACCTGATAGTTTTAATATTATATTAAAAACCCGTCTTTTAGAAGTAGAAGTGATTGAATTCTGTCTAATTGAAGAAATTAAAAACTTAAGTGGACGAAGGGATTAACTAAGATTTTGGTGAAAATCGAGATTCTTGGATAGAACATCACTAAATTTCATATATTTTCAACTGTATTTAACCTTGAAGCTAGAAATTTAATAGAAGACGAGATTGACACTACGCTTGGGAGATAAGTAACAAGAAAATTAATAGTTTTACAATTTGTTAATGAAAAAATGTGTCACAATGCAAATGTAAGTTAACCCCTTTGACAATTGTTCTTATCTCATTTATAAATTATTATTTAAAAATATTATGGCTTTTTTTCTAATTAGAATGATGTTAGCGTTTTAATAAATAATAGCTTTGTAATAATTAAATGCAATGATAAATAACAAAGATCAAACTAATGGTAGAAAAGTTCCCATTTTCCTCAAGTGACACATTCACAGTTAATTCTTGGACTTTTGCAGAAATTGAGCAAAAAAATGTAATTTCGAGGAAATTGCTGTTCAAACATTAACAATTAAGGTAAAATTTTTGATGACAAAAGCCTTGGAACGGGAGAGACTAAAAAAATTTTTGCTAGCAGACAATAAAAAAGTTTTCAAAATTGTACAGCTCTACCTCATATAAAATTTGAGAAAAACTGATTCAGTAGATATATCTACATTTTTCTCAATTTTGTTGGCAATGTACTCAAAATCAAAATAAATCTATTGATCAATATCAATGTCTGCAATAAACGCTCAATAGACAAGACGAGGATTTTTGCTACGCCAAAATGTATCCGTCTAACAAAATCCTTATTATACATTTGAACTTTATCTAGAAAATTTACCTTTGTTGAATGTTATTGACAGAAATTTAGAAACATGGCGCCAAAAATTTCTTTTAATTATATTTTTTGGCTCTTACAACATTCTATACATAAATAATTTAGATAATTTGCAATTTATTCGTCACAATGGAAAACCATTACTATTTTAAATAGTACAAGTGGCTGTGAAGAAGGAATTATGGAAAAATTTATTTGGATATTTGAAATTTCATTTTATTATTGGAAAATTTAAATTAAATTGTAATATATAGAAATAGGGATGAATGTATACGTATATTATATTCTTTATGACTATTAAGAGAAGTAGGTATATTACCGAGCATACCATAATTTTTAAGACATTTTCTATTTACTGAACTTCTTAAACGGGATGTAGTTGATGCTGTGAAATGAGAATAAAGAAATCAGAGAAATACTTGAATCTTATTCATGAAATATTTTTGTGTTTACTGTATATACTTATTATATACATAATATATACATACATATTAATGATATTAAAGAATATTCATATAAAACTAGTAATATACTAACTCAAATTGTGAGAAAGAAAATTTATATTTATAAGACGCCATATTCAAAGTATTTGTGAATTATTTCTCGTTTCTTCATAAAAACGTTTTACATTAAATGTAATTATGACGTTTTTAATTAAAATACTTGACACACAAAACTCAAATAATGTCATTTTATACACTAAAAACAAAAAAACTGAAAAATTACATAATAAATTAACAAATATACAATCAGTAAGAGTATATAGCAACGTTATAACATATAAAATAATTTTTATCCTATTAAAAGCGCTTTAATCGGATGAAAATTATTTACTGAATGCACTTGTTTATGTTTTCTTTCAGACTTAATCATCTGAACCGAATATTTTTTTATTTTTTTCTGTATCTTTACATACAAATGTGTGTATGTTCGAAGGGAATTATAAATTTACCATTCCGTAACCCTGAAGCATACTCATTCACATATATATTATATATGTATTTGGAATATACTATATGCAAAAATATATTTATTATATGTATGTAATCTTTGCCAGTGTATGATTGGAACTTGATTAATTGTCTCAACTATCTATATCGAATTCCGAATCCCATAATAATTGACGGACGAATTCTATTTCATTTAGGCTCCCAGAAATGATTGTTCCAAAAGTTGCTCTACATCCCTTCAAAATAATTCAATCATGCACGGCTTGGGTAATACGACCAATATTTCAATCATATTTTCTATATTTCCAAAATAGCGTTTTTCGAGTAGGAAAAATGAAAAATTCGAGGGGTATAAAGCCAGTAGAAATTTAGTCTAAAATTAATTTTGAATTTGCCGTCCTATGCTATAGTTTTTTCATCTTAATTCGCTTTTTCTCCTTCAAAAAAAAAATTTTTGTACAGTTTTAATTTTTTGTACTACTATTAAACTAAAATCATAATCCTAGTAGCCAGTATAACAAAAATTTTCATTTACAAAAATTTTAAGACCGTATGTTCAACAAAGAGGACAGCAGTAATTTGTTAAGACTCTTTAAAGGATATTATAATTTTTTAACCGGAAAAAAATAATTCTTGTAATAATTTAGAACATTTAATAGGCTTAAATTCGAGTGTACGTTATTCTTTATAAGAGATTTGGAATGGAATAAAATACTGTTATATGGTGTACTCTAATCAATGAATATTGAAAAGAAAATATTTTACGTTAATTATTAAGTTATACACGCATATTCTAATAGTCGTATCACATTCAAATATCGCATGAAGCAATACTATCACGTATATACATTATTCTGGTAGTCGTTGATGTGATAATTAAAAGTGACATGAATCTTGAGTTGATTGCAGATGGCAAAATCATCATGTCTCCGCTATCTGTAAAACTTTTCATGCGACTTGATAGTAATTTGGTATCACCTCAATATTTGCACTAGATATGGACTATCAAATCAGAGTTTTCTTAGGTAAAATGTATAAGAAAAATGGAAAAATCGACGAAGTTAGTAATTATAAAAATTATTTAATTAATATTATAGTACAAAATTTTACCTTCTTCAACTTCAACCTTTTTTAATCGAAATTTTTTATCGCGCTTACGGGCATGACTACAAGAAAGCCATATTATTTGAGGTGATTTGGCAGCTTTTTTTATCACGTCAGTAACGCGGCTAATAGAATATGGATGATAAAGCAAAAAAAGTTGATATGGCTGAAAGCTTTTGAAAATGATTTATACGTTTTCTTTTTCTGAAACCATTGTAGCAAATCTGTTTAAGTTGTTCGAAATTGTAAGCATAATTTAATATAAATGAAGTTGGGTCAAACCAGTGGTTTTTTGTTGTAGCACTTTTCTCCTCAACAAGGGAAAATATTGCTTCTAGAAATAATCCATTAACATACTAAATTATTAAAATTACTTTCATTCATATACGAACATATTTCAAAGATTGCATACATTTAGGATGTGCATTGCCATCTTTGCATAAATACAATCTTTGAAATAAAAGAAAAATTTAAACAAACTTTAACTAAAGATTTTTAAAATATTTTTAGCGTTTTTGCTTTAACATAATGCTCCAATTAAAGGGTTATATGCGTGAACTTCCATAGGCGATAACTTGAGAGTGGGTCGAGTGGGAAAAAAATATTAACATTTTTATTCAAATAATTCATTTTATAGGTAACTTAGATTAGAGATTAGACCAATGAATATATTAAATTTTCAAAAAATTCAAAAGTTCAAACCACATTTATCGAAATTTCACTTATCCGATATTCTTCTTTCTGATTATTTATAAATATCTAAACATGGACAAATATTTAGGAGCAAAAAAAATAAAATATCCAAGATTAAGCAACGGAAATTGACATATTATTATGTATTTATACAAAATACAAATAAAAAACGGAAAGAAAGAGCGGAAATAGGAAACTGGAAATCTAAGAAATAAAAACAAAGTATAATAAGAAAAATAAAAGAACATTAAAAAATACAGTGCTGGCTCTTTTATGTATGTACATAGTGCTGGCTCTCATACATATTATGTACGTATATCTTCAAAGTAATGAAAACAAATAGATTTCGAGTGTAATCTTCAAATTCAATATGGATGACAATAAAGACTTAATACGGCACTTATCGCTTTTGAATACACTGTAGTTTTAACAATATTTTTTGTAATTATTTAGAACGGATGACACGTGTATGACTTTAAATTTTCTTGGTGATTCAGTCCATTATGCGTTTAGTTTTCTAATAAGATTATTCATTTCGTTAATTGAATAATCACATTTTTCGATATATATCAGGTAAAGAACTTTAAAGTATCGACTTAACTTGGTCACAAGTCAAAGGGATTGAATGGTTAGTCTCGAACGATTGAAATCCGGTAGATTTTCGGAAACACCATATACAAACTAAAAACATTCTTCTTCCTTAAAAATCATATTATTGGAGCATATTGCAATGTGTTACTAATTGTGTTCTAACCCAGTAAATAAAGAGTTGAGATAAAAAAACCGAATTTCCTAAAATGTGTTGGAACACATAATTTAAAGGTGTTTATAGCTTTCCGAATTAAATAATAATTTATGCTCCTTCTGGTAAGTCTTGTTTTAAATTGAAAAACTTATTGAAGATAGCTTAAGCTTCTGCTTAACATTGAAAGAAAATCAACACAATTTTGTAACGAGACATTTAGAAAGAGGAAAAATTGTTTGAAAAAATCTCGTTTTTCTTTAGATAAAACAAAATATGAATATAAAAGTAGAAAAATAGAAAATTTTTATTTTTATTATTTTGATCCTTTTTAACGATATTATTCTAATGTTTATCCTTACCGTTTTTAATATTTTTTTTTGTTCAACATTTTATTTCCTTTTTTGTTTCTTTTTAGAAACAAGGTTATCTTCAACTCATATTCAAAGTTATATTTGAAGATTTGCAAAAATTATGTTGTAAAAAAAAATAAAATAAAAAAAAAATCTTTTAGCTTTTCATGTAAATAAAAAGAAAGCGGAAGGAAAGGACAAGAATTATTAATTTTAAAATTTGTTGAAGAAAATAATTAGAAGAATTTTCAGATAATGGTATTGTAAAGTTATTTTTAATATATACAAAATATTAAATTTCGTTTTTGAGTTTAGACTGTCTTATAATATTATGTTTACTTAATTAGTTAGTCAGTTAGAGATTGAAGATGGCACCACAAACGCTATCAGCTAGAACTGGGCCGGTAGAAGGCCTATCGGCATACCTCCACAACACACTTTTCCAAGTTGAATTCAATGAAGTCCCTTGAAAAGGTTTAGCAGATGACTGATATCCTCCTGAAAAGCTTCTCCTTCGCCGCATCAGAGCGGGGCACTCACAGAGCTCATGGCACACATCCTTCACTACCCCTATATCTTAGCATCCCTGGCAAATATTCGATGAGAAAATGCCAAGCCTCGTAGCTATCTTTCTCAATAAAACGGTGTCCCGTCAAAATGCACACTGCAACACTGATAACCCCCTTAACAATGGCAACAGCTCTCTTGTCCTTGCTTTGTTCCCTTCGGCTACAGAGCCCTTGTCAGTCAAGTCATCTTAGTCAAGAACAATATGAGTTTTTAATATTATATTATAGAGTAAATTTCAGCTTCGTTAGTATTTTTCTAACCAGCTACGAAACTTTATTAAAAGTTATTTTCAATATTGAAATACATTTGAATGGTAAAATTATTAGTATTTCTGCATATATAGGTACCTTCTGCATATTTGTTGAAGTATGTAATTTAATGAATTATTTTTATTTGTTAAGTTTGATTAAAAATTTTCTAAATAAAACCATTTTTCTATTTTATCAAAATTTAATAAAAATGCACGTATTTTTTCGCATGTAAACTAAACAAAAAAAGTTTTGTTTACTCGAAAATAAATATACAAAATTTTGTTCTAAAAAATTTAAACTAAAACTCGCATGTGAACTTTCAATCAAGCATAATACAGTTGCAAATAAAAATGAACCTATTGGAAATTGTACATGTTATTTATTTTTATATTACAAAACAGAAAATGTTTGCATTTATATTTGTAAATATGAAAATTCTATGTGTATAAAAAACGAGATATGACAATTTTTTTTATATGAAAAACAGAGCATATTTAAATGAAAATATTTAATTTATTATAAAATATACAAGTTTGTATTATTGTTAGATTTAGTTACACATATATAAACATACTAAATTACGTTATCCTTAAAAATATTATGTATTATGCCAGCATACATACATGTATATATAATAAGCACGTTTACTTTTATGTCATGATACAGGAAAAATTGAAGATGACGACTCATATTGTTATCAACATTTCAAATATCACAAATATTCATATTGTCATCGTCAAGATATTATGATTATCCTTTAATAAAGGAAGCGTTTTCATTTCATTTTTTTTTTGCCTTCTTGCTTTTGGTTTTTTTTTCAACTTGGTAGATTTCAAATAGCGGAAAAACTGCCTTTTTTTCTCTTCTTTTTTCAAAATTATAAAAATATTTCATGAAATCCACTCAGCAATTTTTTTTGTTTATTATTTTTAGCAGTTTTTCCGACGAATTGGATAAAAGTTCTTGTATATTGCCGGGTCTTTGTCTGTTTGTTTGTACGTCAGTTCGTCTGTCCGTCCGTGCTTTACAAAACTTTTTTAAGACAAGAAGCTTAAATTTTATATAAAAATATAATTTTACTAAAAATGGTTACCTCGCCTCTCGAAATTCGTAATTCATTATCGAATTTCAATTTTCGGTTGTTTTAATTGTGAAACTGCAAACTTTTCCGGATTTTAGCAAAAATCTAAGGGTACCATTTCAAAAATTTCATGTATTTATTTTAATTCATGCAATTAATCGTGGAATTTGAACATTATGTTAAGGCATACTTTTAGGGGACTAAAAAAATTATGGTCCCCTAACGGTATGCAATTTTTTTTCTTTCAAATTTTGGTATATTAATAAAAATTTAAGAAGACGATTATTTTTTGAAAGAGTAGATAATGAATTAACTTGGTCAAAGGAAAAGTGTTATTTTAAAAACCATTTATTTGATTCTCCTTTATTATTTTTCTTTATTTTTGTGTGATGCTTTGTGTTTCTAGCTATAGTTCATTTTTTTTTGCCTTTTCTTATTTTTTTTCCATTTTTATGTAGAATATAATAATATAATATGTCAAGTGGTAGAATTTAATTGAGTCTAATCAACACTATGATCACAAATCTTTTAACTTAAGGGCTTACGCGCAGATAGAACCCTATAAATAAAGCAAGTTCATGTTTAAATTATCTACCATAACCAAGTAGTTTTTGTAACAGCACATTTCGGTAATTTTTATCATTTTTTTGTAATTTTAGTCTTAAAATAATATTTAATATTAATAATATTGAATTTTTTGAGTTGTAAATGTAAAATATTCATTTGGCTTTTGAATTGATACAGTGTTACCATATGTGATTATTTAATATCTAAAAATATACAGTGATAAATCATTATTAAAAAATAATTCGCTTGATTTTACGATTTAGAGTTTATTAAAAACCAATATAAGCCGCACAGGTTCGTCATTGCATAGATTCCGAGAAATTATATGAATCAATAAAGTTTTCCCAGTTCATACTGGAAAACAAAAGTATTTATAATAAAAAAAAATTTTCTCATGAATAAACATAAAATTTTCTTTTAAGAATTCATGAAAACGACAAACGGACTCTTAAAAATAAATCATTTATTACCGAATGAAATTGATATAGGCAGTCTCTTCTACTAAAAAAAAGAGGGAAAACATTATTCGCATAAGTAGTTATCATTATGAATATTTTCTAGAAGTTGATATGAAAAAATAATCTGAAATAAGGAATGGAGAAAAAAAATGTATTTTCCTTAATAGTAAAATATCTAAGCGTACATATAAAAGAACTTTCAACAATTTTATAAACACTCGATGAAAAAAAAATAACCTTAAGGCATTTTAGATATTGCATAATCATAGAATATGATAGGTAAAGTTAAACGAGAAATGTGAAAAAAAATTCAAAAATAAAATTTATGAGTATTTCATTTGGTTTTTTTCTTGTTATTTTTTACATACATACATACATACAAGCTAGATTATACGATTTCAATGACGAAAATTTAAAAAATGTAACTTTTAAATTTTCTATTATGACGTAATGAAATCTTGTTCGGTTACTTTGCGAATATGGATAGGTCAGGTTAGGTCGACGCGGCTACACATAGGCCAATAAGGCCCGTTGTGATACCGCCGGATCCACAAAATCCCCAGCCTTCAACCAGTGGCTAAGGTCCTTGGTATTGACATTCGATAGATCCGTAGCCCGTAATTGCTAAAGGCGGACATGACCAAAGGAAATGGGCCATCCATCATTGCAGCTCCTGCAGATATGTTTCGCAGAGCACTTAATGCTTCTGGCGTGTTTGATAAGAAGATAATGACTTGTTATGACCCATATTACAGGTCTATTGTCTCTCTGGCGGTGCAACATCCGATCCCCGGTGCGACGTAAATCCAGTCTTGGTCACAGTTTTCTGGTTGCGTTGCACGTGGTTTCGCTCGCACATCTTTGGTTCCGCTCGTCCACCTATACTCTGTACGTACTCAGAGACATTCCAAGATCCTCCTTTTCAGGTAGAACATCAAGAGAATATAAACTTTGCGAATATAGTTTTGGATTAAATAAAAATTTACTAGCAAAACTTCAATCATCAAAACGAACACTGATAATTTATTGAAAATATTTTCGTTATTTTACTTCTGTGGTTGTCGTCTTTAAATACTTTAGCTTCAATTAATCTTTCTTTAAAATATTCCTTCTTTTAAGAAATATTACTGTACTGTGTTAATCTATATTTTGTATGTTTATCAAATTTCTGTCCTATGTAAAAACATTTTGTTAATAATATTCATAAAAATATTTGGCCTTCAAAATTTTCAAGGCATTCAACTAAAAGATCAAACAAATTAAGTGATACAAGTGGTTGGGTAAGAGAAATTTTTAAGAATTTTAGAATTTTGGTAAAATACATTCATCTTTAAAAATTTTTCTTAAAATGTTACTTAAAATCTTGTGGTTTTTGCACTCCCAAATGTTTTTATGATTTTAAAGTCAAAGAATTGAATTTTAATCTTTTGAAGATTGTCAAAATAATAAAATTTTCTGGATGTTTTGTTGGTGTAATTCTTTGGCATATTTTTTTGTGTTTGTGCATATTTCATTATGCTGCATTCTTCTGTTCTGTTATTTGCTCATGTTTTAACCAAATTTTGCATAACATTGTGTACAAAAAATATTATGTAAATTTACAAAATTTAAATTTATGAAAAATCAAGGTATATTTAATTCGGAAAATGCAAATAATATTACTGTAATCGAATAAATGATAGGAACTAATCATGCTCATAAGAAACCTTCACCTTTAATTTAAATTTTTTAATATTAAAAAACAAAATTTTTTAATTTCTCAAATTTTTCACCTTCTTTCTTCAAAATTGATTCAATAAATCTTTTTTTTAAATACAAAATAAACATGCCGAAAAATAATTTTCGGTGCTACCGAAACTGTTTTAGGGTGCCTTAAAAATCATAGTACAGATTGGTAAAATTCGAAATATTATTTTTGCATACTTTGATATTTAAATGACCAATTTTAGACTTCAGATGACCATTTACTTCTTATTATTTAAGAACTGTTGTTTATTTAGAAATCATATATAAGCCATTATGCAAGAAATGAGAAATCTAAGAATTCAAGAAATGAATATTTTAATTTATTAAAAATAAAACAAAGTTATCGAAAATTGAATTCTTAATTAAATTTGAAAACTGAAATAAGATCCCAAACTGTTTGAATATAATAAAATGAAATTGATTTAAAATTAAATTTGTTTTTGATTTTATATTTATTTGGTTGTAAAACATTTGTTGCAATTCAATATGTTATACAGTCCAACCCATAATTAAGCAACTATAATAGTAAAAGGCCTTTATTTATCAAAGCAAATTGGTATTACAAGCAAAAATTGGTCGCATTTTAATCTTCTTCATTCTGTGATCGCATTCTGTGCGCTTTTATGACCAAAAAATAATTTTTAGTACAATTTAACCATAATTTCTTCATACACTGTAGCTCAGTTGGCAGACCATCCGCCTAGAAAGCGATAACTGGTAGCGGTCAAGTTTGGGAAGAAAAAAAAATTCAATTGGATTTTTGCACCTTAAAGGAATTATTCTTTAGCTGTGCCTTCAATCTGTTTTGTAGTTGTAATTATGAGCACAAATTCTGTTTTTAATCTCAATACTTATCTTTGAATACTAGAAAAATTTGATATAAATAACGAAAATCATGCAATTTCGTATTGGACTCATATTACCAGGTCCCGACTGTATATATACCTATTTATTTTTAAATCTATTATATGTTATATACCTACATATATTAAAGGAACATAATATAAGCACTTTATCTAAAATATTAAATGTTGTTAAATGATATGAGAATATGGCGAATGTATAATGTATATATATGTACGTATAAAAGGAGGAATAGAAATTTGACATGAACAGATTGTATTTAAAATGAATTATGTGTTATGTTTCATGGGATTTTTTTTTTCTTGCTTTCGTTTATACATAAATGTATATATACATAATAATACACGATTCTCGGAAAATTTATTAGATAAATTAAATTATTCTTTTCGTTTGTAATATTATGATAGATAGCAAGAAAAAATAAAAATGTAATAAGAAAAAATTATTTCAGACATTTTACTAGGCAAGACATGATAAATTAATTTAGTTCAACTAGATGCGTTTGACATGAATATAAGGAAAAAATCCCACGAAATTTTTGATAAGATTTATTTGATTTTTCATTATTTATAACATTATTATAAGGTACACGTATAGGTACACAATATTTTTTAAGTATTGTCCTAGTATTTTATACTAGAATAATGAAATCTAGGTTAATTAAATTTGAAAAAAACGCTGAAACATTAGTGAAATCCAATATGAAACTTGTAAGAGTGTGAAATTTGAAAATTTAAAATTTTCATATTTTCATAAAATATTTTAATGATTTAATAATAATTAATTTTTTAAAGGATATCCGAAAGTTGGCATGAATAAATTCAATTGTGTATGTGTGCATTACTATACATTATTTTCTCTACGATTTGTTTTAATTTTTTTTCTCATTGTTAAGTGGTGTTAATAAATTTAATAGGATTTTCATTAAATTTAATGAAGAAATCCTTTTTCTCCTCTCACCTCAAAAAAATTAAAAAGGTTGAATAATAAATTTGTTTTTTTTTTTTTGCTTTGTGTTGTTGATATTACAAAATAAAAAACCAAACCTACACAACAAATACGTAATTGTAAAAAAAAAATTTTTTTTTTGTTCTGTATAGGTACACATTAAAATGTAGGCGAAATAATAGGAGTAGAAATGAAATTTGGTTCAGGTGAACATTTTTTTTTTCTACTTGAATAATTTGGCAAAAATTTAAATGTATGTAATAAATTAGAATTTAAGGAAAATTATTTTTAATCTTTAATAATATAAACAGGAGGAAAAATATAAAATAAATGTATTAATATACGCAGAGATACATGGTTGGTACGGTATCACTATACTTTGTGGTTTTCGGGTTTTTAATATAATTATAAAGAAATTGACTAATGAGACCGGATTAAAACCGAATTAAATTCAAGTTTACCTCTTTTTCTTTTTAATAATTGGTTAGCAATTATTTATAATTTTATATGAGGCAAAAAAATTTTGTTGTTAAATAGTAGAATAAACTTTATTTCTCCTTATTAGCTATGGTTAACACTTCGTTTAGCTATTATCAACTTTTAGGTATTGAATAGAAGATCGAAATTTCAATGAAAATTTATTTGCCCAAAAAAGGTTTCTTGTTTTTTTTTTATAGCTCTGAATGTATGTTCTTCTTATTAAAAATTTATGCGGAAAAATGTACAACATTTTAATACCTTAATTTAAATTTGTGTCTTCCTTGGGGATGGAAGCTGGTCGTCCAGAATTGAGGCTATTGTTAAGTGTACTCAGTGGACATTTCTTATCGGTGGTCCATCTGAATGGGATGGCCAATGCGGATAATGAGATTTGCCGTCTCTACCTGGTGATGGACGAATTGGTGGAGCACTTATTGTGTGAATTTGAGGTAGTGGCTTGCCTATGGCTGAGATGCTTTTCTTGAAGTGGCTGTCATATTGCAATTTTTCAAGCGCCTAGGTAAAGTGCTAGCTTGAGTGGGGATGGGAATCTTAATTAGGAATCACAAAAGATCTTTTGGGTTGACTTGAAAAATGCCTATTGGGCTTCGATCCTTAACATGGAAAAAAAACTTATCTATACAGATAAATGATTTGTTTTATTTTGGTTTGTGTTTATTTTGGTTGTGTTTATTTCTTGAGTTGGACATAAAGTTAAATATACCTTTATAAGTTCATACAATAACAAAATTCTGGGAAATTTTGCTTAATCATTTTATTTATTATGAGGCAACCTTTTTTTTATTTATTCATCTCACATACAATGTTGAAGCCCAAAAATTACTTTTAAATAATTTTGTAGTAGTAGCGGTAGTAAGAAAATATTAATTTTATTTTTTAATAAACTGAAAAATCGCAATATTAATAGAAAATAAATAAAAAATTTTCATTTTTAAAATTAAAGATCAAAAAGAATTTTCGGGTTCTTCAATGAAAAATAAGTCGGAATTTTATAATATGCGTATATATGGGTGTCTACACTGAATAATTGTTAAAATAAAAGGATTCTCATATACGCTTACGTAGATACATCTAAAGAGCAACAAAAAATAATAAAAATAACTTTTGTAGTATCAAATATAAATTCACACCAATTGTTGTTTTTGTGATTGAAATCAAAAGATTTTATCTAAATGGAAATACTGCGAAAAAACAAAACAAAAACAACACACAAAATTCTGAAATTTTTCGATCGCTTTTCATCTTTTAAACGTTAACCTTTTCTTTTTCTTATACATTTAGAAAAAATAATCATAAAAGGTTTATATTTTCAATCAAAATGGATTATTCATTAAAATAAGTTTTGAATAAAATATGGAAAAGGTTTTATGAAAAAAAAAGAAATTTCCTAACTTGGATGCAAAGAAAAATTTTTTTAGCACTTTGCCAAAAAAAAAAATTTCAAAAACAAACTACTTATTAGTTCCACTCTATCAGTCCGTTCATACGTCCGTCCGCCGACATGTTTACGAAACTTCTACACCATTCAAATTATTAAAAATTTCATAGATCTTACATCAAGATCTATGAAATTACATAGATTTACATAGATCTTTGCTAGAAACTTATAGAAACGTAGAAGAAAACTTTTACCAAACGCAGGAAAATAGTGGTTACAGCTTTTATTATAAGAAAATTTTTTTCGACCTCTCAAGTTATCGCCTCTCGGTATTTGCAAAATTCGAATTTTTGGCACCTTACATTTCTAAAATTGCAAGCTTTTCCAAATCTGCATGAATGCAGATATATTAACCCTTAAATTAGAGCATTATGTTAACGTCTCTTTAAAAAATTTTTTCGTTTTATTACAACGATTGCATACAATTCTTACCCTAAAGGTATGCAATTTTTGTAAAATATTAGTATACGAATAAAAGTAAATTTAATTAAGTATTACATAGCTGGATTATTTTTAAATGCTGTATTTTCACTTTTTGAAGGGAAAAGGGCTACACTACAAGTTAATGGTTAGACACAACTTTATTTGAATTTTCATTTCTCTTCTCTTAAATAAAATTTTGTTACGCGTCGTCATATTACTCAAGATAAAGATAGATCAGGTTGCTTATAAAATTATTATTTAAAAAAATTGAGAGTATTTATTTGAGGAGACAAAAACATTTATTCGTTGAAAAAAGCAAATACGGTAGAATACTTAATTGAATTTTTTTTTTTGGATTTGTACTTTTTTTCAATAAAAATTGAAAAATATTGAGTTAAACACTAACGTTTTTTTCACTTTTAAGAATTACGAATCTACTGTTCCATCGTGAGCGCATGTATTTTCAAAGGTGCAAGATTTTTAAAGCTTCATATTTACAAATTCAATTATGTACACAGTAATTTAAAATTGGAGTTTCATATTTTGATGGCAAGTAGTAAAATTTTCAAAATGCTTCTGTGTTTTACACTAATACTAATTTCTAATGGTCCCCTTTCTGTGGTATAGGTTTCAGCGTTACGTACGTGTACTACTTTCCGAGATCGGTGTGATATAAATAGTTTAAGAGCAAGGTCAAAGTAACGAAAAAACGCTAAGTGCTTTCATAGAAAGTTTCTATTAAAAAAACTGATATATTGATAAAAAACAAAATATGCTTGATGTGCCACATTGTAATTTTTGAAAGCGCTCCCTTGCAAAATTTTAAATTTGTTATACTTAGCATATCTGTAGTACGACCTCCGCTCCCCTCTCGTATTGACATACTTGGAGAGTTCAAAAATAACTGTGGTAAATTCTAATGAATTTTATGAATATTTTATTCAGTTGCACACAATTAATTACACTATAGTTTTAAAATGAAAAAAAAAACTCATTGCAAACATAAATTTTATATTAAAAATTTAATTTATACGATTTTATCCTGGGAACCTATAATTCAAAAAATTACAGAATTTGTACATGTAAATTTTTTTTCTTTGCTTTATATTCTTGTAATTACTAGGAACGTGCAATTTATTATGCAAATATTTAATTATAAAATGCATAAAATTTTTATTTGTGAATTATTAAATTTTTCGTTTTTCTATTATATTTCTTTTTTTTTGGCAATATTGTACACGATTACACCCATTCAAATGAATCAAAAAGCAGTAAAAAATCAAAAATGAAAATTACATGCAGCTGCTAGAGAAGGGTCACATTACTTAATGCTAATTATATTTTTGATCAAAATGTAAGTATAAATGTAGGCTAGTGACAGAAAACACAAATAAATCAAAACAAAAATCCGTTACATTATTGTAAATTATTTTTATCAAAAATCTAACCAAAAAAAATTACACATGTATCAAGTCATAAATTTCATTTAATTTTCATTAAACAGAAAAAACAAACCGAATTAATTAGCAACCGTTTATACAATATTTTATGTATGTGTTTTGTATAACATTAATTGGTAATCATATTCGATTATTTCTTTTTTTATAATGAATGTGGGGTTGGTACAATAAATTCAAAGAAAAAAAAAATTATTTTTGTTATTCAACGCAATCGTTAAATCCTGATTTAATCCACTATTACAAAATAATAATTTAATATAATAACGTCTACCCCATATTTTGTTATATGACCTGGGGCCAACTAACAATGTATTTGTACTACAAAAAAATAGTACAATGACACAATCAAAATCAAAAAACCTAGACTTTATATAATATGAAGTGAAAACTGGAATATGAGTAGATTTTATTAATAATATTATGAAATGAGGTCATTTTCTTAATAAAACAATAGACATACATACCTATATACTCTAATTATTTAGAAATTTTTCTATACGTGTTAATTAATGCATTCTTGTGGCCTTCACTATAAATTTCTAAAGTTAAAAAGTGCTATTAAAATAAACAGAAATATTTTCCTTTACTACTATTTATAGTTCATGGGTACATGCGTGCATATAATAGTTTTTCGAATGAAAATTGATTGCGATACATTTTTACAGTTATAAAGGATTTTCAGAGAAGAAAAAGAATATCGGACTATATTCAACATTTTTCAAAAATTTTTCATTTCCTCACATTTTCTTATTTTAAAAATAATATTCTTAACGTTTTTCACAAAATTTTTACTGTTATACACGTCACATATAGAAGCCTTGGAAATTATAAAAATTTGAAGTCTTAAATGTCGAAAATTTAATAAAAATGTTATACAATTAAATGTCAATAAAAGTAAATTGACTTAACATGAAAAAAATTCTTACATTTGTATAGGAAAATTTCTTACTCTCTCTATATTTTCTTCTCAATCCTTATAGGTAAAAAATATTAATTAAAATTTTTTGGAATTTCTATGTTTCAACAATATTATAACGTAAAACTTTAAAAGAAGCCAGCATTGAAAAATATATTACAAAAAATAAAAAATTAAAAAATAAAAAAAAATTAAAAATTTTCATTTTTCAATTTTCAATGATTCCCTACACACTAGTGTTTTTATTTAATTTTATTAAAAAGTTCTAACTATGGAATGCCCTTGGCTTTTTGACACATTATGTTGTTTAAAGTACTTTTATTTATACCCAAATGCTTTGTTTTTGTAATTTTTCATTTCTGCTTCTGTATTAAGAACCTTTTTGAAAATGAAGTGTGTACCAACGTTATGAGTATTTGATTGTTGTAATATATAAGATAACTGGAAATTATGGCTCTTATGGTATTGGAAACAATTTCAAGAAAAAAAAATAAAGTTGATTTAATACTAATAACATGAACGGCAACATTTTTTAGATCTTTAAATAAATCGAAATAGTTATCAGAAATATAGCCTCAGAAATAGTTATCGAAATAAAAACATTGAGCTCAAAAATCATTCAAATTAAAAAAAATCGTTTGTGATTTTAATTTTGTGGAAACTGTGCCAAAACCTCATTTTTGTAATTTCAGTTAGTTATAGAAAATGAGTGGAAAATATAAAATCTTTAATATTGTGCCAATACTCGACAAGTGCATGAAAGAAATAGCAGCATGTAGAAAGGGGATAACCTGGCAGCTTTCGCAGAAACTCCAGAGTATGAAGTATGCAGATGACATAGTCATATTGAGCCACTCAGCAGAAGAAATGCAAACAACCATCAACGAGTTGTGAGAAAGGGCCGAAACTTTGGATCTACGCACAAAATCCGCTAAGACCAAATGCTTGAGAATAAACTCTACAAGCCAGGTACCAATGTACTTACAAAATACCCAGATTGAGAAGGTAGCAGAATTTGAGTACTTGGGTAGCGTGCTAGCGTCTGATGGGATCACGAGTAGAGATATAGAACACAGTATATCAAAAGGCGGAAGTGCATTTGGAAGGCTGCGGCCGGTGTGGAGCTCTACACAAATAGGAAGGGGTACAAATATCAGAATATTCGATGCGTGTGTCAAGTCTGTGAAGCCCTATGTTCCCTAGGGGAATAGAAAGGAGAAAAAAAAATATTGTGCGAAAATCTAGTGAGACTAATTTTAAAAATTTCTGTTAAAAAAGCTTATTTCTCCCAAGGCTTAATCATTCAAAATCCTTTTTCAAAATATTTAGAGCGTTGTAGGGCAATTTGGACAATTGTACACATGTATGGTCATGTTATTCGAAAAATATTTTTTAGAATTTGGATACTGAAATTAAAACAATAAAATGGCCTTAAATGAAGTAAATCGAATCAGAATATCACTAAGGTTTCCTGATTCAATATTAAAATTAAAAAATTAATAAATAATTTTCCATCCCTGTGTGAGATTTTTATATAAATAATTTGTTCATCCTTCTTCAAAAAATTTCTTTTATTAAGACACTTTTGAATAAATCGGATTAATTGTAGGATCTCTAAGAGTTTTCTTAACAATTTCCAGATTTCTTGTTTTTTTTTGTTTTTATTTTAAAATTTAAGGTAGGAAAAACTAAAGTAAATACATATATTTTTTTTTGCATTGAAATTTAAAAAAAAAATAAAAATATTTATCAGGTTTTCAAAAATATTTCCATAGCTTTTAAGTATTTTTTATTATCTTTCGAATAAGTCGAAGGATATAAAAATTTTTAAAAATCAAAGATACCAAATAGAAATTTACAAATTCCAATATTAGTTTGAATTTCAAAAATTTATAAAATTGCTGCATGTATAAAAAAAAATTGCATATTATGCACAACTGATTACACACATAGAATGATGTAGAAGTTTTGTAAAAATAATTTATGTGTGGAAAAAATCTTTAACTACATACAATGTTGGTCCGATATACGTAAAATACTAAAATATAAAAAAATTTTTCCCATTCACAAAAATAAAATAATTTAATTGAAAAACTATAACATTGGAATATTCCCAATGTGAACAAATCAACTTTTATAAGAACTATGAAAAATTGCATTAAAAATATGCAATCTACACGAGAATAATTTTTATCCGTTACTAATGTTAGTTATCTGTTAAGAGGTCTCTCACAAAAAAAAATTTATTTGGTCAGCATATTTTGCGAAAGTGTGGCACAGGATTAATGAATTTTTAGCTAACATACCAAAAGAAATGAAAATATGCTTCTTATAGTATAGAAGTTTAATTTATGCCGCTCGAGTTCCAATAAAGTTTGTCACTTGTATCGAATAAATATTAAATTCTAAAAAATTAAATCAATTTTAGTTCCTCAGATATGGTGTCATATGGTGTCAATGCAAATCGGGGTCCTAATGAAAGTTTAGTTTTTGAATTCTGATAGTTCCAAAAAAATTTACTACAGTCAATTGATTATTTCCCCGATTTTATTTAAAAACGGTAATATTCGACCTGTAATAAGGGTCAAATTCCGGAAACTTGAAATATCCTCAAATTTGATCAATCCGTGGCCTATTCAATCGTTCCTAATGAAAGTAACTTCAGATATATTTGCATCAAATTTGTTTAGCCGAAATTGTGATCTCGGAATTTTTGCATGCAATGCAGGGGGTATACAAAGGTTAAAACCAAGTTA
The DNA here is from genome assembly GCF_029603195.1 of Condylostylus longicornis. Taxonomy (NCBI): domain Eukaryota; kingdom Metazoa; phylum Arthropoda; class Insecta; order Diptera; family Dolichopodidae; genus Condylostylus; species Condylostylus longicornis. Next base: position 2,160,663 of record NW_026578068.1, on the reverse strand, counting down.
TTGTTTATGTTGCACACTTGGTCTTAAATTAATTATCACATTTTGTTAATTTCAAAATTTTAAATTTTAGCTAGTACAGATATTTGTGTCTGATTTTATGTTATATTTTTTTGTATGCTATTATTATTGTGCATGTAAAGGATTAGGTTTTTTATTCGCGTCTCTTGACTGTTCGACAAAGTGCCTCGATTCTTTCAAAAAAAAGTAAAAGTAATATTTAATAAGTAGTTTAATACTAGGCGAACTGTAAGTACCTCAATTTTTTCATCTATAATTAGTATCCTAGGTATTTAAATAAATAGACTTATAATACGCCATATTTTATACAATGTCATAAACTTGAAATAAATTTTATAATTTCAATATTCATGAGTAAAAAATTTTTTACAATATTTTCATAACTGATTATGATTCTTAAGGATAATAAAACATTCTTTTATATTAAAAATTCTTGAGATTATTATTTTTTTTCTGCTTTTTTTTTAAAGTTAATGCATCATAAAAGAATGATATAATCCTTTATATGTTATTATTATCACCGGTCTTATGTACACATATTTCCTATTATTTATCATACCATTCTAAAAATAATAAAGGTTACAAAGAGAGAGAAAAAAAAATTACAATAATATGAAAAGGAAACACACCTGAAACATTTGAGCAATTTATCTTTTTGTCTTTGCAAACTTGTTGGGTACGGCATTTCTGATACCACAGCGTAAATGTACTGTTACACATTTTATATACGATGTACTTATATTTTCTTTCTGTTATTAAAAAAAAATTCCCCCTTCCACTCAATTGTATTTTTGTTTTTTTTTTGTTTTTGTCTGTAATATAATTTATTTATTTTTTTTTTTTTTTGAAAAGAATACCTCAAAAAACATATAATACAAGGCTTAAAATAAAAAATTGTGACGCAAACCATATAGTGGTCTAGAAAACAGCACATCTCGCTAAAACAAAAATTTTTAACTGTTTCAATTATAAGAAAGAATTTTGTCTAAAATGGTAAACTTAGCGAATAATTTGAATAATTTGTCAATTTGTTCAATTTTTATCCATACACCAGTTTTGTGATTTTGGATTTAAGAGCACTTTTATAGATTTCCGAAGATGATCTTTCAGAATATTGAATCCGTTTTTCGCTATCTCATTTAGTTCTATAAATATCCAGCCGTTATTTTGATTAACCTCCGTTTTAAAATCGGAATTAATTATTAATTTGTGAATTAAACTCCTCTTGAAGTTTTTCAGTGGTCATAAATACATAACATATAAATACGAACATATAAATACTAACGTGGAGGAATTTATTTAGGATTTTGAATAAGAAATTTAACAGACCTCTAGAGAATTATGTTAAAATATTTGGATCTGATTGGCGTTGAAACTTTTTGTGAAAGAAATTAGTTCAGAAAAATCTTCTTCCAGAATTTAAAAAAATTTTCGGAATCAGACAAACACAACAAAATTTTAGTACATAATATATTTTTCTCATAATTCTTTCAGTATAGTATATTTGAAAAGGATAAAAATTTTCATAGAATTTTCATAATTCTGAAAAGGAAAGAAAACATTTTATTTATTATACCTTAAAGAAATAGGGATGTTTCCCATACATAAATATCTAGCTCTATCTTCTTATTTATATTTGAAAACAAAAAGAAAAAGCAAAAGAAATGTTAATGCTTGTTGCATTCCTCAATTTTATTGTACCTATACCATATTTAATGTACATATACGTATAATACTTGTAATGTGATTCAACAAGATCAATTCTATCTGACAAAACATAAATTTTTCCATATAAAATATCATAAAAGCAAATAATAATATCATTATTAAAGAAGTAAGAAAATGTAGAATATGAATGTAAGCACATACATACGTTAAGTAAGCATTTTATTTATAGCATAATATTAGTAGATGTACCTATACTCCATTTATTTATAAATTTTCTTTTTTTTTTGTTTAAACTTCCTTAAAACTATGGAATAACAGTGATATTACTTTGAAAAATCGAAAGAATAAGAAATATTTCATATTAACAATGTTTTAACAATAATATGGCCTATATGTTATAATATATGGGGGTATATTTAGTTTTTCACGACGTATGTGTGTGACAAGAAAAATGAGAAACTTGTAAACCCCATGAAACGTAGTATATTCTTACTCAGAATCAAATTCTAAGCCGATTTAGTTATATCCGTTCGTCTGTTATTGAAGTACTCATTGACGAAAGCAAAGAGCTAGAGACTTCAAATTTAGTACAATTGGGTAATATTTTTACTGTAAACATGTCCATATTAAAAATAAACAAGATTAGCTTACTCTAACTGGTGCCTTTCGCACAAAGTTATGATGGTGATTTCAAGAAAATTCATCATATTTCGTTAAACACGTTTTTAAAATCTCTAGAATTTTTGTTCGAAAATTTTTTTAACTTCCATCCTTCATGGTCTAATTTTGATAATTTTAATTATTTCAGAGTATTACACTGAATAGTAGCCTAACACATTTTTATCGAGAGTAAATTAATGGAGTGAGTTTAAAAGTTTTGAATGAAAATAAAGTTATCCTAATATAGGCGAGTATTTAATTTTCACAGAAACCAAAAATGTTTAGTAGTTATTCTTTAGATAGTTACTTCTCAAACACATCACTCCAGTCATAAATAATAATATTCACTTATGATTGATAATAGGTCATAAGAGTATGAATTTTTCTCTATTTATCATGATTAAAATATGTTGCACATCATAGAGTATTACAACATTATCCACCAAATCCACTAAATAGATTATTATAAAATCCACTAAAATTTTGTTATTTGAACTTAATTACAATAGAAATTATTTTATTTTGAAGAGAATGAGAATTAAGTATTACTATTGCTAGTTATAAATTTTGAAATTAGAGAATATTAAATCACAGTATACGCATATTATTGCTGTTACGCCAGTCATGTCTTTCTCTCGTAGTAAAAAAAATTTAACAAAAAATTATTAATTTTCACAAAATTGTTGTTAACAGGAAGAAATAGTTAGACTTAACATACGTATAAGGTATAGTTATTTAAAGGTATAGTTATCATCAAAGCTCTTGAATCGATAGAATAACATTACTAAAAATTCTGCAGTGTTCAGAATAAAATCAATGTTATAATTTGAGATCTAAACTGAAAATTTCAAGGAATCTTCCTACTTCAAGGAATGCATTCTAGAGACGCTTGATGATATTGTAGAAATGCATTTTTTAAAAAATCATAGAGGAATAAATTAAGTTGATTGCTTAAATGGACAATATTCTTATGAAAATGTTAAAAATTCTTCTTCTAGCAATTGTAACAAAACTATATTGGACTACACCCCAGGTATTATTTTAACATTCTGCCAGAATTTAACACAAGTTCTTATTTAATTTATTAATTGTCTTGTATTTTTTTAATATTATACAGTTTACTTTAAAAAATTTTTATAGTGCTTTTTTATGCTTTAACGCCTTCATGAATGTAACTTTTGTTTAAAATGAATTTAAAATTAAACAATGTCGAGCAAAGAGAAATCAAAACGAGATTTCTGTAATGTTTTTTGTTTTTTTTTCTTGTTAACAGCTTATTTGTAATGGAAACTTTATCATCTCTCATACGACAGAACACTAGAAAAAATTTTTTAAAAATTTTCCTATCTTCGTCCATTTAATTTTTTCTTTTCAACACGTTTAACATTCACTTTTATAGCATTCGCTTTCTGTTGTTTTAGCATTTTTCCAAAAAGAAAGTGGAAAAAAGTGCTTATTACTGTTATTCTGTCTGCCCGTTCATCTCCATGCATATAGACATATTCGAAACTTCTACACCCTTTAAGGTAGAAATTTTTTACACAAAAAAAGATCTTTTAATAGTCTGAAAATGCTATTGTTTGCCAATTTATTGCATCGAAACGTGGCTGTCCTATTGCGAAACGTGGCTATCCTACTGCAAAACAGTGTAGTTAAATATTACAATTATCGTTTAAATTAACGGTTATCTATAATTCATTTTTTTCAAAGCTGTAAGAGTCTGAACTTTTAGCAGTTCTTACATGTTCTTAAATAGTTTATTTCGTTACAAGAAAATTCAGCCACTACGTTAAGCCTTCTTTCAGATTTTTTTTTTTGCAATATTTTTAATATTATTTATAGTACGTACAGATGAAGGTGATTTAATACCAGATTCTTTTTACAAAGAGTTCAAGGTAAAGTAGCTACTTTACAAACCTGTGGTTGGATCCAAATTTATTTTTTCATGTTCTTGATTCTTTTGGGATCTCTTATGAATATTACAATACAAAAAAAACATAATAACCACAGTTCGAAAAGTTTTAATTTCTTTCGCATTTTCCTTTCGGACTTCCCAGGAGTAAGAAAGCTTACTTTAATTCGGTTTATTAAAGAGATAGAAAGCAAAAAAAAAAAATTTTTTTTTTTTTTGCATTTGTGTTTTTTTTTTGTCGTCCCTTTTTTACTTTTAGTTTTTACTATCAAAAGTGTAACAGGATTCATTTTTAGTTTTAAACAGAATGAAAAAGAAAATTTTTATTTTTAATTAAAAGAACATATTTTTAGATTTTCTTTCTTTTAATATGAAAACTTTTTGATTTATATAAAAAAAATATTTATTTTATTTGAATAGCATGGAAGCTAACAAAAAGGAAGAGCTATTAAGTATCAAAAGTTTTTCAAAGACAATTTGCGAATTAATATTTTATAGATTTTTATTTTTTATTAAATTCTTGTGCCTTTCATATTTTCATATGATCTTTTCTTGTTTTCATTTAAGTTTTGTCCTGTGTCCTGTGCTCTGTGAATAACACTTGGTTAAAAAATTTTTAATAAATTTGTGATCGAAAAAGCGAAGAATTTTAGTTTTCAATATTTCATTATTGTTGAATCAAAAATTAAGTTTAATTTCGAGGATCATTTACCGGGCAATATCTCGTTCCATGACAAAATGCATATTTTATAAATTTTAAATTACTGAGATGAGAACTCAAAATTATATAACAGTAAGAAAGATATAATATTACCCATATTTGTTTAAAAAAGGAACCCTAATTCACACTACAGAAATGATGGAAATGATCTGAAAAGGATAAACTTCTGATAAAAAAAACATAATTATGTAAGTTCTCCATTTTTGTATCAAGAAATTCATTCCTTAGTTAAACTTATATAATATTAAAATTAAATATTTAATCAAATTATACATATTTCTGGCATTTTTGTGTATCTAAAACACTATGAATTTACCTACATATAATACACGTATAAATATATCATTATGTGCATCGTGTATGAATATATCGTGTATATGTATATACAATCTGTTAAACTGACATAAAAAAGAGCAGCAAATATAGACAGGATATTCAAAGTAATGGTATAAATGGTTTAATCCTTGTAAATTCATTATAATCCCATATAAATATGATATTTTTACATGTACTTGTAATATGCATATGTGTGTATATAATAAAATGTGTATCTTATAAAATTACATTATGTGCACTTCTTTTGTAAATAAAATATTTAATATTTTCTTATATAAAAGTAAATATTATAAATTTAATATTATGTAAAATGTATACAAAGAATAGTAGTAAATAAATTAAATTTTCAGTAATTCCAAGTATAATTAAAAATATTTATTTTTAAAATTAATTTCTATTTTGTATGATTTTAATTATTTAGTACATAATATAAAATGGGGACTGTTTGCACGCATTAGATATAATTGAATTACAAAAGACAAACTTCGGGAAGTTTTAATCCTTTTTTAATAAAGGATAAAGTCTTTCAATAGAAATTAAATTCAATTCATATTGTCTTTTAAAAGACGGAAAACTGTTTCGCCATTTTAGCAAATTCTGATGCAAAATATTAAGGTGATTTTCAACGAGAACGCAATATTCAATAATAGAATGTTCAATACTAGAAATATTTGATACTATTATTTACTAGAATGTAATATTAAGTTGAAAACTCTAAACCATCAAATTTATATGAAGAACAATTACAAATTTTTAAAAGTTAAAAGAGCAATATAATTCACTTATGTTGTACTAATTAGTGCTCGTTGCATGAACCACTTCTTTCATTACATCTTCTAAACATTCATTCTAATACAAACGAGAATATAACAGAAAAAAATGTTGTTACATTGAATTTACTTTCGCAGAAAATATCTTCTAAAAACGTAAATACTTTCTAAAACGAATTTATAATAAAAGGACAATAATTATATTTAGAATTTAAAAAGGATTTTCAGTACATTTAAATTTTGGTTAACGTATGTTCGAGGGGTATACTAAATTTACCTCATCGTTTGTAACGCTAAGTAAAAATTGTGTGAGATATAAACTTAAGTGTATGTTTTTCATCAACGTCGAATTCTGAATTGATTTAACCATGTTTGTCTATCTGTCCGTCTGTTCCAGCGATATTTAAAAAAATAATTCAGCTAAGCTCATCAAATTTTCACAAATGATTTAAAATTAATTAAGTAAATTCCGAAACTCTATTTAAATTGGATGTAATCGAAGCAGTTGTTCGGATAGCTGCCATATAACTTCAAACGCTATTTGGCTATGATTCAGACATATGGAAATTTCACAAAAACAAATATTTTCTGATGGTTATTATGTGTGATAAAAATTGTTGAAATTTCTAAGCTCCTTATAGTAGCTGCCATACAACTTCGAAAGTAATTTGGTCGTATTATTATGGAAACTGTTGAAATTACTAATAATTAAATAAAATATTAGGAATTCTTATGGTTAAATCATTCATTCGTCCGGTTATCACATAGTTAACACGGTCAACTCTTCCTATTCTCGTTTATTTTTTAAATTTGTGTTAATCGTTTTGTTTTAAAATCCACAAAAATTTGTTACCAGTTAAATTAAATTGTTCAAATTGTTTTATTTTTCGTCATAACCATTTAATTTTCATAGTTAAAGCTCATTGATTTTAATTTCTTTTCGGAAAAATTTAATAGAAATTCAGACAATTTTAAATTGTTATTTAATTGGTTTTAAACTACATCTATGGCTTTTTTAACAAAAAAAAAAAACAATTCGTTCTGTTGAATGCAATTTCTAATTTTATTCTCAGTTCCTTTTACTTATGTCCTAAAATAAAGGTATTTGTTGCATTCATTACGACAATGGACATATTGTAGCTTAAAATGCAATTATATACGAAATCATTCTGTATATGAGCCGAATACAAATTCATTTTACATTTACAGCTACACGTAAAGGATCGATGGTAAGTCAAGGCTGCATAACGTCTGTTTTGAGTGCAAAATAAAAATGACTGTGGCATAATGGAAATTCTTTTTTTTTTAAATAGCTATTCCAATTTAATGGTTATTGTTAACGTTCCTTCAAATTAATTTTGTTTTGTTTGGTATTTTGTAAAATTGTTGCTGTGATTCTTACGAAACGTGTTTCTTAAATAGAATTTATAATTATTTAAATTACTGCATTTGATAGAGATTTTTTTTGTTAAAACCAAAAAGCAAATATGGCCGAAATTAATTTAATTTCAGTGAACTACAAAATAGTTTTTGTATTTCAAAAATGCATGTTTGTTTTGTAAATTTGTATGAATGTACGCCTATAGGTAAATAGTATTGCATTTTTTGTCTGTAAAGATAACTTGATTAAAACTGACATTGTGATAGAATTGGGATTTAGTTTAAAAATTAAAATATTTTTCTTTTCATCATTTTACATTGAAACTAAAATTTCAATGCATAATTTACAAATATTTGAATTCAAAATTTTTATTATAAATAAATTACAATGAATAAACATGCAATGAATTTTATGAATACACAAATAACAAATCAAATAATTAAAGAACGTACAGGAAACTTAATACAAATCTAATTATTTTGGATATATTTAATAATCCTTAAAGGCTAAAATTTTAATAACATAAAAAAAATTTGGTTATCTTTGGAATCATCTGACATTCAGAACATCTCGAATCTTTCTAACATTTCGAATGTCTGAAAACTCTTTGAATATTTCATTGATTTGCTTAATTTCAGAGGGAATTATTAGAAATGTAGTCGTTTTCGCAGTTAAAGTCTGAGAAATACTTTTTTATTAAAAATGTTTACACATTTATGTTTACCAATATTAACAACAATATTCCAAAATATGGTAAAAAATTCGAGTAAACTTCAAGTTTAATCAAAAACATAAATTTTTTCTAAATGATTTTACCTTTGTATCGTGGATTTCAAACGCACATTTATTTAAAACAAAATTTGAAAATTAACACTTTGTACTATACAGTCATATTAAAGCTAGTTCAACAACATTATAAAGATAGTAATTATGGTCTATTCTATACAAACAAAATACCAAATCTAAAATTAAATTTTTTGGTAATTTACACAGTATGCAATTGTTTTCAACAGATTATATTAATGTGAATGCTATATGCATGTATACGTAAAGTATCAATTTGTGATTATTTTATAAGCTCATGTTTATGTACATGCTACACAGAGCATGAATATTGATTATGTTTTTCAAAATACACACCATATCAAATGTTTATAATGAGAAATAACAGTATAATATATAATATATGGGATAATAACATTAAAAGGAAATTTATAAACCCTAAGGACTCCGGATATAAAATTTGCGAGATTTTAATTAAATTTGTATATTCAGTATTTGCTATATACGCGCATGTTATATAATATAGAAATATACTATCTGTATGTATGTATATGCAAGAATATTGCAACAAATTTGAAATTAGTTGATATGAAATTCAAAATTTACAAATATTTTATTAACAGCCATAGCTTTTAATAAACATTGTTTGTAAAATAATTATTATTTCGCGGTTTAATATTTCAATCAAATTGAAATTATTGAAAGAAATGTATAAAGTAAAGTAGCAGTACCTACATACTGTAAACACACGTGTTATGCATTCATTAATATTTTGCTTATGTTGCTATACATAATAGGTAGAGGAATTTCACAATTAGGGTAATCCCAAATATATTGTATAACGTGGAAATAAGTACAGTTCTATAAAACGGATTAGTTCAGTGCGTATAATATGGTAATTTTTGTTCATTTTTGGCGCATATCCAAAAAAACATTCAAGAAAAGTTTTTATTTTTCACGCTGTCCGGCCAGCCATTTTTCCGTCATTTTACGAAACTTTCACATGTTGTTAAGATAAAAAACTAAAATTTTATGCACGTGTTCTTGAATAGCACGCCTATTGGAATATTTTCGAAGAATTATTTTAATGCTTCCCTTTTTTAAAAGCTGTAACTGTAACGGCATTTGTTCAAGTCCGGAAAATGCCATTTTTTTGACGACTTTGTATCAAGATCACAACATTTTTTTTTTTACATATTACGTATAAAGACACATTGGACCCGTGAAAATATCTGTTATCTGCAAAGGTTTTCTGCAAATTTTTGCTTTTGTTTTCCTTATAACCGTTGAGTTATATAGGAGTTGAAAACTTTAAAGTTGTATAAGACTGTAAAAGTTTATTTCGAAATTTCTACAATAGCAAATTGAAATAATTGCAATATCTAAATGTCTTTCTGTCAAAAAAATATTTTTATTTTTCGTAACTCCGGTAGTTAATCATCCATTATGTTAGGGTTTCTTTTTAAATGTCTTCGTCTTATAAGAATAGAGCCTATTCTAAGCTCTATTCTAAGGGTTTTTAGAGTTACCTAAAAAAAAATTTAATATTTTGAGTGTTTTTTACTAAATAATAATACTGAGGAAAGACTTTCATTAAAATATTCTCAATAGATTAAGGAAACTATTTTATGGGCATGCTTTTAAATTATTTTTAAAATCTCATACTTTTGCTCTTTTAATCAGATTTTCGAATCAATAATTTTTCAATGCAAATAAAAGCAATTTTTGTTTTTCAATATCTTTCCTGGCAATCGCATCAAAATGTCTACTCTAAATACCTTATTTTTTATTTCGCATAACAAAATGTTCGGCAGTGTGGAGCAAAAAAAAAATTTTATTGGGACCAATAAACATTATTCAAATATTGAATAATCAAATACCATAATTTTTGATTTTTTTTTTGTTTTGGATGCATGATTATAGTGTTCCTTAAATAACAGGAAAAATTTTCGATAACAAGTTCCTTTTTATTTTTGTTTTATTTATTTTATTTTTTGAATTAACTTTTCAGCCTACATAAAGACAAAATAACGTTTGGCAATAAATAATTCATTTCTTTTTTTTTGGCTCTTTTTCTAGTTTTTTTTCTCATTTTTGGTTTATTTATTCTTTGAAAATCCTTTTTAATGTTTTGCTTCGTTCTAGTTGTTGTGAAAGGGAAATGGCAAAGAGAGACAGAGAAAGAGAGAGAAAGAAAAAAAAAATAGATGGATTTAAAAAAAAAAAAATATTTATAAAAATTGCATTTAAAACCGCTACTGACCTAAATTCACATCTTTTTTGTTTCATTTTTCATTGCTTCTGGGTCATTTCATACCATTTATTATTCGTGGTTAACAGTTTTGGAGTGCCAGGTTGTATATGTATGTTTTTTTCTTTATTTTACCCTTGTTTGTACAGAATTTCTGTACCCGCATTCATTTAGAGAAATTTGTTGTGCTTTTTTTAAAGATATTGAATTGCACTTTTATACAATGGTATGGCAGATATTTTTTTTACTATACCGCGCTTACAATAGAAAATTAAACTGACTGAAAGTAATATCTTTTAAGATATTCTTTAAGCACTTTTTAATTCAAGAGTTTCACTAGCAGTTTAAGTAAAATTGCATTAATTTATAATAGTTTAAAATTGAAGTGCTAAAATAAGTAAAATGCTTAAAATTTTAAAGCGATAATAATAATTATTTTAAGATTATAATAATTGAATACAGTAGATTCGTGATAAAATGAACTAAAAACAAAATTTAAGAACATTAATATGAATAGAATGGTTGATGAAAAAATGGGTTATTATTAATATAGTAATTAAGCAATTTAATTCCAAAATCTATTGAATTTTTTGAAATAAATATTTGAAACTCTTTTCGAAACAAAAAAAAATGAAGAGCCAGATCGTCTATCTCACTATTTTACCCATCAAGTGAGAAGAAATTTAGTAACTATCATAGATTTGCAAAATATAGTTTTCGAGTGAAACGAATTATTCAGTATTTTTTTCCAAAAATTCATACGGTTGAGACGTTCAGTTGATTTTTCGAGAAAATATGCAAAAATTCAATTATGAAATTGAGTAATCTAATATTCACTTGAAAAAGGGAGAATTCTCATTTGAAAATGAACAAAAAGTGAGTTGAAAAAGTGAGTTACACGATTATGCTATTATCTCAGAATCATTATTTCCGGAAAATTATTGAATTTGGAAAATTAATGAAATGCGATAATTTTAATGTGCTATACAAAGCTCGTAGCAAGAAAATAGGGTAAAAAACAATATAAACTCGTGTTACGCGTGTTTTAATTGTAGAATCACTCAATTTCAAACCTTTTTGAATTATTGAAGAAATCGAATTATGTCATTATTCAAACTTAATCCAATTTTAACACTGTTTGATTTTTATTATAAAACAAAAAATTACCACATTATTATAATTTATACTTCAAAAGTTTTAAGTATAGTTTTTGAATAAGATTTTAAGTACAATTTTATTTTTAAAGTACCCATTTATTTCTTATACCACAAATCCCCTTTTTGGAAATATAATTACAACTATAGTATACAAAATAATATTTTCTTTCATTTTATTTTAAGGTACCTACACGTGTTTCTAAAAGTTTTCCACTCATTTACAAAAATAATAACCTTTTACGTTTCTTATAAAAATTTTATAAATTTTGATTACGCGTAATTTACTTTTTAAAAGTTTTACTTAAAAAAAATTAAAAAAAAAAAAAAATTATTGAAAAGTTTCGATTTTTGTTTTTATAAGTTTAACCTTTTTGTTTTCTCTAAAGTTTCATTAAAATTTCAACATACCTACTTAATTATAATAACGAATAAAAAATGTGTCTTGTTGTAATTTTTAGTTCTTATCGTATCCTAAAAAAATAATTTTGTATACCTAGTTATCAAATATTCAAAAGATAAGACTAAAAATTTTTGACTTTTTAAAAATGCTCTAAAAATTTTTTTTATAAAAACAAAAAATTTTATTTTAATTGATAATTTAATTTTAACTCGAATGCCTTGAGAGTAAAATAAAGTTCAGGCAAGCCAATGGTTGATAATGTAGCACTTTTGCCTTCAGGAAGTGAAAATATTGCTTTTAAAATACTTACTGTCTTATTAAAACTACTTTCATTCATATATGAAACTCTTTCAAAAATTGCATATATTTAGGATGAGGCGAAAAAAATATAGTAAAGAAACGTTAACATAAGCTCGAATTCAAGGATTACTTGCACGAGTTAAAAAATATAATTATTATAGTTTTTAATAGCGTGAATAAATAAAATTTGGAAAAGCTTACAGTTTCGGAAACATAAGGTACAAGAAATTCAAATATTTCAAATTTTTAGAGGCGATAATTCGAGAGAGAGTAGAGGTGGAAAATTTTTTCTTTTAACGGAATGAACTATTTATTATTATTTTTACAAAATCAAAAAAAAAAAAATTTTTCGACTTTATTTTGAATAATAAAATTTTTATTTGGGCTTTTTCACCTGGAATTCACAGAATCATCAAAATCTTGAAAATGCCACAATTTCTCGATAATTTATCGCGTTAAAAGCGACTTTTTCATTTTACTAATGACCCCTAAAATTAACCGTTATCTAAAAATTTTATTGATGTTAAATAATACAACTTTATTAATAAAATGGAATATGGTCTTCTAAAAAGAAAACTGTTCTCACTTAGGATTCTACTTTACAAAGCTTTTGGTTCAAATTCATTCAATTACTTTTTTAAATGTGTTGAAATTTTTCTCAGGTAAAATCACCTATTTGTATATAAAATTATTTATAATTTAGGTAAAATTAACCAATTATTTAAAATAAATATTGGTTAAATCCAGGCATAAAATCTTTACGATAAATAATTACATAGGTAATTATTTAATTTGTCACTTCCCTGTTTCTAATGTTTCCTTATTATTTATATGGCAATTTTACGGTACAGGTTGGCGTCTTGTTTAAAAGTAAAATATATTTGGTGTTATTTTTAATTATATTTTTATAGTGTTAATGGTACTACGAAGTACTTATTACTATCAATCTTGTAACAATTTTCATTAACAAAATATAAGCAATGGTTGAAATACTGTAGGTTCTGATTGATGGTAGTTCTGTTGAAATACTGTAGGTTGAAATACTGTAGGTTGAAATACTGATGGTTCAAAATAACAGTTATTATAAATGTCAAATGATTTTTAGAGTAACTATTATGTGATCAAAAATTAATAATAGTTGGTAATTACAGCGCAGCACTTAAAATTAATAAAAATAGTGGAAAATTTTTTCAGTTTTTACATTTTACTGAGGTCTTCAAAACCTTGACGTAGAAATGATTTTTGTGCTATGTCTTCTGTACTATAAAAGATTTTTTAACATGGTAGTAACTTATATGAAAGCTTAAGAAAGTGGCTCAAAATGTGTAAGAAAAATATTTTTAAAATTTCTAAAAAATTTCACACGAAATTGTGAGGATGAAGAAAATTAAAAAAGTTCAAGATGGAAAAAATTGATGTTTTTCCAAAGTTCGAATGCTTGGTAAACTCCAAACTAAATATCGAAAATTTCGTGAAAATTCGTTAAAATCCCAGGGAACCTCGGAAACCGTTGAAATTGGGCAACTAGTTTCAAACTAGAATTTTACTCATTTTTGATGCTCTTAACACCCTGTACAATAAAAACTTCGTTGAACAGCTCTTAAAAAATTAAAAGAATAAAATAAATTTTTAAAAAGGTAAGAACAAAACAACAAAAAACAAATTTATTTTAGTTAATTTTTTATGACAATTTTTTTATTTTATTTTAAGAACCTCAGCAACAAAAAAAAACTTTGACAATCTAGTGATTAAATTCTTGTTAAATTTTAATGATTTGATCGAGAGAAAACATTTATTTTTTTTTTCAAAAACAAAAAAAAAAAATTATTTTATATAATAAGGACTTAAAAATTTTATTTAAACGTCTTCATAGTGTTCTTAAAAATTAACAAAAATATCTTTTTTATTTATAAAGTATGTGTGTATGTATTTATGTAATATGTTAATATATATGTATTTTAATATAAATAAGTATATAAGTACATCTATAACATTACTACATAAATATAATATTATGTATTTGTTGCGTCATTGAAGGATTCTTTAAAATACTCGTAAACCAATATTTTATAATATGTGTGTATGTATATGCAAAACAGGACTTGTTATTATATACATATACATAAATAAAAGACTGAAATCTTAAGGCTAATTTGAAAAGTTTTTGTTTTTATTGACATTAGGGGATTTTGAAGAGTTATACAGAAAAAGCAAAGAAAAAAACAAATTAGTAGTAGGAGCTTTATAAAGTTTTTTTTTTATTTTGAGGGTTTTCCAACTTAAACATTAAAAAGATGTTACTATGTTGTACAATTATTCAGATCTACATATATAATGTTAATATGTATGTACATACATATAATTTGGTAGTTAGTTGTAGCTTTGTTTTTTATTATTAAACTCTCTTGTATTTAACATAAATTGTTTATAAGTTTATAGTATAATAAAAAAAAAACAAAATGGAGAAAACGATATACAAAAATGTTATTTCTATTTTTGAAATGTTTTTATTATTAAGAAGTTTAAGAAGAATAATATTATGTAATATTATAAGAGAAACAATTTAATATTAATTTTTTATTTTCCTATTTCATATAAATATTGTTATACTGTTATATCAACATGTGTGACATACATGTATGCATTAGGTAATTAAAAACAAAAACAAAATCACAATTCTATTTATAATATTTTTATATTAACATTTTACTTAGTTTGTTTATTTTTAATGAATATTGAATTGTTTTAAGTATATTTTACACTTCTCCCAGTATATGAGAGTTCTCGTATAAGTATAACTAGGTTAATAATTTTTATTAAGAAAAATTAATCTTCAAAAGAGTAATACTTTAAGTATTTAAGGAATTTTTTAAAAAAAAAAGAAGGAATTTAATTGAAAATTTTATAAATTATTTTATTTAAAATTCTGAGAATATATTGCATAAAATATTTTAAGATTATATATTAACAGGGTGTTTCGTATCTAAATGTACTGCTAGTAGGACAGTATGAGTAGCCAAAATTTTTGTATGAATAAAATGTTCAAGAATCTTGAATTACGGGGGCGTACTTTTTGAATTTTGTAGTATTGAGCATTGCTCGGTCTCAGCGCCAGATTAAACATGGTTTTGAACCCTCATATGCCTGTCTGACGTTGAGACCGAGATGAAACATGATTGAATTATTTTAAAAAGATATTTAAAATGGCATTTAAATATTTCTTAAACAGGAAGTTTTTGCTGTTAATGATACACCACTAGAAGCGAAAATTCATTAACTTTCAAATGAGTCCACCAAGTTATCTTTGCCTATCATAATTCCTGAGTTATCAGTAAAAATTTAATAATCGGACCTTTTTTAGAAATTCCAGCTTTGAGGGCTCATTACTTTAAAAGTAGGCTCAAAAAGCAAAAATGTCACTCTTTCTTTTTTTTTTTGGTCGTCGGGAGAAATTTTATCAATTTGCTTAGAATATGCTATTCAGTCTCGAACATCTTGTATTATGTTTATAATTTATTTCGTTTTAGTTTGAGATCTGGTATATAGTATAACATTTTATGATGCATAACAATAATTTTTCATTTATGAAAATAAAATATTATGAAAAATAGTTAACAAAATTTCATAGAATAATATTATAGTGAATTAATAAAATATATGTATAATAAACTTATGATTTCAAGATAATAGGAAAATTACTTTGGAATATAGACATATGTTTCTTACACCATAATATAGATATTTTGCTTTATGCAATAATAACAACAATATTGTGTGAATATCCAACTTGAATTTACTTAAAATTTCAACTTCAATTATTTTAAAATTAAGTACTTATTTTTTGATTAGAATAGTTTGTTTTTAATACATAACACTTTTTAATGCTATATGAATTTTGAGATTCAAAAAATTTTGAAAGTTAATGTATTAAATATAATCCCAATTATTCTGAAAATATATTGTATACATACCTGAGTATTATTAAATAGTCCAATTTTAAATCGATTTAATGAAATTAATTATTTATCATGTCCAGTTGTCTATCCCGTAGAGATAACTCAAAAATCGAATAGGCTTTGTATTGCACAAAATTTTACAAATTTTTTATTGTAGTTATGGCATGAAGTCTGTTTGGATTCTTTCAAAGTAACCGTTCGACTACATGCCATGAAATTTAAAAAATAAAATTCACACGTATTGTGCACCTCAAAAACATAAAGGAAAAGAGTGATATTTCTGCCCTATGATATTTTAATAACATAGTATATATAACAGCTTCTGTTCGTCATCGTATTGAAGGCTCAGTAAAAATTTGTGTGATGAGTATTGGAGATTGCGTGGACTTAATATTTTCTAATTTCTGATTTCAGTTTCCTAAACATGATCTCAGTTGTGTCGTAATATAAAATTTATTTTCCATAAGAGTTTCAAAATTTCAAAAATTTATGTAAAAAATTTATTTATTTTTTCTTTTATAAAAAGACAAATAAAAATTAAAAAAAAATAACCACTTAATTTTAAACGGTTTCATTGTACCAAAATAAGGGCTGTCTTAAAAAAAAAGTGATATTTCATGTATACACACAACACATAAAATAAAAAAATAAAAATTAAAATAATTTTATTTCTGCAATTAAAAAATTCAAAAGGAAATTTACTTAATTGCAGCAACAAAATGCATAAAATTAAATTTTAATTGCATGTTTTTACCAACTCAGAAAAGGAAATATTGTTTAAGTGTTGCCTGTGTTTGTTTTTTACCGCTCGCATTGCATTCAATAAGGGACGTTATGTGATAGCACCAAATTTCGGATGTCGAGTTTTCGGTGGGAATGCACTTATCCATAGTGGGGAGGCGTAAATTTAATATTTTTAAAGAGATTTCGGTCTGATAGTCAATTCCGTCTATCGGTCTATCAGTCTGTCGCTCTGCTGGTCTGTCTTTCGGTATGTGTGTGTATACGTGTATCTCAAGTTCGGCTGAACAAGTTTTGATGAAATTTAATATGTGAGTTTATTTTTTGACCACGTTACGGATTGCTCAACTTAAATTTAATATCTTGAATCTAGTTGCTATCGAAACTAACTGATGCCTCAAAATGAAACTCTAATAAGAGCCAAGTTAAGATTTTTCTATGATTATTTGTCCTAAAAGCTTACTAACTTTTTTAAAATTGTGAAGAAGTGTAGGCATTTTCATAATCTCCTGTAACATTTTTATTAATATTGCGGTCGGTTATGTGCTGATCATATCAGATTTTTTTCTTTTCAGTGCATTAACAATAAAATATTCTTAAATATGAGATCAAATATTTTTTTTATCAAAGTTTTTTCTTTACTGAATAATTAAATTGTTCACTATGAATAAAACAACACACTATATAAATAAAAAATTTTTCTTCAAACCGATCAATGTTGTGTAAAAAAGAAAATTTAATGAATTTTTTTCTTGTTTTCTCGTCAGTTTCTTTTAATTAAAAGAAATTCGCATAGCTTTTGTGATAAAAGAAATTTGAACTTTTATATTTAAGTGAAAATTTATCACAGGGATGTAATTTGACTTCATGATTGTTACACAAGCCTAATTAATTCTTTTAAAATAAAAATAATTTAATTTTTTTTTCATATTTTTATTGTAACTTTTAAATTATTTGAAAATTTAGTTCAGAATTTCTTAAATTATAAAAGCTCATAAATAAGTAATAATAATTATTCTTGTAACACTGTTTCTAACATTGTGAGCGTCCCGGTACGAATGTTTTCTAAGTGTTATAATAATAATTATGATAATGCAGTTCAATTACATATTAAGTTAAATTACCCAAAACGTTTTATGCTTCAACCTTCTGTAAAAACATTTTTTATGTGTAAAATTGCTACTGATTACATATGCATACCACTCAGAATAAATACCTATACACACAAAAATATAAAAAATACCATAGATAAAAAAAATTTTTCACTTCATTTATTCATTCTCAGAAATCATTTAAAAGGTATTGAACGAATTGATCGATATACAGAACGACCTTGAAATTTCAAATATAATTTACATACCTATATATAAAATTTTCCATTTTTGTCTTGAATCTTACATTATAATGATTGATGATTTTTAAATTTAAAAGAAAAATAAAGTTCACATATTTTTATAAAACATATGAAGACAAAATATAAAATAAAGAAATTTTTCAGTTAAGAGAAATTTTTTTTTCCACTTCACATGTCCTTTGAACTTGCACCAATAACAAAAAGTTAATAAATAAAAAAAAATTAATTTTGCTTGTAGGATAAGAAGACATTATTGGAAAAAAAAATTCCTTTTTGTGTTATTTACGAACATAAATGAAAAGTATATACATAATATTATATAAGTGTGAGTATGTCGCATGCAGAAATTGCATGACTATGTAGTAGGGTGTATTATTTACTGAAAATGTGCTTAAGTTCAAATAGCTTTTAATTTAATGAATGACATTGATGAATAAAATGCTAGAATATTCGACAAAAATTTCTTATAGAATAAATAGAATAAACAGATTGATTAATTTGAATTTTATAATGATAAAGATGTGTTTTAATCCTTCAAGATTTGTCCTTTCAATTATTTACTTATAATCAAGTTAATGTTATTGTATGTAAAAGAAAATAATTATTGTCAATTCAATAAAATGAGTTGATAAATGACAGAAAATAAATGGGATAAGTTCAATAACTTTTATATTAATTTTGAACTTTGAGCCTTTCGTAATTAAAAATACAATTTCAAATTCAAGGACTAATCTTTACGATTAGACTTATCCTTACTATATTACATTTTATATATTACTCTTTTGACTTAAATTTAAATAATAATTTATTTATTAGTAAATTCATATTATATCTTATAAGATTCTTAACTAGCTGGACACCGAGCTGAAATTATTTTCCGAAATATTGCAATCGAAGAATGTTACAAAAACAATTTTTGTGTGTCATAATATATTCCAAGTATCCCATTCCGATTGAAATATTTTGTTATTTTTTTGAAGTTTTTGAGTATTCTTTGTGACTCTCATTTTATATAGTATGGTTTTAAAAGTGAGACCCTTGAGTTTAGATTATGGTAATTATACCCGTACGAACGTATGTTCGAAGGGTATACTAAATTTGCCTTACCGTTTGTAACGCTAAGAAATAACGGTGTTAGGTATAGACTCAAGTGTATGTTTTTGATCAGCGTCAAATTCTGAGTTGATTTAGCTTTGTCTGTCCGTCCGTCCGTCCGAATGATAACTCAAAAACTAATTGAGCTAAGTTCACCAAATTTTCACAAATGATTTATTGTAGTAAGTGCCAGAACCCTATTTAAATTGGACATGATCGGGGTACCGGTTCGGGTAGCTGCCATACAACTTCAAAATTTATTTGGCTATATCTCAGAAACTATAAAAGCTGTGATATTGAGATTTCACACAAGTGAGTATATTAGTAGGGCCGATGTACTTGATAAAATTCGCTAAAATTTCTTGGCTCTTTCTGGTAGCTGCCATACAACATCAATAGTAGTTTGGTACAACCAGTATTTTGAATAACACTTAGTACTGAAATTTTGCATAAATTAATATGGTAATACGGCAACTTAAAGTCATAGTTTGCCCCATAGTTAGTTATGGCACATTAGTTATTCGCACATAGGATAAAAAATTCGTACGGGTATCACAGAGTTGACAAGGTCAACTCTATTTTTTTTCTCGTTTTTTTTCTACTTTCTTTTCAATTTGTTTTTTAAAATTAAATTTCTTATTTTATTCAAAATTATACTCTTTAATTCCGTACCCTTCCATTTGGAAGACAATAGTTGTCTGTGTTAAAAATTGCAATTTTTGTTTCTTACTTTGAATGCATTTTTTAGACAGAATTTACCAGCCGATTTGATTGAAATTTAAATTTTAGCTAAATTAAAAAAATGTATAGAATCGGTAGAGCTAAAAATATTAATCAATTTCCTTCACACAAATAATTTCCGAAATCCCTTCCATTTAAACTCCATATAAATTTGGAATTTATTTTTGATTTGCACTCTCAGCTTGGTGGCCTCAAGGATATATATGGCATTAGTATTAATATTACGACTATTTCATTTTAAATCTCAAATTTTGGATTTCAAATTTAAAATTCAATATTTCTTTTATCTTATCCATTCAAATTGATTAAATTTTTTCTCTCTAGAAATACGTAAATAGAACCAATAATTTAAATCTCAAATCAAAATCAACATTTAGTATGCTGTTCAAATATATGAAAATATTCAATATACTTGATCATTTTCCTCTTTAAAGTTTGATAATCTTTCGTAATTTGATGATAAGGATAAAACAAAATTTTTTTTTTATTAAATTGTACATGTTCACATACATTTGCATATATTTTTAATCAAAAGAGTATATTTTCAGACATAAACATTATCCTTGAACTATATTTTTACTTCTATGTATAATAATTTTGTAATGGATAGCAAATTTGTTTGTTTGCTTATAATACTGAGAATTCAATCTATAAATAAAATAGTACCTTTTATTTTTCTTTAGATTTTGCCCATATTTATAAAAATTGAACAAAAATATCTCACAAATTTAAGTCTACAAATTCAAAAAAAATTTGTAGCTTGCAAAAATTTGAATTTTTGTTAGATACTTTGAACCTCAGATCTAAAATTAAAACAACTCTGGCCTTAAAATTGCAGTAATAATATAATTGGGTATAAAATTTAGAATATATGACCTATATAATAACTGACCGCATTGTATACAATAAGAGTGGTTAGTTGGAGGCACCAAATTTCGGATTTCAATTTTCGGTGGGAATACACTTCTCCATTTTAGATTTTTGCGTGTCGGTCTGTTGGTATGTGTGTGAACGCGTGTACCTCAAGTTCTGTTGAATCGACTCTAATAAAATTTTCTATATGAGTCTATGTCAGCTATGTCACGGATTGATTAACTTGTTGGATATGTTGGGTCTCGGGAGAACTAGACCTTTCGTCCATATAAGGAGAAATAATCAACTAATTCCCTTGAAATTTAATATTCGGGTTGTTAAAACAGTAAATGATTGGGGCTCGAAACCCGAACTAGAGATCGATTTTGCAATTTTCACCAATATATACAGAGTTTAAATTTCTTGAATTTTGACTTTAATATTTGGGTATTATCGATATGAACTGGTGAAATTTTCAGGGAACGCGGATGGCATTTAAAAGGCATTTTTATAATCTTTTATAACACTTTTGCTAAAACAAACAATACATATTGCGGTCGGCTATGTGTTGGTCATATCAGATATTTGTTAAATTGTGAACCAATGCATAGCGTATCTGGAATTTTTATTCGCAGTTTTTCTAATAATAACTTATTTTAAAAGTTTCCTTTAACACTAATATACGAGTAACATTAATTTCTTTTTAAAAGTTGTCCTACAAAGTATAAAAAGTAATTTTCCTTTATGAGCAGAACGTTAACTGCAAAGTTAATTTGTCAATAAAAAAAACTTAAAAAGTAATTCAAGTTATCTATTTTTTTTTGTTAATTATTAATTTTTGGAAGACTAGTAGCATTCCAAAAATGATACAAAATATGTCATAAATTTATAAATATACCTATAAATTCGTGTATACTCTCTAGAATAGATATACAAGTTTTCCATGAATCATTTCTTGAGCATGGTTGAAAATTTTTTAAAAACTACTTAAATTTTTTACCCTGAGGCATATGCAAGACTTACAGCATAGCAGTATAAAATAAGATTATGTTCATATATGTATGTATGTACATAATATTACTATTAACTGCAAAATAACTTATGACATTTTCTATCGTAGTTAGGTAAGTATTTTTAATGCGGAGTATTTATGGTATTCAGAATATTTTGCTATCGAAAACTTTTTTCGTGAACTTTCATTTTAAACTTAAAAGTTTTCAATATACGAAGAAATGAGTAAGTTGTAAATTGTACTTTGAAGTCATTTGGTTGCATTATAAAGTAAAAGGAATTTAAATTACATGAAAATAGATGTTTTAATTCTTCGAAATTTTAAATACTTTTTGTAAAGTTGAAATTAAAATTTTTTCTTATTATTAATATTAAAACTTGAGGTCATCATTTGAAATGAGTTCCGTATTACGTAAACTTATTAAACAGAGTTGTTGAACTTTGGGATTAGTTTTTTCTTAAAGCATTATCAGCCTCCTAAAGCATCTGTCTGAAGGCAATACAACTAAAATTGTATTAGAATGATTTCACAGGAAAACAGCATAATATATTGGAGTAAATGCCTGAAAAATGTACGATTAAAATGTACTAAAATAGCAGAAATTTTTGCATGCATTTATCCTCACCAGACATCGTTCTCTCATACTAAAACTGTTTTGATTAATGCTATATAGAATGACATGTACTTTGGGTTTCAGAAAAACATCCAAAAAATTATTGATTCATATGCCGCCTAATAAAATGCTTTCTTCGACTCGGAATTCTTAATATGAAATGCCCAAAATATGGAAGAAACTATAATGACTAAAGATGAACAATATTTTAAATCTTAAATGTGAAAACATACTCCTGCATATTAATTCAAAATTTTTAATTAAATGCATTTGTGATTCCCTTAAAATTAAAATTAAAAGAAAACAATGTTACATTTTGTATGCGTTTAATATCGGTTAACCTTAATACAAATCTCATTGGTAGTGGCATATCCAGTGCATATTAAGTTTTAAAATAATTTCCTGTAATAAAAATATACAATGGAAACGTGTAAAAACTCTCATAAAAAACAAAAACATTGGTTCAAACTTAAAACAATTTTTGATTACTAATTTCTCAATGGCGTTTATAAAGTTTGTTTAAAATGGATAAACGCAGTGTAAAAATAACCCCTAAAATATCGGAACACAAATATATACATATATACATAAAGTGATTTTCGATTTCGTGCTTGGATTTATTAATAATAAGATGAAAATTTTACATGGAATATGAATGAATTTTTTTTTAAATGTATGTATGTAGTATATTCGTCCTTGGTTATCAATATGACATACTTTTATTCTTAAAATTTAATCTACATAATATCCAATACAATCTACTGAGTTATCTTTTTATTTCCTATATGAATAAGAGTTAATCTTACCGACAGGAAATTTTTGCAAGTGCTCTTTTCCAGCTTTAAATGTTGAATACTAATGATTTCAGTATATTGATGTTGATATAATACATTATGGTGGTTATAGGTACTATAATATAAGTGCTATGTATGTGCTCATGTAGACTATAATGATACACAGAAGAATATTTTGATAAAGCACAAAATGAAAGGAGGTGAACGATACTTTAGTTTATTTTAGTTGAAAATTTTTCAAATATTTGTAAATTTTTCAAAGGAAATCATTTTAATAAAAACAAGGAGGAAAATATTAGAAAGACCATATTGTATATTAGAACATTTCAATTTCTTCTAGAATATTTTTAATCAAAACATTATTAGTTTTTTCCGTATGTAGAAAGTTTTTGTGTTTTTTGGTACCTTCTTCATAAAATGTAATGGTTTGCCTAACTTTACCGTTTTGTATAAAAACATGCTGTTGTATGCTGTTGTAAACAATCATTCAATGTTGAAGTGCCTAAATTACAATTCTTTCCAGAAAAATAAATATTCATGTTGAGAAGAAAATATTAGCATTTAAAACATTTTATAAGAATGACGACCAGCTCACAAAACTTTCATATTTAATATTACTACGTTAATCAAGATTCAAAATTTGGAAATTATGTTAACAAAGTAAATATTTGAAAATATGAGTTGTGATTTTTCCTGGACTATAACAAAATAACTTGATTAGCTTTATTATTTCATTTACAATTTTCTCATATTTAAATAAAATTATTAAATAGGAATAAAATTTTTAATTCCCAAAAATACTCAAAATCTTTTAAAGATTCTTGTAAAAATAAAAAAAATTTTTGAACAAAACTTATTTTAGTTCTTTGTGTAACCATATAAATTTGTTCTAATCTACATTTACATATGTTATAAAAAATCATAAAGAAATTGTATAGAGTCTTTGAGATTCAATTTTTATTATCCTTTTTAAATTATAAAAGAGTTTTGTTATTAACTTTTTAATTTATCTTTTAAACATATGTATGCCTTTTACATAATGTGCCCTGCAGCTCTTTTGAGTCTTATATTATAGAAATAAACAATTATACTAAAATATAACATGAATATACTCGTACATAGAAGTACAATAAATACGGGGAATGAAGTGTGAAGTCTAAGCCATTTATACGTATTTATAATATTGAATATTTTTTATATAAACAATTTTGCAATATGGAACAAAATTCAATTCAAATCGAATTACAAATGGAATTGAATCAATAGAATTGCCAGAGTATTTATAAAAATTTTTGAACTATATACAAAAGAATTGATTGAATTGATTTTTAAAGGTCGTCATCAGAAACTTATGAAAGTTATTAAGAAAGGTCAAATATTACAAAAGTGACATACGTCAAGTAATTTGTTGATTAAGGCAAAGTGAAAGAGCGATAATAATAAATATTTTTTTTTAGAATTAAATCGTTTTAATAAATGAAAAGCATTGCCAGCTAAGACAACAGGAATGTTGTGTGAAGAAAGATTTCTAAGGAATTTATTTTGGGTTCCGATTTCTTTAAAATATACCCTAGTGACATGGCTAAATTTAACTTAAGCGGGTCTATTTTACTTTATGCAGAAAACACGATATTTAAAGTATTCTGTAACAAATGAAACAAATTTGAGAAATGCAATTGAAAATTATCTGTTAATGGTGCTTAATTAGCTGAAGAAATATCGTCTTTTGTCAAATAATGAGAAAACGAGAATCATGGTGTTTGTTAATATGGAAACTAGTAATGTCTCTGTTTTCTATGGTGGTATTGCTGTTAAGGTGGTGAAAACATTGAATTACTTAGAGTTAGTACTTGATAGTGCGCAAAAATGGTTAGTCCGTGTGGAACATGTAATCAGGGGTTTTCAATCTTTTTTTCCTATATTTTGTCGAATGTAATTTACTTGCTTAATTTGAATGCTTTATGGAGTAGGACATCATAAACTCTCTTGGCTTAATTAAATGTATAGTTTATAAAAAAATAATTAAAATTTTAAAGGGGCATCCTATTAGGTATCCGATATTATTACCAATATATTAAGCAAGTTGTTTGCATTAAAGCTTCAAATTTTGAAAGGTATACGTTCTTTACAAAGTATAATGTTTCTTTTGTGAATGAATAAAATAACTAGAGCAAATAATTAATTAATTGAACGAATGAAAAATAAATTTTGTAAAATAAAACTTCAAATTAAATTAGAAAAAAAATAATTTTAAAAATTTTCTCTTTCTCGCCTTAGATAAATGCTGGAAAAATAAATGTTTGAATTTTTTAAAATATTTTTGATTAGCGAAACGTGTAATAACAATTTTTATTCAAATTCACACATTTCAGTCTGCAAATACAAAATATATTTTAATAAAATATATATATACATATTTATATAAATTTTACTCTTGATTTTTAAAGGGAGAAAAATTTCAAAATTCAAGTAACTAGAATAACTTTTACAATATTAACGAGCATCTAAAAATAATTATTAGGAAAAACGTTGCTTTACATAATATGATTAAAGTAAAACGCAAATGAATTTTTTTTTTCATAAAATTAAAGATCCCAAATGACATATTTTCCGTAATTACTGTTTTATGTAATATTCTTTGAAGTCTTAAAAGAATTTACTTCTAATATTATACAAATTTAAAAAAATTATATAATAAGTACCAAGAGGAAATTATAAGTAAATTTTAAATACGGCGAAAAAACGTAAAATAAACGCTTTCTAAAATACTCTTTCATTATAACGAAAAAGAGAATATTTTTCTGCCATTTTAATTTTTTAAATAAATTATATAATATTGTAGAATTAATAAAGAAAACAACAACAATGTAGTTGAAAATAATTGTGCACTAAATAAATATAAATTTTGTAGCTCATATAGAAGATATAAAAAAAATTTTATACTTAAAAGAGTAATGAATTTTTTTTCAAATTACTTATTTTGTTACCGTTGAAGTTTGTCTCAGGATTTTCGAATATAATGTACATTGTTTTTTTGTAGAATTTTTCTCTCTTTATTTAAAATTGGTCCAATTCTGTGATAAATAGAGGTTAATAAATAGACAACCTTGTCTCTATTGATTGATAATTTAGTAATTTTTATGGTACGAAATTATTTTGTTTTAAATTAAATTCACAGAATATTCGTCACCGTCTACAATAATATGAACATAGTGAAAAATATTCTGTTGAATATAAATAAGGGCTCAAAATACTCTATATGAAGTGGCTTATTATTCGTTCCAAAATGTAATCAAATGGGGCTATATCTGAATATGAATATTCTTTATATAACAAATATTATTCTTCCCATTATAAAAATTCGGTTGTTGTTGTAAAAAAAAAACTCTGGTAAGCCGATAAAACTTTGTTTCGACTAAAATTATCAAAAATCATAAAATTAATTTAAAAGATTAATTTAACCCGGCTTTCGAAATGAGATCTATTACCTTTATGCAAAACAAACTGTCTGTGTTGAAAATCGCTCAAAATTTAGTATGCCGAATCATGTACATACGAAATGGTAAGGCAGAGAACCAAATACAATGCCATTTTTAACTTTTAAGAATGTTTGGTATATATGACTTTTCTAGTACATATTGGGTGTACTAGCCTGGTCGAAAGGGTTAAATATAAATATTAATAATTTTAATTATTTTATTCATATTATTCCAAATGATATAAATTTGGAAAAATGCATTTTAAATTTTGGACATAATATTAATGTTCTGTTGTCAGGGGTTAATATAATACAAAGAGAGAAAAAAAATTAATTATTCAGAATTATTCTGTTACAAAGGAATAAAAAACCATGAAAATTTTGTTATAAAAAAAAATGAATATAAATATTTTATTACAAAATATACCAAGGATTTTTAAATTTTCTATTTATAATTATAAACATTAAAATTACACATGAAATATAAATAATTATTTATTTGATGCAATTATTCAAATGTTCCTCATTTTTAAGGTTTATTTTGAAATTTTTTTTATAAAATTAAATTTTTGAAATACAACTATGAATTCACTGTTAAGGCGATATATAGATCAGTTAAAGCTTAATCAGTACAGGTACTCATTACAAGAGTATCTTTAAAAATGAAATGGAAAAAGATGTTCGCTTTGTTCTACTCTATTAGCAATTTCAAACTTCATTATAATAAAAAATTTAATAGGTATAACAATTTCTAACAGAAATTTTCTAATTAAAATTTAATAGGTATAACAATTTCTAACAGAAATTTTCTAATTGTTATGTATACACAGTTTCAGAGACGGATCTATTATATATCAAAAGTAAGCATACGCAATGAGTGCCGGAAAACAATAACGCAATTAGTATGCGCAAAGTGCAATGTTTATTTATCGTTACATTAATACCCATTCATTTTCTTATCACTCGTCTAATAAAAAGGCTACGATACATAATCAAACTCTTATAACAGATTTTAATTTTGTTATTCGAACAGCAGCATCTTCATGTAATTTATACTTTATAATTTTTGACAGTGATATCCAAAAATCAAAATGGCAAGAGTATATTGACATTTTCATTCAATGAATTGTCTAGTTTTAACATTTAAATAATGTAGTGAATATGGGAATGCTATACTCATAAAATTTTGTATAAAAAAATTATAACAATTAAAACATATATTGTTTCACAATTTTTATATAATATTACATTAAATGCTATAACAAAACTTATTTTATATACAAAACATTCTTCAAGTGTATAGGCACAATATTAATGTAAATGTAGATATTCATGATCTCAAGAAAAAGTTAAAGATATTGACCTCATTTTTTGTTTTCTTTGGTGGGGGTCATGATTCACAGTTATAAAACTAAGTTAGATATTTTTTGGTTTTAATTTTTTTTTTCTCTTTAAAATTATTATATAAATATAAAATGTAAAAAAAAAAAAAATGAAAGTAAAATGTAAGAATAAATAAAAAATATTTTCCACTCACCTAATTTTTCTCCACAATGTGCTAAATTATTTGAATGAAAAATCATAAAAAACAGTAGTAGAAATTTTTTAAATGATATCCTCTTTGAAGAGGATAATGATGTTGATGATGATCTTGATTTTGATATTGATAATGATGTTGATGATGACGCTAAAAACTTTTTCTCCATTCTGTTCATTTTATTTATTTTATTTTTATAATAATAATTTAAGTTATTCATTATAAATTTTAAATACACACACACACACAACTACTAAATATAAATATAAATATTTATTTTTTTTTTGTATGTAGGTAAATTTTAGGTATGTAGCTATATTTTTTTTGTTTTTTTATCTAAATTATTATTTTTTTATTATAAAAATGTTGAATAGATTTTATGGAAGTTTAAAAATGTTTTTTCAATTTTTTTTTGTTTTTTTGCTTTCCAACTTATCTTTTAATTACTATTATTTTTGAAAAAAGAAAAAGAATTAAAAAAAAAATTTTATTTTTAATTTACATAATTACTATATTTTTTTTTTTTTTGTTAGAATATCTTAGTTTTTAAATTGTTTATTTACCATTGTAATTAATTAAATTAAGAAAAAAATGGTTATTTCTTTTTCCAAATATTTTACACAAATTAAGTGTAACAAAATTTAATTTAATTAAATTTTATTTTTTATTAAAAATAAGAAATAATTTTAATCTTATTTATTAAATTCAAAATTTTATTATTTTTAATTCAAATTAATTAATATAGAAATTTTAATTTAATTAAATTTCAATTTAATTTTCTTTATTTTACATTTATTGTAAATTTAATTTTTAAATAATTAATTATTATTTAATTTAATAAATATTATTTTGAATAAATTTACATAGTTTTTATAATATTCTCTCACATTTGAATGAAAAGAGAGCACGTTTGAATTTGTGAAATTGCAGAAAAAAAAAAGTGTTATAAAAAGGTGACCTCAATTATTACTGATATATTACAGTTATTTATGTTAAACGTATTATATATTTGTATATAAGTATGTAAATTTTTTTGATATAATATTAATTTTTCATTTTTTTTTTATTTTTTCTTATACAGTAACATGAGGTTGCCACAAAAATTTTATATTTTCTATACAATTTATTTCTTTTCTTCTTCTTTTAATGCATTTTATAAGTGTGTGAAAATGTTCAATTTCACCATTATTTTCACACAATTTTTTTATTGTATATTTTTTTTTTATGTATTTTTTACATATGTTTACTTGTATATATATATATATACATACTATATTTATATAATATTTATATGATTTTTATATTCGCATTTTTATTATTATTGATTTTATAAATATTTTACTATATCACTTTCTTTATAATATTTTAGATGATGATGCCCCGGGACATCTCACTATATTATGATTATCAATACTAATACACATTTATGAATTTTTTAGTATATACATATTATGTGTATAGGAAAAGGATAATATGATTTTTTTCCGGTTTTCTTTTATACTATTTTTTTGTGTTTGTTTTTTTCTTTCTTTCTTTTTCCTCTTGTTGTTGCTTTTCAACTTTTACTTATTATTCATTCACTATAATATGTTTGCTTCTTCTTCTCTTTTCCTCTCCTTTATATTCATTTTTTTTCTCTATAATTTTTTTTTCCTTTTTCCTCTTTTTGCGTCCTTATTTTGTATATATATTATTTTTTTTTTGTTAAAGTAAAGTTTATATATTTTTCGCCACTATGTCTAAGAAATAGAAAAAATCTATAAAAAAATATTTTTTCATATAGCAAAGTATAAATAATATTGTCGTAGGTTTATGTAGATAAACATACTACATATTCGTATAAACAGTGTCTTGCGTCATAAAAATGTGTGTAGTGAAATAAAATATTAAAAAAAAATTTTTCAACTTTTAAATTGACAAGTTCAAAGAAAATAATAAGTGGGTCGTTTCAACAATGTACTTATGTATGTGAAAAAAAAAGTTGTATGATTTTTCGCTTTTTTTCTAAATAAGGTAGGTAGGAGATGGGTAGCTAATGGAATCAGGATCATATTAGTACTTGATATTAGTTTTGATTTTCTAGATCATGGAGTATTTTGCTTTGAGATTGAAAAAAAAAACTGCAGAACAGTGTGTTAAATTTAAATTTTGAACATTATTATTTGTTATAGAATTTATTGTTGTACAACACAAAAATTAATTGTTATACTAATATAACATTGACATTTAAAAGCTGTAATTTTGATGTTCCTCAAGTAAATAAAATATGTACATAATTATTCAAATTTCCCCACTTTTTTGAATTTATTCCGCAATTGTAAAATTTTTTCTATTATTAAACAAACTAAAAATACAAAGTTTATTGCTAGCCACCGTTGGTTGGACACATATTTGGCTGCTTTAAAGTAGAAAAACCAATCAGACTGAATTACAAATTCCAATACCTTTCCGTATTCACTTAAGTACAAGACAAAATAATTGATTTTTGACAAATGATCATGCTAGTTATGCTTTTGTGCTTAATTGATTAATCATGACTTCATTATTATGGTCTTGCCTTTATAAAATTTCTATTATACTATATTACCATTTTTAATTGCCTACATAAGCACTACTTGCTATTATATTACCGTACACTACTGTATCTCAAATTAATAACCGTGTTCCTACATAGTAGTGTTTCCTTTTTCATTTTCAAATTTTTTTTTACGTATTCTTATATAAAAGATCACAAACAAACTGAGGAAATTTATAAAAACACTTTATTTATGTATGAACATAAATATATACGGTTACCATATTATTTTAGAAAGAGAAAGATATTCAAAAAGGAGAAAGAAAGAAAAAAAATAACCAAAAAACTAAAATATAAATGGGGTAAAAATGGAACTCATTTTTACTAAATAAATGGAACTCTGTTTGATATCTCATTTAAGATTTAAGAGATAGAATTTTTCTTGAGAAGAAAACAAAACAAAAAGGGAAAAAGGAAAACGAAATTGTGAAAATTTATTAAATTATATAATACTAAAATAAATAATATTTTAGTTTCTTTTTTTTTCGCTCGATGATTTCCATTTTTCAAAATTATACTCAAATTATTATTTTTAAATTGCTCAACAAACAAACAAATAAATTACAATGGCAATATAAAATAAAGACTACAGTATAGTTAACAATTTAGTTTCCACTTTAAAATTAATTTGAATCTCGTTAGAAATTTTTTAAAATCCGAACTTAACGATATTATATTCGGCTATTTGAATAAATTTTATTTTAAGTGATTCTAACAATGAACGTGATTTTTATATTTTTACAAGGTTAAAGAAAAAATTATAGCAAAATTATCATATTGCCGACATTATAATATCTTATTTATGTTGGTTGGTTGGGTTGATATACATGACGTATAACATGTAAAATGTAATACACATTATTTGGTTGTTTGTATAAAATTTGTTCCTATATTTATATGAGAATTAAGGACATTGATTTTGGTCTTGCTTTATTTTGTTTGTATTATATATAGAAGAGACCGAATAAAATTAGAATATAATAAATAGTTTTGTCACAAGACATGACGTATACAAGTAATAAATGGTGATTATGTAAATAATGGTAAGCATTAATTTTATATAAATGTTTTCATTATTGAAAATTAAGTAATACTTTTTCCTACTCTGTATAAAAAAATAATTGATTAGGTTAAACTAGACAAATAATGTTCTACAAATTTTAGTCTATGTAATTGTTTGTAAAGAAAATTATTTATTGTATAATATTATGTGTTTTCTCTAGCATTTGGGATATTTAAGAAAAATTATAGGATTCTAATAATAATCTTAAATATGTTATACCATATGCTACCGTTTACAAGATCCCAGAATCGTGACTAATATTTTACTAAATTTTAAATTTAGAAATTTACTTCAATCGTTTATAACATCGGCTGGCGAGCGTCATAATTCCAATAAACATAAATAGCGATAAAACAGTATGTAATAACTACCAAGGTATATCGCTACTAAATACTGGGTGTAAAATATTCACAAATGTGTTATATGAAAAATTGAACGTGTTTGCTACTAGGATACTAAGCGATTATCAATGTGGATTTAAAAAGAATCGATTTATAACAGACTAAAATTTCATTTTCTGTCAAATCTTTGAAAAATTTTTCGAATATTCAATTGATATTCACTGTCTATTCATAGATTTCAAACAAGCATTTGACAGTATAAACAAATCAAAAATAGAACAAATCCTAAAAATTAGTGGTATACCCGAAAAATTAAGCTGGCAATTATAAAATTAGCAAATACGAATGTCAAAGTGCTTGCTCAAGGCGAATTATAAAAAAAAAATTTTGAAATTAACTTTGGAGTAAAGCAGGGTCATGCAGGGTCGTCTTTGATCTTCAATCTAGTACTCAAGAGTGTCATTCAATATGTAGATCCAGAGGGTACCATATTTAATAAAAGTATACAGTTATGCGCTTATGCTGATGACGTCGTTATATTATCAAGAAACATAAACGATTTGAAAGAAGCATACCAAAAACTTGAAAAATTATATAAAGCAATGGGGCTAAATATAAATGTCGTGCTATACAATTATGGGGGTATGTTGGCTCTTGACGGAAAATTTTCTTTCATTATTGACAAGTTTAAACATTAAATAATAGAGAATTTTTCTTAATTACATTTATATTGCATATTTTTAGGTTAATTAATTTTGCAATTTCTACACATGTAGCTGTTATACGTTATTGTGTTTACAATGGAAGGTAAAAAAAAAATATTTCTATTTTTATCAAAAATTTTCCAAAATATTTTATTTTCCAATCTTAAACATGGAATGTATTTTCATTTATAAACTCATTTTTTGTTTAATACTAAATTAATTTGATGCTTATAAGTTATTGACATTTTAATTTCTATTTCTTTTTTCTTCAAAAATAAATTAACCATGTATACAATATTTGTGCATAGATAAATTTTATTTATTATAAAAGTATGCCAGATTATTTGCGAACATATCACAAATTAAAATGAGTTCAAAATTTTGAACTCATATCGTATAGATGCTAAAAATCTAATAAAGAATTAAATTGGAAATGTAATATAGTTGTGTAGAAAATGAGGTCATAGTTCAGAAACACTAAAACACTATTTTTAATCGTTCATATAACTAATATTTTTTTATGTTCTATAGATACGTAATTGGTACATTCTAGTTATCACATTTTCTAGTTATCATAGAACAGAAATTGCTTACTTATATAGAAATTACATTTTACAAGTGTGTGTGTGTATATACATGAAAAAAATATAATATTTGAGAATATACGTAAATGTTATATTGGTCCAAATTTCAGACATAAATTTAGATTGTAAACTTGCACACATAATATAGCATTTTGTGTAGTTGCTGATGATAACTGATTCTGTTATACGAATTGAAAATTAATATTTTAGAATTAAAGTTGTAAAGTAAATTTCAAATTATGTAGTTTTACGAAATGTTGTTTTTTTTTTATTATTCATTTCATGAATTATTTTTAATTTAATTGCTTTTTTTTCATTTTGTGGATTTTTAATTGGGTAAATAATTGCATTAGATCTCTATATTTTTTTTTGCAATTCTTTCAAATTGTTATATTACCCGAAAAAGAGTTTGGTTTCATGCAAAGTAATTAACATAAAATATTTAAGGATAATGAAGTGTCCACCATCAATACAATTTTGAGTACTTATAAATGAAATATCAGCATGACCATCTTGTAATATTGTCGTACTAGGATCTAATATAAAACCTTACTCTTTCAGTATTAAATTTAAACATTTCAACATTCGAACACACCCTGTATACCTAAACAAGTAAAAAATTTTTATAGTCAGTTGTTATAACAAATAATTTTTTGGATTATTTTATCTAAACTAAACATTCAGATTATTTAGAAGTTGTGTATGGTTACGTAAGCCAACAAAATTAATACGTATATAATATAAATTTGTGTCCTAAACATTTTAATGCAATAAATTTTTATTAGATATTATATAAATAATAATGCAAAAATGTTAAAATGTAAATTTGTATTAGAATTATTTGAATGTGAAGATAAATACGAGTATCTATATAAAAAAAAGTTGTGAAGATTTGAGAGCCATATAATTATTATAACGAATTTATGCAAATATCATCAAGGTGGCTACATATATATAATTTATATTTTGCTAGAGTATATTTTTTCCTTTTCTAAGGTAATTACAAAAACTAACATCAGATTATTTATTCAATTCAAAATAGAATCTCATTCTTTTGATATTACAATTAAAACCACATGTTATATTGTAGTACGAATTTATAAACATTCTAACTCTATGTTAAAAGAATAGGTGCGTACTAGAAAATTCATAACATAAATAAATCCACACAAATAACTTTTTTTTCAGAAAATTTAAGTAAATGGATAAAAATCATGAATAGGTACTAGACGAAATTTAAAATCGAATTCTTCTAATACTTTCACGGAATTCGGCGGCTTTTATATGGGAAACTTAAAAATTTTACATGGTATGTTGTCGTATATGCTGCACTTATTGATATTGGATAAAAAAAGAAGATTATACTTTTACAGGTTTTCTATATTTTAAATTTTTTACCTAATACACTCCAAAAATATATGTGAACAAGAGTTCAAAACACCTAAAGGTTAGAAAAACCAGGTAGTCAATAATTTTATATAATGTCATGACAATAAACCTTGACATTTTATTTATCAGAAAAGCACAAAAAATGCAGACACTCTATTATATTTATAATTTTATGTTATTTATATAATATAGTCCTTGCACGAAAAATAGGATAACAACTTTATTAAGTCCAATTAGTGTGCCAGAACACATAATTTCTATAAATCATAAAAAGACTCATAAATATTATGAAAAATCAACTATCAATTGAATTTGTTGGTACGCATATGTATTTACTTTTTTTCTATATATAAATTTATAAAAAAAAATTGTATATTATGGTGTATATGCCCTGCACATAGTTATTTGTACAGCCATTATTTGTATAGGTACTTATATTTTTTTCTTTAATTGGATCAATCACATTATAATTGGGTATCTTTTGATGAATTTGGAAAAATATACCGTATAATTCCTAGAAATAGGCTATTAAATTTGAAAATAACCTTTAAAAATTGTTGCAACCCAATTAACGAGTTTATATTATGACTTTTATTTTTCGTGAAAATTAAACATTATAAATGTATATGTATACTTTACGCACAAAAAAAACTGTGAAATCAACAGCTATGATGAATAAAATCAATGAATATTTGACTTCAATTTTATCTTTTTGATTCTGTTGTAGATTTTTCCTGCTTCAATTTAACTTATTAATATCCAATATACTAAAAATAATACTATATTCCAAAATATCTATATCATTGCTAAGAATCAGAAATAAGGTACTGTAGATTGTAGATTTTAAGGAAACAGAGTGGGGTAGGATCATCTACCCGGGCCACCGCAGCTCTTCGTGACTTATATGCGTAGTCCGAGCTCTAAGCTGGAGATATCTGGAAGGGAGTTGGACAACAGTTCTTGACGCTTAGGAAACTCAATTCAATACGATTGTCACAACTAGTGTCAGACAACCAGTACCACGAAATCGCAAAGGATGTACATTGTGGTTTCGTCACTGTCTCCACAAAATCTGCACAAGGGGAGTCCAATTTCGTGATATTTTACTGGGCAGTGGCCAGCGAAGAAATTCGCATTTGCACTAACCCAGTTTCTATCCATCCACAAAAACTCTGCGGTCAACTTTCCCGAGCATGATGGAAGAAACACCTTCGGATGATAACATCCTTTCTTGTCGCGTCAGGGAAGGTCGCACTCCGCCCTAAGAAGACAATCAAACCTAGCCCTCACGTCAGAAGAAGCCAGTCCGCAGAAAGACAGTGGCTGCTCGCAGTAAGCCCTCGATCCTCTCCGCACCAGACAGTTCCATTGGCAACTTCTTTTCGCCCATATCTACTATGGTCAGGCACCCAAATGAGCGTGACTCTGTTTTGCGATACCAACTCCACAAGTGCAGTTCTAAATTGACTTTCACACTGATCTATATTGCATGTATTACAGCCTAAAATACCGTAAAATACCGCGTTAGGTTCGCATATATGTGCTTGTTACTACGGATACCATAAACACCAGAAGGTACACTCCGTCTACGACCAACCTGTGTGCCACACGCTTATTCCGACTGAAGTACCAGCCTAACCTGTCCACATCCGTCGTTTAGGAAGCAGAACTTTGTACCTGCTGTCGAAGTTGTATTGTGGCAGACAGGAATCCGAAATGATTATTCCCAGCAACAGACGAGCAAATAGACATATCAAGTGAAATTAAAAAGTACTCTATTTCCAAAATTCTTTGGGAATGTACCAAAAATTTTTATCTTCAATAGTCAAAAATTTCTTTGCAACTTTTAATAATTTTCATCACAATATGCTTTTCAGGTCATTGACTTATTTCATACCTTTCTTTTTTAATAAAATGGCACTCACTCAGCTATTAATAAACGAAATTAATGAATGATGAAGTTTTTCATTATATTACAAGTACACACACCTAGATATTTCAAATAAATAGATTTCTAAAAAATTTTTCTTTATTTTTTTTTTTCATCGAACAAAAATATTAGGAGTAATAATTTAAAGGACTGCCACATCTATTTTATTTGTTTGTTTTTTTTTGTTTATGCCTTGGAAACCACTTCGTTAAATGAATAAATTAAATAAGTTTTTCTTTGCGCACAAGGAAGTCGACATTTTGTAGTGTTTTAATTTTTTGTTTCCCCGTTTCGTAATTCCAAATATAAAAGGAATAGAATAAATAAAAGTAATAACAGAAAAATTTTATATTTTATTTAATAAAAATGTAAAAATTTTGTTATAAAAATTAAGAGGAAAATTATTTTTCTATGTTTTTTTTTTGTTTCTTATTTCCTTATCAAAGTACGTTAGGTAGATTTTTTAATTATTATTTTTTGTTATTATTGCAATGACTCGTTCAATTGGAAAGAAAGGAGGGCAAGCGAGATAAAGAAATTTTTATTTTTCTGTTTTAGTGCCAAAAAACTTTGCATACCTCCCGCATTCCTTTTTATTTTCAATACAATGAAAATTTCGCGTTTATTTCTATACTTTGCTTGCTTAATCATCTGACACAAATCATTTTTGTTTCTTTTTTCTTCTCTCTCTCTTTTAGATTTCCATTTTTAATGCGATTATTTTACTAATACAAAGAAAGAGAACTGAAAACGCCAATAACCAGAACAAAAAACAGTATGCTTTTATATTAAAAACAAGAGAAAAAAAGGAACACTAACAACATTAAGAAACGTAACGGTACATTAAAAAAAAAAAATAAAGTTAAAACGGATCTTTTCTCAAACAAAACACAGCATATTATTTATTTTCTCTTTCTTCCCTTATATTTCCTTATTTTTTCCATTTTATTTCTCAAATTATAATTATAATCATTAATTTTGCTTTTTTCATTATTCTTACAATTTTATTATTTTTGCTCGGCTTTGACTTCGATTGGGTGTTTTGAAAAGGTGAAATTTTTTACATTTTTCGAAGTTTTTCATTTTAAAAAAGTTATTTTTGTTTTTTATAATTTAAATTTTTTGTTTCATTATTCTTTTAAAACTTTCTCTTTAAATTTTAGAATAAAGAATAAATTCCCGGTAATCCAAAATATTTTGGAATTCTAAAGAGATTGTCAGCATTTTTGTCTTTGTAATATTTTGTTCGCTTTAAAATCAAATTATTTAAACTCAGACACAAAGTTATTAAAGGATTGGAATTTTTTCACTTTAGTGAAAAATAATATTCAAGGAGCTTTTTCCTCTCAAAACTATACAATATAGTGTTATAAATAGGTGCTTGTTAAAAAATTTAGAGTATCTTGGAATGTGATTCAAAAATTGTTCTCAAAACAAACTTTTTCATTTAATAAAACACTGACTTTGTATTTTATGTACTTAAACCCAATTTCATTTTAAAAATAAGGTCGTGTCTAACCAGTGGTTTGTAAAATACAATCTAGTACAATTTAGTTTAAAACCAATCTTAATTAGAAAAATACAATCTAGTTTAAAACCAATCTAGTAATGAACTAAATTATTAAAATTACTTTTATTCTTATACGAATATATTTGCATACCTTTGGGATGAGCAATGAATGCAAATTTTGAAATAAATCAAAAAAAGTTTAAAGAGACCCGAAAGATAAGAAAGGTAATTGCGAAAGATAAGAAGATTAATTATATTTGTTAATGGCATTGCATTTAACATTAGCTTTCTACATTTATAGAAATTTAGAAAAGCTTACGGTTTCGGAAATACAAGGTGCGAAAAATTCGAATTTTACAAATATCGAAAGGCAATAACTTGAGAGGTGGTGGAAATAAAATTTTCTTCTAACGAAATGAATGAAGATTTTTATTTATGGAAAATATTTTAATTCAAAAATGTTTCCTTAAGTCAATGATTTGTCCTGGAAGCAAAATTTAAACTATGATGAATTAAAATTAGTTTAAAATATAAATCACATTTTCAAATATTTAAACACAGTATTTAAAATTTAAGTTCTCGTATTGAAAATTTGAGTAAACTGCTGCGTATAGTGTTAAACAAAATAAAATACATAGTATGCACATAATTCCACTTATAAATATAGTATTATAAAATATTTTTATTATAAAATTCTAAATAACCATGCCATTATACAAAAGCAGTTCACCACTTTATTCCTAAAATTTTATCCTTTTATTCAAAAAACATATTATTCAATTTTAAAACCCCTACACTAACAATGCCCTTCATACAATATATGGCTAAATCTATTTACATTAACAAAATGAAAACAAAAAACGAAGCGGTTTAGACATGACAATTCATTTTGTGGCTTACTATAAATTATTTTATGCAAATTATTTCTATTATTTAAATGATTCGGTTATTAAACAACGGGTGGCAAAATATAAAAACATTCAATATAAAATCTTTAAAATTTTTTAGAGTACCGTGAACCGAAAACATATTCCATAATAATAAAGGGAATTTTCCTTTATTTATTTTAAATATAACTATTATTATACGCTCATATTTATAGTATATAAATTTTTAACATTTATAATTTTATCCTTGTTAAAATTTTTATATCCTAATTTAAAATGAAAATTCTGTTTAGAACAATATTATTATTAAAATTATTTATACAAAATTATATTAATTGAAGGCACATGATTTGTAAAAAGCTTTCAGAATGTATAACAGTGTAAAGTAAAAATTTTATAAAATATTGTTACAAAAAATTCATTTAAATTTAAAATTCTGATAATATGAAATTTTGGGGGAGAAAATTTCGATATTTATTTTTTGCTTATTTTGTTTTAGTAAAGTGCCGAAATTGAACTGGGATAACATAATATATGAGGCCGGTGAAATAATTTAAGAACATAAATTAAATATTCTTAAATAAGGCTCATTATAAAGGCTACATGAGTTCCAGAAGTAGAGATAACGTTTAAATATAATTTTTGATTTATTTTTAAGATGTTTAAATCGGCACGATATTCCGGCTACTTTAAATGGAATTTTTATTTAAAGTAGCCGGAATATCGGTTACTTTATCGAATGGAAATAGTAAGGATCAACAACTTTCTAGAACTTTTGGATGCATTTTGAAAAACGTAATGTAAAATTACAATATTCAATTTTGCAATTTATTGAAAATAAATATTAATATTAAATAAATTTAATTTATGAAAATCAAGCTTCCAGATTTATTAATTAAATGCTGCATTCAATTATGGGGGAAATTTGGAAAAGTTCGTAAATTTATTAAGTATCCTATGTGCAAATATAATTTTGTACTTACAAAGTAGTTGTTAAAGTTCTAAATAGCCTGTATATGGTTTATGGTCATGTTATTTTTGAATTTGGTATACAGTTATATAGTACTCGTATATTACATTAATATAAAATGTACGCGTTATTTAAATTAGTAAGGATATTTTATGTATGGGGAATATTAATAAAGAATCTCTTGAATAACAAGAGAAGTATGAAAAAATTATATTATTTATATACTAGAATTTGTTGGGTATATTACTGTAGAATAAATTGAAAATATTATGGTTTTCTTATTTGGAATCGATATCCAATTGTTTTTGATGAAGATTGTTTTTTTCCTTTTTAAATTTTACTTTCTTTTAGTTTATAATTAAAATATTTTACTTAAGTCAGATACAAAATACTGTAATAGCAATTGAAATAAAACTAATTAAAGTGTATATCTATTGTATAGAATTTCATAAATTATAAAATTTATTCAATATAAATTTTTAACAAAATAAAGCAAACTAAAATTAAATGTGGTAGGTTTATACGTAAAATACCAAATATATATATATATATAATATTTGGTATTTTATATTGGTATATACCAAATATATATATATATATATATATATATATATATGTATTTATATATATATATATATATATACAGAATATGTACGACACAATTATTTACTATTTTATAATATGGTTTAGACATATTTGCAAAATTAATAAAAATAAATTTTATAGTTCAATTCTATAAATTCGATATTATGGCAAAAATATAAGTAATTTGTTATAAAACAGAAAGTATAATTTATCTCATACAAAATTATAAATTACTACATATATATATGAAAATTTGTATGTGTAGATAAATGTGTTAAAAATTAAAGTACGTATGAATGAATTAAACTCTTTGAAATGAAATCTTTAAATTTTTGAACTGGCAATCAAAATATATTTACGAAAATTTTAACCACTATAAGGTAATTTTTTACATACCTATAAACATTTGTTTAAAAACTATTTATTTTATTATATACGTACATACCACCCAGTTGGTCAAATATTTGGACTTTGAAATATTGTTCACAGTTTGAATTTCATTTCAGGTATAATATGTAAATGTATATACGCAATATACGGAATATTACTTTTTGACATTTTCACGACATTTCACTAACTTGACTTTTTGGCATTTTAACGACATTTCACTAACTTGTTACAAAGAGAAATATTATTAGAAATGTTTTTTTGCACTATTTTTAGGCAATTAGAAAATTTATTAGAAATACTTCTGGCTCCTTTTCCATATATTCGGTTATTTTCAGTCAACGGAAAATGTGGTTGTAAATTTATAAAATATATTTATTTGATTGTCAAAGAGCATTTTTGTAGGTATACTTGTACTAATGAAATTCCATAGTTGGAATAGAAATATTGTGGGTAATCTGGAGAAATTATTTAATTTAATACAAATTTCAAAAATTACATCAAAATATCAAAAACAAAATTTCGTTTTGGAATATTTTGATTTGGTACAAAAATTCCAAGATTCGGCTATGAGTAGATAATATTGTATGGGATATGAGTATTTGTTTTTAATCTATATAATATGCTTCGAAGTATATCATGGAGAGAAATTATTTTTAAATTTTATTTTTAAAATTTTTTAAAACCAATTTTTTTTTTGGAAAACCAATTGTGTATTTCACATATAAAATTTTCGAAATTTTCAGAATTTTTATACAACATAGGCGATATATATAGATAACATTTTTTATATGCTTTATTTTTTTTGGTAGAATATATATATATATATTGTCAGAAAAATATTATGGTATTCATATTGGTTAATAATTTTTGGTCAATAAATTTTTTTATAATAAATATTTCTATATAAAATACACATATTCTCGTATATGTTGCACATATATATATATGTATTGTATATATATATATATATATATATATATATATATATATATATATATATATATATAATATATATATAATATATAATATTGTATATATAATATATATAATATATATATATATATATATATATATATATATATATATATATATATTTTGCACAAATCTGTGTATTTATATATATATAAAGCTGATATATATGCAAAAATTATGGTTTTCTTTAAAAAAATAATTCGAATATATTTAATTGTTTATATATATAATATAATATTATAATATATCTCTAGTATATAATGTATATATATAATATATAATAAATATTTAAATTTAATATTTTATATTGTATATAATTAAAACGATTTTTATTGTTATCATTTTTATATAAAATATCTTAACTTTAAAAATTTTAATTTTAATTTTTATTTAATTTGTTTTTGTTTTATCGCCGTTTTGAATTATATAATGTAGTAAAAATAAGAAAAACTTTAATTTTTTCACTTCTTATATACACTGTAATAAATTATATATATATATGCATATATATCGATATATATACGAGTATATATGGTATTTTTAGAATAAGGATAAAAGAGGATTTAAACTTTTTAATAAGAATTTTCTTTTTATATTATTTTATCTTTATTTTTTTTTATTTTTTTTTGATTTTGCTCTTTTTTATTTCATTTACTTTTCTTGTTTTCTTATTTGGTTTTATTTGATTTTTTTTCTTCCACCTTTATAAACACATAAAAAAAATAAAAAAATTAAAAAAAAATATAATAATTTTTTTTTTAATTCACTTTTATGTTTTATTCTATATGTGTGCAAACACACATATACCTATGTAGATATTTTATGTATTATGGACTATACTTTTTTTATTTAGTAAATATTATAATTTTCAATAGCTTTATTTATTTATTTAATTTTTTTTATTTATATATTTTTTTAATTTAATTTTAAATTCAATTAATTTTTTTTCTTGTTTAACATTTTTCTTTTTTAATTTTTTATTAATAAATATTTATTTAAATTTATAATAAAATTATAATTTATTTTAATGTTTTCATAAAATTGACTAATAAAATTTTGTGATGCTGAAAATATTATGCTAAAAGATTTTATACATAAAAAGAAAAAAAATTAATTTTCACAAAAAAAAAATAAAATCTAAAAATCATAGAATTTAAAAGCAATATAACGGTATAATTATTATTGCTTACTAGGTCATATTACATTTTTAATTCTGTACATACGAAATTAATAAATATATAATTATAGAGCAAAGAATACATTAAAAAAAAAGAGGAGGGACGAGCTGCTCTTAATATGATGTCAGATTAATTATTAATAAAGGACTAACACGCACCACCTTTAAACCTTATTCACAAAAAAAACTCATCTCTCATACTTTTTATACGCCAAATGAAAAACATTAGAAAAAAAATGTAAAATAAAATGTTCATAATATTATTTTATAACGGTCCTTTTCCTTATTTTTTTTTCATTTCATTTTAATTTTATTTTCTTTTTTTTTTTCATGTGTATTTTCTTATGTTGAACTTGCTAAATATACAATAACATAAACCTTTTCCCAAA
This sequence comes from Condylostylus longicornis, assembly GCF_029603195.1. NCBI lineage: Eukaryota > Metazoa > Arthropoda > Insecta > Diptera > Dolichopodidae > Condylostylus > Condylostylus longicornis. Next base: position 2,116,667 of record NW_026578068.1, on the reverse strand, counting down.
ATTATGTTATGAACATTTTTATATTTTATCTATTATATAATAATTTTTTATTGTATATACCTATATTATATATTATAGAAAAGCATTGTAAACAATTTGGTGTCATTTGTATAAATAATAAAGAAAAAAAACCAAGTATAATAATATTTTAGGATAATAATATGTAAAAATTAGATATCAGTGTTGTAAAACATAATTTACGTAATTGTATCGCACAAAGCCTAGTAATAATTTAAAGGAAGTGTACGGAAATCTTCTATTCAGTAGAAATTATATAACTATATTGTATACAATAGTGTTATAATAAGTAGATATTATTGATTCTTATAAGAATAGATAATATGAAAATTTTTTTATACATCTGCTGAACAGACGGATGGTGCAATCAAACGAACGAGTCAAAGCAGAAAAATTTATTAAAAAAATTTCTAATCGGACGCTCTTCCAACTAAGCTAGATAGGTATGAAGAAAATGCCGGCAAATTGTTCTTCTCATTGTTTTATATTACGAGTAGATATTATTCAAACAATTAAAAATACTTGATGTTGCAAAAAACAAACCAGCTAGTTTACATATGTATCAGTTTCTCAAATTACTTTAATAAAAAAAACCAAAATAATTCAAATTCTTGCCTAGATTTAGGATGAAAAAAAAAAAATTGGTGGGAGCGTTAGAATAAACGTCGAACTCGACGATCAAACAAGTGAGATAAGATAAGAAGAATAATTTTTTTTTTTGAAGCCATAGCATTTTTAAATGTTATTTAAAATTTATAGAAACTCGAGCAGTTTCAGAAATATTACGTATGAAATATTCAAATTTTACAAATTTCATAGAACATGATTACTTGAAAAGAAGTGGAGTCGGGAAAAAGTATCTATATTAAAGATACTAAAATTTCAGATTGTCTATAATATTAGCCCTCAATGTATACTTTTTTTGTGTTGGAACCGAACGTGGTTAAAAAATGTAACAATAAAGTACTGTGGGTGTGATTTATTCGATCAAAGTCGAATCAAACTAAGAGTTAATATTCTATTAATAACTTAACTTCGTATTTATTCCGACTTTTGTGTGTTCACGTTTATTAGTTTGAAACAAGTCTAAGCCATATATTATTAGATCTGATATTTATAAGGTTAACCGAAATTTACCTATTCTTCAATTAAAATTTTTTCAATTAAAATTTCAACTAAAATTTAAATTTTCAATTTAAATTTTTTAAGAAAATTTTTGAATTTTGCCTCTCTTCTTTAATATTTTCAATATGTTTTTAGATATGAAAAACGACCCTAATCCCATGTTTAAATCCTTATATAATTCAAAATTTAAATTGAAATTATATGAAGTCTGTGTTAAATGAGAATCTTTGTATATATTTTTATTTTTTATTTAATAACTCATATTTTAGATGAGTTACAAACCTATTTCTGTTTACTTACTGGGTTTACTGTTCACTTCTGTTCTTAAATACATTTTACTCAATTCCATTTTTTATATTCCTACTGCACTGCATTGAACTTATCTATAGAGTTATACAGACTCGACTAAAACAAAAGAATAACGATCTAATTGCAATTTGGTTTTACAAAATTTCATTTTACAACACTGACTAATTATTAATTTACAATATTATAATAAATCAAATTACATACTGTATAACTATTATATTATTAAACATTATAATTCATCAAAACAATTAAACAGTTAGTTTCCGCAACAATGAAGTAAGCATATAAAATATTTATAAAACTTGTTTTTTTTTTTTTTGATTAATAATTCTCTTGTTTAAGTACATAAAATATTAATAATAATTCTCATATTCCTATTGAGTACCCATCTACATAGCATATTTGCCTTTTCTACATAGACCATTTTATGTATTATATTTGTATATAATTATTTACAGTAACACTGTTATTATATTATTTATTTTATTTGTAAATTATACACAATTTTCATCTTTATAATTTTCTTTTTTGTTTTTGGATCGGATCCTTTTTAATGTAATTAGAATTAACACCTTTTTATGTAATAAACATAAATTCGTATACCATTATATTTTATAATACATGATGTATAATATTGTGTATATTGAATATCATACATTATTTTTGAACTAAATGTTGAGAGTGGGATTGAAAGATCTCCTCACAAAATATGTAATAGGGAAAGGAAAAAAAGGATCTTTATCTAAATAATAAAACAGGAATAAAATATTTTTTTATTTTTGTTGTTTTTACCTTAATATAAATTTTTTGCTTTTTATTATTACTTTGTAACTTATTTCCCTCACTTTTCTTCTTCTTCTTTTATTTTTGTGTTTAATTATTTAATTAAAGTTTTTTTTTCTCTGCTGTTTTTTTTATAATGATTTAATTTCATTACATTGTATTTTTTTCTACCTTATATTTTTAATATTACTTTATTATATTTTAATAAAACACACTTAATGCATAATTATTATTAATATGGGTATGGATTTTTGATTCTAGAACCTTTCTTTACACTTTCAATGTCACACAAATTGTTGTTGGTATTTTTCTATTTTATTTTTGAATTAAACCACCATTATACCATTTATTTTTTTGACCAAAAAAATATATAAAAGTTTTTTCTTAATTTTACATTATTATTATTGTTATTAGACCCAAATGTACACATTATGGGGAGCTTACATAAATGAATATTATATTTTAATATGTCATAATAAATTAGAAGAGAAAATTATTCCAAAAGAAGGGAAAAAAAAATTATATTTGCGAATTTATGCGAAATATTCACGCAATCATAATAATTTTAGAGTGTTTTACATTTGTTGTTGTTCTTGTTCGTTACTTGATGTTATTATTGTTGCTGTTCTTGACTTTCCATTTATTTTAAATTACAATAAGTTGCAAGTTAAAAAAAAAGAGAAACGGAAAAAAACAACTGGTCTATTTTATTTTATTTTTTTGGTAACCATTTAACAAGAAATCACGATCACGTTTTTTATGCGATTTTATGTTTTCTTTTTTGTTTTCTTGTTAGATTTTTTATATTCTTTTATACACGTATATTATATGTATGTAAAATTATTAATCTGTAATATTTTTTGTAATAAAATATCTATTTATATTATGTGTGTGTATGAACACGTATCCTTTTTAATATTTTAGTCACGCAATTTTATTTTGTGTCAAGAAATTCTTTGTTTTCTTTTTTTTTTTTCTCATTCACTTTTTTATATGAATTTTTTATTTTTTTTAGTTGTTTTATTTATTTGGACTTCGTACTCTCCAGAATGCTATTTTATATTAAAATTTTTAGTCTGAAATTATTAGCAAAATTTTGCATACTTTTAGGATTCTATAGAATTTTAATTATTTTTTAGGTCTGCTTATAATGGAAATATCAGCAAGTTTTATGCACTTTTAAATGAAATCGAATAATTCCAAATTTTTTTTTAAATTTTTTTTTGTATTTTTTTTTTATTTTGCATCCGTGTAATTTGATGTACTAGCAAAGTTTTTAAAATATTATTCTGTTTTATACTAATTTTTTTTGTCAAGAACGCGTAAATCTGTTATAAATAGTATAATGGTTAAATACCAACTGAATATCTTACAAAGATTTTAGTACTGAAAAGGTTAAGCAACCAAAAAAACAAAAAAAATAAACCAAATGTTCTGTTTAAATTTTATTTTCTTACAATTTTTTTTTTCCTTTGAATTTTTCATTCAATATATTACCACATTACATAATGGTAAATAATGTTAATGTTAAAAAGAAAATTATATATTAAATTCATCTCGTATTTCGTATACATGCGTGTTGAATTTTTTTTTACATCAAAATAATATTTTCACCATAATAACAGAAATATAACAATAATTTTTACGGTAAAGAATTTCTAAATCTCTGTTCAAAAACGTAAAGAAATAATAAAAAATATTTTACGTTATTAGAAAAAAATACAATATCGTAAAATGTAAATGTTTTCCTATACATAAATATGGACCATTTAATATTTTTGCAGATTTTACATCAAATATCCTAATTCTTAATAAATAATAGCAGATATTCTGTTATTATTACAGAATTCTTCTTATGTGAAAAAATTACGAAAAGTATTTGAAATTGTAACCGAATACTCTTTTGATTGTTATACATGATGCCGTAATTAACACATTTGCTTTATATGTGAATGCATTTTTATGAAATTACCTCGCGATGTACTTATAGAGCTCTGTAATATTCTTTAGCATATGATATAAAACAAAAATATTATCTGTTTCTTGAAAATTACTGTTAATGGACCTGTTATATTATTAGATTGAGGTTATACCCGTATTTATTCTAAAGTTTTGCTTGTAAGACAAGGCCTTTCGCGTAAAACGTATAATAGAAAACATTCTACACGATGATAGAAAGGAAAAATCTTTTGTTATTGGATTTTGTATTAATTTTAATAAATAAAATAATTTTTGTATGTTGTGTTAAAATTTTGATTTTTTAAATTATTTCAGCTAACTAAATACAAGTAAGTGAATATTAATTTTGTATTTGATCTTGTTCTTAATTTAACTAAATGCAAGTCTCCTCAAAATTGAAATATTTTCAATAATAAAATTTCTTGAAACAATATGCAATTGCTGTTATTTTTATTAATGTGGCTTTCTATTTATTTCTACTTGTTTCTGACAAGTCATTTTACAATTAAAAACCTCACTTTTGAATCATCAATTTTATAACAGTTATAGTATTTCTTGCACTTTAGTTATTTTAGCAGAATAATGTCCTTGTTTCTTTGAGATTTTCATGAAAGTTACTTAATTATAAGTAAATCTATTTTTAAAATCAAAAATTATAGCTAGTTAAAAATAAATAATGAAGTATAAATTTTCAATTTTATAAAAAAAATTGAAGGATGAAGAAAATTTCTTGAAAATTCAGGAATTTTTTTATTTAAAAAACGTTGGTGTTAAAAATTGATTTTCCGCAAATTTTTCCTTTTTTCATTTCAATTACAATACTTACAAAATTTTTCATCATTAAAGTATTATGTTATGTTTAAATAGAATTCAGGAATTATTATTTCTTCGAATATCTATAATTAGTATACTATAGAATTATTGCGTATTGTTATATAGTGCAAACTCTATATAACGAACTCCAATAATTACAAGAATTTTGTTCTTAATATGGAAATTTCGTTAAATAGAAATTCTCTTTATTATTAACAAAAATTCGTATTCTAGAATAAACAAAATATGACATGTCAATTATCAATATCGACCAAATGACGATTAAAGTAGAAGAGCCAAAATTTTCTAGTTGAATTAAAAAAAGATATTTTTAAAGTTTTTGTTTCATTCGATATAATATGGGAAGGATATTTAGTAAAAATGGAAAATTGAATTTGTGTGTTATATAGAGAATGTCGTTAAATAGGGATTTCTTATGAAATTTTTAAAAATGCTATTGCCAAACAAAATTGTTCAATAAGTAGAGATGTTTGTTATAATATGGAAGTGGTATTATAAGGAGGTTCTTCTGTTTTATATATACAAATGCACATACAATACTCGTAATGTATATTTTCAAAGAATGAAATATTTTTAAGAGCAAAAATATAAAAGAAAATCTTTTATTCCTTGAATTCATTTCTGTTTCTTTTAAATATTTTTCACTATTTTCTATCACACATTAATACAAGTGTGTATGTAAATATTACATTAAAATATTAAATCTTTTATAAATAATTATTAGCTTTTTGTTGTAGGAAAAACTTTTGCTGAATAGTAGTTAATATTTTTGAGCATTAATAAGTTTGTGAATAAAAGAGAAAGGCTTTTGAAAAATTTCAAAAATCCTTCTCTTTTATTTCTTTTCTATTATCAAAAAAAGTGGTTTAACAAAATTTTTTGCAGTTTTACACTACTATGTATAACTTGGCCATTAATAGATTACTTCGATTAGATAGAAGAGTGTATTTTAAAATGAAAATTTGTGTACATTAATTGCAATTCAATGTAAATACTTCCAATTAGCAATAACGTAAAATTAACACGGTTCTATATGTAACAGAGATTTAAAATATAATTTTTCTAACATTGGAACATTTGTGATTAGCTCTATAAAAACTATTCATATTAAATAATTTACGAATAAAGTCTCAAAAGTAATAACCTAATTTTGAATTGTTTTGTTTATTTTTAGTAATTTTATTTATTTATAAACTTTAGATAAATAAAAGGCAATTAATATAATATAAAAAATAAAAATATTTTTGACAATAAAAATAAACCCTAACAATACTCTTAAAAATTATAATGACATTTTATATAATAATTCATGAGATTTCTATACTTTCCTCTCATACTTATACATTTACTTTCTCATACTCTCCCTTACTCTTTACTTTATCACAAAAACTGTAATACTTTTTTATATTTCATAATAAACTGCAAATACGTGACCATTTCCTTTTCTCCTTTTTGTTTTTTTTTTATTTATGGTAGGTAATGATAAAATGCTATCTAATTGTGATTCATATTTTTCATAATAATTTTCGTTCCTTTTGTATTATAATATATGTATAGGTAGAAGTGTATCAGGTTTATTGTCATATATTAAGGCAATTAATAGATTTATTTGATCGTATATAACTTCATTGTCAGGACAAACATTAAAATAACTCTCTTTTAGTCAGATTTAAAAAGTGTAAGATGAAAACGAAAATCATAAAAAAAATTTAGTTTTATTTTTTAATTCCTCCTCTTTTTTCACTCGTTGTTTTATGATCTCACATATAATTTATCAGAAATAAGACATCTGTGTCCAAAACTCTATAACTGTACAACAAGTAGTTAAAAATAAATATGAAAGAATGAAAACTAAGGATAACAAATAAAAACAAACAGAGAGAGAACAAAAAACAAAAAATGAATATAAAAACTTTTAATGTTCGTACGCTGAGTCATAACGGGATAATACAAAAAGAATAAAAAATCAAAAAAAAAAAATTATTGTTATCATTTTATAATGACGAATGGTTTTTGCGTTAACAATGCTCCTTTGATGGTCATACATGTTAAGATCCTTTTAATACGTAACGTTTCAAAAAATACAACCGAAAATAAAAAAAAAAATACAATTTACGAGCCCGTAGTGATTTTACGATTTCAAATATTTACACATATTCACATGCATACAACATGCGTCCCTCGAAAAATTATGGAATGAATAATAATTGACCAGGCCAACTTTAGTGATATTATAAAAAGCGAGAGAGAGAGAGAGCGAGAGAGAGAGTATGATGGTGAAAGGTGGGGAAAAGGGGCAACAAATATAACGTAAAACTTTTAATAAAAAAGGAATGCTTTTTACATTTTTTTACTTTCAATATTTTGCAATAAAAATATTTATCATTGTCCGCAGTTATCCTCTTCTTGTATATATTGTAGAAAAATATTGAGAAAAAAAAATAAGAGATTTCAAAAATGAAATTTATAATTTGCAAAATATTAGGAATTTGATTAGAATTCGTAGTTTTATACAAAAAAAAAATTACTTTAAGGATAAGAAGGGAAAAATAGTAAATTTTGAATAATTTTTTTAAAAATTTGAAATACTTTAAATGTGAGGTCTTGTTAAAAGTACGGAGTATATTTTATATTGTCTACTATGGGAACATTATGTTCATATATATACAGAGTGATTCAGTAATTAGTTAGGAGCCATATAGCACCAGTTATAGCATCGAAAATAAGTGACATTTTTATTCGGAATCTAGTGCTAAATCAAAACCGTTTTCGAGATACAGCGATTTTAAGAAAATTGTTCGTAATTTTAACATATCTAAATTTATTTGATTATACTTTTCGTTCCGAAATAGATAGAAACTTCAAACAAATAGTTTTTGAAAGTGATATTAGACGGCTTGATATAAATTAACCGATTATTTGTTTGTTTTTTTAGAAATAAGAGAATCCGAACTTTAGAAAAATTCCAATTTTACTTTTATTTTTTTAGTTTTTTTTTTGACATGTCCTTGTTTCTTTGAGATTTTCATGAAAGTTACTCATGAAATTTTTTGAAGTTTCCTAAATCCTTTGTACACAATTGTTCTCAGGTACCTAAGTTTTAATTTAAGTCATTTAACGTTGACAGAAATGTGTAGAAATTTGGTGCGGACAACAAAAATTTTTCTTATTAATTCCGAATAAAAATTTTATATATGGCTTCTAACTTATTGTTGAAACTATTGTTGTGGTATCCTACGTCCTTTTTTATTCACTACTTCTTATACTTACTTGATTATAAATATTATCGTATATTAGTAAATTGAATAGTTTTTCAATATTGCAGTATTGAAAATAATTTTCTTAATAAAATTAAATTGGAAATTATTTACAAATTTTGCTTAGATTTTCCAGCTTACAATTACCGTGACCAGTTGAAATGGTAACAAAATCTAAGCTGTTTAAAGATAAAAATCCTTTTTAATATACAATTATTCTTATGACGCATTTTACAGTCATTCTAGAATTTTTTAAGCTGTAACTAAATTTTAGAATATTTCAAATTATTTTGTATAAAGAAAATTTTTCAAGCAAAGTTGTCTCGTATGTTGCTGCAATATGAATAAAATGTCTGGGATTTCGACATAATAATTATTAGAAATAACATTTAAGATTTTGAGGTATTCAAAAAACTTTCATCCAGAGATAGATATTTCAGTTCCGTATATAAAATCACGATTTTTTAGCTTAAATGAGTGTTAAATTAAGTAAACGAACAAAAATACGAGGACGCAGAGAAAAATAAATAACAAACATTTTTTTTCCAATATCACCGAAAATATGATAAAAAGAAAATTTTATTTAATTATTTTACGAAAAATATAATTAAGGACCCTGTCCGGAGGGCAACCGCTTTTAAAACTTTTTCCCGATCAACTGCAATCTGGCCAATTCCAGAGCAATTCGTATTATGGCAATCCTCTTCTCACAAGATTTTTTTTCCAAATATTAACGTGAAACGCTAAAATTTATTTGCATAAAAATCTTTTTAGGCCACGAACATTAAAAGGTAGTCAAAATTTTGTTTTCTTCACAAACTCTTGAGAGTTTCCTTATATGAAGTGTTGAAAATGAGAGTCTACACGGATGTCTTATACCAATGAGGGGTAGTGGTTCATCATGTAATTTAATTAAAAATATTTCCTAAAAAATTTTACTGAGTAGTCATTGAGAGTAGTAACAGTGTTTACCCTTACTTAATGCAGCTCAAAAATAAAAATGTTCTTCTTCTTTAATCCTTGTATTATACACACGTATACACATAAGTATAACACTTTATTTATAGTATTTTTGTGGAGAAAAATTTTTTATTTAATTTTAAACTATATGACCAGTTTTTATTCACTTGAACAACAGTTTTATTTAACTTAAAGTTTTTTTGAGTTTTAATTTAGAGAACGTGATTTAAAATAAAGCCATTGAATTCAATATTGATTTATATTTAGCTGTACCTGAGTTACTTTTTTATTAGGTGCTCATCGTCTTAACGAAAAACCCTTATTTAACTTTCATAAGGCGAGTGCCTTACTAGTGGGAAAAAAAGTGTTTTCGAAAGCAGTGAACTGAGCACTTTCTTTATTTTTTGTTTTTTTTATTATATTAATCTAATGATAAGAAATTTGGCATCTTTCTTTTTACTCTGTTCATATTAAATTTAATGACTGCACTTACTAAGCACAACGTAAACTTATATTGGAAAATTTATTTTGTTTTTGTCCAATCTTGATTCAATTAAGAAGATAATAAACTTCAGTTTAATAGACTAAAAAAAAATGCTTTTCCAAAAAAAAAATTTTTTTTCCTTTACAATTTTTTCTCATTTCACTTTTACTCATTTTTCTTACAACAAAAAATAAGAGAAAAATTCACCAAAAAAAGTTCAAAAGAGTTAAAGGATTCGCGTTTTTTTTTTTTCATTACTTCAGGAGAAGAAGAAAATTTTTTGTTAATTTTTTTTTTCCTAGATGATAAAGTTTTATTTTTTTTATTTTTTCTCAATATTTGCTGGTATTTCCATTACTTAAACTAACTTTTTCCATTGGCTAACCGTATAATCTTTTAAATTTAGAAAATTGGAAAGTTCAAAAAAAGTTTTTTTTCTTCTTTATTTTTCATTTTTAAATTTTTTTTCTTCGTAAGTTTCAGAGTAAAGAAAGGAAAAAAATAAAGTAAAAACTAGAGGGCAATATTTAGAAAGCGCTTTAAAAAATATGAAGGCTAGTTAAAATTCTTATTCACCTATATTGTATTATATAACAGTAGTTATGGTATTAAGAATTCCTTTTTTGCTTATCGGAGAAAATTTCGTTTAGAACACATGAATTGAAAATTCTTTATGGTCCTACCAAAAGTAGTAATTTTACATTTCCATTTAGGAGTTTTTAAAAATGAATTGTAAGATTACGTTTGGTAATATTCTAGATTCTTGAGGGGGTTCTATTATTCACTTAACTTTTTACATGAGATGAGTTTGTAGCGGAAACAATTAAAAGATCCTCTAAGTTATAAGAAAATTATAAAAAAATCTCATTTTTCTTTCAAAATTTCATTGTCGCCTCAATTATTTTTTAAGAATTTATTCGCATTTATTCCGAAAACCATATAAAAACTGAAATATAAAATTGGGCGTAAGTCAAAATCTTTGAAAATTTTGGATATCTTCTAAATTATTAGAATTAAAAGTGTTATAAAGTTCGTTGTGTACAATTGTTAAATAGGCTCTTGGATCCCATTGTAGCGACGTCTATAATTTCTTATATACCTAATACAGGCAAAGTTATAGCCTATTTTCTATAGGGACAACCCCAAAAATTATTTTGCTTTTAAGAGTCTGTACTTAATAACCCATTTGCTATAGAGGCAAATTGTGTATCAATAGAAGAACTACACGCAATGGTTGTATGTTAATATACGACTGTGTACGAAACACCCTATGTAATTTCGTGTTCCGTAAAACTCCTATTTAAATTTAATTTATACCATTTTCATTTAAGGTTTCTTCTTAAAAAATTTTCATTTAGCAAGAAATTACAGCAATAGTTTTTGCTTTATAAAAACAATATCGCAAATAATGTTAAAATGTTGCCAAACATTTTCGTTTTTGCCTAAATTAAGTTCACAACTTCTGAATCCTAAACCTTTTTGTTGTAGTTTAAAAGAATTTTTGAATATCACAAACTGTTCTTGGAGTTGTTTGGCAACTACTCTAACTGGTGCTTCAATTTAATTCTTATTTAAGAGAGTTAGTGCGATAAAAGATCCTAGGAATTTTATTAAGTGTATTGTTCAATACGCTTGTTTTTGTTGGATATAGTGCCAGAAATTCGGATAAACATTACTTCCTCAATCAAAGCCATAAAAGGAATTTTATGTCATTAAGTTGTTTGAATAGACCTTACAGTGTTTGTGTCAGAACATTGCATTTCTAATTAGTAAAACACTAAGACAATAATGTAATAGAAGATGGTGCTCTTTATAACCAAACTAAATTGAGCGTAAACTAAAAATAAAATTTTTTCTCAATAGTACAAAGGATCTTTGATTTTATAATTAATTTTTTTCTCAAATCTTCACGTAATGAAGAAACTATAATTAGCTAATTATTATTTATTATTATATAAAGTAAATTGTTTATGCAATTATTTTAATGTGAACTTAATTAAAATATATTAACAATTTTTTTAAAATAGCAATTTTCACCTTTAATTACTTTTCTTTTAACTGTGATATTGTCATTTTTCCCGACAATACTGAAATAAATTATTAAGAAATCACTTTAACATTGGAAATTTTCCTATGTTACAAATTACGAATAATATTGCATAGACAATACTGATTCGCACATTTTCGCGAATGACGGATTTAAAATAGATTTCGCAAAATTTAATAAAAAGGTTATAGTGAAAATAACACAAAATTTTCTTTCCATTTTCATATCAATATAACAAAATATAAACAGATATCCTTTTCATTCTAAAAATGGCATATGTGCATTTTTTAAATTTTTGTAATTATCAAATTTGTTATGAATAAAGTTAGAATTAAAAATTTCAGTTTTTGTTGTATTTAGACGGGTTTAAATAAGTTTTCAATGCTTAAATAAGAGAACGGTTTATTATGGGTTTTAGAAATTATAAATTTTTGAACAATGAGCAAACTGATCACATTCAAATTAATGAACAATTCTTCAAAATTTTTGCTCTCCTGTTAAATTTCGCTCATGTTATTTATGTGGTTTGAATATTAAGTTTCCTGAAACGTAACAATATAAATTCTAATATTAGAAACAAAATAAAATATTTAAATATTTAGGAAAAATACTAAAAAAAAATTGTTGTGGGGGTTTGACACAAGCAGTTGACTTTTATAACCACCCATAATTTTTGAATTTTTTTTCTTTCCAATTAAAATTCTAATTATAAGTATCGATTGGCATTTGTAAGGAGTCTTCTGCTTGATTATTTTTATATAAAATCTATTTTTTTTTATTTTTAAAAGTATTTTGGCAATTAATTTTCTAACAATTTTATATTCAATTAAATAATTTACAAAGAGTGTAAAAGAATATTATTTATAGCAGTTCGCCTCTTCACATATAAATTAATAATTTATTTTTAGAATTTCATTTTTAAATTTTCAAAGTATTTATGTTGTATTTATGTCAATTTGTGCATACATAAAAATACAATGGAAATTTTCAAATTTATATTGACTCTCTACCATTAAAATTTATAATATCACAGATTCTGCTGAATTTAGCTTATGTTGACAAATATATTGCACGTATATATATGTGTGTGCAGAATCATGACACATACAATTTGTTTACACAATATTCATTCAAAAATAATATCAACAAAATTCAACTGAATTTTCTCTCTCTTACCTCAAAGTATGAAACTTATCTATGTAAGTGTATTAATGTTTTATTGTCCCTGTTCTTAGAAAAATAAATTATAATAGCCGTTTAATATTAATATGTATAATAATACTTTTTTAATATGTTGAAAAATTTAATAGACTTAACAATTTTAATGAACGTAGTGGGAGATGCAGTCATCATTGAAAATGAAATGAAAATATATTATTCAATTAACCTTATTTTCCAAGTAAATATTATAAAAATAATTGCAAAAGAAGATTATCGTAATTTCGAATTTTTTTTCCAGCTCTCAAAGAAAATATTTACAGTTTGTTATAAAATAATTTAATCAAATATTAATTCTAAGTAAATTTGTGTTAGTTAATAAAAATGAAAATATTTTATTTATGGAAAATCGTATTGCAAAATTACTTGTAAAGCGGCCGGATATTTTGATAATTTTATTTTCAAAGAAACACAATTTTTCAATAAACCATATTTTCAGGAATAAAGAATTAAATTGAAATCCGTTTTCGTTGGAAATTAAAAATATATCTGAAAACAATATTATAGTATAAAATTAAGTGGGCTAAGATTTTAATTCTCACATGAAGTAAAAATTACTATGCGACTAAAATATTTTAGGGACCACATGCAACTTGAGCAATATTTGAAAAAAAAAATTACTTCATTGTTGTAAAAATTTAGGATAATAGAGCTGCAATTTAAATTTTAGAAAGGATTATTTAGAGAAAACTTTAACCTTAATAGTTACTCTCAGCGATTACATGTTATTTCAATGAATTTTTGAACTAAAGATTCTATATTAGATTTTTAAATAAATCAAATATTTGTGCTGTTTAAAATCCAATTATAATGGAGTGTATTTATTTGGTGACAAACAAATTATATAATACAATTAATTGTTTAATAACTGAGTGAATTAAATTGAATATTATTAATTTGGAAGTACGAAGTCAATTTTCCTCCACAAATCGTCCTTTTAAAACGAAATGTTGACCATTAATGCAAGTTTAGGAGTAAGAGAGAATCAAAAATAATGAATAGTATTTATATATGATACCTATATGATGGGACTGGAAATACAATAAAAAAATGTAAGAAAATTAGCATTTTAGTCTTCAATGACAATATTAAGATATTCTGTATATCACCAATTTTAACTTAATATTTATTTTAAATGTCAATTACAATAATTATTGGAACAAGGCAATTAAAATTCCGTAAAATTACATTTACAAAAGTTTCCAAGAAAAAAAATTATTAAAACTACTTTGACCAGAAATTTTTTCACCAATTATTTATGAATTTATTAAGCAATTAATTCAAGGGATGCCTTCCTCCGAAATTTCTATTAAAAATTAAATTTTCTTCTTTTTTGAAAATTAAGAATAAGAAAATTTTAGTTTCTTTTACATTTTTCTCTAAAAATTTTATCTTAAAGATCGCTTATTTCAGGAGCAATAAATTTTTTGTTGAAAATTTTTATAGAAAAAAAAAAAGAAAGTTTTTTAAAGAAGTAAAAGAAAAAATTCTTGGTTAAAAAGTTATAAAATGAATTTTGCAAAAAATTTTCAAAAAAGAAAAAAAATTATTTCTTAATTGAATAACGAGCAAGGAAATGCAATAAGGTTCTTTAATAGTTTTATAGTAACGCATTGACTTTAAAATCTACTTTCAGAGTTTCTGTAATTGCTTTCTTTCTTATATCGTAGAATAAAAAATAATTATATAATTTAAAAAGTTTTCCGAATTCATGTTTCACGATATTTTAACATTCTGTTAATTTTAAAGTAAGTTTAAAATTTTTTCCACATATGTCCCTAAAAGTATGCAATTTTGTTAAATAAAATTGAATCTTGTAAGATGATCGATTAACAGTTAGGATTTTGTATAATGGCAAACAGTAGTAAGTAAAATTATTTAAATTGAAGTAAAAATGAGGATATTAATAAATTACATGATAAAAAATTACGATACAGGAACCGTCATTATACTTAATTTTTCACAATTTGTTTAATGAAAATCCTTCTCTTTTCAATTATTCCTCTGATTTAATGATTTTTACCGCAAATTCAATTTATAAGCAAAATAGAATTTTAATCTTGAACTGAAGATCAATTTCATGAGGTATTACACACATTTTATTAGTGGGTCTTATAGAAAGTATGAAAATAAATAAAAATAATGAAAGTACAAAATTTTTTGTTCAGTTGATTTCTAAAGTAACCGTACTACAAAAACAAAAAATTTAAGTAAAGTGCATTCTCAAGTAAATTTATATAAAATCGCAGTTATTCCGGTTGAAGTAACTTCCGAAGGAAACATGATATATTGTCCTGATTTTCTTTTCCTTTTTTTCTTTTTATAAAAGTTTAACCATATATGAGCAATATGCAATTTTTTTTTTTTTTTGAAATTTTTGAATTGATTTTAGATCCGATTCTAAAAAAATTCTAGAAAATACAAAAATTCTTATAAATTCGTTGTATGTTATTTTATAGCAGAATATAGAATCTAGTTTTTCATACTGTTGAAAATTGAGGGCAATAATCCAAATATTAAGTGCAAGTTTCCCTCCTTTTCTTTCTTTTAAATTTAATTTTTTTTTTTTAAGAATAAAACATTCCAAACAGACGCTTTTAAAACATGTTAAGAATTAAAGTTTTTTTTTCTTCGTTTATTTTACTTTTATTGTAGTGCTTACGATAAAAGATGCACGTTATATGTTTTGCATGTAATTTAAAACTTATCTTGTAAAAATTTGAGATTTTAAAAAAATCTAAAATATTTTTCTATGTACTACTCAAAATCACATATGCACGAATAAAATCAACTTAATAACTCATTTTATCTGATAAAATTATTCAAATTACTTGTACGCTTAGAAGCCTTAATACAATCAAATTTTTCTGACATTATAATTCCAAATTTCATGGAAGAACGGAGCCGATGTTCACATTAAATTTTAAATCAAAGTTCAAACTTGAATGGAAATTGGAATTCGAAAGAAGTGTTATTTAAATTTTTCTGAATTTTGAAAAATTTTGAAAAATTTTAGACAGCTGTTGTAAGGTACGTAATGATAAAATACTTCACAAACCGATTGCGATTGTGGCCTATTATTTAACAATTTTTTTTTCTTTATTAATAAAGAATCTGTATGTTACGTAGAGGGCAGGAGCATTAACTTTGTCATAATAAAGGAAACATTAAGAAAGAAACTTTTGTTATCCCAAAATATGGTTGCTCAAAATTATATTCTAAGCCGATTGATTTTGAATACGTCCGCCCGTTCATCCTTTTGTTGTTGAAGCAGTGATTTCAAAATTGACAAAGATGTTTAGATACCATCAACGGGCGCACGCTGATATTGAAAATGAGTAGATATACCTATTGGAACTATTACCTTCTGTACTATAGGGACTGATACGGACGTTAAAACATTCATCAATATGGTTATGCCACAAATCGAAAAGGTCTCCCAAATTTCTATGATTTTTTACAAAAGTGTTATCGAAAAGGTTCCTAAATTTTATTCATGTATATTATTAGATTTTTAATTATTCGATTTTTCTATTGAGTATAAGGAAGCACTTAAATTTCACTTTCTAATTCATTCATACCTATTTATTTTTTTGTTTTTCAATAAAAATATCTACATACAATTTATTTTCAAAGTTTTTTCCATAAGAATTTACGTAAGTACATATTTGAGTGTAAAAAAGAAATTCTTTTTGGAAAAATAAAATATTCCACAAAAGCGTATTTAATAAACTATTTTTTTTTTACTAAATTTTTCATAAATAATTTTCCAATATCACATATACTTACATACGAATTTTCCTTACCGTTTACAATCTATATTCAATAATATTTTGGTGTACTCAAAATAATTTTTCTTTATAAAATTTTTATAAAGTAAAAAATGAAAATAAAATTTACACAAAATATACGAATATATAGGCTATAAAAATATTATATACTTTATGTATATAGCTATATGTATGTATGTTATGGATGTTTGTAAGTTTTTTGAATTTAATTTGAATTAAGTTCCTGTTTACAAAAATGTCCTTGTCGGTATAATAATTCAAATCAATATTTTATGTGAAAAGTTTATTATTTTTTTTTTTTTTCCTCTTATAAAATTCGATTTACATTACTAAGAAATACATTCATACATATATACCTATCAAACTAGTAGAAATTGTAAATTGATTGTATATTTGTGAGAGCGTGTATCAGCACATAATTACTATGCTATACATAATCTAACATTGGATAAGCATGTCTTGAATGTTAGATATTGTTTACGTATACGACGAAATATAAGATTTAAGCTGAGTCTGATTAAGGTCTCTGATGGCAATTAATGGAAATTACTCTATTCTCATCAGATTTAAAGACTATAATATTTTTTAAGAATAAAATGACGAAAATTAATTCTTTTTTTAGGAACTTTGACCTTCTATTAGTTCATTTGTATATTTTGGTTATATTTTCCTTGAAAAATTATTAAATTTCAACGTAAAATCTGAGCTCCATCAAATGTGTGAAAGACACCTTTGTGTTTATTTCAAATACCAATTTTTTATTATCCTTGTTTTCGTCTTTTGTTATTAAGGATTTAAATTTATTTTCTATAATTTTATTTAAAATAAATTTCTTTTGAGGGTTTCTACTCTATTTTCATGTTTTAATTCTTTTATTTCTTGTCTCTTTTTTGTAAATTTTTCAATTTGAATTAATCAAGGATTATCGCAAGAAACTCTCAACTGTTTTTTTTTGTTTCCTTTCTTTCATTTTCTGTTTGATATTAAATTTAAATAATTTTTAATAGATAACAAAGAAATTTTCATTTTGAAGTTCGATGAATACATAAAACAGCTATATTATGACATATAAATTTACAAATATTTAAATTTTATTGTCGTAAATAATTTAGATATATGAACAGACTTATAAAAACCAGAAGGTTATTTGATAAAATTTGGTAATAAGTCAATGATAAATGTAAATTTCCATTTAAACATAGTAGACTAGAGAGCCATTGAAATCTTTCGAAAGATGGAAAATTCGAATATTTTTGCAAAGTGCTTTTGCAGCTTATATTATTAGGCCTCCATCTTTTTATTTTTAATAATAATTCCTTTTGATAAGTGTCAGTATGGTATTTGATGAAATTCTAGTGTTAGATTTAAACTGTTATATAATATTTTGCTACAATAATAAGGTATAATAATACATGAAATTAGAAAAATTTCAACTTTTATAAAATTAATAGTTTTGCTGGTTAAGGTCAGATCAATTCCGAAATTTGAAACTCTATACTGAAAACTAATATACACTCTAATAATATCGCATCATCTGAAGTAACCCGTCCAACAGAATATGGGTTTAAATTCTTATAAAACTAAAGTAGAACACCTCATAAGACTGTGTAATAAATGTGGTAAATCTGAATAAAATGTAAAAATTCAAGTAAGCGGTATTTGTATAACAGAAACAGGCCTTGGTAAACTTTAAAATATTTTTATTATTTAAAAAACAAATAAGTGCATTACCAGCACTACCACGATATTTTTACTTTAAGCAGCACAAAATTAAACATTCTTTTACAAAAGTAATTTGAATTGAGTAATAGAAGTTTGCTGTGTCATCAAAACGACATTTTCTCTCTTTTCTCTCTAAAAGAAACAAAATAAAAGATTGAGTATAAATATTTGCAATAATTTCTTTCTGATCGAAAATATTTTGGTGTTCATAGTTGACTTTATCACATTAATCTTTCTTCGGCAACAATTACTATTATTGTCAAAAAAATAAAATAAGTAAAAAAATTAAAAATTAAACAATATTTTATTCCTGTAAGGTATTCACCTTAATTGTATATTGTGAATTGTTCTACATCTACATCCCAAAGTCACAATATTTATAAAAATACAATGTAAAAAAAATTTTTCATTTTTATTTAATAAGTTTTTCTTTTTTTTTTTTCTGGTTCTGTTTCAACAGGAGTACCAATAAATCTACAATCAACATTTTCCTGCAAATATATAAAAATAAATACTGAGTTTTTAAACGACATGTGTTCTTGTTTCACTGACATGAGATTATAACCAGAGAATAAAATGAAAATTTTTAAGGAACCGCAGATGTTTTATAATACATTTTTTTTTTCATTTATTTCTCTTCTTTTTTTATGATATATTTTTGATGACATCCTGACTGAAAATAAAATAGGTGTATTTATATTCCTTTAATATAATATAATGGTATGAAAGTATGTGTATATGTATATCTATATAATATTTATATAATGAGCATACACACAATTCTAAATAATAAAAAATTCCGTTAGAAATTTAGATTACATTCTTGAAAACGTTATCAAAACGTTTTTATTGTTTTCTTCTTCTATACTTGTAGCTTGTATAACAGTAACGAAAAACAACAGTACCATATTTTTATATCATTCTTTTATTTCTTGAAAAAATTGTTTTTTCTTCTTTATTTAAAAATTTAATATGCAATTTAAAAAAAAAAAAAATTGAACTCTTCGCTCAAAATAAAGATGCCATTTTATTTATTTATTTACTTGTTTATGTAAAAGTTCCTATATAAATGGTTGATCTGCAAATTTAAATATTAAATAAGATCTTAATTTAAATTATGGGGTGTGAATAACATTTTAATAATTTTTTTTAATTTATGGGTACCTTATAGTACGATAATAATTTGGCTTAATAAATTATGAATAATAAATTTAGGCAAAATCAAGATTATTGATGATTGAAAACAATTTATTTAACCTTTGCAGACATAAGCAGTCACCCGGGTGATTTTTCCCTTTAATATGCAAATTATACAGTGAAAAAGATGTCTTTCAATTACACACAAACTACAAAATTTCACTATTTTTACTAAATAGGAGCTTCAAATTAGGATTTTTCTCAAAATTTTTGTCGTGTCATGAAAATTTGGCATTTTACAATTTTTTGCAATTATCTAATACATCTAAATCGATACATAATTTTTTATGTAACAAAGTAAATTCAAAAAATGCAAAAATGCAAAATAAAAGCATACTAAAAAGTAGACACCCGGGTAACTAATAATGTAAAAGAAGGTGTTTAATTCTTTATGAACACAAGGGTTAAATTTTTATAACTTCAATTTTGGTATTATGTCAGGCATTATAAATCAATTATCTCATAAATTTTTCTTATAAAGTTGGAATTAAAAAATTGTATTGCAAAATTTTCAGTCAGTCCAAATATTTTCATATCAAAATGATCATGGGTTTGCTACCATTTCCTTCTAGCTTTTCTTCCTAATTGAATTGTTAATTGTGGAATTGTTCCAAGCTGTTTTCTGAAAAATTTGAAAATTAAACTTCTGTAATTTGGATGATTTTATGAATTTTTAGGGCGAAAATTGTTACTTATGCCCTGAAATAAAATTCTCTTGTCTGAGAGAACAAAAAAGACATTGCGTCCCAAGCAAATCAAAATTGTTTATTGTTATTGTTTATTTTGGGTGTATTACTGTTTGCTGTATATTTTAGCCCTGTTGTACTAAAAACTTTACAATTAAAATTTATTAATAGATTCTTTATATTTAATCAATATTTATACTTTCCACACATATATTCAAATCAGATAAGTTATTAAAATTATATTTAAATGTAATTCACACTGCACAGAAAGTTGCATAAATAAATTCGTTAATCTGTATCTTTTTACCGACCGTATTGTGTAAACAATAGGTAGGTTATGTGATGGCAACAAATTTTGCATATCGAGTTTTCGGTGGGAACGTACTTCTTCATAGTAGGGAAGTGTAAATAAACTATTTTTAGCAACCTGTCGGTCTGTCGGTCTGTCGGTCTGTCGGTCTGTCGGTCTGTCCGTCTGTCGGTCTGTCGGTCTGTCGGTCTGTCGGTCTGTGTGTGCACGCGTGTATCTCAAGTTCGGCTGAACCGATTTTGATGAAATTTTATATGTAAGTTTGTTTCCACCATGGCACGGATCGATCAACTTTTGGTATATATCAGGCCTCGGGAACTGCACTTTTTAGCGGGCCTGTTTTACATTTTTGAACATTTTGAAGAAAATATTCAACCGATTTACTTGAAATTTTATATATAAGCTCTGCTCGACCGTCCGCAAAAATTCGTGTGTTTTGGAAGAAATCAGGCATCGGCAACTAGACGTTTACTACGGGCCAAATATACATTTTTGTGTATATAAAGAGAAATAATCAACCGATTTCATTGAAATTTAATATATGAACTCCTCGTATTAAAACAATGAACATATAAATTTTTTGGAAAGATCAGGGCTCGAAAACGGATTTGCGGGCCGATTTTACATTTTTCACCATTTTGAAGAAAGTATTCAACCGATTTAATTGAAACTTCATATATAAGCTTTGCTCGATCATACGCAAAAATTCCTAACTTTTGGAAGAAATCAGGCATCAGCAACTGGGCGTTTACTACGGGCCAAATATATATTTTTGTGTATATAAAGAGAAATAATCAACCGATTTCATTGAAATTTAATATATGAATTCCCCGTATTAAAACAATGAACATGTAAATTTTTTGGAAAGATCAGGCATCGGCAACTAGACGTTTACTACGGGCCAAAAATACACTTTTGTGTATATAAAGAGAAATAATCAACCGATTTCATTGAAATTTAATATATGAATTCCCCGTATTAAAACAATGAACATGTAAATTTTTTGGAAAGATCAGGCATCGGCAACTAGACACGGGCCAAACATACACTTTTGTGTATATAAAGAGAAATAATCAACCGATTTCATTGAAATTTAATATATGATTTTACATTTTTCACCATACCCACAGAACAAATTGATGGAATTTCTTGAAATTTGATATTTGAGTTCTGGTTGTTACCGAAACTAACCGGCGAGCATTTCAGGGAATTCGGGTAGCACAAAGCGAAACTCTACTAAGAGCCAAAATTACATTTTTCAAAGTATGTTAACTATAAGCTTACTAATGTCCTAAAAATTGGAAAGAAGTATTTAACAGACATTTTTATAATATTCTGTAACACTTTCATTTAACTAGACAATACAAAATGCGGTCGGTTATGTGCTGACCACATCAGATTTTTTTCTTATAAGTTTTACTCATTCCATCAGTCCGTCCTTTTGTATACAAATTAGTAGAAATTGACAAAATCCTTGGTAATTAAAATAGCTGTAGCAGATTGCTTTTAAGAACAAGTATTTTCACTCTTTGAAGCAAAACCCATTACAAGACCCATTAGTTTCATCTGAATTTACTATTTTATTTAACATAACGTGGGATCAAATGAAGGATTCTAAGAATAAAAAAAAAATATTTGCCTTGAAAAGAACTTCTTTTTACCGACCGTATTGTGTAAACAATAGGTAGGTTATGTGATGGCAACAAATTTTGCATATCGAGTTTTCGGTGGGAACGTACTTCTCCATAGTAGGGAAGTGTAAATAAACTATTTTAAGCAACCTGTCGGTCTGTCGGTCTGTCGGTCTGTCGGTCTGTCGGTCTGTGTGTGCACGCGTGTATCTCAAGTTCGGCTGAACCGATTTTGATGAAATTTTATATGTAAGTTTATTTCCACCATGGCACGGATCGATCAACTTTTGGTATATATCAGGCCTCGGGAACTGCACTTTTTAGCGGGCCTGTTTTACATTTTTGAGCATATTGAAGAACATATTCAACCGATTTACTTGAAATTTCATATATAAGTTTTGCTCTACCGGCGATGAAACCTCCTAACTTTTGGAAGAAATCAGGCGTCAGCAACTGGACGTTTACTACGGGCCAAATATACATTTTTGTGTATATAAAGAGAAATAAACAACCGATTTCATTGAAATTTAATATATAAATTCCTTGTATGAAAACAATGAACATGTAAATTTTTTGGAAAGATCAGGGCTCGACAACTGATCTGCGGGCCGATTTTACATTTTTCACCATATCTACGGAACGAATTGATGGAGTTTCTTGAAATTTGATATTTGAGTTCTGGTTGTTACCGAAACTAACTGGCGAGCATTTCAGGGAATTCGGGTAGCACAAAGCGAAACTCTACTAAGAGCCAAATTTACATTTTTCTAGGTATGTTAACTATAAGCTTACTAATGTCCTAAAAATTAGAAAGAAGTATTTAACAGACATTTTTATAATATTCTTTAACACTTTCACTTAACTAGACAATACACATTGCAGTCGGTTATGTGCTGACCACATCAGATTTTTTTTTATTGTGAAGGAAAGTTTATTCAATTTATTTAAAGGACCAAAAAATTATCCATTTTCTGTGTGAATTAAAAATAAATTTCTTTTATAAAGGCTGACTTACAAAAAAAAAAATGGTGTTTGTAATTTTCCCCTTGATACAATTCAAATGATTGACTTTGTGTCAACTCTCTTGAAAGAGATTTTATTTATTATTCGATTTACCTATACAAATACCAATACGTTTTCAATTGATATTTCCAAAAAAAAAACAAAAAAAAAAACCAAAAAAAAATTTTTTTTTTACCTTACCAACATTCCACAGATTAAACACTTTTGATTTAATTATTTTCAACCATATTGTTTAAACACTTAGGGTTTTTTTTGGGGTATAAATAAGGAAAATGTTAAATTTTCAGATTTTGTTATAAAACTTGATAGCACAATCTATATATATAGCTACATTTGTATTTTACGTATATTATGTATAACACTTAATGATAACGTTGCATACTTATAGGATACTTGTATAGGAAATTCAAAAGAATTAATTCTGTTTCAAAGTTTTCAATCGGTTCGGTTTACTATTAATTTAGTGAATAAGGTTGAACAGTTAAGTTAAAGACTAACAGTACGGATAACAATCGAAAGTAATTTTTGTAGCCAATGCAAAGAAAAACTACATCTACCTTAGTTTTGCCTGCTGCTAGCTATAACTGTTAGAAATCGAAATTCTGCCAGGAAATAAAATTTTTTGTCATGCTTAATTGAACTTCATTCTTAAAAGTACTTGCAATTTTTTCATTTAATACTGCTAAAAAGTACAATTTCTTTTTAATACTCATGAAGTATATAACAGGGCTAATTGAAAATCTCGTCATAAAAGCTAACTTAATTTTATATGTCACAAATCAGCTACAGAATAAATATATATTCAATATCGAGAACGAAATATTAATAACATTGAAATTTTTTTGGCAACTTCAGATATAAAGTTGATGCTTTTTGGCAGTTGTAATATCACGGAACGATGCGCTTTGTAGACCGCAGCACGGATCATAACAATTAACCTTTAAGATTAGAAACAATTGCAATACTTAGTTCCTTGAAATTCACTTTATAATTTGAAACGTAAATACAATAAGATAAAGTACATTTGTTATTCCTTTTACTATATTATACAAAATAATTTCAAAACGTATATATATGATTATTTATACAAAGAGTATAGTATACAAAATATAAATACAAAATAGAAATTACAAAATATATTATTTATATAAATTAATTAATTTTTAGACTTATACAATTATGTAAAATTATAAAATGTTATATTATAAAATGTTATATAATTAAAAGTCAATTGTTCTATAATCGTATTATTACATAATTAAATGAAATATTAAAATAACAAAAGAATGCTTCCACATTTACTTGAACAGGAATTTACAAATTCTTATAATCTTACATAATGTATTAGGAAATTGTATTGTGAGCGCAATTTTGAGATATCAGAAAATTTGAGATATTTTTGATTTGCTCTTGAAATCTTGGGTTTTTCTGGAGTGATTGATAGAATTTTAAAAATTTCATATTGCAATTTTTAGCTTTAATGTTAAGTTTTATGGATCCAAGAAATAATTTTTTATTTTTTTAAGAAATGTCTTTGAAATTGTAAATTTTGCCAGAATTTTAATTTTGGATAAAAATATATATTACATGCCTGGATTTGGATAAATACATATATTACAAAACTGCTTACTGTTATACGTGCTGAATTCGTGAGATTAGTATTGAAAATTTTTACTATACATAAAATGTTAAGTTATTTCTTCATATAAAGTAATTTTCGCACTTTTTTAACAGTATACAATTACCTAAAAGTAAACCTCAATTAAGAAGCTCAAAAGAAATTCCTAAAATTTCTCTGCTTTTTCCCCAGCATTTCTGTTTTTATTCAATTTACATTTTATTCTTTAGTATACCACATATTCGTGCAATTATATAATAAGTTTCTTTTCAGTATAATATTTTGTATAAAAACTTTTAAATAACATACTTAAGACTAAAGTAATGAATGTTATTTTTCGTTATTTGTAATTTAAAATTCCACTTTTTCCTACGATTATTCTAATTATGTTCGCTTTTTTACCGTTACCACAAAGGAACACATTTTAATTTTATGATTTGGAATTTAAATTTTATTTCCATTTTCTTATTTCATGTAAAAATTAAAAAATATTAGTAAAATGAGCCATGTATAATTATAGGAGAGTTTGTATTGGTTTTGTTAACTAAAAATTTGTTTACTTAGGTTACAACTGAATGACAATCCTTTAATTCGAAACCAAAAATAAATTATTTAATAAGAATGTAATGTCAATTTAATTTAAGGACAACGAGTTGTAATTTCGTCCTCTCTTATATTCTTCATCCACCTGTAATTATAGTAAAAAAGAAAAAAAAAGAAAAAATATAAATAAAATATTTTGTTTCGCGTACGTTAAATGAACCTTAGAGAAACTGAAATTTACCGAATATTTACTTTGAGATAATTGAAATCTGAGAAAATTTCTTGAGTTATTACAGAACTATTTTTTTATTGATTTAAAATTATAAAATTCTAGGGGAGAATTTGCATCGTTCTTACTCAAGATTATTATACAGAGTCGCCCGAACTAGGGCTAAAATTCTTGCCATTCGTTTCTTTGGATTTATTTTTTGTAAAAACTTGGCCTTGTACAGCACGGTTTAGGGTTAAAGTTTAATCAAATTCCGGCCGTTAAATATTTATATTACAGGTTCGAAGGTGTTGACGGTGTCCAATGTTTTGTTTGTAAATACTTTTCTCAGTAATGAATGGTTTACTTCACCATTTTATTCATTATGATCACATCCTTGTAAGACATCTTAATACCCTTAATGATTTATTTTACATAACTACTCCAACAGATGTCTTATACTAAATATAAACATTGTATTCTCTATGATAATTTTTTTAATTAGATTTTCTTCATATATTCTAATATTGTACATTTGTCAAAAAACCCCATAACAACAAAATATATAATATGTATTTAAAGGATTACAATTAACATACACGAGAAGTAGGTACACGTTTCATATAATACATAAAAGGAGGACCTTAATTTGTTATTTTGGTGGCAAGTGTCTTAATAATTCAAAAAACCTTTGTATTTTTTTTCAAGAATTGTTGTAGAGAACTCTGAAATCCGTTAACAATTCTTTATATTTTTTATTTTCCGGTTTTTTTTTTGTTCTTTCTCAAAACATAAAAATTTGTCATTTTACAAGTAAATTTTGTTTTTGTAGTGCTCTTCAAATACTTAAATTAAATAAATAAAATTTATTTACGTATGTTTATTATTCCATTTAATAATGAGATTACAAATATTTAGGAAAAATTTGTGTACTTAGTTGCATATAACATACACATGTGTTTGTATAACAATATAAATTTTTTCATTTGTTATAATGATCCTTACATTGTTAAAAAGAAGATTCTCTTATGTCAATTCAATTAGAATTTAAAATAGAAGAAAATATTATCCATTTAGTGAGTAAATTTCTCGATTATTAAAAGTTTCTCAATTTATTTTCTTGTAGTAGGAGGCACCGATACAATTTAAAGTTTAAATATTAAAACGTTTTACATAATATTTTGTACATTAAAGTAATGAAACTGATATTTTTCTGGTAAGAAAGCCTAACAGTATACAACACACCAATTTATAAATAGAACTAGCATTACATTGATTGCATTAATCAACATTCTAATATAGTACAGCTTAGTGTCGAAAATTAGTAGAAATATTTTTCTTAGAAATAATCCCGATTTGAGTCCTTTCATTAAACTATTGGTTTGATTTATAACCCTGCCACTATAATATATGGCTTAAATCGGGAACGTAAATAACATGTTAATAACATGTTATATTAAAATCTTGTAAATTTAAATAACAGAATGTATTTCAAATACATGCACAAGTATCTCAAAAAAATGGATTCCTTTATTATTTTTTTTGATGAAAATTCTTTGAAATTGCCAATATTAATTTTACTATAATATACAAATTATAATGATTTCTGCAGAAACGAAAGCTTGTTATATCTTATTTTCTTGAAATCCTGTTTTTTATGAATCATAAGATGAAATCCTGTTATTCATTTATGAATCATGAGATTCATTAAACTATATGCATATTCGAATTATTGTCAATTTTAAAGAAAACTAATATTATAGGGAAGTCCGAAAAATTTCCCTAATTTACGCTAATTTTTCTGATATCGGAATTCTATTTGGATAAGCAGTAAAACAATAATAATATGTTATGCATATTAATAATTATTTTTCAAATTTTTATAACAAATGAGAAATTTCTAAATTGAGTATAATAGAAATTGAATTGTTTATGACATTATGATTAACAAAAACTTTTTCTTTATTTACAAGGACACCATTTTTTTTTATTGAATAAAGTTTAGAAGTTGTATTTGCTTTTCGAATTCAACAGAATTTTATTATTCACGGTTGAAATACTTCATTTAATATTCAAGGTAAAATGCTCATCTTCACTTAGAGACTTCATTTTTCATATGAAAATCATATTTAAAGTTTTCTTAACAATTATGTCCAATCTTCGCAAACAATGTTTATTTTTTGTGGCCCGTGTTATAAATTTCTTTTCAATTTTAGCTATTATTGGTTGCTAACTCATTCATTTGAATAATGGAAAACAGATGACTCTCATATATTTGAGTAGATATTTTTCTAATTATTTTGTGTATAAAGTCAAAACCAGATTATTTTGCATTTATGTGCCTTATATTTAATCTGATTGTTATGAAACTTTCATATTTACTTGAATTAACGATACCCAATTAATCATTCAGTAACAAAGATTAAAAATTAGGATGATGAGGTTTCTTTGTTTGAATTTTGCTATCAGGAATGCTTTTTTTTTATCTTTTATGAAACCTTTTAACAAAGTTCTAATTAAATTTTTAGGTATCTATATCTTTACAAATTTCAAAAAGTAAAAAATTTTATAAATTTCAACATAAAATAAAATAAATTAATTACAACTATACCTTCCTTAGGCGATTCTACAACTAATTTATTAATCTTTCATAAAATTATAATAAAATTTTTGTGTTATTTGATTTTATAATGATGTAGGCATAAATTTCAAATCCAAAATTTTGATATTTGTCATTGATAGTTCAGAAATTTTTTATATTCAAGGTCTCTTTTGGCTCAATATTGTTTATAGGATATGTCAAAATTTCCAATATATTACTTTTGTCCATCTCAGTATTATGTAAAAAATTTATAATGGAATAATTTTTCAGAAGAAAAACTACATTTTAATTGTAGAAACCTCTTTTGTTTTATTCCAAATGTTTATTTTAATTCTAAAAATTATTGGTACTTAAAAATCTCAAAATTTCATTTAGAATCTCCATACACAAGACCTTGTGTCTTATTTTCAGTTTGATAGTTTTCTCTTGACAAAGTTTTTTTTCAAAGTATTTTTTTTTTGTTTATCAAGGTTTCATTTATAAAATTTATAATATTCCTTTGAAATCCCACGTTCAAACGTACTAATTTAAATACAAAGTAAAAAAATCTGATGTGGTCGGCACAATATTACAGAGCATAAAGTATATGTTGTCTATTTTAACGAAAATGTTTCCTTCAAATTTTAAAGGCCTTCATTCCATTTAAGATACGAATTAAATATAGGATTCGAATTCTCTGAAAAATGCGACAGTTACTTTCAGTAGGAAGCAGAACTGGAAAATTAATTTTCAAAAAATTTCGTCAGTGTTACTCGTAGTTCTTGAGATATTTAAAAAAAATTTAATGTTAGGTGTTAAACTCTGGTATCTCAATATAAATATACATTAAATGAGATTTTTCTGCTAATATATGAAAAATCGGGTACAAAATGTAAAGTCCAGATGCTGAAATCAGGTTTCTTCTAAAAGTTAGATAATTTCTCGTGTTCTCAGAAGAAGCTTACGTATAAAATTTCAAGTTGACCCATTGTATGTTTTTTAAAAATACCCAAAAATATAAAAGCGGCCCGTAGAAAAATGTTCAGTTCTCGATACCTGAGATGTCTTAAAACTTGATTAAATCGTCATATTTCATATATAATCGGTTCAACCGAACTTTAGATAAACGCTTGTATGTCACGACCGAGAGACCGACAGATCGACATCTCTCTAAAAAAATGGCTTATTTATACTTCCCTGCTACAAAGAAGTGCGTTCTCACCGAAAACTCGAAATGCGAATTTTAATGCCATCACATTACCGCTCATATTGTATACAATGTTGTCGTTAAAAAATAATATCGAATTTCATTCAAATGAATGAGAAAATTTGAAATATAAAAGAAAAATATTGTTGTGTGAGAGAAATTTATATTAAAGTACTGGCGGAAGAGGATTTTAATATGAAAGTTTATCATTACGGTTTTGAATAACGAAAGTATGTAATCTGATTTACAAGAGAAAAGAAAATTCCTAAAAGTAAAAGGAAATTTTAAGAATAGTAGTTTTTAAAACATAAAATAAAATGTCAACACAACAGAAAAAAAAATACTTTCTGTTCTTAAATTTAGAAGAAAACCCACAACTGGTTTGTGAACACGATGAATATTTTTATTTATTACGTACTTAATAATTTGATTAAAAGTGAAGATATTTTTGTTATTATTTTTTACAAGTCATAAGTTTTCAAAGGAGGCGATATTGCGCTTATTAATAAAAGATAATTAGAACTTAGCTGTTAAATTTTTCCCATAAAATATGATCAAATCACAATCCGAAGTTTATATTAACTTTATATATGTATTTCAAGTTTAATTAAATCATTGTTAATGCATTAGAAAAGCATGTCAAATTTATTTCTGCTTACAATTTTGGTCTTCGCCCAAAATTTTATTTCAATTCAACCTGCACATATTCATTTCTTGTAATTAAATCACTAAATTAGTTCATTCAAATTTAATGGAAAAATTATATTCACCTTATTTCTATTAATTGGATAAGCATAAGGTGTCCACCTTGTACAAACATAACATTATTACAATATGTACATATTTATTATATACTTCCAATTACATATTTATCTATAATTATATCAATCATATTATATAACATGTATGCCTAATTTATATCATAGTAAAGGTAAAACTTTTTCAGTAAGAATTTTAAGTTGGAAAATCATATTTTTCCATAATATTTGAATGTGTTAAAACGTTTTTATTGAAAAGATTTTATATTGGTGAAAGAAAATTGAGTAGAATTATATTTGATTGAAAAAATAAATTATTTAAGCTCATATAAAAATAAGGGGAGATTTTCGAGATATGAAGACTATAATGTAAGTTGTATATAAAATTTGGTTACATAGTTTTGGTCACTGAGAACTATTAATGCAAATTATTGAATATTAATCTATATTTTATATCATCTTTCAATACAAAGATACAACCTTGTGTCGTATAGAACAAGAAGAACTCAATTTATAAAGTAAAAATTTAATTTTGTTTTCATGCTTTTAAGAATAATATTCTCTTAACAGATAAGAGTTCCGGATATACAAAAAATATTCAGAAGTAAAACGTAATTGACCTAACGATTTATTTATTTGCATCCTGTTTTGATTATTTCACCTTTAAACAAAAGAATCTTTTAAATTTGTATTTAATCGGAAATAAAATATTATAGGAAATCTCGCACCCTTAACATAACACAATTTTAAATATGTAATTTTTAAAGCTCACTAACTCGCTTTTTTGCTTATTAAATTCTTGAAATAGCTTTACAATATTTTAAAGAAATAAAGTACACTACAAATTTTTGTTAAATAATTCGGCGGACCGGGTAGAATCGCCACGGGGGACATATGATCCCAAAAAGGAATCGGTGGACGAGGGGGGTCTTTCCGAGGGATATGAAACCCCGGATGAGTGGCGTCCCCCTTCATTAACGACGGAGGAGATGGTGGAGGACCTGGAGCTAACCCTTCGGAGTCTCAGGGAGTCCTTCCCAGAAAATAACGTCCCGATGGCAGGGGAAGATCACCATGCCAGTCAACTCAACTAATGAGGGACGAAGGCACTAGGGTCGCCCAGGTGAATGTCCACCACGCTAGCTTAGGTTGTTCTGGCAAGGATGTTCACCAACGAACATCTGGGCATAGCCATGATACAGGAGCCCTGGGTATACAAGGAGCAGATCAAAGGACTGTTAATTAGGGATGCACAGGTAGTATGGGATAATGGGCAGGACTGACCCAGGACCTGCAATCTAATTAGAAAAAATATAACCTTATTTTACTTTCAGAGTATATGACAAGGGACTTCACACCTGTCAGGGCCCGTATTAATGTCGGAGGATGGAGTATCTCCTCCGCCACCAGAGGTGCAGAGGCTCGTGGAGCAGTACAATAGGTAAAAGTGGCCACTCATCATGGGCTGTGATGCGAATGCGCATCACGTTGCATGGGGAAGCAGCGACTTCAACACTAGAGGTGAGTCTTTATTCGAATTTGTAGTTAAAGAAAACCTAGAAATATTTAATGTACGGAATGCCCCAACTTTTGCAACTAGGGTTAGAGAGGAGGTACTGGATATCACATTCGGCAGTCCGAATATGGGATTTCTGGTACGCGACTGGAAGGTGTCGGGGGAGGTTTCTATGTCAGATCATAGAATCATCCGGTTTTGTCTGGGTGGGTTAATGGAGGAGAATCTTCCTTCCTTCAGTTTCTGAAGGATGGAATCTTCCTTCAGAAATCCGAGACGGATAAACTGGGAGGGATACAGAAGGAACCTAGAGACAAAACTTTCGGGGGCTTCGGTTAGAACTGTAGCCAGGAATCCTCTGGTGTTGGAAAGGGGTGTGGAGGAGCTGGGGGGAATTATGGTCGAGGCTTTTGAATCGAACTGCCCCATTAGTGTGCCGAGGGATTTCACAGATGCACCTTGGTGGACCCCTCAATTGGAAAACCTGAGGGTCGGGGTTCGCAGGCTTTTCAATAAGGCTAAGCGAGAAGGTACTTGGGAAGAGTACAAGATGAACTTCGCAGCCTACAGCAAGGATCATTCTGCGGGAACATAGCGGAGACACCGGCGGCTGCGAGGTTGCATAGGGCCCAGGCTAGAGACAGGGTGCCAGTGACTGCTTCTATAAGGAGGCCGGATGGTGGCTACACGGAGAACGAGGAGCAAAAGGCTCTTCTGCTCCTGGAGATGCATTTTCCCGGCAGTACTCCGTATGTTGGATCCGTGGCGTGGGAATGCAGGACACCACGGCCTCACCGAAAACTCGATATCCGAAATTTGGTTTAATCACATTACCTCCCTTATTGTATGCAATGCGGTCCGTAAAAAGTTGTTAACCGATTCTTATTTACTCCTTTACAATATTTATGGATGTTGTTCTTGTAAGATTTTTGAACTATTATATTGTATGCTTAGAGACCCTCAATAGAAAGAAAAACATAAAGTTATATAAAAATTCACTGCTTTACTAATTCTATATAAAATTTCAAAAAACTAGTTCCAATCTTCTATAGTCTTAGAAACTACTTTTCAAGTACATCTATACATATAAAGGTTTGCTATTCTTTGAAATTAGCCCCGCGCTTATGATAATTTATTTTAAACGTAAAAGTATGCAAATTTCATTTAAATCAATTTTTAATTAAAAAATATTATTTGCATTAAATTTTAGTAAATAAATGTGTACACCATGGCACTATAATTTATAATAAAATTTGCTTTTGAAATCTTAATTAAATCTCATTTGGTATTTAGCAAAATTACAACCACAAGAAGGAATCATGAAATTTTGAGAAACAAAGTTAATAAAATTTTAATATTTTATTGATTGAATTGCGCAAATTGACGTGTATATAATATATCTCAATATTATATTAGAAAATTTTAACAAAATAGTTAAGTATTTACCATAATTTTTGAAACATTTTATAATTATATGCCGTTTTATTATTAAATAAACTGCAAGGATATTACCAAAGTTTTTGAAAATATTTTCTCAATTTCCAATTTACAAATAATTTAGAAATTCAATGTATATTAATTTATGGTTCAAAATGAGATTGAATTCATTTCCCTGCAGTATCTATAGTTACAAAATAATTAAGCATATTGTAAAATCTTTTGCAACAATAACCATAAAACTAACTCTTGTTTTCTAAATTTCATACATAAGAGAATTAATATTGTGAATAACTATAATTTTTTAGATGTTCTTCAACCATCAAAAGGTAAAACTGGGTATTCTATATTCAGAGCTCTTGATTTATCAGAATATTATTACTGTTGTTTACTCAAAAGCCGAAGTCACTATACTTTTAATATATTTTGATTTAAGTTTGGTAAGATTTGCATTTTAATATGGTTCTAGTGAATTTTATGTATTTTCGGAACACCAGGCATTCCAACTTCAAACCCAATAATTTCGCAGATACATAATTTTTTGAAAGTTCGAAGTATTTTTTTACAGAATTGAATTTTTGGAATTTACAGTGATCACAAAAACACTTAGAATCGCTCTATCTCTAATAATTTAAGATAAGATCGTATGATAACAGGTGTGAAATTGTTTTTTATGCTGTAGCAAGAATTTTTCATTTTAGAATAAAATTTATAACTCATATTAAAAGTGTGTATGCCTAAAATTTTGAAAGATATTCTGTTTAGGGATTATCTTAAAATGTCACATGAAGTTAATGTGCAAAGATTATACGAATAATTGGTTTTGAAATGGATCATTCATGTGTTTAACACATCATATATGTTGCATTCTCCACATCAATTTAAATTATAAAATTTATTTGCGATATGCCATTTTCCTCTATAGTCTCACATAAAAAAACATCTATTATACTTTTTACTGCAGATGTAAGCTGCTTGTTTATGACATATTGTTTCCAAAATGGTAAAATTTTCTTAGGAAGGAAAAAAAAGCAAATTTCTTTTTTTTTTTTAATTATGATTTTTATACATCTACAATTTTATAGTATAAAAACTTTAAAAGCAAAAAGAGTTTTGAAAAAAAAAATGCTTTTTCCCATTCTCCTATTTTTATCTTTACAAAAAAATTAAGCCAAAAGTTAAAGTAAAAAAAAAAAATTCAAATATCGAGACAACTTTATTGATCCCTTGTCATAAACCCTTTCATTTTCCAATCAAACTCATTTTTTAAATTTATTTAGGTATGCAAATTATTTTGCTTGACCCTCACTTTTAAAATAATATTGAATGCCAATTCAATAAAAAATACTTTATAGTAATATTATAACCTTAAGGTCATTGTTTAAGGATCACTTACATAAGACATAAGACATAAGACAACAGACGGAATTTTTGTAAGAAAATTTTTTCCCTCTAAATATAATTTTCCTTATTACAATGAAAGAAACCCGCAAAGTACCAAATAACAAACAAAAAAAAAAGGTTGAAAACGGACAGAAACTTAGAGAAAATATTTTCAGTTTTGTATGTGTGTAATGTAAGAAAAAAAATTGATTATTTAATTAAGCAATGAATTGGAAATAATTTACGGAAAATCACTGTATTAAACACTATAAAGATTGACACATGTCTGAGAATGTCATTTGGTTGATTTAAGCAAAATAAATCATAACAATTTTGTTCGATTTGAGTTTTAGTCCCTTTAATGTTTTTATTTGCTGTTTAAAGACTAAAATCTCTTTAGTAAGCAAAAATTGGAAGTTTGCAAGTCCAAAAAATTGGTAGGATGATAGAATGATAAAGTCTTAATCTTTTTTTTTTTTGTTTTAATTTTTTTATTTTTTAAGTTGAAAAAATTTTGAGCAAAAAGTTTAATAATAAAACAATAATTTTATTTACTTCATAATTAGTCTTCCTAAAATTGTCGAATTTTGTAGCTTCAAATTTTATATAACAATTAATACAGATTTGAATTTCTTATTGTTTCTAATGCATTTTTTAAACCTTTAATCATCATACCTGACTAATGCTGATAAATAAATATGAAATGTAGCCCCTCATTCTTTGTTTTATCCTTGCAATCTGTGTCAGTTATTTATAACTCAAAGTTAATACCGAACAGCTGTTTGCATTCCGAAAAATTACAATTATTTTAACAGAATTTTGTAATTTCTATAATAAATAAGGAGGAGAATATAAAATTATTTCTGATGTAAAAATATTCTTACCCTGATAATTTTAATATTCTTTTTCATACTATAATACTATAACAGCTTCTCATTTAATAATGTTTTCCAGCTTACTAAAAAATCTAGTTTTTTGAAAATTATAACGCTATAGGCATTCTGAAAGCATATAGATAATACATAAAACTAAGAAATCAGTTTTTAACATTGAACTAAGCCTTTCAATTATTTTTTATACCCGTGCGAACGTATGTTCGAAGGGTATATTAAATTTAACTTACCGTTTGTAACGCTAAGGAATAATGGTCTGAGATATAGACTCAAGTGTATATTTTTGATTAGCGTCAAATTCTGAGTTGATTAAGCTTTGTCTGTCCGTCCGCTCGTTCGTCCCAGAGATGACTCAAATTTTCACAAATGATTTATTATAGTAAACGCCAGAACTCTATTTAAATTGGACATGATCGGGGTACTGGTTCAGGTAGCTGCCATACAACTTCAAAATTTATTTGGCTATATCTCAGAAACTATAAAAGCTGTGACATTGAAATTTCACACAAGCGAATATAAAAGTCGATGAAATTGCTTGGCTCCTTCTGGGAGCTGCCATACAACTTTAATAGTATTTTGAAAAACACAGTAAATTCTGCATAAATTAATATGGTAATACGGCAACTTAAAGTCATATTCTGTCCCATAGTCAGTTATGTCATATTTATTCGTACATAGGATAACAAATTCATACGGGTATCACAGAGTTGACAAGGTCAAGTCTATTTTTTCTCGTTTATTAATTTTAAGATCCCACTTTTCTTGGAGCGGATGTTTAGCTAGCAAAATTCATTTTAAGATCCCTCTTTTCTTGGAGCAGAGGTTTAGCTAGCAAAATTTGAATAAGTAGAAAATTGGTAAAATTTTTTTTCAAAATTCTTTTATTTCGGAAACCGTTTTATTTTTACTTTTATATCCAAGCAAAAGATTTGAACATATTTTTTGATTATCTATTCTAAATAGTAATATTGTGTAACTTTTTACAAAATGAACATGGATTATTAGAATAAATGTACAGATATCGGCGAAATAGATATTACTAGGAAAAAATTTCCTCTTATACCTAATTTAATACTAAAGTGTTGAAAAGACAACGTTGATTTTTATTACTATAATGCAATAATAAATTTACATAATATGCTTATGTACACATGACATAAATCATAAGTATAATAGAGTCATCTGTTAATAATTATTATTTTAAGCATATGGGAGAAAAGTAATAATTTTGAATCAACAAACTAACAAATAGTATTATTGAAAAATTAATATACAAGAATTTTTTTTTTCCAATTGAACTTTTAATCGACATTTAAATTTTTTTCAAATAATATTGAAATCTCCTGAAAGAACTTTACTTTTTTTTATTCATTGTAATTATTAAAAGGGTTCTCATTTCCCTTGAAATCCTTATACGTTCATGTAGACACCATTACTATCATTCAATTTGTATTTTTTCAAAGTAATGACAGCATAATATAAAATGTAAGTATGCATGTATACTGGTGTATTTAATGACTTCATTTTCAAAGAAGCAGCTTACATCCATTTTTATTTTATGAAAACATCTTGAATCATTGATAATTTAAAATTTATAATGTTTTCAATAATATTTTTGAATTTCATGCATAAAAAAAATGGAATATAGCTATAATGGAATATTTTTTAAAAGAAACTTAATTATACCCAAATTGTCCTTGCCAGATTTTTTATAACAATGGGCACAGAAAACAAAATAAAAAAAAAAGGAAAAAAACTGGGAGAAATAATCAAAAATGTTTTTAAAAACTTTTTATTTTATTATTTTTTCTTTTGTGGATTTTTTCCATGCAACATTTATTTTTATGGGTTACTAGTTAATAGAAGGAATTTTTTTGCAATTTATAAAAAAAATATTTTTTTCTTATATTGTCCATTTATATGTCCTTTAATCCTTTTTAATAGAGAACGGAAACTAAGCATTTTTTGATCATATGCTTACCATGATTTTTTTTATTTAACATTATACAGGCAATTTAGTATATAGAAAATTTCTTATGGAATTCGGATGAAAAAAGGTAAGCAATTGTTTTTTAAATTCTAGCCTTAAAACGATATTACAATACTTTTCTAGGGTATAAAAAATATTCTAAAAATTTTCCTTTTAAAAATTATTTTTATATTTTAAAATTTAATTTAAAAATTATTAATAATATTTACAAGAAATTCCTGAAGAATTCATGAACGATATTTTGTTCCTTGAAAATTTTTATGAAAAAAATTTTTTAAATTTTTAAAGTTACAAAAATTAAAATATTTGAGATTACCTTGAAATCAACAACACGATAAGATTTCAAAATCATATTGTATTTAAATCGAATCCATAAAGGATCTGTTTCAAATTCAAATATGAGTGGGGGTTTGAACTTAAAACAATGCCTAGTAATCGATTTTTTCTGTTATTTTCAAACGAAGATGGAAATTTTGGAGCCGGCATTTTGAATAAATCAAAAATATTGCAAATATAAAGATTTTTCCACTTCTACTTTATTTTAATTTGCAACTACTCCGGTTTAAAAAAGAAAACGCAATTAATTTATTATTAAACTCGGTTAATTGAAATTTGAGCACACATTTAATTAAATTTCGACGTTTTGCTGACTCTATCTTGATTACCATTTTATAAGGAATTATTTATAAAAAAAGGAAAAATGCTATTTTCAGACTCTTAATTTTTCTATCTGAATTTTTAATATTTTAATTGCATGTTAACAGCGACTCTTCAGAGAAATTATTTTACTGTGCATGAAAAGTTTTCCTTTCATGAAGTCATAACATCATTATACCATCGTTATCATCATCATCATCATCATCATCATCATCATCATTATTATAATATGCCGCATATGAATAAAAATATGCATACTATGTATTAAAAGTGATTGAAATTATCAATATTGAAGTTGGCTGAAAATTTATAATTATTATCCAGAGATTAATGATGAAGTATGTGTAAGGAATAGCAATTATTAAATACAGGAAAATTTCATATTTTATATTATAATTTTTTTTTTCAATTTATTAAAAAAAAACAAAAATTGTGTACTTATCTTCGTGTATATACAATATTAATTACATATAATATTTACTGTATTGTTTCAAAATAATGTTTTTAAATGAAGAAAACAATAAGTATGAAAATTAAATTCGTTTATTCAAGCATGCAGTTTATTAAAAAAAACTAGTAAAGATCATGAAATTATGAACAACATTATTATTATTTTTTTATGAAGTATGCGAAGCAGGAAAGGAAAAACTAATGAACTGAATATCATTATGAATACTTCCAACTTACTTTAATAGTAGTTTTATATTATGGTATGGTGTCGGAGGAAAATCAACTACTCGGGGTCTATATGCGTTTTTAAATTCAAATTTAGTTAATTAAGATGTGGTTAGAATTTTGTGAAATTACGGTTTACTTTTCAATCCTAATAGTACGAGGATAGGGCATAGATCTAGAGCATGACATCTTAAATAACCATAACCAGTTCTATATCGAAAATGATTATCCACGAGAATATCGTAAATGATTAACGATAAAAATGATAATATTGATTATTTACGACAAATTTCGAATATTATTAAACTTTGACATTAATTAAATTTTGAAACAACGTTCACAACCTATAAAAAACAAAATAATGACAGTTGAATGGCACTGAAATGGAAATATAAAATTAATATTAAATATCAATATCAAGGCATAAATGGACACAAATTGGTAAATTTGTTTCCAAAAAAAAAAAAAAAACATTTCAAGTTTTTGATTAATCAAATTCAATTACTAATTAAATATTTCGTCCAGCCTTATAATTTTATTTATGTTCAAAAATTTTTTGCCTCGTTTAAATTTATTTTCTACTATTTTTTGTTTTTGTTTTTGAAACCAATCACTAAAAATTAGTGAAACGTAAAAACAATAGTTGGAAATTTAATGAAAATTAGATGAAAAAGTGTGAATAAATATTTTTGTTTTTTGTTTTTTTTTTGTCCAAAATTTTTACATTCTATTTGATGATCCGGAAAGGTACAAATAATTCTACAAAATAATATATCAAATTTTAATAGGATAAGTGTTTTAAGGTCAGGTATGGTTTGTTCAACAACATTGTATGTATGTGTGTCGTTTTATATGTATTGCCAAGATTTTTGTGGGAAAAAAATATTTTTGTCCATCAATAATGGATGTGAATTTGTTGAACTGTTAATATTACATTTTCATTCAAATAATTATTCTATTCTAATTAAATTTTTACTCGAAAAATATACACTATACACAGGCGATTCATTTATATCTAGGAAGATTATATAAAATGGTACAGTTTGAAATTTTTGTATTTTTTGGCCATAAGTGTATTTTTGGTCGAATAAATCTGATATTTTTTATCTCTATAAAAATTACAAATGAACATTTTAATTAATTGAATGGAATCTTAATAAATTTTAAATAAAATGAATAAGCCTTAAAATACTTTTTGGAAGTAAAATCTTTTAAGTAGCATATTTCATTAATTATTATTTATCAGAGATTCTTCTAGCATGACAACTTTAATTTGACATAAAAAGTAGTATCTCAGTGGCCAATAAAAATTGGTTACAATGTAATTCTTAAAAATCTAAGAAAATCAAATTTTTGGACAGAATTTGACCATATTACATTATGAAATTTTTATAAAATTTAAAATTATTTTAAATAATTTTTTTCCGAATTAAATGCAACATTTTGATTTAGTTCAGATCGGATTTATCCGAAAATAAATAAGTAGTATTTGAGTAAAGTCAAAAAATAAACTTTTTGAAATTAAATAAAATGAAATAAAGGAGATTTTTATTGTTTTAAATTACGAACTATGAAGCAGCTCATTAAAAAATTTAATTTATAAAATGAAATTCTAATTTGGTTAGCCTTTCATGAAGCGAAAAACTCTGGAATCCTTTAATAGGTTAGTAAAATAAACTTTCAGTATTCAGTTAAATATTGCATATATCTATTTTTCAATGGATTTGGAAATTAATCATTAATTTTTAAAAAAAAATTAATTGAAATTTATTGAATAATGTTTATTTTTATTGAATTCTGACCAATAATGCAGTGGTTATGGCATCTTCAACCGAATACTATAAATTAATAATTAGTAGTAATAATTAACTGCCATAATGTTTTTCATAACATGCAATATTAAAACAAATTTGGTGATAGCTGCTGCAGGTTGATCACCCATTTGTCTATAGTTAACAAAATGATACTGAAATGTACTCAACCTATTATGACTTATGATGTTATATGCAAATAACCCAATACCTATTTGAATGAAAATGGCGGAAAAAAAATATATTAAATTTTGGGGAAAAATTTGTAATTTTGTGGAAAAAGACTAACTCTCTGTCACTCAAACTATTTTGGGAATACAACTTGATTTTCTTTGTAAATAATTTCAGGCTTGATAATATTAAGAATTTTTTATGAAACTAATGAGATTTTCAAGCAGTTCAGTATATGAGAAGGAATTAAATTTAAGTGCTTTTTATTAAAACATAATTACTTCAGTAAAAACACAAAATAATTGCAAAAACAAAATAAATAAAGTTAGGTCAAACCAATGGTTTGTAATTATGGCACTTTTGCCTTCAACAGTGAAAATACTGTTTTTTACGAATAATCTAGCTATGAACTACATCATTAAAATTACTTTCATTTGCATACGAAAAAAATATAAAAATTGCATACATTTAGGATTAGGAAAAAAAATTTTAAAGCGGCGTTAATATAATGCATAAATTTAAAGGTTATTTGCGTGTGTAAAGAAAAACAGTTAAAATTTTTTAAAGAACATGGCATTTACCATTAACTTTCTGCGTTTATTTCAAAAATTTTTGTAAACGACGGACCGACGTACAAACGAACGAACGGACAATCGTGGGGGACGGACAGAGTAAAAGTAATAAGTACATTTTTTTAAATTTTGTTGTGGAAAAATTCTAAAAAGTAAATAGCTATTTATAAATTATTATAACTTATTAAAAATTTTATCAGAGCAAGTTACAAACCACGGCATAAAAAATTTAACAAGTAGCTAAACTATTAAAAACCAATTTTTTCATTTTTGAAATTCTTTAAGAAAGATTAAGGACTCAAGATTTTTTACGTTCTTTATTTGAGAATTTTATATTGCCAATAAATATGACTTTGAGGATGCGCGGAAAAAAGAAGTTAAAAACTCGTAAATTGCTAATATAAAGGATCCTATAGGAGATTTTCCTTATAAAGAAAAAATATGATGAAATTTTTATTTCACTCGCCAGGAAATTAATTTTGTTTTTCTTTATGTGCACAAAGTCAATAAAAATTATTAAAAAAAAAAATGTCAAAGTAAAACGTCGATAAATTTTTTATAACAAAAAATTAAATTTTTTTTTTTCGCCTGAATTTTTATTAAACAATATTATTATTATATTTTCAAGTACTTATCATGGTCGGTTTTATAACAGATAAGTAATAAAGAAATTATGGTGGATAATAGAGGTCGCCCATTTTGTTATTACTTCATTTTGTTGGTTTATTTTAAAAATTTGTATTGACTTTCAATATTTTTTTTTAAATTCGTTATTCTTTAAAATATAAAAATATTGCTTTGGAATGATAATCCAGATGGCCATTCATAACAATTCAAAATATTGTCCTGTAGTATTTTTGAAATTTTGTTATAATTCACTAAATTATTTAACACTGAATTTTAAAAAACGAGATAGGTGATTATTTTATATATCTTTATAGCAATAAATAGTTCATAAAAGAGTTATAATGTATAAAAAATTATTAAATTTTCGAAATATTTGAACAATATTGAAATATTGATATGTGCTTGTTGTAAAATTAATATGTACTACAAATATGTCTGGTGAATTAAGATCCAAGTGATAAAAATATGGTGATCATTTTGTCACCATCCAAGTTATAATTCAAGCTCATAATCGAATAACTTCCTGGAGGACATTTAAATTTTTCTGATACAGTAAACTTTCGAGAAAAAAAAAATTGGAAATTATAGGTAAAATTAAAAAATATTGTGCTAAAGGTCAGTATTTCCGACAAACAATTCGTAAATGATAGTTACATTGTGTCTCATGTAACCGACAATCGCGATCCGAAATGAAAGAAAAACAATAAAAATTAAGATTAAACAAAAATAACATAAAAAAATAGTAAAAAAATAAAACCAAAACATATCAAAGTCAAAGATCGGTTCTCTATATTGCGATGCTAAGCGAAAACAGCCGAAGTACAAAAGTAGAGCAAAAAGTAAGAAAGAGAGATTATATATAAAAAAATATTTTTTTGTTTATCCGTTTTAGTATCAAATGAGTGTTTATTCAAAGTGGTTGTTTTGAAAAAAAATAAAAATTACAGACAAATGCACATATACAATTATTTAAAAAAAAGGATGTTGAAAATTTTTTTTTGAAAATTGCGATTTATAAAATTCTAAGTTAATTTTTAGTTGTTAACAAAAACCTAGAATATGTCTGGAATGAGTTCAGGGAAGAAAGAAGAGCAAAATAGACCATTCCTTGACACATTTCAGGTCTGACACTTTATAAGACACATTTCAGTAATTTGGACGGTTTTTCACGTTGATAATTAAAACGATATTTCGGTTATATTTCAGGAACATTGCAGATATTTTTTTTTGGTCACTACAGGCGCAATGCCTGTACGAAGCCTAAATGATCCCGAAAAGGCTTCGCTTGGTAACTGTGACGCACCATATTATTACAAATTTTCAGCAACATTTCAGTATCGTAACTAATTGTAGCCGAATTGGTCCCTAGTTACATTCCAGGTTTTTCTTTGTTACAAACCCTAATTTTGTTTGTCGGGTATTTATTTAACTTTGTTAAAATCTTAATTTTTTATTCTAAAATATTCGAACAACATTTTCGTCTTAAAACAATAAAACAAAATTTACAAGTAATAAATTTTTATATGTGTATTTTGTGATTAACGTAATAGAATGACTCAATTATTAAATATTTTTTTTTGTGTGGTTTAAATTGTTTTGTTATAAAAAATCTTTAATTTTTCGAACCAGAATATTGTATTAAGCAATACTTACCGAATAATATAATTTCTTTCCT
This sequence comes from Condylostylus longicornis, assembly GCF_029603195.1. Lineage (NCBI taxonomy): Eukaryota > Metazoa > Arthropoda > Insecta > Diptera > Dolichopodidae > Condylostylus > Condylostylus longicornis. The sequence goes on along the minus strand of NW_026578068.1, from coordinate 2,072,991 downwards.
TATATAAGAAAGAAAAATTATAGTATTTTTATAGTATTAAGTCTGATTATCTTTATAAGACACAACGACTGTTTTAATTATTTTTATTTCATAAAACTTGTATAGTAATCGAAAAACAATAACAAAAAAATAAATACATGTGACACAGTAAATACATATTATATACAAAAAATTAAAACAAATTAGTAAGAAAATATTATTTATTAAAATTTTCCTCTATATTAAAACTAAAAGAAAATTTTAATTTTGATTCAATCTAAAAGCTGTATAAAAGTGTATATACAATGTATACAATAAATATCACAAATGTTGAACATCCTTTTTGAATGAAATCATCCTCTTTCTAAAAGATTTAATTAACATTCTCTTTTTACATTGCTGTTTAATAAAAAGTAAATTCTTAATAATTGAAAGTAATTGTGCTAAAGGTCAGTATTTCCGACAAACAATTCGTAAATGATAGTTACATTGTGTCTCATGTAACCGACAATCGCGATCCGAAATGAAAGAAAAACAATAAAAATTAAGATTAAACAAAAATAACATAAAAAAATAGTAAAAAAATAAAACCAAAACATATCAAAGTCAAAGATCGGTTCTCTATATTGCGATGCTAAGCGAAAACAGCCGAAGTACAAAAGTAGAGCAAAAAGTAAGAAAGAGAGATTATATATAAAAAAATATTTTTTTGTTTATCCGTTTTAGTATCAAATGAGTGTTTATTCAAAGTGGTTGTTTTGAAAAAAAATAAAAATTACAGACAAATGCACATATACAATTATTTAAAAAAAAGGATGTTGAAAATTTTTTTTTGAAAATTGCGATTTATAAAATTCTAAGTTAATTTTTAGTTGTTAACAAAAACCTAGAATATGTCTGGAATGAGTTCAGGGAAGAAAGAAGAGCAAAATAGACCATTCCTTGACACATTTCAGGTCTGACACTTTATAAGACACATTTCAGTAATTTGGACGGTTTTTCACGTTGATAATTAAAACGATATTTCGGTTATATTTCAGGAACATTGCAGATATTTTTTTTTGGTCACTACAGGCGCAATGCCTGTACGAAGCCTAAATGATCCCGAAAAGGCTTCGCTTGGTAACTGTGACGCACCATATTATTACAAATTTTCAGCAACATTTCAGTATCGTAACTAATTGTAGCCGAATTGGTCCCTAGTTACATTCCAGGTTTTTCTTTGTTACAAACCCTAATTTTGTTTGTCGGGTATTTATTTAACTTTGTTAAAATCTTAATTTTTTATTCTAAAATATTCGAACAACATTTTCGTCTTAAAACAATAAAACAAAATTTACAAGTAATAAATTTTTATATGTGTATTTTGTGATTAACGTAATAGAATGACTCAATTATTAAATATTTTTTTTTGTGTGGTTTAAATTGTTTTGTTATAAAAAATCTTTAATTTTTCGAACCAGAATATTGTATTAAGCAATACTTACCGAATAATATAATTTCTTTCCTTATATAAGAAAGAAAAATTATAGTATTTTTATAGTATTAAGTCTGATTATCTTTATAAGACACAACGACTGTTTTAATTATTTTTATTTCATAAAACTTGTATAGTAATCGAAAAACAATAACAAAAAAATAAATACATGTGACACAGTAAATACATATTATATACAAAAAATTAAAACAAATTAGTAAGAAAATATTATTTATTAAAATTTTCCTCTATATTAAAACTAAAAGAAAATTTTAATTTTGATTCAATCTAAAAGCTGTATAAAAGTGTATATACAATGTATACAATAAATATCACAAATGTTGAACATCCTTTTTGAATGAAATCATCCTCTTTCTAAAAGATTTAATTAACATTCTCTTTTTACATTGCTGTTTAATAAAAAGTAAATTCTTAATAATTGAAAGTAATTTTATGTAATGTTGTTATTACTAGAAACATATAACTGTATAAAGTATATAATATATATACGTTATATACACAATGTTGCTAGTCCATATATTATAATCCATAATATAAGTGCTTAATATGTACAATAATAACGAACATGAAAATGTACCACTATGTCTTTTGAATATTTGCTTATGTTACTATCTATCCATATATAATAATGTAGATGCATGAATATCTTCAATTTGTAATAGTAAAGCAGATAACAGCAATGAAACGAACAGAATACGGGTTCAGAGAATCGATAATTTTTTTATTTCTTTATACTACCCCAAAATAATTGCTATAAAAACAAACTAAAACATTAATAATATGGAAGGAAAGAAAAAAAAAACTTCCCTTTAAATTTCATTTAGTCAAGGATCTTTGAAATAAACTTATAAAACAGAAATAATTGAATCTACATATATCTAGGTACATACGTACAATGTATATTAAGTTTGTCTATATTAAAACTTTCAAAAGTAAATACGAATATGAGCACTGACATTTTATTATTAGATTCACTTTAAAAAAAAAAAAATAACAAAAACAAAAGAAAAAGTTTTCCCTTATCTAGGGATTTGAAAATTAATTCTCTTAAGATATAGAAAAGTTGAGAAGTCAATAATTACTCGTGTAAAGTATATAGGTACCTTTAGAAGAGCATTCAGAATTCGATAAAAATTTTTGAGAAAAGAACAAAAATATTATATAAAATGTATATTCAATATTATTTTTACCCATGTACCAAAAATAGAAAATTAAAAATTTTTTCTTTTAAAAATTAAATGTGAAGTTGTTTTTATTGTTTTACTATGAAATTTTCCACAACAAAAAAAAAGCAAATTTAAAACAATTAAATTTAATGAGGGTTTTCCGATTTTATCTCATCTCGTATAAAATATTTTTTATTTAAAATAAAATATTTCAAATGTTTTTTGCTGGTACCAAACACAATAATTTATAAGAAAAGAAAAATCAGATTTAAATTTAATAAAATATTTTAATTCGCATGTGTAAGTATAAAAGTATGTGTTTCAATGCTTCTTTGTAGCAGTAATGATAAAGAACTTGTTTTTACTTATTTAAGGATATTTTGGAACTTATGAAGGTAGTAATTACTAATATCAGACTTAATTAATAATACCGATAATATTATGAAAGTGTTTTCTAAACTAAAATTCGAAATACAAAATTAAATCAAAGAGTTTTTCCCTTAACTCTTTAATATCATTCTGTATTGTAACGCATTATAATATTTTTATATTGTGTCGCAAGTTTTTACGACACTAGTTATGATAACTATTTACAGTATAAATTCATTAAATTTTATACCTATGCAGCGTGTGTGAAGTACGATGGCCAGCATTACCATTTTGATTTTACAGAAATTGTGAAAAATTTCATTAAAAAAATTTGAAAAATCTGGCAATATTTACCTGGTTTATGTTTATCAAAAACTATTCTTGTTAAAATTTAATATTAAAAAAAAAAACAACTTGAATCAAATTATTTCTAAAAGTATAATTTTTACTAATTTTGATTTTCTTTCTATTGAAGCTTAATCTGGATTCCCATGATAAAATCAATCTTACTTCACAAACAATATCAAAGTGTCTAAATCAGTATTCGATTAGCCGATGGACAGTCGATGTCTATCGGAATTCACAATAATATAATTATTATCCAATTTCAGTGTCTATAGGTGTCAATTCATTTAATATCAATTTCTTTATATATTTTAATTTTTGAAATACCTGATTACTGTTTGAGTAGTAATAATTTCTAGTATTTTAAGTAGATATTCGAATCAAGAAATTTAAAGCGATTTGTCAGATCTTTCCCAGCAGAAAAAAGCATTGTGGGTAAAAAATCTGGTCATCTGGTAGAACTTTAAAAAATGTGGTAAAGTTAAAAAAAAAAAGCTGATATTTTGAGTAAAAAATCTGGTCATCTGGTAGACCTTCGAAAAATCGAAAAAATCAAATAAATACGCTGACGATGGTACTCCCAAAGCAGGATGATAAGATGCGGCCACACAAACAAAAAACAACAAATAACATTTTTCTTCTTATTAATTATTTATTGTTGATTTTCTTTCGGAAAAATGAATTTAATAAGTCAAAATGTTATCATTTGGAAGTTATCCAAATTATTGTTTCTGCAATTAAATTCAAACTTTCAATTAAAATCACTAGAGTTAATTTTATTACAGTGTTCAAATTGAGAACAATTCTTTATTTTTCTGGTTTTGTTATCACAACCGTAAATAATTTTACTCTTGTACTGTAATAACTGTAAATTATCTATTATATAATATAAATGAAGTTAAAACCAATTTCAATTTTAAAAAATTGAAGGTTTGATAAAACAAACCTTCAAGAATGAACAAAGGTTTAGATAAAACAAAAGAAATTCATAAAGAAAATTAAGGAGATTGAATTTTGTATTTTTATTTACAAAATATTGTAAACTAACGAAATGCTGTATATTTTATGGTATCTTCGCATACTAAGAACATTTCGACTGTACAATATGTACATATGTATATATAGAAAATTATCCTTTCTTTTTCGAATAATCTATAAGCTATGCACGTTTACTATACTTTATGCAATTAAACTTAAAGTAAAAGTAAAATGTAATAAACCTAAATAAATCTCGTGAGAACTATTTTTATATAAAAGAAAATTCAATTTTCAATTTTTCTTCTAAATTTATTGATAAAAACAGAGAGATAAATATGTATTATACAATAATTTGTAGATTCTATATGAATGTATGTGTATTATTGTACATAAAAAAGAAAAATACAAACTAGATTTTGTTTAAAAAGTTTTGATTGAAATTAAAAATAAAATTCACGATTTTTCTTTTATTTATTACGCTTCATTTTTGTTATCCTTTAAGAAGAAGTATGAAGATTTTTTGTAATTCATGTATATTTTATAAAAAAAAAACAAAATAAAATATAACAAGTAAAAACGTTTCTCGAACGCAATGTTTTTACGCAATTACTCGAACCTGTGAAGTCACTCTATAGAAACTTCACGGATATGTCTGACCTATAATTGGACATCCGACTGCCAAGTTTCATGAATCTGACTTTATAATTTTTCCAAATATTTAAAATTAGCTTTAGGAGTTGTATGGCAAGTACCTGAACCTGTCAAGCAATTCCATCAAAACTTCATATATCTGATCTACAATCGGACACACAACTGCCAAGCTTCATGAATATGACTTTATTATTTTTCCAAATATTAAGAATAAACTTTTAGGCTTGTATGGTATCTACTCGAACCTGTCAAGCAATTTCACCAAAACTTCAGAAATATATCTGACCCGTAACTCGACATACAAGTGCCAAATTTCATGAATCTGACTTTATTATTTTTCCAAATACTTAAAATAAGCTTTTGGAGTTGTATGGCAAGTACCCGAACCTGTCAAGCAATTCCACTAAAACCTCACAAATATATCTGATCTACAATCGGACACAACTGCCAAGTTTCATGAATCTGACTTTATTATTTTTCCAAATATTAAGAATAAGCTTTTAGACTTGTATGGGAGCTACTCGAACCTGCCAAGCAATCCCACGAAAACTTCAGAAATAATATCTGAAATATAACTCGACATACAACTGCCAAGTTTCATAAATCTGACTCTATTATTTTTGCAAATATTTCAAATAAGCTTTTGGAGTTGTATGGCAAGTACCCGAACCTGTCAAACAACTCCACTAAAACTTCACAAATATATCAGATCTACAATCGGACACGCAATTGCCAAGTTTCATGAATCTGACTTTATTATTTTTCCAAATATTTAAAATTAGCTTCTGGAGTTGTATGGCAAGTACCCGAACCTGTCACGCAATTCCTCTAAAACTTCAGAAATATATTTGACCTATAATTGGACACATGACTGCCAAGTTTCATGAATCTGACTTTATTATTTTGGCGAATATAAAAAATTTGCTGTTGGAGTTGTATGGCAGCCACCCGAACCGGTGCAGCTATCCCATTATAATTTTTAGAGCATGTGTAGAATATAATTGGACACATGTATACAAAATTTTATATTTATAGCTTTATTAGTTTTCGAAATATTTAAAATAAACTCTTTGAGTTGTATGGCAGCTACCCGAGCCCGTGTCCGAATTAGTCCAATAACAATAGGGTGAGTTATCGGGCGATCGGACGGACGGACATGTCTAAATCGACGCAGAATTTTACGCTGAGCAAGAATATATATGTCCATACCGCAGATGACTCCTTCAAGTAGTTACAAACTCCATACCAAAGTTAATATACCCTTCACGAAGTGCAAGGTATAAAAACCTAAGCAATTTCTATATTTGCTGTTTAACGTCATAATAACATGGTTTTTATAGCTCTAATATGTGATCTTCTATATTACATAAGTAACATTGATTGAATTCAATCGACAAGGCTTTATATCCTATACCCATATTATTCATAATGTTATGTAGTTATAATTATAGGCTTTTATTGTGTTATATTATAAATAAATGTTGCTAATCAATATATTGGCAGAATCTGTGGATTCCAGTGATCACAAAAAATACTTAAAATCGCTCTATCTCTTCTAGTTTAGCCAGAAAACGCGTTTGAAGTTTTGCGAAAGATTTTTTAAATATCTCCAAAAATATTTTTGCTATAGCCTATTATCCCATATTGGGAGAATCTGTGGATTCCCAGTGATTACAAAAAATACATAAAATCGCTCTATTTATTCTACTTTAGCCAGAAAACGCGTTTAAAGTTTTGCAAAAGATTTTTTTAAATATCTCCAAAAATATTTTTGTTACAGCCTATTATCGCATATTGGCAGAATCTGTGGATTCCCAGTGATATAAAAAAAACACTTAAAATCGCTCTATCTTCCTCTATTTCCAAAAATATTTTTGCTACAGCCCATTATCCCATATTGGCAGAATCCCATATTCCCAGTGATCACAAAAAACACTTAAAATCGCTCTATCTCTTCCAGTTTAACCACAAAACGCATTTAAAGTTTTGAAAAAGATTTTTTTAAATATCTCCAAAAATATTTTTGCAGTCTATTATCGCGTATTGGCAGAATCTGTGGATTCCCAGTGATCACAAAAAACACTTAAAATCGCTCTATCTCTTCTAGTTTAGCCAGTAAACGCGTTTAAAGTTTTTCAAAAGAAAAGATCTCCAAAAATATTTTTGTTACAGCCTATTATCACATATTGGCAGAATCTGTGGATTCTCAGTGATCACAAAAAACGCTTAAAATCGCTCTATCTCTTCCAGTTTAGCCACAAAACGCATTTAAAATTTTGAAAAAGATTTTTTTAAATATCTCCAAAAATATTTTTGCAGTCTATTATCGCATATTGGCAGAATCTGTTGATTCCCAGTGATCACAAAAAACACTTAAAATCGCTCTATCTCTTCTAGTTCAGCCAGTAAACGCGTTTAAAGTTTTGCAAAAGATTTTTATAAATATCTCCAAAAATATTTTTGCTATAGCCTATTATCCCATATTGGGAGAATCTGTGGATTCCCAGTGATCACAAAAAACACTTAAAATCGCCCTATCTCTTCTAGTTTAACCAGAAAACGCGTTTAAAGTTTTTCAAAAGGAAAGATCTCCCAAAATATTTTTGTTACAGCCTATTATCGCATATTGGCAGAATCTGTGGATTCTCAGTGATCACAAAAAACACTTAAAATCGCTCTATCTCTTCCAGTTTAGCCACAAAACGCATTTAAAGTTTTGAAAAAGATTTTTTTAAATATCTCCAAAAATATTTTTGCAGTCTATTATCGCATATTGGCAGAATCTGTGGATTCCCAGTGATCACAAAAAACACTTAAAATCGCTCTATCTCTTCTAGTTTAGCCAGTAAACGCGTTTAAAGTTTTGCAAAAGATTTTTATAAATATCTCCAAAAATATTTTTGCTATAGCCTATTATCCCATATTGGGAGAATCTGTGGATTCCCAGTGATCACAAAAAACACTTAAAATCGCTCTATCTCTTCTAGTTTAACCAGAAAACGCGTTTAAAGTTTTTCAAAAGGAAAGATCTCCAAAAATATTTTTGCTACAGCCTATTATATTTTTTTATTTTTTTATTACATTTTTTTATTTTTTTAATAAATTTTTTTATTCGTAATATATTTTTTTACTTTTTAGCACTTTTCCAAAAAATTTTACTTTTTAATTATAGGTAGCACATACCCGTGAATTTTTTGTGAATGACTTTATAGGCTCGAGTAACTACCATAAAGTCATGAAACCTAATTCTAAATATTTCAAAAACAAGTTTTTATAATCAGATTGTCAATTGCAGGGTATAATTCAGTCGGTTTAGACTGATAAGCAATCCTAGAAGCTAACGGTAAATTCTATGACGTTAAAAAATATAATTATTTTTCTTAACTCACGCAATTAACCCTTAAAATCGAGCATTATGTTAAACCCACTTTTTATTAATTTTTGCTTTATTTCAAAGACTGCATAAATCGTTCATCCTAAATAAATGCAATCCTAGAAATAGTTCCGTATATGAATGAAAATAATTTCAATAGTGTGATAGGTATACATAGACTGTATTTTAAAAGCAGTATTTTTACTAATATTGTTGAAGGCAAAAGTGCTACTATACAAACCATTGGTTTGACCCAACTTTATTAATATATTTTTTTATTTTTTTATTTATTTTTTTAATATATTTCTATAAACACAATGCTAGGGGGGTATAACTTCTAAATGGGGAGAGATAAATAAAAGTTTTGTTCTACGAAAATAAGTTTCTAGTAAAGATCTATGGAAGTATTAAATTTCAGCTTTATATCTTCAAGGGTGTGGAAGTTTTGTAAACAGACACACGGACAGACGGACGGACGGACGGACGGACGGACAGAGTGAAACTGATAAGCACTTTTTCTCTTATGGAATGAAATATCTTTTAGCTTTATTTCAAATGAGTTTAAAAAAATATATTCAAAAACAATTAAAAACATTTTAGTCTGTCTAAACCGACTGAATTATACCCTGCAATTGACAATCTGAGTATAAAAACTTGTTTTTGAAATATTTAGAATTAGGTTTCATGGCTTTATGGTAGTTGCCCGAGCCTATAAAGTCATTCACAAAAATTTCAGGGATATGTGCTACCTATAATTAAAAAGTTTGAAGATATATTATCTGGGTTATCTGGGATATAATACACTTGACTGATAAGTTTCATGAATCTACCTTTTGTTAGTTTTCTTCTAAATATTTAAAATTAGATTTTTTGGCTATATGGCAGATATCCGAAGTCGATAAGCCATGTCCTTGACCGAAAAGAAACAACTTGAGAAAGTTTGGTGTCGATTGCATTAATCGTTTTTGAGTTATCGTACAATCGGACAGTTGAACATATTTAAATTAACACCATACCGCAGATGGTTGCTTCAAGTTGTTACAAACGCAGTACCAAAGTTAAAATACGAATCACGGATGTGCAGGGTATAAAAAAGAAAAATAATTTTATTTGCACTTATACTCTTTGTTTTCAAAGTTTTAAAAAAGCATAGATACACAGAATTTATAATATTTTGCAATAAATTATATTTTGTTACAAAATGAAATCGGAACGAAATAAGGAACGAGAAAATAAAAGATAAAAAGAAAATTTTGCACTAAAAAAAAAATTTTACCAATTAATTTATTCGAAAAGAATAACTCTATACAAAATAAAACTGTTACCAATGCATTAATGCAAAAAGAAATACAATAAAAAAAGAGAAAAATTTTCTATGTAAAGAACAAGTAAGAAACGCTAAGAACAGAACACGTTAGCATTTTTAAGTTTCCTTTTTCACTTTTCAATAGAGAAAATTCCTTTTGAGAAGACCCTTGTGATTAATTAAATTTACTTCGGAATGTCAAATCAATACCATTTTCTTTTTTTTTCCTCTGTCTGTTTTGGCAAAGTCGTATATACACTTTTTGTATAATTTTATTGAAATTATTTCAAAAAATATTAAGCAATTTTATCTTTTTATCGTATGAACTAAAAAAATTTTTAATTTATCTTTTGGGATCTTTAATTTATTAAAACACTTATTTATAGACAATGCTTAAATGTTTTTCATTAGTGAATAACATGAATGTAAATACTTACATTTGAGCACCATATTCTCATCAAACAAAATGTATAAAACATGAATAACTTTATTTTTCTAAGCCTTGCCTTACGTATGCATATTTCGTACTTGTATTTATGAAAAAAAAATTAGAACACAGCAAAGTTAAAAGAGTGTATCAATTGAAAATTAGCTTTTGTTTACGCCATATTCAGAATTATTCTCAGAAGCATCTTCGTGAAGGGTATATCATCTTTGGATTAGAGTTTACTTGAAGGAGACATCTCTGGTATGAGCATGTGTATATATTCTTGGTTAGCGTAAAATTTTGCGTTTGATTTAGATGTGTCCGTCCGTCCGTCGGATCCATCGTACGATAACTGAAAAACGAATAATGCAATCAACACCAAAATTTCACAAGTTTTTCTTCGTGTCAAGGACGGCTGCTATTGTAATTGGACCAATTCGGACAACGTGTTCGCATAGTTGCCATACAACTCAAAGGGATTTTTTTAAATATTTCAAAAGCAAATACAGATCTCAATATAAAGTTTAGTGTACGTGTGTACAGTTACATTTTACATACGCTCTAAAAATTTAAATGTCATGGTAGCACTGCACTGGTTCGACTGCCAAACAATTCCTAAAGCTAATTTTAAATATTCGGAAAAATAATAAAGTTAGATTGATGAAACTTAGCAGTCGTGTGTCCAATTATAGGTCAGACATATACATACAGTTTCTAAAGAGTGGTTTGACAGGTTCGAGTAATTGCCATTTAATCATGAAAGGTGTTCCGTACAATTCAATCGGTTTATACCGACTGAAGCGTTTTCATTTGTTTTTAAGATAAATTAGAAAAATTTAACAATGAATTGTAAAACTTTTGTTAGTCCATCAAAACTTCAAATCGAGGTTGCTTTTTATATAAAAAGAATACTACTTTTCATTAAAAATAAAAAATAATTTTAAATTTGTAGTTAAAATTCTTCTTCTAGTAAATCAGAAAATTCTGATTTAAACACATGATACAATTCAAATAGATAGATATCGAAAATTCAACATTCGAACACAAAAGTGTACCCCCTTAACTATGCATGTATATCTCACATAAAAATGTTTACTTACTTTGAGAAAATTGTAAGAGAATCTCGCTGTTACATCAATAGTTACATTCAATCATCATCAGTGAACAAAATAAATTGATTATTTACAAAACGAAATACCAAAATATTAGAAAATGGTTATAATCAAATAAAAACAATAGCAAAATGTAAATTCAATTCTGTAGTCTTGCAATATAGTGTTATAATAAAAGGGCAAATAATATTTTTTCTTCTATGTATTATAATCCTTAAGGCATAACTCGTTGTTCCCGCATTTGTTTAAACTAATCAAATAAAAGAATATTACAAATTTCTTTAAGGATTTCATTTTTAGTATTATTGAATTTGAAATACAAAAAAGAATGTATTGTTCTATAAAATTTTATAGAACAATGCAAAATAATAATAAAAATAATAATATTATTATTTGCTTAACAAAAGATATCAAAATATTGAATAACAATGTAAACGGAAATTATATTGTGCAAAAGGTTAGCTATGTCAACTTTTGGACATTAGTCGGGTCTATTTGAAGGAGATATAAAGATATTATGTTCCTTTTAATAATTATTATTTTTCAGGTTTAGCTTCAATCAAATCAGTTTATGAAATGATTTGATGAAAAATATTGTCTATTTGTTCGCTTTGTTTTAATACAAATAACTGTAAAAATTTCTGTCCGTCAAAAGTTAGCAAAAATTTCTGGAGTGTTACTTTGAATTGACAAATGGAATAATTGTTTTCGTAAATTATCCGAGATTTTTACAGTAGCTTCTATATTGAACATATTCAGTTTTGATCAGTGTTATAGAAGTTATTTTGATTTGCTTATATCCTTGAAACATAATTCGTGACGTACTTAAGAAAGGAATGGGAATTAAAGTATTATGTAAAACAAATAGTAGATAATAATAAAGAAATGACAATAATGACAACACAAACAATATCAGCTATAATATGTGGTAACACCATTCCACATATAGTAGCCGAAAATATATAAAATAAATAATACGAACGAAAATAAAATTCGTAGTATGATTGTTAAAGTTTAACAATAACGTACCTTCGATTCCTGTATTACAATACAAGTTCTATACTACACAAAGGAATTATTTTATATTCGCAAAATTAAACTGTTTATGGCATAATTTTTGCACTTTTGGAATTAATTAATTTCACTTTATAATTATAATGAGTTTTCAAATAAAATTAGAAAATTTAATTTGTTTAACACAATCTTGTTTAAATTGAATGCATACTGAAAAATTAATAGATTAAAAGTTCTTAATAATAAGAGAATTTGGTTTTAATTTAAGGAGAATTATAGTTAATTTTTAACTGCTATATAAGTTTAATTTCTTAGGGGTACATTAAGATATCTAATGTACATGTAGACTATAAAACGTAACTTAATCTGTTAGAATTACCATATGGTCTATAGACAATAGATTTCATTTGATTTATAATCTCGTCAAATTAATGTTTTTTAAAACAGCACATTTCATTATTAATTCTTTAAAGAATTGAAAAGATATCCTTCAGTATTCAAGTTACTCGTACACGAGATATCTCAGAAATATACGACCACTAAACGCTATACGGATCAAAATTGAAGATAAAATACGAGTTCTGTACCTACAAATATGATTTGTTAATATTAAAAATACTCAGTAAGAGAAAAATTCTTGAGATTATTTCATAAAATTTCAAATATTTTTTGATCTAAATTTATTGGAAATCTAAATTACTTCACATCTGAAGTAATTTAGAAGGAAATAAACAATTGAATAGCGGGCATCGGAAGGCAATTTGAGTGAAATAAATCCGCAAAAGTTTTATTTTCCAAAATACACCATCCATAACATTAATATTATATTTTGAGGTTAATTTATGTATATCATAATAATCGATTTTACACAATATCAAAGTGTTAATGACCATATAAAAGCATATTAATCAAAACTCATTATGTGGTAAAAAAGGATAATTAACATTAAAGTCTACACTAAGTTTAAGGATAATTTATCTTTATAATTAAATAATTCTAGAAAATATTTTAAGAACTTTGTTAAAATAATTTAATTTCATTATTCTAATTAAGTGTGTAAGTTCAAAAAGTATGGCATGTTCATTGGCCTCAACATATTAAACGAATAAAAAGTTTCTAAATAATCACAGTTGTTTTGGTTTCTAAGAAAAGCAAAAAATATTATTGTAAAACTCCAGTACAAATATACTTTTACCCTAGTCCTAGTATATTATAAACCAAAATAATCGATTATTGCTACAGGTAAACTAAAATTTTCTACAATTGATTTCAAGAGAATACTTTATATAAAAGTTTTTTTTGAAGAGCTCACATAAATAAAAACCAATTGTATGTAAACTTGAAAAATTTTCATGATATTCTTGTTTATTTCATCTCAGCACGTACTAAATTTCAAATTAAATATTCATTAAACATAGAACACTTACGAAAATAGTTTCTAAGAAAATTCTTATAAAATCTTTAAGATTAAAATATTGTTAAATCATTGAACTGTTTTGGATTGAGTTCTTAAGTATTATGTAACGTTGCATATTATTTCAGACGTTTGTCAACACAGCAATTTTTGGTGTGAACTACCTTAAAAATTAGTTCACATAAAAATTCGTTGAACGGTCACGTTGCACCTAGTAGCTGCAAGTAGAGCAATCGGTAATAAAAATTAAAATTTTATGATAACTAACAAAATTTTTGTTTGTAAAATTAAACTAAAATATTGTTTTTTTTATTAAAATAAAATAAAATAATTTTTTCTGATAAAATAATATTATAAAAGTGATAAAGGTACGCCATAAAGGTAAGGTGGACGCCAGAGAACTTTAATTTATATAAAGGCAAAGAAATTTTTTTTAATTTACAAATCTAGAATATAAATAAAAGGCTTTTAGTATTCATCATAAATTTCAAATAAGTTTCTAATAAATTTTTTTTATTTGGATACGGTAGTTATGTATAGGAAAATAGTTATTATAAGGGATATAATTTTAATGTTAGTATACGTGATTCATTATATTAACAGATTTTTGGATCTAATAGAAAGAACACAATTATTGTATTGAATATGTGGTAGGAAACAACACTTGCCGGATTGACTTATGATTCTTTAAAATGGTATGCCATTAAAATGGTTAAGATTTAAATTTGTTAAAAATTTTAAAGTTTTGAATCGAAAAATATTTTTTTTACATTTTCAGTTGTAAAAATCATAAAAACAATTTTCGACGGTAAATTACACACAGATGGAATTTTCAATATTCTTTCACTGAAAGTATCTACATGTCTTTTTTTCTTGTTTTATATTAATTAGCTAAGTTTAGGTTTAGGTTGACTAGTTGTTGGCATAATCAGTGGGCATTGTCTCAACATGGTTCATCTGACAATAATGTACAAGGTGGAGAGTGGAGTGTGTCGTATGTGCTTAGAAGAGGATGAGACGGTGGAGCATCTGCTATGCGACTGTGAGGATGTGACCCAGCCAAAGCTCAAGTTCTATGATGGGGGCTTTGTGACCCGTTGAAAGGTATCATGGAAGAGACGTAATGCTAAGATGTAACTGGATCACGAACCACAAAAAAGTCAATGGCTCGAAGTGATAACGATCATGAGATCCCCTTCATCCTCCTCCCCATGAAAACAAATACAAAATCTCGTAGCACCCTATAGTACTAATTATAAAGCTATAGTAATTAATTTTTGTATTATTAATTTCGTTTTATTATATGTTCTTCATTGGGAAGCAATTATAACCACCTGTCTAAGTACATGAAATCTAAATATTATACGTATTATGTATACAAGAAAATGAATAAAATGAAATTCAAACTTTACTTAAAAAAAATTTTGAGGTATTGACCTTTACACATAGATATTAATAATATTACTCAAATTTTTTTTTTTCTATAATATTTTTTTAAAAACAAAGTCTTAATCTTAATATATTGTTCAAGTAGTTATTAAATAGGTATAAAATACAACTTAAATATCCTTAATTCAAGTAAATTAGTTTAGACTACAATAAATAGGTTCTTGAATAGTGTTTCATCACATAATTTAAAACCACAAAATTATTTAGAATAATAATTTTTAAAATGAGTTTCTTGATCTTAAAAATTAAATGGAAAAATTTCAGAAAATTTTTTCATAAAACTTACAAAACAAACATTAAATTTTATTATATAGATTTCGAATAATATGAGTTTATTTCATTATTTCATTTTCGTTATATACCTATAGCCAATTTAAACCCATCGATTCAACAATAATTTTCTCAATAAACAAAGTTTTTTTTTTTGAGGTAATGTTGAACTTACAAGATTCCTCCAATGCAATTGGAGAGGGCATAATATAATGTATACTTCGTAAACGAGATGAAAATTTGAATTTACAACACCTGTGTCAAAAATTAATCTTTAATTTGTTTTTAATAAATATTCAATCATGCTACTTTTAACAAAGAACAAAAAGGTTTCTCTCTTTTGATATTTTGGAGTGAATAAAATCATATTTTTAATAATTTGTTTGTAATTCAAGCAACATAAGTTCTATTATAAGAGTTATAACTGATTTTAATTCTTCACTTAAATATTATTTATTTTTAAATTACCTGATTTTGTTCAAAAATAATTCGATTTATTTAAGAATTCATATTTATTTGAATCTTTAATGATATCACGTTTATTTGAAATAAAATTCTTAAAAAGAAGAATTATTGAGGTTGAGTAAAAGACAACAATGTTTTTATAATCGGTCCAGTACAAAGACGGTCGTTCAGTATATTTGAGACATTTCAAATCCGTTTTCGTACTTAATGGAAATTTCTTCATACAACTCTATTTTTATATTTTGATTCGGGATGTAATTTCCGAACCAATAACATTTAATTTTATTTGACTATTTATTTATTAAATAATGAAATTTCGTGTTTTTTGTGGATTTTTTTTTCGTAGAAAAGCTAGTTTCTGCATTTTTGATAAAAAACTTATGCTTTTCGAAAAAAAATGTTCTCTTTACACATTTTGAACGGAGTTAAGCATTATTTCTATGTTTAAACTGGGTACGGAACTTGGAAAACTCCTTTATCAAGCCTTCATATTTAAAATTTTTCAAATTCAATTCTAATTAAGCTAATAAATAAAGTGTTATATGGACACTGTGGAAAATGGCATGTAATGAAATGTCATTTTTACTTTTTTATATAAAATGTCATTTGATAGACATATTGTACAATATTCTATATAATATCTACGCAATATTGTTCATTATACACATTTATATTATTTGTGGTTTATATAAACTATCTTTGACCTATATTAGTTGGAATATTTTTTGTCTTGGTTGTTAATCAAATAATTATTTATTAAAGTTAAGTTAATTATTTATTTAAATAAAGGAATTTTATGTATCTAAAAATAAATATTTTCGTAGAAATCTTATAAAATGCCTTGAACCACAAATTCCATTCCATTTTTTTATTCTTTTTATGATATTTTCGTTTTTCATTTGTAATTTTTGTTCAAATAATAATTATTAAAACCCAAAATAATAATTTAAAGGAAACATATGACTTTATTATTTATTAATTAGTCAAACAATCTATACGATATTGTTTATTGTATAACGTGCCCAATATAAAATATTGTGACATTATTAATTAAATTAATTAACTTGTTCTTTACATTACATACATTGTATATGTACTGTACCTATAATTACATACATTCATATTAACAAAGAAAAACTTTTTTGTTTTAAGTCTAATATTCAAGAATTTATGGGTAAACTCAAAATAATCTGAAAAGTATTAAAATGAGTGCGAAGTCTAGAATTTCTTAAAATGTA
Organism: Condylostylus longicornis; assembly: GCF_029603195.1. Taxonomy (NCBI): domain Eukaryota; kingdom Metazoa; phylum Arthropoda; class Insecta; order Diptera; family Dolichopodidae; genus Condylostylus; species Condylostylus longicornis. The sequence continues at coordinate 2,055,937 of NW_026578068.1, read as the reverse complement.
TAGGGAAATGTGTGACTAAATTATTTTTCACTTTTGATAAATTAATTTTAATAATAATAATGTAACTCATTCTGTTAAAATTTTGTTGCTAACATTGTGAAAATAATAAAGAGAATGAAAACGGGGTAAAATAGATATATAGGTGTATTAATCTTGAATACAAAGCTTATATTCCGTAATGGTGGTTAAAATACAACAAACTATAAATTAAGACGCACAAACTTTGGTTTTTAAGGTTTGAAACTTTATTATAAATAATAAGATATGTAGTCAAAAAATTTTAATTTTTCTGAAACGAAAATAAATTGCGGTAAGACCTAAGAACACGAGTAATATGTTATGAACTAAGAGTTGACGTTATGTTAACATGCCTTCAAATAAACTTATACGTGTGAGTGTAACATGTTTTTGGAAATTCTTATGTGAATAGAAATGTTTAAAGACTACTTGTTATTAATTTGTGACTTTGAGATAAAAATACAAATTCCTCTATTTCAAATCAATATTTTTTAAATTCTCAGAGTTCTTTTATCATATAGAGCAGAGCTACAATATCATTTTATGTAAATCTAACACTGTTATTATAATATTAGCATCATTATTATAATGGTAAAATTTTTATATATTTTGTCTGTAACATTTTTCTTTCTCAAATTAATGTTGGCATGGGTATAATATACCCCTTATATACATATTATATAAGAATATAATATAATTTTTACTTAAAAGAATAATAATATTTATTAGAAGAATTTTCCACAAAATTAGGGTCTGAATCTATATTGTATTTGATATAAAACATTTAGTAGAAAAGTTGAATGACTTTTGCTTTTGAAGAGAGTCAAATTAAACAGAAAAATTTATATGGATTTTTATTTTACGATTAAAAATCTGATCGATTTTAGGTCTTATTATTTATTTACATACGATTTGTTAAATTAAAATATTTATTCGTTTAATTTTATTACTTCATTTTTAGCTTTTATGTTATGTAGGCATGTGTACATAATGGCTACATAACATTATTGTGCTACAAAAATATAAAAATACCCTTTCCATTTTCATGGATCACATTATATAAATGGGGTTTTTGATTCCGTAAAGGATATAAACCATATGTACTTAGAGCATATAAAAAGTAATCAAAAAGTAATGAAGAAAATTATGTTATTTTATAGATTTGTTTTAAAAGCATATGTTATGAATTTTGTTTATCGGAAAAGCTTCTTTAAAAATTTTTAAAATAATTGAGTATAATAATTTAAAAATATATTTTGTGCTATTGAACATTTATTTTCATTTTGAAAATACATAAATGTATTTTGTATCAAATATAAGCTTTTAAAAATTATTTTGAAGATATTATATACTTAACGACAGCAGTTTAAATAGTTTAAATAATTTTCAAGTATGTATATTAAAAATGTATAAAAGGTTATGTAAAAACTTCTCCGGCGAGAGGACATAAGCGGGGTTGCTAGGTGTTTTAAGTTGACACTGTCTGATTGGCGATCATTCCAGGAGGATGAGCCTCCCCGCAAACGATCTCTGTAGAAGCTGCTATGAGGAAAGGAGGAGACGATGACTAACCTGCTATGCTCGTGTCGAGCGTCGACAAGTTTCAGGCGGAGATTACTTGGGTTTTATTTTTTGCAGCGGAACGGAAGAGATTCGGCGGCCCCATATATCAAACTAACCCATTTAAGGGCTTTCCGTTTTCAAGCTATTTTAATATATCAATAACAGTCAAGTTAAGCAGTTATTGTAGTTGTAAGTGCTTCGCCTTGACTTTATATTTTGAAATAAATTTTTGTATAAGCAAAAAATAATATCTAATATTATTATTAAGTTATTTCTGTGTAAAAGCAAAGCATTTTCACTTTTATTATATGACGTGAGTCCATAGATTATTTATGGTATAAGGAACTTGTAAATTTAATTAATATTCAAATAATATACACGCGTTATAATATTGTAATAGTAACAAAAACAAAATCTAAACGTATTTCCTCTTCAGTTTTCAAAATTATATCAGCAACTCACCATCCAGTCGCTTAAAACTGCACTTTATATTTGAATACTTAAAAATAAACTCGAATCAAACCAATGTTTTGTAAAGTAGCACTTTTTCCTTGAAAAATTGAAGATACATCTTTCTTCTTTCATATAGCAGAATATATAAAATTATTGCATACATTTAGGATAAAAAAAAATATTAAAAAATGTGTTAACATAATAATTCAATTGAGCGGTTCTTCATATGAATTAAGTTAATTAACTAAGTCTTTATGACAGCATAGTATTTACTGTCAGCTATTCGTTTTCATAGAAATTTGGAAAAGCTCGCAATTTCGGAAAACACTCAAATTTTACAAATTTTGAGTAATAATAATTTGGGAAGAATTGACACAGAAATAAATTATTTTTTAGTGTCTTAAAGCTGTTAAAATTTCAAACCCTTACAATTTACGGTCTAAAAGAAAAACTATATTAAACGATAAAAAATGTTTCTGGTTTCAACACAAAAAGGTGGAAAAATACGTTTTTAAGATTTTCAGTCACAAAAAAAATTTTTTTGGACTGTTCGGGTGTAAAATTTCAGCTTTCTAACTTAAAGGGTTTATGCGTGATGTTACCGGATACACAACGAACAGTAGTTTTCCTCTATGTATAAACTTTTTTTTCCAATTTTTTATTAGAAAAGTGCTAAAAAGTGAAAAAATATTTGAAAATTTGTTGCTAATTACACAATTTAGTGTACTTATTATTATATTAGCTATGTATAATGGAGAATATTATTGTTTTCAGCATTTTCGTAAACATAGTAAAAATAGTATACGTGTACATTATAATTAAATTATCTTTAACAAAATATTTTTACTTAAAACAAAATGAACTACATCAGGAATGTTCAATTCTCATATTATTCATATTATACAAAAAAAATTAAACTATGTATATTCGAGTAGCATAAAATGAAACTAATGAATTGTTACTAATTTGAATTATAATTGGATTTTAGCAATTTATTTAAAATTATAATCCTTTATTTATATACCTAGATTTTATGTAAATAAATACTAGGATGCGTTCAGTGTTAAAGTCAATAAATCCGTTTAATACAAAAAAATAAATTTATTCTGCGTTTGTGTATAGGTACGTTCCGCATACATTCCATTCTATACACACAAACTGAATAAAAATGGTAGTATGAAAATAGAATTTGAATATAATTAAAGTTTAAATGCTTATTTAAATAACAAAATTCATCCCACTTTATAATTAATGTGTAACTTATAATATTTAGATTTAAAAATATTTAAACGAATTTTATACTTTAAAACAAAAATAAACAATAAATATTTTTTAGTGGAAAATCGTCGTGGTTTTATTTAATTATAATATAATAATAATTTTAACATTTTTAGTTATTTACTTTAATTTTAAAGGAATTCAATAGTTGAAATCTAATACAAGATTATTTAAAAGTGTTTTAAATTATTTATAACTATTATTTTATGGAAAAATGTTAAATTATCTGTACCAGGTAACGTAGTGTTAGGTTAATGGGATTTTTATGATTAATAAAGTGGAAATATTCTCTTAATCTAAATAATATTTTAAAAATTTTAAGTGAAGTATTCTTGTTATACGTGCTTCTATCTAAAATATTAATAATAACATTAAAATTGTACATAATTTGACCATCGTGCAATTAATATTATTGTATACGGGTGCAAAATTAACTTTTGTTGAAAAAAATTTCAATGCATGAATGTTATATTATGGTAAAATTCTCAATACACCCTATTCTCTTAAAACCCTAACAGCAAAATAATTTCACACTTAATTTGGAAGTAATTATCCAGAGAATAATTAATTTACCAAATAATTCACAATAACAATACGGATTTATTATAACAATGTTCCCCTTTTTTTTTAAATATTGAAAACTTTCCAATTTGGATGATCTATAAAATCAATTATGCACAATTTTTTACTTTTGTAATTTAAAATTTAAGTTTGTATTTGAATTCAAATTAATTATTATTTCGTTATAATTATGTCTTTAAAGTGTTTGTTTCTTTCGTTCTTCCTATGTCCTTCCTCTACTAAAAATTTTTTTAGATAGAATTTGGTACCAAGAACAGAATTATAATTTTGTAATCAAATTCAAAGTAAAGGATTTTTTAAGGGAAATAATTAATTTATGTAATGTTACCACACTTAGATGTAATATTATTCTGGAAGATAAAGCAATATAAATGGAATAGTATTTTACCCACAAAACAAGACAATCTAAATTATTTTAAAATTTATTAATCAGAATTTTCGCACAAGTCATTTATTGTTTAAAATAGAGAAAAAAATTCGAAAATAATTTTACTTTTTTATACCCGTACGAACGTATGTTCGAAGGGTATACTAAATTTGCCTTACCGTTTGTAACGCTAAGAAATAACGGTGTTAGATATAGACTCAAGTGTATGTTTTTGATCAGCGTCAAATTCTGAGTTGATTTAGCTTTGTCTGTCCGTCCGTCCGTCCGTCCGAACGATAACTCAAAAACTAATTGAGCTAAGTTCACCAAATTTTCACAAATGATTTATTGTAGTAAGTGCCAGAACCCTATTTAAATTGGACATGATCGGGGTACCGGTTCGGGTAGCTGCCATACAACTTCAAAATTTATTTGGCTATATCTCATAAACTATAAAAGTTATGGTATTGAAATTTCACACAAACGAATATATTAGTAGGGCCAATATGCCCCATAAAAGTCGTTGAAATTACTTGGCTCCTTCTGGTACCTGCCATACAACTTCAAAAGTTATTTGGCTATATCTCAGAAACTATAAAATCTGTGATATTGAGATTTCACACAAGTAAATATATTAGTAGGGCCGATGTGTCTGGTAAAAGTCGTTGAAATTACTTGGCTCCTTCTGGTACCTGCCATACAACTTCAAAAGTTATTTGACTATATTTCAGAAACTATTAAAGCTATGGTATTGAAATTTCACACAAACGAATATATTAGTAGGGCCAATGTGTCTCATAAAAGTCGTTGAAATTACTTGGCTCCTTCTGGTACCTGTCATACAACTTCAAAAGTTATTTGACTATATCTCAAAAACTATAAAAGCTGTGATATTGAGATTTCACACAAGTGAGTATATTAGTAGGGCCGATGTGCTTGATAAAATTCGCTAAAATTTCTTGGCTCTTTCTGGTAGTTGTCATACAACATCAATAGTAGTTTGGCACAACCAGTATTTTGAATAACACATAGTACTGAAATTTTGCACAAATTAATATGGTAATACGGCAACTTAAAGTCATAGTCTGCCCCATAGTTAGTTATGGCACATTAGTTATTCGCACATAGGATAACAAATTCGTACGGGTATCACAGAGTTGACAAGGTCAACTCTATTTTTTTTCTCGTCTCTTTTGTTTTTATATAATCCTTTTTGGATTATTAACTCTAACAAAAGGGAACTTTGAATATGTATTGTATGGTTGTATGCATGAATACAAGCATTACAAACATTATAATATATACAATATTGTAATACAAAATTTTATTATTTTTTATATTCATTTCGAAAAGGATATAGGATTTAAAGACAAAAAGAAGCTTATTCTGGTGGGATCAAGTGAATATTGTAAAAGATTGTATTTTAATATTTCAGGTTAAAATGTTGTTGTGTTATGGCCTACTGTTGTTGTGGGTTGAGATATGGATAACATAAAATTCTTATTCACTCTTATATCAAAAGTATTATATTTTTTTTAGTGTTAATATATAAAAGAAGTACATAAGCAGAACAAAAAAAATTTTTACTGATAATTTAACCTTACCTCATGTGGTTCTTTTTTAATTATTTCACAAAATGGGAAAAAAAAACATTCTCTCCCCCATTTTTATTTCAATTTTTTTTTTATTTGGAAAAACGATTCGAAAATATCCTTAAAAAAAGGGAATTAAATAAATATTTTATCAATCTGCATAACATATGAAGCGTCATAGCTAGTTATAGATTTCTTAAATAAAAAATTTGCATGAACAACTAGATCAGGGTATTACAAGATATTATGTTGAATCAAGGCAAATATGATGAAAATGCAAGGCTACGATTGTAGTTAACAATATATTTAATACTTATCCGGCCAACTCAGTGGTTATGGTGTCGCTTCTTTAATCGAAGGGTCTCAGTTTAAAACCTCGCTCAGGTCCCTATAATATTGTATATTTAACATTATATAAATTAATATGCAATCTTATAAAAAATATTAACATAAATATAATCGCCTATATGTCTATAATATTCGATATTGCAAACCAACTAAAAGAATTAAAAATACTAATATCAATAACCTTCAATATTTAATATTATGGCAGGCTGATCACCGCCTAATTAACTTAATGATCTTCAAAACTGAGGCAAGTTGAGTAAAAGAGCAAAAATCATTTCAAGGACAACTTTATTAACAAAAATTCGTGTAAAAATTCATTATCAAACTAGCACGCCTATCAGGAATTAATCAAAATATTCTTTACGGTGTAATCACAATTAAAGTTAATGACCGTAGTATGTCAATCGGAAACAAAATTTTGAACTTTCCAGTTAATTAGATTTTGGTGATGTTAAGAATATGCGAATGTCTAATCATTTGGCACAAGGCGTAATTTGCAAAAAAAGGGGACTTATACTGTTATACCCAAACCTATTATATTAATCATTTTAACTATAATTTTAGTAGCCAAATAGATCAAATTAATTATTTGTTGTTCTCTATAAATTTATTTAAATTACATGCAAATTTATGTAGAGTAAAAATATTTTATTAATTTTTATGTTTCTATTTTTTTATTTGTTCCTTATAAATGCTTTTCTCGTTTTGTATTTAAGCTTTTAATCTGAAATCCAAAAGAGCAATTGTTCATGAATCACTAAATTTTAGCTCCATTTTCTAAGAAGAAAATTCACATTTGTTATATTAATTACAACATTTAATAATGGAAGTCATTTCGTTTTATTTTTCTTTACAAAATTAAATGTTTACTTTTTTTTTTGTTTTATAAGTGTGGAAAATACATTAATTTTTTTTTGTTGGGAGATTTATTATGCATTAAATCTGTATTATGATCTTTTATCACAGTTTTTCCTTAAGGATTCTATTTAAAATACCTTGAAAGATTATTAATGGTATGTGTTTAAGGTTTATATACTTTTATATTGTATTAAATATTATTCTTTTGCACAGTTAAAAGTGGTATCAATAACGAAGTTATTCTGATTATTTTAAAATATTTCTTATAACTTATTTTTGTTCGTCTGTTAGTCTTGGTTGAAGTTGCTTGTCATTAGTTAATATTAATATTTTTTCTCCGTGCAATAAAAAGCTCGATAGAAGTGTTCTAGTAAAGTAATTAAAACAACTGAATGAAATTGCTTTTCTATATACCTTATTACTTTTCAACCTTAAGAAATTATTCTTATCGTAGTTTTATAATCATGCTACTAGTGTCACCTTATAAAATAGCGACAAAAAGTAGCGAAAATTTAATTAAATTTTCGTTTTACGCTCAAGTGAATGAGATGTAGGGTTTGTAGAAAAGTCTGTGTTTACATAAAATATGATAGCTTTTTGAAAGTGGGAGCAACGTTTTATAATATTTTAGGTGGAATTTCACTCCATTTTTCAAGGTACTTGTAAATTAGGTTTATCTAATTCAAGGTAATATTAGGTTTATCTAATCCTTATGTGAACGTGTGTAGATATTCTTTCTATTTATGAAGTAAAGGGATCTATACCCAAATTTCTAAATTTGGGTGTATTGAAAATATTGGACATTGAAAGTTTCATATTAGCTTCCGTACCCTAGTTTAAAGGGTTGGGTGGTAAAATTTTTATGTTTAAGAGCTTTTTTTGGATTGTGCCTATCACTACAATAGGATACATATCAAACTATAATATTCTAGGATTTTAAGAAGTACACTTAGGATTTTAAAGATAATCAGTGAGTGAGAAACCCCAAGTAGCGGTTTTTTAGATTTCAATAAAATCTAATGTACAATAACTTCGAAATTTAAGCTTTATGCACATTATTTTCAACGAAAGTCTAGTATTGAAATCATATTCCGAGAATTTTGTTTATCTGATGTAATCCAAACCAAAGTTATAAGGCTTCAAAAATGCCTTTCGGAAATCTTAATAGTGAATTTAAAATTTAAGATAGATTTTGGTAAATAAAATTTATTTTGAAACTTAACTTTATTTTATTACATTACTTGTATTCACGTTGAACATAAGGTTCCTCTCTATTTTATTTTATTCAGCCTATTAACAATCGAATAAGTATGTAGCATAGAATAAAAATATTCTTCTACTTTCAATTATAAATATTTCACAAAAAAAAACGAAAAACAAAACAAATTTATATTAGACTTTCTAATTCTGTTATACTGTCTAAATTATATTAGAGAAGAAAAATCCATATGATTTAAATGAAAAAACAAAAATACAAAATAAAAAAAAAACTTAACATAGAAAAATATTTTATTTTTCCATTCCAATATAAAATATAAAAGAATATGTAAAAGCGAAAGTTGCAAAAGGAAAAAACAAAACTGAGAATTAATTTGGGGGAAAATATTTTTGTATACAGAAGAAGGAAAAAATTCTCTACAATTCTGTTATACATGTTTTGACTATACTTTATTTGTGTTTATAATTTTTAAGATCAGTTCATATTTTATACCTTATATGTAGGTATGTGCGTATATACCTAGACCTACATATACATATATGTTCATGAATCAACCCATAAAAGATTAAAGAATGAGACAAAAGGTTAATAACAGAGTAAATACGAAAATTAAGGATTAAATTGGGATCTACATATTTTTTTGTTTTTTTCTTCTTTTACAAATAATTATACTTGAAGTCCTTAAATTTATATATGTATAAGCAAAAGACTTTTTGGTATTTTTCAAATTAATTTGAATTGTTATTTTGGTTTAATCAACAAATATAATATGAGAAATAAACATAGAAAAATACTAACTAGAAAGTTAATGGAATGCCTACTTGTTTTTCTCATTTACTTTCTCCACCACTAAAAATATTCTATCTATATAATTTGAGAAGATAAGTGAGCGGTAAAAGAATAAGCGTACGCATAATAAATAAAAGGATACAAAAAAAAATTAAAACCATGAAAATAAAGAAAAAACAAAATAAAAGAAATGAAAAGAAAAATATTTTATGAAAATTTTTACGAAAATATTTATAGGCGGCATACCATCAGTGTTAATCAAGTTAAAATGAAAAAAAAAAAAAAAGAATTTTCTTACCGTTTTGCACTTCACTGAATTGGAATCGAATGTAGGTACAATATTTTTATATAATATACACATATCTATACCAATATATTATTAAATATTTTTTCCAAAGGATAATAAGTTTTTACGATTAAAGTGATAATAAAATTGAAGAAATGCAAGAAACGAAAAAAAAAAATGGAATGGTGATTACGGATTTTGGTAAATTTACGTGAAATATAAATATTTAATTTTGTGATAAAAATAAATTCTAATAATAACAAATGAAAAAAAACGCAATTTTTATGGCTTTAAATTAATCAAGTCGAACCACTGTTCTTATATTGCAAAATGAACAACTTTAAAAGAAAAAAATTTAAGATTTTAACCTTGAACCAGAGTTCCTATTTATTTCTTTTAAAAACAAGATTATCTCCTGGAATTAAAATTATGAACATTTCCTGTTTTTACTAAGCCCGGCTGAATATTTCTATACTATTTCTTCCAATAAATTTCAAATATTAGTGGGAATCAATAACACGTACATTACATATTATTCTGTAGACTTTAAAAGTTGAGCAATACATCAAGGTACTACAATGGTATATGATAAATATACAGTAAAATACAGTAAAACATCAGTAATTCTAAAAGTTTTGTGCGTATACAAGTTTCGTTAAATGGTTACGAATTGTGTTCGTAATATAGAGAGAGATCCGCTTTATTATACTAATAAAAAGACGTAGTATATAGAGAGTTTCTCACACAGAAATTTAAAAATGTCCACAGACTAAAGTTTGAAATACTTATTTTTGAAAAATTGGCACCATTATTTTTTGACAAAAGAAAAAAAAAAATAAAAATAAATGAAATATTACTCTGTTCATTTAAACTTCTGCTAATAATGACATATCAATGATCAATATCAAACAAATTGTCACAAAATTGTTTTTGAATTTACTAAAACTGGAATATTGAATTTGACTGTTGTACAGAGAATGTGATTAAATACAGAGTCGCGATAATATATAGAGAAATTTTTTTCTATATCAAAAATTTTTAAAAACGCTACTGCCAAACAAAAGTGTTCATTAACTGAAGGTTTTTACCTAATGCATATTGCGTTATAATAAAGGTACCTCTGCATTGATTATTCGACCCATCGAAATTTTTGCAAATGTTTTAAATATTCTTTTATATTTCAATTATGTATTAAATTCTCACCAAATTCTCGATATTCCATTTTCAATCTTTCCAATGTCATTTAATAGATTGCACTCAAAATTATTCATTGTTATCATAATGAAGTTCCTCACAATATTTCAATAATCATATGTATGTATGTATGTATGCGCTTACTATGAACTTTCAATATTCTTATTGAGCTAAGAGAAAAATTTGTCAACAACAGAAGACCTTTAATTTTATATGAATAAGAATTTTAATATTAATACCACAGCTACTGTTCACAAAATAAAAAAAAATTCTTTTTTTAATTCTTATGTAGTATACACATACATACATATTTACTTACATTAAGAATAATATAGAGCAATAATATGTAATTAAAAAATATGATTTATTTTCATTCATTAGCAACTTTTTCAAACTTTTTTTTTTTATTATAAAAATAATGGTTTTCATTATCTGTTTAATAAAGAGATCATTAAAAATATAACACAATCAGTAAAATTAATATAAAGAGCATTTTCGAAACATCGTCAGTGCTCTCTCATTCACCAGTACACTATTCTTATATATTTAAAAAAAAAAAACATTTTAATAATCTCATTTTGACCATATTTTATTGTACAATTAAAATAAAAGCATAATATTTAATTTAATAAAATTTATCATTACTTATCAGACATTTTTGTACTTGAAAACCAATTTTAAAAATTAAAATTAAATGAGAAGTAAAATGAAAAATCAAAAGAGAAAGCAACGAAAATGAATTTCATGTAAAAACAATTACATAATATAAAAATAGTATGGACCATAAAACATCTCCATTAACTTGATATACAAGTAGAATACATAATAATATTATGTACATTATAATATATAAGTGCTTACAAACTTTTATGCAGAAAAAACGTAAATCATGTTCTGTATGAAGGTCTACATACAATAACATAAACTATTATATACCCGCAACTATAGTAGCTACATGTCCTTATATTTGATGAAACCTTAAAACTGGAATACAAAACAAAATAAAAACGAGAAAAAATAGAGTTGACCGTGTCAACTCTGTGATATACCCGTACGAATTTGTTTACCTATATGCGAATAATTAACGTATGTCATAGATGACTATGGGACAGACTATGATCCTTAATTTATGCAAAATTTCAGTACTGTGTTTTCAATATTTTCTAAGATATGGCCAAACTACTATTGAAGTTGCATGGCAGCTACCAGAAGGAGTCAACAAATTTTAACGACTTTTGCCAATACATTGGCCCTACTAATATGTTTGCTTGTGCGAAATTTCCGTATCACAGCTTTTATAGTTTTTGAGATATAGCCAAATAAATTTGGAAGTTGTATGACAGGTCCCCCAAGCAGTACCTCGATCATATTCAATTCAAATAGAGTTCCAGCATTTACTATAATAAATCATTTGTGAAAATTTGGTGAACTCAGCTCAATTATTTTTTGATAAATCGACTCAGAATCCGACGCTGATCAAAAACATATACTTCAGTCTATATCTCAGATTATTACATAGCGTTACAAACGATAAGAAAAATTTAGTACACCCTTCGAACATACGTATGTACGGGTATAACAAGTAAATTTATTTGAGGGTCAGTTTCAAGTATATCTACATACATGTATGAGAAAACATAAAACAAGCATCTTTAGCAACGTTTCTTTTTCTAAAGGAACGGTGGTATTTGATTTTTCATTAAATGTAAGTAAGTATTTATAGTTTCTTCTATATTTTTACAATAATAATTTATAATACACAAATGTAACTACTTTTGACTGAGAATATTGCATACACTGTATTTTTCTTGTATGCTGGGCTGGAGTTACTTCTAATAAAATGCAATATTGCATTTTAATTTGATTGTTTACATTATTTTACAAGCATTATGTTTTTATCCATTTCTATATTGTTATTTTATTGCTTCCTTCCTCAGATTGTAAAAGATTTTTATAAATTTGAGAGTTTCATTTAACTTTATTTTTCAATCAATTAGTTTCGAAATAAAGAGAAAATGAAAAATTCAAAAATTTTTCTTCATTACAAAATGTAACAACACAACGTTAATGCTTTGAATTCTTTTTTTTGAACATATTTAAAAAAAAAAAATGTTTTCCTCTCGAACCGTTTGTTGATTTGCCAACAACAATTTCGAACTCTTTCGAATAAAATTTCGACTTTAATCAGCTTAAAAGAAAGCCTTATTAAGCGATAAGCTTATTTGAAGCACAATTTTTTTTCATGTCATCTATTTTGTCGTTTTCATTCATATACATGCATTATAAATTCATTCACGAAGTATTCTAGACATAGACGAATTGAAAATTATTTCTGCTTACTTTTCAGATTTTTGATTTTTTATCATAATTTCTTTTGGCAAGACATTGATCATACGCAAATTTAGAACCTTTAAACCTTAAAATATATTCATAAGAAACATAATAATTTAATTTATTGTCATCATCTGAATTTTAATTCAATCTAGAAAGATTCACAAATTCTCGCTTTATCTCATTGATATTCATTTACAAATCACACGTGGATTTTTATAATTGAATACACGACGTTTGTTTTAAGAAGCTAAAATAATATTATTTTAATCTATATTTGAATAATTTTCAAAATCGTATTTCATCGCATAATTTATTTGAATTCACGAAACCTGTGCATTCGTTTTGACTAATAAAAATTTGATATAAAATATTTTGTTAATTTATTTTGCATAATATTTTCTTCTTTTTCGCTAGGTCTAGTGAATTTATTTTGTTTCACTTATTATGTATACATTATATTTACATATTAAAAGCATATGTTCTCTACATTCACGCATTTTAAAATCGGATCCCTTTTATCTTGAATTTGTGATAAAAATGCAGAAATTATTTATATACCGCATAGTTCAACTTAAAATATTTTCACAATATTCGAGGGTTAATGAAGACTTCAATTGCGACAAAGTTATCTTCATCTTAAACTACAGAATTGCTTATTAATGAATCACACTTCATGTACAATGTACATTCATATGACATAATATACACTGAACTTTATATTTAAAATCACTTCCATTACTATAGTTTAAATACTAAATGGAGTATCAGACTGAAAGTGAATTCATTTTTACATATCGGGCACGTATTCATTTCATTTTGAAATTTTTATATTATTCGGATCATAAAAATTTAAATAGAGGCATAAAGACAAAAGGGATAAGTTGTTGACTTTTTTCGACATTAACTAAAAATGAACTTTTGCAGTTGACACATATATACGACACAATCTCTTAACAGGTTAAAGTTATTAAATAAATCTGTACAAAAACATATTACGTAATACTTAAAACATGAAAAAATTAATTTAAAAACTTAATATCAACTAAATAATCATATTAGGTAATTAGATATAAGGACAAGCAAATCATTTAAATTCTGTTGAACAGAAATGCTACTTTGGCAAACATTTACATCAAAGTGTATTGCTCAAACGTGATCAAATTTCAATTCTTACAAACGTATTTCTGAAGAATATTATGAATTTACCATATCGTCTGTAACGTTGAGAAAATAATAATAATCTGAGTAGTCCTGCAAGTTTTCATAAAACTTCAAAAATACAAAACTGGCAGTGTTGAAAATTTGAATGCGACTTCGAAGATCGCCTATTTAAAAAAAAATTCCCCCTGTTGTACTAAGTTGAGATAACGGACTATATGAATTAGGAAAGTGAAGTCATTATTTATAAAGAAAACGCAAAGTTGTGTTAAGCTATACAACATTTAGTTGAATTCATTCAATCGCACTGATACTATAGAGTTCAGAATCAAATTTACTTATTCGAATTTTTTTTTATGTCCATCTTTTCATTTTTGCTGTATAATTTACACTATAGTTCAAACGCAATGCTCACACTTACATTATAAAAGCTTCTAACAAAATAATAGACATGAAATGATTGAAATTTTTTAAAATGCTTATTTAATCTTCATTATAATGGGTTTCTTAATCTTTAATATTATTTCAATGGTTTAATTAAGCCAAAAATTTAAGCACATCCGCATTGTAAAATATAAAAATAAAAATATCTACATATATAAATGAGCAATAACCTAAATTTGAATGTTAAAATCTTGGATACAGTTTATATTAAAGGAAAAACTCGAAAAAGGACAATAAAGGTAAAGAAAAAAATAAAAAAAAATATATTTAAGGATATACTTAAGGATATAATAGCATTATTAAGATATTATCGCGATTAAGATGAAATTTTAAGGATGAAGTCTACTTTTTTTTTTTTTAATATTGCGCCTGACCTTGATTTTTTGTATTTTATCTTAAAATTCGGCTACGATGATATTAACTACATTAATATATAACAGTATCTAAGGGGACAATGAGATTTTTATTTAGTCAAACCAATTTTAAGGTAAATGTTTGATATCAATCGGGAATAAAAGTTTTAAAATCTTATTTTTGAATAAATTTAAAGTGGAAGTGTAAAAATCTTATAAATAAGATTAAACTTAAATGGTTTTTCTGATGGGAAAACTGATTTGGGAGTTTTATTTGTGGTAGGATTCTTTAAACAATTTTATTGTATATCATAAATTAATTACATCGTTTGTTAAAATAAATAATTTCGAATTTCCTGAATTTCTTGCAATTTCTTTATTAGAAAACTGAAAGGTGAATCTGTTCCACTTACATACGTCGTCTAGTTTCGAAGGGCGCAATATTTTTCAAAATAAATGCGATATGAAATTGTTACCGTTGAATATGGAAAGATTTCGGGAAAGACGTGGAAAGATTATTACATAAATATTTAATAAGCATGCAAATAAGTTTGCACTATTATTTCTACACATGCAAAGTCAATAATTTATTGATATGGCATGTGTAGGATTAAACAAAATTCCATTTTTAGTTTTCTCTTTTCACTTGCATTGAATATTTAATATACAATAAACAAAAAAAAACATATTATCAGCATATTTTTTTTTTGCCTAAAAGTATGCTTTTTAATTTATCAGAATATCAAATATCGAAATGTTTTAAAATCTTTTCTGAAAATCTACTCACGAAGTCTTAGAATGAATTTTATTTTCTTTTTATTTTTGTTTTTTTTTTTAAGAATAAATTTGTAATATTTTATATTATAAAAATACTCTTATGAATATTCGATTTCCTATAGATAACCACCATCTAATATTGAATATTTCTTCCGTTAGGCTCCTAGTTTTTTTCTCCAATTACTCTTTTCGTTGTTTCTATTTTATTTCTCAGTATAAGAAACTGTAGTACTTTAATATTATGCATTATTCAACATCCTCAGTCCTTTAATTTATTATATTTTATTATAATATACTGTGGGCTAAAAGTCATTTAAAATGAAGTAATTTAAGTATAAAAGAAAAGAAAAAGCGTCCGTTGGAATGGAATATAGAAACTGGTCTTTGACGAGAATAATGCTGCCATCAGCAGTATTTATTTTTCTTCTTCTTATTCTTTTTTTTATGTTTTGCATTATTGTTTCGCAAAGGAATAAAATAAAAATACCAGTGTTCATAGTCTCTGTTTACTTATGACAATAAGTGCACACAAAAACATAAAACAAAAGAAAATGGGAAGTAAGTATTGTACGTTATTTTTCTGTACATACTTTGGGAAATTGAGAGAGTGAAAGATTGATTTTATCAAGTTGAGCTGAGAAGAGAAGACAGATAGAATAAAATAATATGTGAATATTGCGAATGCTAGTTACTTTAGGAGAAAATGTACTTTATTATTATTATTATTTTTTGTGTGTTTTTGATTTTGACAAGCAGATAACGCTGATGGATTATTTTGGATTTATTATAAGAACTTAAGTAAATTAAGTGGGATGAGAGAGAAAAGAAGAAGAGAAGAAAGAAAAAAGTAAATGATAAGAATAGCAATGACCGAACACAAAGTAATAAAAATGCTATCAAAATTTAGTATGCTATTTTTGTTTTTTTATTTTTATTTTATTTTAAAATTCTTCAAAATACTTAAAAGACTAAAGGTCACTGACGAAACGTTTTCCCTTATTATAAGCATTAAAATAAGAATTTAAAAAATGTATTTTCTAATCTTTAAAATATTTTCTATAAAAGCAAAAAATTCTTTAAAATATTGAAATTTTTTTATATTCTTGTTTTTTGTGGAAAATGTAAAATGAACAATTTAATATAAGCAGTAGAAATTTTTCATTACTCTTCATATTTTAATTCAAATACATTCATTTAACACGTATATTACTTTTAAAAAAAGTCCTGTTAAAATTTTCTAGTTATTTTCAAGTAAATCTTGCTTTCGATTGCCCTCATCATTTGATCTTGTTCTACTTGCAGGAATATTTTTATTTAAAGGGTATAATAAATAACAAATGAGTTGCATTTATACAAGGTAATCGCATTAGGTGGTAAATAATTCCAGCGATGAGTTTTTGATCAGCTTCCACCAAAAATTTATTTAGTGATAGGAGGGGAAGGAGAGGGGTGCAGATATACTCGTTTTCGAGATACAGCTTGTTGGAAATATTTACCAGATTTTTCCTGCGCAGAAATAAACTATTATAACTTCGGAACCACGTAACATATAATTACCATCGCGGGCTTGCTTTGCACACATTTAATTGCTCTTTATTGCTAGTCTCACAATCGATTAAATATGAGCAATGGTCGTTGAAATAGAGCGTTTCAAAGACAAAATTTTCGACCCCCTCCTCTTCCACCCAGAATTATCGCTGAAATTATTTGCCACCTTTTGTACAGTAACTTGTATGGGTTCCAGAATTTTATTATCAAAAGATATTAAAATTATTTTTTATTTAAAATTTCGCATATTTTATTGAAATTTTAATGACCATTTCAACTTAATGATTTTAAAAAATTCTATAATAAATAAAAGCAAAAATATAAAGATTATTATAGAAAATATTTTACTAAATAATTTTCATTTTTTTTTTAATTGTTAATCAATTGATTTAATAACAGACGATATTGTTAGAGGTGGACAAAATAAAATTAGGTTTTATAATACGTGATGTTTTTATAAATAGCCTAATTATATTTTTATTATTATTTTTGTGATTCACATTATTAATGCATTCATCATTTTAAATTATTTCACCAGTTATTAAAATTTCTCGTATAATTAGCCATATTTATAAATATAAAATTTTAATTGCAAAAAAATAAAAATTAATCTGCATAATATAGTTTTAAATTTAATGTTTTTCTGTGCAATAAAATTATTTTAATAATAATATTATTTAAAAATACTAATTTTAATTCGAAGCACGTTTTATTTTTAATTTTATAATTGTTTCATAAATTTTTGTTTTTCACTCATTTTTTAATTATTCATAATTGAATTTTTTAGAATAATTAATAAATTTTTTCAATTATAATGGAACACAGTGCGCATGCAATTAGTATTGGATCAAAAATGTGTTAAATAAAAACTACACTGGACGTAATTAAGAAATAATTTCAAACATTTCCGATTTATTTTATGAAATAAAAAGGTTATCAGGGAAATTATGTGAAAAAGAGGGAAGAAATAAACTTAGAAACCACAAAAAAAGAAAAGCGTATTGTGTGATACGAGGGCTGTCCCAGAATTGAGTAGCCTAACCAAGAAAACACAAAAATTTTGAAAAAAAAAATAAACCTGGCAAAAAGCCCTATCATTTTAAGAATTAACTGTTACACTTTTATTTTTTTTTCTCTTCAGATTACCGACTATTAATAGTGAAGCTTTTCAGTAAATTTTTAATATGGTATTAGTCTAGCCGGTATCAAAAGTGAACATACACTACACTAAGAAGATTCTACACAAGGGGAGTAGGAGATTCTACACTAGTATTGTGTGAAAATCAAAAATATTCTTACATAGCGCAGAAAATATCTCGCATTCCACATCTATAGAAATTATTTTAGATATATAATAATCTTGTAAAAATCCCTCTCCCAGAACATTGTATGAAATGAAAATTTAACTGTTGGCAGCTTGCAGCTCTTCGACGGACTGTGAACATTTTGCTACTTAAGATTGTTATCAACACTTTTTTTACTATTTTTATTTATATACTATAATTAAATATCTTTAAATTTGCGAACATAAATCCAATATAATATTTTGACTTTAAATAGCCCACAAAAAGTTTTTGATTTAATTTACGCAAATACAATAAATTGACTGTACTACAAAATTATCTAGTGATCAACCACCATACTTTCCGAAGTGGTTTCTTTCTAGCATAATTGTATTGATTTTTTAGACCATATAAAAATCGCATTCATTTCTTAATAAAAATGTATAGTAAATTTAATTTTTTTGCTTTCTCTACTATATAGCTATATATTAAAACTAAAGTAAAATGAATATTCTATAAAATAATTTGTTTTGGAAGAGTAACTTTTTCGTTGCCTTGAAACTTTTCTGAACTTTTCGATATGAAAACGAGAGAAAAAAAATTTAAATTTCATAAAAAATTTAAAATAAAAATTGCTAGATCTTTAAGTGGATGAAATGTGCAATTTTTAAATTAATTTAAACTTTAATATTATAATATATTGGCGCTACGTGCATGAATATATGTACATGTGTATAACATGTGTTTAAGGTTAAATTAAATTGTATGTTGAATTCTTATTTACGTATTGAGGATACAATATAACCGTATATTTACCTATATGATATGAATATTTCACATTCATATATGCAAGTGATGTGTTCTTACTGCTTTCTCTTCTTCAAAAATGAACTTTGTAATGTTTTTTTGATTAGAATATTTGAATAACCAAAGTTTAAACAAATTAAGTTATTGATTCAAATTAAACGATTCTATAAAAATTTACAAAAGAATTTGTCTTGGATTCTAAAAAATTGCTTTGTTTCTTAAAACAATTATTAAAATTATAACTCCCTGTGGTTGGTTGTTTAACGTGGCCACTGCAGCAGGTCCACCTCACCCAAATTATACAAATGTATCGTTTTGCTACCACTACCCAGTGATCACCAAGCCATCGTTGACCGTACGAGATTACAGATGGCCTATCTAAGCCATCCGGTTCTCTTGAGTAATCTGTCTAAATTTAATCTTCGATATCTCGTTCAGGTCCGTCACACTTACAATGCCCTACGTGAGCAGTCTGTTCCTATTTAAAGTCGAACGCTTTCTTGTCAATTTCCCGACAACTGCGACACATCGTTTGGAAGGGCAATAGTCTAGCTAATCCTCTTCAACGGCCAGTGTTTCGTGCACACCACCGATAGATTAGCTAGGCAATACCCCTACAAGACATCGCCAGGATCCCATCCGATTTTCTAAGGTCGTATTTTGGCCACATCTTTTCTTGACGTCTCGCATGTGGGTAGAGCTTTCCACCTGCGGTCGGCGCACGGTATAGATAATGCCCATAATTATATTCATTTTTACTGTACTGATGGGAACAAATACCCTTTCCTCCCCGTAAATGTACATTAATGAACCACATCTACCTGTAATCAATTAACTTTTAATGAAGAATTTTTAAGAAAGTTATTTTATTTATATATTTACAACTAAAGTTTAATTTATTCTCCTTTTGTACCTTGATAAAATTTCAGTTTCTCCCGCATTAAATAGAATCCCTTGGAAAACTTTTTAAAATATATTTATTGAAACAATGCTACCAAAAAAAAATCAAAAAATTAAATAATTTCTAATTTTTTTAAATTAAAATTTCTTTATTGAATAATTGTTTAAATAGATTAGTTTTTCAAATATAATTTTAAAATTTTTTAGAATTTCAGAAAAAATTTATAAAACTGTTATATGTATAACTTTTTGAAAAGACATAAAAGAAAAAAACTCATTTGCAAGTGATGCAATCATGATTTAGCACGATAAAAATGAATTATTTTTTTAATTCAATTTTTTTTTACGATTCTGAAAATTATTAACTATAAAAGTTGTAATGAAGTTTTACAAAATATTTTTTAACTATAACCAAATAAATTTTTAAGAATAAAGAAGAAAGAAAAAAGGTGCAAAAAAATTTTCTGATAATTTTAAGATTCAATGGTGCAATAATTTTTATCATAAATTTATTAACCATATACAAAGGTGTTTTTGTAACACTATCAAATCACACTGGCGAAAAACTGATGTACTAAATCACAACGAGTTTACATGAATTATTAAGGCTGTGGGAAGAGCTGATTGTGTATAATTCCAATGGATGTTATTTATTGGTTAACATTTCTTATAATTAAAAACCCTAATCTAGATTATACACATAATTATTTTAACGAGTTCGAACTTTCAATCCAAAATGCAAAATTACGATACCTTTCAGCAATACTATTGATATAGAGGTACACACGTATTCACGTAAATCACAACATTAAATTATAATTTAATTTTAGTTTTTGTCTTTAATTAAATTTCAAAATATCAAGCAAAATTATTATACAAATGAAAAAAGAACAAACTGTTTAAGGTGAATGAATTTTGTTTTAGCTTTAAGAAATATTTTCGTCCTCTTACTATAACATAATTTTATTTTAAAGTAACTTGTATACAGAGAAGCAGCACACGTACAAAATACTTGTGCTCATTTATTTTACACGTACACGGTGCAAATATAAATTAGCTAAACTTTTTTACTGAGTTGGTAAGGATTAGTAAATTTTTTTATTTTAAGAAAAAAAAAAATATATTTAATCCTTATGACAACTTTTACATTAAAACAGCACTATTTTATATATTTAATCTAACTTAAGCTATTTAAATAACACATAAACCGAAAAAGAGTAGAAAAAAAATCTTATAATAATTTCCAAGAGAAAATTTAATCTTGTGAGAATGAGAAAGAAATAAGAAAACAAGAAAAGTAAAAAATAATAAGTTATATAAATTACTTTACATTTTTAAATGTTAACTTTTAAAATAACTACAGAGAATTTATGAATCAAACATAATCATTTTAAGTGTATAAAAAAAATAAGATATACACGAAAGAGATTAGGTATGTCGTAAAATTTCGTGTTATTTAGTTTGTATTTTAAACAAATCAAATTCACACTATTAAGCTGAAAGTGTTAATTAAATTTTGTGTGTTACCTTGTATTTAATTTGAGATAAATGACATTAACATGAGTTGGATTGTGCTTTATTCAAATCAAAGATATTTAAAACTTTTACATTTTAGATAACTGTCTCTATACGACATATTACGACAATTTAATATTTTAATTTGATAATTTTTCTTGAAATTTTAAAAATGCTTAATTAAAATCTGATTAGTCATACTTCCAAGAAATTTATGCGGCGTAAAAACCTTGCTCATACCCGTGAAAAAAAAAACTTGTACACATTATTAAGTTGAGTCCCATTGCGCATCCCTTAACTATGTAATGGTAACACAAATTGAACATCTGCTCTCTTAAGATCGCTTAAGATATAAAATATGTACATACCTATAATTAATTTAAACTTTATAATATTAGAAACTCATGTGGAACTCAAAGTAAAAATTTTTCCTAAATTGAGCGGCGATCGCAGGATAGTCCTTTAAAAAACAACACATTAAAAAAATAAGAAATTAAATAAATGACAATGGTAATTAAATAAATAATTTTAATCATTTATTTAATTTTTTATTAGAAAATACATATAAAATATCCAGAAACAAAATCATACTTCATAAAAATTCAAAAATCTATTACAAATGTGGATTTGGAAAATTTTCTTCCGTATGTTGACACATCCGTTCGCAACATTTCCCATAATAATTAAAGCTTAATTTGAAAAAATTCCAATTTATTAAATTTTCTACCCTACACCTTAGTGAGAAAAAGGAGTAGTTTCCAGTATGAACATGTATACATATTTTCTTTAAATCACCGTAAAATTTTGTGTTGATTTAGAAATGTACGGAACGTCTGTTTGCACAATACCTGAAAAATGAAAAAATCAAAAAGAACACCAACTTTTGAAAATATTGTAGTATTATAAAAAATATTGTAGTAAAAATATCACGTATTCTTTTCTGTCATGGACGACTACTGTTGTATATTGACCAATTCGAAAAACAAGCCGTAGTAATTACCACGCAGCCCAAAGAGCTTATTTTACAAATTTAAAAAACTACTAAAACAAGCTGCATATAAAATTTGGCAGTCATGTCACATGTGTCCAAATATGTCTAATAAGCCTGTGCGAAGTCACTTGCGGAGTTTGTTTTTCCTAAATGGTAGAAAATCACAAGCAAATAAGAATATAAGTTATAGTTTATAAACCCCTCAAAAATTTTGTCCAACCTACTTACTATAAGTTTCGGTGTTACAATTAGATTAATTTATTGTAGGGTATAATTCATTCGGATAGAAACAACTGCAACGCTTTTACTTGTTCTATAGCATGCAAGGGTTTTCATGTATTCTATAAAACTTATTATGTGTACTTTTATATTCTATTTGCATATAATTCCCAGTAAATGCGAATAAATTTTGTTACAGTTGTAATGTGATACAAGGACAAATTTTTAATAGCATGGAAATATTTGATGAATATTAGAATTATTACTTCAACAAAAGTTAACCTAATAATAGTGACTAGATACAAAAGTTAGCAAGGTACATTTATTACAAATGCAGTCTGCATTATTGTTATTAAGCAATAAAAATAAAACGCAAAAAACACAAATACCGACAAAAATGTAAATTAAGTTTCCACTAAAGAATCACATGGGAAGTAAAAGTAATATAATGAAAATAAAAGGCAAAAAGAAAAAAAAGGAAATATACACAACTAGGTAAAAATAAACAAACGGTGAATATTAAAAAGCAAGGATTAAATATACATGCTTGCCCGACGCATCACCAAGTAAACAACATATAGTAAAACTTTATTGAATTTTTTTCAATTCTATTATATACTGTAAACTATTATAACCGTAGTGCTAACAATGTAAAGATTTTAATATAAAATATAGTAGACGAAAAAGTGTTAGGTATTTTAAATTTAAATATTTAATTTATTGGAAAAGTGTGTAAAAAAATAAAGTGAAATAAATATCCTGATAGCAAGTGAAAAATTCAGAATCTGAGAAACATGGAGAGTTTTGCTATCTTAAAAATTAGGATTTACGACGATCTTATCAAAAATATCGGAAGAGATAAAATCAGATTTCATAAGTTGAAAAATTAATATCACACCTACGACATCACGTCTTTTATTTAGAGTGGGTAAGTTGATCAATGTGAGCCTGTCCTCATAAGGAGAAAGAAAAAAAGCATCCTTCCAAAGAGGGCGACGTAGCGCAAATCTTAAAATTTTTTGAATCGACTCAATCCTATTTATATGAATACTGTAAAAAGACGACCAAACCTATGAAGCATATTCTAGATGGAGGCAAACCGGCGACGAATACAGTGACTTCAATATGTATGGGTCATCAAAATGCTTCACCAGCATTTAACAAATAAAGCTTGCCTTTCAAATTACGCATAGTTTGTAGTAATTGACGAATGATAACTTATTATGAAAGAAAACCCCCCAAGTTCTTAAGTGAATGAACTCTACTAAGAATTTGACCATTTAAAGTATAATCTGAAATTATAAGCTGTCTTTGTCACGAATAATACACTAGCCCGCATTTTCTGACAATGATTTTCTAGTTGTTTACTAGTACATGATCGTTAAAGTTATTAAGTGGAGAAACTGCATCATTAATAGAATACGTAATATTCAAATATTTTGAATTAGAACTTTCATAATGGTTTAAGCTATTTTATAATTACTTCTTGATATTTAATGGTTATTTTGTAATTAATTAATGGTTATAAAATACATTGCTAGTCTCATCGACTACCATCTTAAGTTTTCCCTTTTGAAATATTCTCAGAGTAAGATTGAAAACCCATTTAATACTAAGTGTTTGTGTATGTATTAACAAAATATTATTAATTATTTTTGGAATTTATTATGTCGTCCTTGATTATTGTTAAGTCATTGTAATAACTTTTTGCAAAATTTATGTTGAACTTTATTAAATCTTAAAAATCAAAATCCTTATTTAAATTTTCATATTCTTGAAATTGTTACAATATTATAAGGTATATATAAGTAGGTACATGTGGTATTAAAACAATTTCCAAAAATTATTCATACATTTTTAATTATTTTCTAAATTTTAACACCTGTTTACTTTTTTAATATTCATATTTCTTGTATATTTTGATAATAACTACACTTATTAAGTGTGAAAATTAATTTATTTTTTTTTTATTTCTGGCTTTTTTTTTCTTCAAAATTTTATTAGATTTAAGTTGTAAATACTTTACCATAAAATATATACAATACCCACTTATATAATAAAAAATATTATATAATATTCCTTGAAAATGTAAGTTCGAACATATCAAGAGCTCCTTTTATTCTGAATATTTCGCACCGTCAGAATAATACCACAATATATTAACATTTTTTAATGAGACATATGTGGCAGCGCAAAATATTTTCATATTTTTTGCCCCAAATCTTGCAACGATAGTATATAAAAAATTTATTTAAAATCAGCGTAGCTTTGAACTCAATTTACTCGAAACTAAAAAATTTAGAGATGTTGCGGTATTATTCAAAAGGTGCGATTTGTTCTCAATAATTCTAGTTTTTTATATTTATATGTTTATAATAATATAGTATAGAGTTACATATAGAGTTAATATTCAAGCATATTCATATATTCATTATTAACACCTTGTTAAATAGATTCTGAAATGTAAGTGTAACATCAATCTTCTTGCCAAAAAAGATTGAACAGAATATTTCATAACAACAAAATTTATAATTTACAAGAAGGATTAAACAATAATATTTTCATCTTATTTTAATAAATATTTTTTTAATTGTTTAAAAGAAAATTTAAGGAAACTAGCTACTTACTTAACTTGATAATAAAAATTACCCCTGAGTATATGCAATTTTATTATTTTTAAAAAACATTAATTTGATTTAAGTATGACAATTTTTATTGTCAAATTAACCTGTTACTTATGAGATTGCGTTGAACTTTAACCAAAATATTTCATTTTAATGCATCATTGAATTTTTTTCCGTTCCAAATGTATAAATTTAAAGTTTCTAGTAATTGATACTATGCCAATAAAATATTTTTGATTTTTGACTTCAAAACTTATCTTTTGGCAAAATATTAATAAAATTATTGCCATACTATATAGCGTATTTGTCACTTCAAAGTATTTTGTTAGTTATTATTTCAAGGATAACGCAGTTATTCAAATTGACAAAAAAAATGCATAAGATCTATATTTTTTGGCAATTTTACAATAATGTAGAGTTATTGATAAAAAATACATTAAGTATTCCATTTTAGTCCAAAAAAATTATCATATTTGTGTCAGACGAGAATTCAACATTGTTTTATGAGCAAAGTTTTATAAAACATTCAAAAATTCTGCATTTTTCATTTAAAAAAGAAATTTTTTTAAATTTTTTAAACACAATTAACTTAAAAACTCGAATTTTTCTGTTATACAACAAAGATACAAGATTTAATTACATAATAATTTTATATAAATATTTTATTTTTTACCTATAAAAAATTCAAATTATAAGTATTCTATTATTATAATCTAGAAAATTTTATTGAATTTTCTTGTATAACATGTTTTTGTTTTTTTGTTATAACAACTCTCAAGGGCAAAATCCCTATTTAACTTAAATATATTGTATAACAAAAGGGAACATAAAAATTTAACACATCAAACTGAATTTGATTAATCATTTGGGTTTTCATTTTGAGGTTTCCTGGCTTAACATACTCGTATAACAAATTCTATAATATATAGAATATTATAATATGTGAGTATAGAAGAAAAGCAAAAGAATGTCAAAAAGTCACAAAGTGCAAAATAATAAAATTGATTCCTTTTCTCGTTTTTTTTGGCGATATAAAGAAAGGATATGATTTTAGTCCTTTTTTCTTTCTATTCTTATTTATTCTTATTATATGTCAATTGGTGAAACAAAATGAAAAACAAAAGTTTTATACAATAGAAAAATAAAGAAATCATTGAAAAAGAAAAGTAAATTATTTCCATCTGAATAAATAATAAGTTTGATGTTTATAAAATTATCGATAAATGTTATATTGGGGTTTTAGTCAATAAAACTTTTGTAATTCCCTACTGACTTTTTAAATGAATCTTTGTATTAGCTCTATAATATCTTTCTTCCTTTGTCTCCTTTATTTTAATTTTTTTTGGGTTTATTTTTGTTGATTGATATTTTGTATGACATTCAAATAAAAAAATTTTTTTTTTTTTTGCAAAGCATTAAGATTATTGTGTCTTTATGGCCATGGCTCATTAAAATTGCTACATTTTTAGCCAATGCGATTTTAATTGCAATCCTTTTATTTAATTAAGGGCTATATGTCTATGTCACGTTTTTACACGCAGAATTAAAAGAGAGCATATGTTAATATAACAGAATTTTCAATCAAGAGTGAGTAGGGATGAGATTTCTTCTTGTATTTTGTATCCCGGTTTTTTAAAAATTTATACAAAAATTTAGTCACGATTATTTCATTGACTTTGTTCTTTGAAGGTGATATTTTGAGAAAAAACATTAGAAAATTTTGTTGGAAGACTGAAATTTAATTAAAGAAACGTGATTTCCTATTTGAAAGTGAATACAAATAAAGGCGAGATTTATTAAAATCTAAGATTTATAATCGAAATTTTTTTGAAAAAAGATTAAATAACCTTCTTAGTTTTAATATTAATGTATAATATTCTGCTATTACAAGCTTAAAACACTTAAAATAATTTTGGAATTCATTAATTATGAAACAAATGACAGAGTGTACACTTTATGCCTCCTTTTTGCCCAAAAAATCAACCAAATTTCGACAAAGAAATCAAATTCTATATGAGATCTTGAGAAATTGAATAAAATTTTATACAATGTACTTTATTATCATTTGGAACAACATTTTTTTTTTCAATTTAGCGGGCTTTCCTTTAAAACTATGAGAAAATCTGTGCAAACATCATAATATTTTTGACAAAAAACATTTTTCCAACTTATAAAAGATGCCTAGATATTCCAATGAATATTTACAGATTACGATTAAAAATATTTTCCTCAGTTTCTTACCGATTTTAACTCTTACAAAAACTAATGCTAAACCAAATTAAAAAATTAATGAATTTAAAAATAATTTTTAAGTAAAAAAAAATAAAATACCTAATAATCTTAAAGGTAATTTTGAATATTTAAAAAAAAATTTTAGTGTGTTTTCAGGGATAAAAAAATATTTAATGAAATACTATGCATACTTCAATATTTAGGGAAAGTTTGAAGTGAAGTTGTATTGTGGTTGTTTAAAAATTTTCCTTTTTATATTGAATGCAAATTTTACCGTCATATATTTTTACTTTAATTGTATAAGCAAAAAACAAAATCAGAAAAAAAATACTTATCAACTTTAAAGTAGAAAGCTATAGATACATTGCTTATATACAAAATATTATAGAAAGGGTACACAATAAATTTTTTATTCAAGTACCAAAAAAACGTAATGCATAAGTTTTGCCAACTTTATAATCTAAAATATACAAAAGTTTTTGACTATAAACTTTTGCAAAACGAAAAAAATAAATTGTGAAGTTTTACGATTGCAGTATTTTCGTAAAGGATGAACTATAAACTATATACTTTGTATGATGATTTATTGCATTAGCATTTTGCAGGGCATTAGAAACCGCATATGAATATTGCGGTTTCTTATTGATTTTTTTCTTATATTGATTTTTTTCTTATACATACATTGTAATTTTACATTTATTGTATTTTTGTGTCTGATAATGCGTGTACCTCAAAAGCACAAGATTTTATTTTAACTTGTGTTTATAGGTTTTTTCTTCTTTTTTTTAGAATATTTTGTTGTTGGAATAATGTTTACTAGAAATCAAAAATATAAGAGTTACTCTAAGTTATATAAAAACTTGTTTATTACAAAATATTGTTTAAAAAATGCATGCATTATAACAGTATCAATTCACATTTTTGCATATCAATATACAATTACATATTTCTTGAAAAATTTTTGAAATATAAAATGATTCTACATTACAAATTAAAAATATACAACGTGTAGTTGTTGATCTTTTATTATCAATTTCTTATTAGAACTAATAATAGAAATTCTTTCATACAACGTAAATGTATAATACAAATGGCGTAACTAAAAGAATTATTCAAGGCAGAAATATTAAAAAACTTTTCTCCACGAACTGAACTCCAACCAGAGACCCACCGGTTTCTTGGCGAATGCTCTACCAACTGAACTACAGGGGTATGAAGAAATTACCGGCAAATTGTTCTCCACATTGTCTTCTATAATAATCATCATGATGACAAAGTACTAATTATATTCGATGGCTACATGCAATCTTCTACTTGAAACACCCAATCACAAGAACTTATAAATAGGTATTGTACCTAATTGTTACACTAATGATATTGCAAATTAATAAAGTTGGGTCAAATCAACTTTGGTTTGGTTTGTAAAGGAGCACTTTTTCGTTCAACAAGTGAAAATACTGTTTTTAAAAACTATATATTAAAAATTTCTTTGATTCATATTATGTAATGTAATACAATAGTTGCATACACTTAGGATGAGGCAATAAAAAGAAAATTTAAAGAAAATTTAGGCCATTTTGTTTTCTGAAAGTTCGAACATTGTGTGCCGTGGCAGAAGAAGCAAGTGTAATAAATAAATAAAAAAAGTGGAATTTTTAGTATTTTGGCGAATAGGGAGTTTAGGTGATACAGCTTTTATAGGAGGAGGGGGAGATAGGTAAAAATTTTCTACTATGGAAATAAGTTTCTACTAAAGATCTATGTAAATTATTTCAGCTTTTTATTTTCAAGGGCGTAGAAGTTTTGTAAAAAAGTCCACGGACGGGCGGACAGAGTGAATCTAATAAGAATTTTTTTCATTATTTTTTAGAAAATTACTAAAAATTACAAAGGGGCTAATCTAAAATGATCAAATTTAAAGTGATCCTAGTTAGCCAGAAAGTTGCAAAATGTTTTAAAATCAATTTAAATTCGCTTCATCTTATAGTCAATGCCTAATGTCATGATAATAAGCAAATTTAGGTTCTGCCACTCATTCTATTTTAATTTTAATTCTTACCCATATGCTCACAAATAAAATTTTTTAAAATATTTTCTTTTATATTAAAAAAAAAATGTTAACGAAAAAATTAAATCGAAAATTATTTTATTTAGCGTTAAAAATACATAAATATGTCAAAAGTTTGTAAAATATGTTCTTATATAACATTATGTAAGTATTGTATTGGTAATATTAAAAAAATTAGATCGTTAAATAGAAGTTTTCTTTTCTTTATTTTCTGTGCCATAGAAGATTTTAATGTCTCAGTTAAAAAAAAAATTTATTAATGTATTTTATAAAATCAAAATTATTCTTATGTGTTGTGTACAATGCGGAAAATTTTCAAAATAACTTGTAAATCGAATACGTGACCAAAATAATTGAGATTGTTATATTTGTGTAGAAAAGGGGAAAAAATAAGGAAATAAAATATTTATTACCTGATAATGGATAGATTAATCTACCACGTATGATTTTTATATATGTATGTATAAGCGAAATTTAAATGGATCGCAATGGATTTCACAATGGAATACGAGTATTATGTATGCGAGTTACATGACCTGTTGTTATTACGAGTATTACAAACAAGAGTGTACGAAAACCATAATTTTACACTCTAATAAAGTTATCGGATATGAATTCAAAATTTTATTTAAATTTTAAAAAATTTTATTTTTGTTTCTGAACACAGAATCAAAAGGGAATTTGTTTAATTTAGATATTTGATTTGTCTATTGTACTTGTATACGTGCACATCTACCACCACTATTGTTTAGATACGCAGTAGGTGCTTACAAATAATTAAATATTATTCTCAAAATATTCTTTAACTGAAATGTAAGCTGTATGATTTCTCTTATTTCCTCGTCAATTAGTGGAATTTATAATATTATTTATGTTCTTTAATGACTGCAATGAAAAAATTTATGTTTTGTTAAGCGGAACTTAGGTTTTCGATCAAATATAGAATTTTATTTTAATAAAAATTCAAAAATGGTTATAAGTACACGAAAAATTTTGGTAAAGCTCTAAAAAATGAAAAAATCTTTAATGTATGTAGAGGCTACTTTCGATAATAAATCTTTATTAATGATTCCTTTAGTATTTCCTCTAGACTTTAAAACTATTCAACTATCACATAGTTACTGATAAATTAACTTGTATTATTGCATTTATTAATTGTAATGTTATGTTAACTAATTGTAAACCTTCATTCATTAACGAAATTGATTTTTAAACCATGTTATATGAAATTTTTAAAGCGTCTTCATTTAATAATAAATTTCGTATTTGGCTTGTCACGCTTAATTATTTGAGTGAAAGAATAAAATAAATATTGGATTTCGCCTTACTAATACTTAAAAAGAATTTTGATTTTACTCAAGTTTTACTCAATACTAATATTCTATCATACATATTTTATCCGGTAAGTAGACGAAGATAGGATCTCATTGTAATTAAAAGATTCTATATAGCTAAAATTTAAAAGAAATTGGAACCCATGAAAAGATGATGAAATTTTGATGTAAAATTTTCGATTTTTTTTAAATGATGTAACCTGGCTTCTCCTAAAAATATTGTTTTACTTAGAAGTCAGGCAATTTTTTTTCTCTTATCCTTTGAAAATTATTATTGAGTTACCCACATCTTTTCTCGAAAATTTTCTGTGATTGAATTGACAATTCATAAAAGTAAGAAAAAGTAAAATAGCAAAAAGTTAATATTTTTCCAAATATCAATAAAAAACAAAAGTTTTCAAATAAAAATTCTTAACGAAAAAGAAAATGAAAAAGAAAAACAAACAAATATAGGAAAAAGCGGAAAAGTTTTTGAAATGGGTGAATAATGAATTAGTCCCATCTCCTTTCATATTATATTTATTGTCAAAAGATTTTAAAACATTAAATAGGATTTACTCTATTGGAAAGGTTTATTAATTTTAACGTTATTTAAGAAAAAAATTTCATATTCAATAATAATTTAATATTGAGTAAAATGAAAAACACAGAAAGCCAGTTTATTAAAAAGCCTTTTTCCTTAAGTTAGAGTTGAAACGTTCTCATTCTATTTTTCATTAAAAAAATGGGATTTTTGAGCTATTTGAAAATATCAATAAGATGTTTGAACTAAAAATTTTGGACCATTCTTAAATGTGACTGTGTATAGCATGATCTGGTTCTATCAGCTTTCCTTGAGTACAATCAAAACTATCTTTAAGAAACAATCTCTTCGTTTTATTGCAATCTTATTTAACCAATTCACGTTCATCGTTAACGGAAGTGTCTTTTATAAAAAAATTTGTCTCCTATACACAAATACAACACATGAGTGTCAGCTTAATTCCGTTCCATTGGGTTGTAAAAATATTTTTTAATAGCGAATTGCTTTTAAAATTGCAAAATAGTTTCTCCATAAATTCGACCAATATTCTTACTGCTGAACAAACTTTGAAAGCAGATCAATCACAATGATAAAATTGAAAGGGAGGACACAGAAAATAAAGATTTAAAATTGCAATACGAGTGGGACATTACACCAACTAAATATTAAATAAATTGAACCCATATAATATAGAGTCTATAAAATTTTAAAAATCCTTGAGAAAACAATATAAACTCTTAATGCAATTTTTTGATTTACTTGAAATATTATTAAATTACTTTATCACTTTATTCAGTATCTTCTCAGATTTCATATAAAAATTTGCCCTCATAATAATTGACAGAATCAAACTTAGATAATTTGTAAAAATTAAAAAGTTTACGGTAAAATGCAATAAATTACTTCATTTGAATCATTTTGGTTTTTATGAATTTTCAAGGATAATTCTAATTCAACAAATTCTAAAATCGCATGAAAAATTCATTGAACGTTATCTAGAAACACAAATTTTCATTGTTACTCAATTCGATGTAAAAAAATTTGCTTTAAATTCCTTAAATGCCGTCAAAAAGTAGTATTTTTTCCAATAACACTGCTATAACAATGGCTTTCAAAATCGTTTGAACTCTAACAATAAATCATTTGATAGTTTTTTCTTTGTTAAATTGAAGAATTAAGAATTTTTTGCCTTTTTTATTTCTGATCTGTTATGTATATACTAAATCATTGTGTATTTAAATATATTTACTTTACATTAAAAAAATGTTGCCGGCACTTTCGAAAAATTCTGAATGTTCTTCCATAAAATTTTAACGATAGGTCAAAGACCAATATGCACTAGTAATTGTTCTGATTGACATAGCGTTAATTTTTGACTTCTTGAGCGTGATAATATTAAGGATTATTTATGATAATAAAGATTTTGTAAAATCTATCTGGAAATGTCAACTTAGCTTTGTTTTATTTGACAATGTAGTGTTATTGTATTTGATACCCAGTACAATAATACAACAATAAGCAATACCGAATACAACAATTTTGTCAAGTAATAGTTAATATTTTGTAAACATTAATATAACAGTTTAAAAATCTTTACTTATACTACTAATTTGAACACTAATTTAAAACTAATCTTGAACAACAGGTTTTAAAAATTAATATAGGGATTCACAATATCTTTCCTCTCTATACTATTCATAATAGATGTCTGCAATTAATTAAAAAAATTGTTTTGTTTCAGAATAATTGTTTGAAATATAATAATTGGTCCCACTTAAATTAAAAAAATATGAATTCAAAAATACTATTCCTTACAATTTGTAAACAATATGAATTAAATTTATTTTGATCGGATTTTATGCAAATTTATTTATAGAAATACTAGGTATACTAAGCTACAGAATGAATGTTATCTAATGGTTCATGAAAATATATAAATAATAATATAATGCATACATACACACATAAAACTATATAACATTTACATAATATTTTTTTGGAATTCATATGAATGCATAATTTTCAAGTGCTTTTATATATAAAATATTTTCATTTTGCATGCAACTATTATATATGTGTATAATTTGTAAATTTTTTGAAAAAGGATATTCTTTTCAAAGGAAATCCTCATTCATTTAAAGTTTCTTCTATACTATAACTACACTTTTAATATTTGCGTATAATTTGGTACGGGATGAAACAGTGAAGTGAAAAATAGCTTCAATATCTTTCACCTTTTTTATATTCTAAAATGTAAGAAAACTTATAAACTAGTATACAGAATGAATATTAAAAGAGTTTTAATAATAGCAAACTGATTTCAAAAAAATTATTTAAGGGTTTCCAGTAGAAAAATTAAACTTACTGCTTTGTTTATTTTTCGTTTTTCCACTGGTATAGAGTGTAAAAAAAAATGTTGCTTCCACACTGTTTCTAAATTTTATAGGCAATAAAAAAATTCTTTAAAAAATCATACTGTTTTTTTACATAATATAAAAATATAAAATCTTTTCTTAACCTTCTTTTATTTTTATTTGTTAAAAATAAAAGAAGGTTAAGAAAATGCATACCAATTTTATTACAATACAATAGAAAATAAATAAATTTAAGAGATTGTTAAATAATTTAAATTTGATGCAGTAGAAAAGCATCATCATCTTGGTAGACATTTTTTTAAACTTAGCTAAGATCCTTCGTTGTAGATATGGACAGATCCATGTCAGATGTTGCGTTCTTTTCACAAGTTTTGCCTCTGCGGTGCCAAAATACCAAAACACTTCATAAGTGAAAGATAGAAGAAATCTAATCAATCTTCTCAAAACATTCCTTGGTTCGAAGTGTAGCTGAGTGTTACAGTGACCACCTGTAAGTCAGCGACCACCTTGTAGCCTTCCTCTTCTAGGCGTACTAAAAGTTGATTTATAAGTACGAGATTCCAAAGAAGAGAAAGGACGCCTCCTTTAGGGGTCTCTCCTGACAGGTAACTCATCACACAAACCACCAAAATGCGCCTTGATAGTTCTGACTAGCGGCATGTATTCTATAAAATCTAACTAGGATGCATGAATCGCGAACTGACGTACTTAAAGGCCCCTCGATTTCAAGAATAGCAGTCATTGTGTAATCTTTGTAATTCAAATATTCCTGTACAAAGCTTGTAGCGTACAAAGAAATGCAGAGCTTTCTCCTCCGACCTGTCTTGGCAGTATCAAAACAAAAAACGAATTCGAAAAATATGTATCAATTGTCAGAAAAAAAATTCTCTTGCGAAAACTTTCAATTCGTGACCATAACAACGGATTAAGAGGCGAGAATTTTATTTATAACTTCTTGCCGATTTTTAGTTATAAAGGTGAGCTCAAAGCCTCATCAAATAAGGTTAGTACTCAAGAAAAATTCTAAAAGTGACTCCCATCACTCCTTTATATCTGAGCTTCCACACCCCAATATATGTGGTGCGCGTTCACTTTCAATGATGAAACTGCTTCCAAATCCTCTCATTTTAGACGGTGGGAGTTCTGTCTGGGAGCCATAGAGCAGGTATGTTAACGGTACTGTGACTCCCCATTCCCAACTTTTAGGCTGATAGCTTTCATTTATTCCGCTGACTTTATTGCTTTAAAGAGGTAATAAAAAAGCATTTAAATTTCTTTTGATAAGCATGCATGATCTTACGTTCCCGCCGTTATTGCTATAAAATAACTAGTAATTTTGCGTCCTGAGTCCACAGATCCAAAGATATTTTTCGGAACTGACTTAGTCACATTCCTTTCGGGTTTTTTCATGAGTACCGGACTCGTTTTTTTTTTAAATTTGACTTCTTTATAACTGTTTGCACGCGTTGCGGAGAATAGATGTCCATCTAAGCAGAGAATCAAAAAAAATGTATATAAAATTAAAAAACAAAATTTTAAAAACAACATTTGCATCCTAAATTATGTGCAATCTAGTTAAAAATGGAAAATTTATAATTTATTTGAGAATAAAAGTCCCCTATTCATATAAGGACATTATTATTGTAAAAACAAAGCAACAAATATTCAATAATGTAAATTATTACAAAATTTTTTTCTTCTTGGTCGGAAAAAATGTAATATTTTGATATGAAAATAACAGGATTATTAAGAAATATATAGAATAATAATGTTACACAGAGATTTTAAATGTAAATATTACTAAATATGGTGTTTATATTTAGAACAACAGAGCTACAAATTAAAGTAAATATATACACAGATACTTATAAAATATTATATATTATAATATTTTTGAAATAATAGATATTCGTAATATAATTGTATAGCACTATCATATAATTTATTAATGCCATTAAAGATCTATGTTTTTAAAATTCTGTTGTTACAAGCAACATCTGTCTATGTTCAATTTGATAAAGAACTTGAAATTTCTTATAATTTTAATGACAGCTCTGTAAAATATGAGAATTTTCCTCAATTAGTTAAGTTTTAAATTAAGTTTCAAACAGTTGAAACAGTTCTTTATTTTCCTTAGCTAATAGATTTTAAGCATAACTGCAGAATCGAATATTTTTTTTGCAATATTCTTCATAAACTCTCGTATTGTCTTGCTTTTTTTGGTTTTAAATATGAATTAATTTCATTTTACATCGATTTTGTATAGGACATAATTTTTTTTTTGAAATACGTGCCACAAATTTATTTTTAGATGTCAAAATATTTAAATGCATAATATTCCCCACCAATATATTAAAATTACTCGTCTGTAACACAAAAAGAAAGGCATAATATTATATTTTGAATTATTATTGGATTAAATCTATATTTAAAAATCAATCTAATTGCTTTATGTATCCGAAAATTTTTAACAATTACTAATTTTTGTTTTTGTTTTTAGTTCCATTACAGTATAATATGCAAATTAAAAGCAAACATTGTATCATAGGCGTTTCCGTTTCCTCTTATTTATCTATTATATACAAAAATGTACTTTGAGGGTCTTATAACCTACATATACTTACGCATGCATATTATAGTACATAATGCA
Organism: Condylostylus longicornis; assembly: GCF_029603195.1. Classification (NCBI taxonomy): domain Eukaryota; kingdom Metazoa; phylum Arthropoda; class Insecta; order Diptera; family Dolichopodidae; genus Condylostylus; species Condylostylus longicornis. The sequence goes on along the minus strand of NW_026578068.1, from coordinate 2,019,255 downwards.
TTAAATAATACTATTATATTATATGTGTATCGCCCCTTTTTTGTAGGAATTACTAAAATTGAATGAATTTTAAGTGCTTTTAAAGAATTTATTTGGTTATGATTTTGGTAAATCGAGAATTTTCATTGAAATTTTTTTTTCATAAATGTTGTATGCTTTTTAAACAATGCAATAGTTAAGTGCAGCTGCTTTTTTAAGTAAATATTTACGCAGAAAATAAAAGAACAGAAGAGAAAAACAGTTTTTTTTCCTATTTACGAAAGCTAAATGAAAAAAATAAAACAATAATATTGATTTTCTTTTCCCCATTTTTAATTTTTGGTGAAAAAACGAAAAATCGGAATTGAACAGTTAAAATAAAAATGAAAACAATAATGTTGGGTATTAAAAATTTTAGTCGGAAATTCATAAATAAAATATTTTTCAAAATTAAATTCTTTCAAATCACTACAAGTAATACTAAAATTATTATTTTAAATTTTTTTTTATTTTTAATAAATAAATCCAATGAAGTGAAAAATTTAATAAAATTTAAAAAGAAAAAATTAAATGAATAATTTTACCATTTTAATGCTAAGAGAAAATTCTATCTTTTTCATGATATTTTTGAATTGACGATAAAAATCGGGGTTAGTTTTATGAAACATTTCTACTTTAAATACCATAGTAATAGTAAAATTAAGTGTAATATTGAAAATAATTCAAATACAAGAGAAAATTCAAGTAACAAAATTATTTGAAGCTCCTCGGGGTATTCCGCATAAATTTGTTATTTTAACAAAAAAAATTCGGAGAAAACAAAATTTCAAACATTCTTTTAATATTGTTTTACTTTTTAATATTAAAAATCTTTTTAAAAAATCGCGGTTTTAAATTATAGTTTTTCTACAAAAAAATTGTTACTGTTAGTACTTCTGCTAGATGAATTCAAAGTTTATAGAATAATATTGTACGGGCTCTAAATATATATTTAATAAAGTTAGCAAGTTGTTTCATTTTAATATTATATTAACAAGGTGGTTAAGTGGCCATACGTCTTCATTTGAAGAAAGTTGAATTCTAGATTTACTTAGATTAAAGTTATAACACTAATACTAATATGAGGATGATTGATGCTACGTAATATTAATTATGAGAGTGAGGTGGAATATTCTGATACCTTGTCTTGTTATAAGCTAGGTTGAGTTCAAAAACATTTTGTAACGTGCATGTATATAATGTATATAGATTTGTATGTTAGATTTTTAATTGTACTAGAATAATAATAGTCATGTCAACACTCAAAACAAAACTTTGAAATAAAGAATTAATTTTAAACTTTAAATTTTTATTTTAACAAAATCTAGAATTTTGTGTTAATTTTAAGACCTAGAATAGTAGTCTAATTACATATATAACAATTGATTAATATTAACAGTATAATTAGTTACAGTTACCATATAAAATTTTCGCAATAACATACACATTCCACCAATACCAAACCAAAAGCCAATATTGAAATTTTTCTGATGAAGTCCCTACATCCAAAAAAAACACGTTTATAAATAAATTTTATCGTATTTCTAGAAATATATGTATTTTCATTTTGTATACTTCGTGCAGTAAGAGTCATTATGTTAGAGCTCGTACTCTCTCTCGAGTATCCATGAGTCCTTCAATAAATTTTAAATTATTTTATATTTATTTCATATACATACATATATACATATATTTGAGCTCTATATAAGCACGAATATTATATAGGTCATAATATTTATATATATATTTAATATCATTATAATAGTATATAAGTATGTGCGATGTACTTAACAAAAAGAAAATTCCTTTTTATAATCTCCATTTTTTTTTGTATATTTTTACTTTTCAATCTTATTTATATTATATCGGGTAATAATATTTTTCCTTTAAAGCACGGGCAAAAAATGGAAAACCATTACAATATTTCTTACAAATATTATGTAAATATGTTTTAAAGTTCTAAAATTTATGGATTTTTTTTAAATGGAAATCTTTTAATAAAATAAAAGGGAATCGTCTGATTTCTCTTGTATTTTAAAATATTTGGGTTTGATTACGTTATGAGAGAAAAAACAGATGATTCTTATATACTTAAATAATATTTTTTTTTGTTTCAAAAATTTTTTTCATATTCGAAATGCTTTATGATTTTCACTATTCGATTTGTGATGCTATAATAATAAGGAAAATGATTTTCGCTTTTAAAATAAAAGGAAATGTTCAAAAAATTTTTCATATATTTATTTCAAAATTTATAGTTTCTACAAATATTTTTCAATACCTAGCACATTTACATATTTTAGATAGCCCTAATTTTAAGCAAACGAAGATAATTTTAAATCACAAATTACAGAAATGATTCCAAGGTTCTGCCAGCGATTCCAAGCCACCATTTATAAAATGTTTTTAGCACTTTTCCAAAAAAATTTTTGAAAAAAGTGCTTATTAGTTTCACTCTGTCCGTCCGTCCGTCCGTCCGTCCGTCCGTCTGTCCGTCCGTCCGTCCGTCCGTCCGTCCGTCCGTCCGTGGACACTTTTTTTGTTTACAAAACTTCTACACCTTTGAAGATAGAAAGCTGAAATTTAATATGTACATAGATCTTCACTAGAAACTTATTTCCGTAGAACAAAATGTTTACCTATCTCCCCCCCTCTAGAAGTTATACCCCTCCAAAACCCTAAAAACGGCCTTTTTTAAATATTTGTTGCAATGAAACCATAAGCATTTTTGAAATTTTGTAAACGCAGATAGGCTGTGGCTTGCTTCCCCTTGCGCGGTATACTATAGTTAAACTTTAGAAAAACAAAATGGCCGTTCAAATTTACCGTTACCTAAAGTCCTTTTTTTCCAAATTTTTGATGTCGTTTTTCTTCTAGACCCCAGACTGTAGAAGCTTGATATTTTAGGAGCTTTTAGACATTAACAAATAGTTTATTTTGTTTGAAGAAAATTTTTTTCCATCTCCACCCCCTCTCAAGTTATCACCTCTTGAAATTCGTAAAATTTGAATTTTTGACACCTTATAATTCTGAAACCGCAAGCTTTTCCAAATTTTTATAAACGCAAAAAGCTAACGGTAAATTCCATGACATTGAAAAATATAATTATTTTTCTTAACTCGCACAATTAACCCTTAAAATCGAGCGTTATGTTAACCCCTTTCCATATTAATTTTTGCTTTATTTCAAAGACTGCATATATGCGTCATCCTAAATATATGCAATCCTAAAAATAGTTGTGTATATGAATGAAAATAATTTTAATAGTGTGATAGGTATAGATAGATTGTATTTAAAAGCAGAATTTTCACTTGTTGAAAGGAAAAGTGCTACAATACAAACCATTGGTTTGACCCAACTTTATTAAAATTATTATTGCTTCTTGAAAACGATCTCTTATCAATGTTAGCATAATATTGTGTCAGCCAAATTTCTAAATATTTAAATTTTTACAAAACATCCTATGATTTGCAGTTTCACGAACACAATATACGTTATCCTATTTTAAGTTTTATTTAGGAATTCAAACGTTAAATTCAAAAGAACTTACAAACTAATGAAAAAAGCAGAAATTTTAGTAAAATAAACAAAAACTTTTATATTTATAGCAACGTTAACCTTTTGTTATAGAACCCAAATAATTCAGAAAATCTAATGTACATGTATATATGTAAATGTTTTAGATTTGCTAAAACTTACCATACCTTAACTACACTTACATCTACCTAATCGAAATGTAGTATTGAAAATCCTTCAAGCACCCTAATATTCTATAATTCACAATTTTTTATCACACCTGCAAACACTTTTTTCTCAAAACATTGACTCCATTCCGCAATATTACTGCGAAAACAAAAAAATTAACTGTAATTAAAAGGTAGAATTTAATTATAAAACCTAAACTTTCCCGCAGAAAAGATTCTAGATTAAATTAATTTTCTTTGACATTACATCGTTTAAATTCTTCAAAAAATAACTTAAATTTGATGTTGTACAATTTCAAATAATTATTTTTTTATATTATGCGAGACAAGTCTAATTAGAAATAAAATTCACGTTTCAAATGAAAAACAACCAAGTTGAAAAAAAAAAGTTGAAAATAAAACGTTTACAAAATAAGTGGTAAAGAAAAACGCAAAAAAAAGAGGGAAAACAAAAACAAGAGAAAATTTCCTCTTTATGAAGAGAATTTACAATTAGTTAAGTTTTAACGTTGAAATTTTTATTCCAATGCCATCTAGGAAAAAGTCTTAAGTTATACTCTAAACTGACAAAATAGCAAATAATTTGCTAAAATTAAGTTGAATGCTAAAAAGTTTAAAAAAGTTTATAAAAAAATTTTATTTCTTTCAAAACAAAAGAAAAGGTACTCGTATAAAAAGAAAGGATATACAAAATGGCGTAAATTATCAGACTGGGTTTGAAGATCGATTTTGGCAGTCTGACGAAATTTACATCGAGAATCTAATTACGGGAACTTTATTTTATTCAATGTTATTGGAATTAAAGAGTTTTATACTGGGAAGGGGGGTATTATAGGCGGGAGCTTGGTGAGGCTACAATAAGTCGTGAATGGCTCTAATTACTCGGAGTATATGTCCTCTTGCCCTACTCAGTGTCCTTGAAATCTACCGAATTTATACGGGAGTAGAAATGCTGCCGTTTTTAAAAAGCTTTACCGGATGGAAGTAAATAACATAAAATGTAAATTAAGCGAATATTGATAAGATTGCGCATATTATAAATGTAAACCACTGTTTTTGAATAATAAAACACATCCGATATGAGTCCAAAAATATATTTAATTTTTGTACATTGCATTCTTTAACATCCCACTCAGCGACGGATCTACCATATATGCAAAGTAATCATATGCAATGAGCGCTGGAAAACAGGGGCGCATTTATTATGCGCAATGTGCAATATTTACAGCATATTATTCATTGGTTTAAAAGCGGGAAAGCGCACTTTTTACAAAACGCGTAAGGTGCCGAGCAGGTCAGAACCGGGCCTGACCTCACTTCACAAAATTTCCAAAAGTACCTTAAACTTAAATTTAATTTGTTATCAAACTAAATTTAAACAAAATTCACCTATTATCCTCATGCCCTTTGTAGCTCGAGAATTTAAAAAAAAAAAACAAAAATGACCCAAGCTTGTTATTTTCATCACAGAAAAGGTAAAAATTGTACACAACATTGGAAAGGTAAATATTATTTTCGCGGAAATGTCAGTAAAATGTAAAATTGTTTTTCCGCTAGACAAAGTTTTGGATATCAAAAAAAATAATTTTACTAAAGTTTCAAAATTTTTTTTTTAATTTGTTTGTCCTGAATAGTATAGTTTTGCATTTGATTCTGTTTTTTACTCAGGTTCGTAGCTAATAAAGCGATTTTTTTTTATAGTTAATAAATTTTCGTTTGAATGTCTGTATACTAAGACAATATAGAATTCGAAATGTCACTATAAGTTTACAACTTCTTTAATTTATTAGTTGAGTTTTTTAATTATTTATTATTTTTTATTGCAATTGAAATTATGCAGAAATTGTATTCAGAAAACATGTAAACAATATTTATTAATCATGTAGATGACAGTATAAAGCAATGTGAAGAATAATTTGTCGCAAATTTCTCCATACCTCTGTAGCTCAGGAGGTAGAGCGTCCCCCTAGATAGCGGTAGGTCACACGTTCGTCTCCAGTTCGAGAAGAAAAATTTTTTAATTTTTCTACATTCACCCATTCCATTAATCGCAATTGTATGAAGGTGTTTACATTATTTATTCTTATAAGAATGAATAATAAATTACGAAAAAAGTAAACAACTACTCGTTGTACTAGTAATTAGTAATATAGTATTCGGTGTTTTAATTGACTCGTTTCAAGAACTAATTTGATTATTTTTTGGTTTGATTCGTAAAATTTTAAATGACAAATACCTACACAACGTGCTTCAAAATCCTCAATGTTTTGTAAAACATTTTGCATATTTTTAGGTCATTATTGTTATTTGCACTTGTCACTTAGGGAATACCTCCCTGCCTATATAATATGAAAATGAATTTAGAAATAAATTTGAAAATTTGTAATTTGTTCTATCAACGTTTTTGGTTATTAACCGAGTTTTTTCAGCGGTAAATTCTACCATTTTAAGGTATTCATAGGTTTATAGCTTTTTACAAATTTTAAAAACAAAAAATATACTCTTAATATCATGAAAAATTTTTTATGTTTTTCTACACCAAGTTTTCATAGGAAGAATAATATTAAATTTTTCTTTTATGAAAAACTATAAAATTTTATAAAATAACTTTGCTCTTTAAAAAAAAAAAATTCTTTGTTTCAGTTCTTCTTAAAAATTTAAAAGTAAATCAAAAGTTGAAAAACTTTTATATTAAGTATTTGGCATATATTATGCATGAATGAAGATATTCCAAAAAAAAAATATTAAATACCTTAAAAGTAGGTACTTTCCTTTTAATAAATAACTTAAAATGCTTTTAGATTTTATTAATTTATTTAATTAATAAAAATCACTGGAAACCATGCGACAGTAAAAGTTAATTATATTCTGCCTTTATAGCTTTATTATTCTCCAAAATTGATCACTCTGAAAATCTTTATTTTTTGCATGGAATTTTCCGAATTGCAAATATCAAATAATTAACAAAATTATTAATTGTTTAAAATGCGGCTGTATAGAAAATTTTAAAAATTCGTTTCAGTAATCGTACTTACTGAAAAGTGATTGTAATTTTATAGGACATCAGATTTTGTAAGAATTCCGCAGAGTTTAAGATCTACAATGAAACGAATAAATTTCCCCAAATGTGACCCAAATTCAAATCAGAATCATTAGGGGAAAATTGAAGGAATAAGGCGTGTGGGAAGAAAGCAGATGTCTTGGCTCAAAAACATGAGGCAGTGAACTGGCATACGAACAGTAGAAGAGTTGGTACATGTTGCGCAAAACAGGGAGGCATACAGAAAAGTAGTCGCAAGCATCCAGAAGGAAATACGCAAAAGAAGAAGATCATTGGTTTGTTATGGGCTGTGAATTGAAATAAAAAAATCAATACATAAAAAATTAAAAATTCCATTAATTAACTCCTTTGCATTATGTTCCATGAGTGTACTATAGTACAAATGCATGTATTATAATTATTAATAAAAATATTGACTTAAACAAGACGAATTTCCCGTAGAAATACCTCAAGGTTTAAGTGTTATACAAATTTTAACTTTGTTGTAATAATAAATAGGTGTAACTGTTTAATTAAATTGTAATATATATTTACTTTTAAAATTTAGGTAAATCTATATCACAATTATTATCTTGAAGCTATATACCCATTATTTATGTCTATAAAATAATCTGTAAAATAAAATGATTTTAATATCAGTAAATATCTTGAAGGAAAATTTTCCGTTTTCCTATTGCTTTACATTTTTGTTATTCTAATTGTGTACAACCTTTTAAACGTCTTTAATTTTTATAAATATCTCGCATACATGATACTCTACATTATTATGAGAACATTTAACATTTTTGCTTTATTAAATTTCTCGCATTATGCTCGAGGTATGTACGTATAATAATACATTTGAAAGAAAAAATTTGAAGAACCCATAAATAAAACAAAATTAAAATCTAGAATAGAATGCCTACACCTAATCGAAAGTAAATTTATTTTAAAAAAAGTGAGATTAATTCAATAAGTAAACCAAGCATACCATTACAAAATTTTTAAAATCTAAAATCAATCTCTAGTCATTTCTCTAATATTCTAATTTATAAAATTGTTAGGTATACGCAATTTTAGAAGTTTTAAAATCATTAAGCGTGATACTTGAATGAAATTATAAAAATATAAATTAGTGAAATTAGTAATTTGAGTGATATGAAGCTTATATAATATCATGAATTTAGTTTTATATAAATTTTTAATCCTAACAAAAAGTAAGAACCTATTATTTAGTTTGTTATTTTAAAACAAGTCAGCCGCTGTATACTTATAACTGTAATGAACTCCTTTTTAATTTTTCGTATATAAGATTAAATAAAGGAGAATAGGAATGAAAAATAAATCAGAACATAAACGCACGAAATATTATTTTCACAAAGTACTATTAAAATATTAACGAAAATATTAACAAAAAAAAAATTTAAGGATATTTTTTAAAGGATATTAAATCAAGAACACTAGATAGCAACAGCTGCTTTTAAAACAAATATTTATTTTAAAAATTAAAAATTCCATTAAAAATTCAAAGTGGGGGCCTAAAGTCAGAAGAAAATATTTATTTTGTGATCAAATTCTATTTAAATTTAAAATTGGAGTCACTTCACCATCATAATAAACATACAGCATTGTATATATTATAATATATATATATATATATATATATTTTTCAAATCAGATTGTGGGTCAAATATTAAAATACCCTTATTTGTCACTCGGTTGATTAAAATCGTTCCGTTGATATTTTGAACTTTTTTTATGTGTAAATAATTTATTGAGTCTATACGGTTTGATTTATTATAGTTAATGTGGTGTTTATTACAAGCAACCGATTCCTTTCAATTATATATTTTTAAAATTATGTGAAAAATTTCAAAATTTCAATTAATTTTTTCAGATTAAAATATAAAATGGCCTTTACAGTAGCTATTTATCTATGAGCTTTAAAATATTTGCAACTGTAGTACAGACAATGCTAAGGAACATTCGGTTTACATAACGTAATATTAAAAAAAAGGTTCCTGAACTTTCCAAATAATCTACTTTCCTAAGATATCCATGAGAATTATATTTCAATGAAACAAGTTTCCCACATTTCCTTGGTGGATTACAAAGGATTGTATTGTAATTATTATTTTTCTTAATTCAAAGATGAGTATACAAACTAGCTATACCGAAAATATTTGAATACAAAGAATTTTTTAAAGAAAAAGTTGGAAAATGACTTACCTTTTAATCCTTTATTTTAGAATATTATGAATTTGTTGAATTTAAGGTAGTTTCTCAACATATACATGTGCTGAGGCTATTTACTTTTTTACTATATATACAAAATTGACAAATCATAATATAAACTGCAAATATTAATAATTTTTTTGTGAATCTAAAAGGAAAGGTTAAAATTTTCAAAATGATTTAATTATAAGATTAAAAGATATTTTATTAATATTTTATGTAACAAGACCTTCATTGTATTCCCATTGTATTTCAATTCAAAATGTTATTTAAGAAATTTTGGGATTTGTCCTTTAAATACCCGAGTATCTACACATTATTATGTTGAATAAAAATGAACCAAGACAAAGTTTATATTATTTTACACGTTTTATGAAAAATAGTTTAAATATCTTTCTGCGATATTTTAAAATAATAGGCTTTTTTTATTTAGCACAGTATATCATGATGCATAGGTATAGTGGAAATTGCGCTATATTTGTGTTGATTGGTATTACCAGCAATATCTCAAATGTAATTGAAAGAACTTCTGTAAAACCTATACGGTATTCTACCTTATATATCAGATAGAGACGGAGTAATAAAGAAGCTGAAATCTTCTTCAGCTTATTTAACCCTACTCTGGTGCTTTCTGCTCTAGTAAAAACAAATTTATTATTATATAATTACCGATTATTAAACATATACATATAATTTATCATAAAATAATATTAAACTGTAAATTTGTAAAGCAATTCATTTTGTGAATAATTTTTATTTTTATTGCATGTAATTTTAATTTTAATTCAATGATAATTTTACATTCTTACAAATTCAGGTTGCAATAATTTTTTTATTATGAGAATAAAAAATTTGCATAAGTAAATATTAAAAAGTAAATTTTATTCATAAATCGTATTGGCATTTACAAAAGAGTTTCGCGTTCGATTCAAACATACCAATAAGTATATACAGGAGAATCTCGATTTTAATACTGTTGCACGGTTTACAACAAACGATCAGATTTTTAAAAAACAAAATATTTAATTAGAATTCAAAATTTGCTTTCGGATTTTATACGAATTTTGTGGAAACGTTGTTCAACTTTAATTTTCCGTTGATAGATATCCGTTGGAAATTAAGGAAGGAATCAGAAAGAAGGCGGTCAGAGCGCTGAAGAAGTCTTCCGGGACTGAATCAGGTGAAAATCCTCTTCGACATTTGGATGGGTCACTGTAGACTTAGAGGACTCCTCAGCCGGCTGGGCCTGCAAAATGAGGATATTTGCAGATTCTGTGGGGAATATGAGGAGACTTCGGTGCACCTCCTGCGGGAGTATTATGCTCTTGCTCATGGGAGGGGAGAGGTGCTGGCGGGCTTTGCTCTAACGGCGACGGAGTTGCGGTCTTCCGGTGTTGTAGGGCATGCCCCGCAATCGGGGGGGGGGGGGGGGGGGGGGGAGGCATTATAGATGCTTAAACGTGGTCGCGGTACACTATTGCCCCCGTTGTACAAATCTAAATATGTACATTAAATATAAATACTGCTTTTATACTGGTATGGTGTTCTACTCAACTTAGCAAAGTGAAACATACGATAACAATCTCAGTTGTTCTTTACTTACATTAGGGTTTGCTTCAAACAAAACGAATTCTTTCTGTAATTAAAACTATTTTGTAAGTATAATGTTAAAAAAAATTTTATGTATAATATGTTGCATAATTTTTTTATTGAATCGAATTAAAACAATAAAGCCATCATATTATGTAGCTTTTTAACTGTAAATATCCACATAATTATTATACAAATTTTATGAATACATTGATAAATGTTTATGACTGAATAATTAAATTGTTTGTTTAGCATTATATAAAAAAGATGAATGAAAACATTATTGAAAAAAAATATTTTTTTTTATAAAAAATCCACCATTTTAAATACCTGCTTTTTTCGTTCAAGATAATAATAAAATTTAAAGATAAACGTTAAAATAACCAAAATTACTAATATTTATATTGAATTACATTGAAATTGATTTAAAAAACAAAAATGTAAAACAGTTAATAGTCATTTAGTTGGGATATATTTAAGGTAAGGGAACAATAACCTCAAGATTTCTACTATAGAAGAAATTTAATAAAGCCTACAGTTGTAGTAAAAATATAGGCGAAGAGGAGAGCCGATAAGTGAATTCCGAACATTTTTAGAACTTTAAATCGCATACATGCAATTGTATGGCCGCATGCAATTAAACAATCAAATATACAATATAGTTTAATTGGTTAACAATGCGCGAAACTTGATCTACAATTAGGTAGCAATATAGCAAAATCAAAAATCTTCGTAGGGTTTAACAATTTGTAAAAAGACAGTCTGGGTGAATTGTATACGCACACTTGTTCAAAAAAAAAAGGTTTAAATCTTTCAATCCTATAACTAAATGTTTTGCAAAGCACAATAAATACAACAATATACTGAATAATAAGGAAGAAAAGTATGACAATCAAAAAGACACAGCACAAAAATGAAAATTTTCTGCATAGTACGTAGCTCGGACTAAATCACATATGAGAAAACGTTCTTTTGTTTATTGTGTATAAACAAGTTCCTATAGCTAGTTATTCAAATATTTAATGAAAAAAACCTGTGACTTTTCTTTTCTGTACAACAAAGACCACCTGTATAAATTATGCATTTTAAAAGTACTTTTTTGAAAGATGAAAAACTGATGAAATCAATTGATGTTTTCTAAGAAGAAAAATGATTAACCATTCCATGGGTTATACAAGTTTTTTCTTCAACATAGAATAGTTCAAGTTCAATAAGTAGTTTTTAAAACTTTATTAGATACTTGAATCCCTAAAGATATCAAATAATACCTTTATTTGTTCATAATATGAAATTTTTTTCATTTCTCTTTTTGTTCTTGTGTTCCATAGTAGAAGTATAAAAGTTTTGTTTATTCATAGTTTATATTTTTTTTTGTTGATCTATATAACTTTAATACATTTGGGTCAAGATTCAAAACTTTTGCTGAAATTCAATATAAAGAAAAAACTTTAATATACATTCTAAATATTTTCATCACAAACGTGCACCCACCAATGTTAACTTCAATATCTATATTATATATATACAAAATTATTGATTTCGGTTATGTAGAATTGAAACTTTCTTGAAACTTTCTTGTAATATTTTATGGTTGACTTACACAAGAAAAATTTATAGTGGCATAACTAATATAGTTTAGAATGTAGAAAGTTTTAGAAATAGGACGAGTATATATGGAATACAATATTTTACATATTAAAATTTCGTCTGAAATTTTTGGTGCCATTTTCCTAAACTTATACTTTTTTGTGTATAAACTCTTAATTTGTGAACCCTTATTTAGTACACTTTAAAATATTACTTGTAAATATGCGAATATCAAAAATAATGCCTTATTCATAAAACTTTTTAAAATTGTGAACTTTGCATCAAACATGAAGTTAGGGAACCGAATTATTATTTTGGTTGTTGTTTATAAAACCCTTTGTCATCGATAATATATTAGTAGAATTTCAAATAAAATGACTGATTAACGTGTATAGTAAAAGTAAGCATAAGTATTATGAAAAAGGTTCCATGTTAATTATTGAATTTTTCAAAAAAAAAAAATGATTGCACTGCAATAAACTACTAAAACTTTTAAGTAAAGCAGGAATAAATCTCAGAAAACTTATATAAATTTTTTTTTTCAAAGTTTATCCTTGCACAACTTATATAAAATAGTTTGAGTTATTAACCAAGAAGCAAAGTATTTACATATATTCACTTTTATAAATTTAATGTATGCATTTGACTGGAATTTATTAAATGTAATGATGGCTAAATGTAAAGGAAACTATTTTAAGAAGAAAATTTGTATGAACTTTGATTCATATTAAATTTATGTCTTATATACAATATAATGCATGTATAATATAAAATATCTTATAATTATATCCGTACAAACGTCTGTTTGAAGGGTATACTAAATTTGCCTTACCGTTAGTGACTCTAAGAAATTGTGATCAGCGAATTCTAGATCGATTTAACCATGTCTATTCCTCTGTCCCTCCTTCCATCCGTCCGTCCCAACGTCAGCTCAATAACTATTTGAGTTAAATTCACCATATTTTCACAAATTATATAGTAAGTGCCAGAACCCTATTTAAGTTCGATATGATCGAATTGAATGGTTCGGTTGGCTATCAAATAAATTCAAAATGTATTTGGCTATATCTCAGAAATTATTGAAATATATAGACAAGTATAATATTATTGGGACTCTTCATTATATCTTCATTCTTATGGGTATTACAGTGTTAACAGGGTCTAATCTATACCTACTCTCGTTTTTATTCTGTAATTCTTTCGCAATTTTTTTTAGCAACTTACATACATTCATTTGTAAATATTTGTGTTGGTTCGATTCTTAATTTAAATTTTATCTTCTATAAAATTTCCTTGGTTTATAAAGAGAATAGCTATTATTAGAAGAAAATGAAATATCGACGAATTTTTATTATAAAACTATTTTTAAATTATTATTTTTTCTATCAAAGTTTATTAAAGTAGTAAATTTTCTTTTTAACCTTTTCTGAACTTCTATAAGGATTTCTTTTACCGGCAATTTATTTTTTCACTTTTAAAACTTATATAGAAACCTTTTTGTCTATAAACGAATCCAGTGTAACATTATTATTTGATATAAACGATAAAGTATGAAAATATTTTGAAAAAAAAATTACAGCGGCCTCTTAACTTATAAACTTTTGGAAAATAATTTTATATACATTTATATATATATAAATATATATATGCACATATAATATGTAGATGGTCCATTCGGGCTTTTTATGTTATTAATTTTCTAAATTAGTAACATAAGTCTACTATGTTACTAATAATATTATATAATCAAGAGTCACAAATACATAAATCATGATTTTCATTACAAAATATTTAACCCAGTTTATATCAGGATAAATGTAATAAGGCTCTTGATTATACAAACATAAATAGGTACAACATTAAATGTATATAAAGTAGGAAAATATAGCAGGTAATATAGAAGGTATACTTAACTGGTATATTAACACATTATGAGCGGGTCGGGTACTAGTACCTGCTTGTGTGATTGTCACCTCGACCAATTTGTTACAATGTTTCAATTTGTTTGATGGGACTGATTGATAAAATATTTGGTCGTCCACTTTAGTTTATTTTTTTATACACAAAGGTCCTATAATAATTTTAAAATAAATTATGCGGATGTATACATTGTATATTTGCCCATGATACGCTGCCCGCTCATAATGTGTTAATAAAATTTAGAATGGGAGAAATGCTGTTTACGAAAAGCCTTAAATAATGGTCGGCACAATAATTTTGATGTATACGAAATTCCTATTTATTTATAATAAAATTTAAAAGTATAAAGTCTTACTTCTTTCTACATGAGCCTATTTATGAGATAAAGCTCCATCGAATACAGTTTGTTACTAGTATATGAGACAAAAGTTTTGTCTGAAAAGTTCCTTTTACATTTTTGGTTTTTTCAGTTTTTATGTTTTCTTCTTCATATTGAATATAAAATCTTTAAAAAATCTTTAAAAAATTTTTTTCAACAACTTAATATTTCTCAATTTTTATAAGTTTTTAAAATAAATTTGTGGAAATAACTTTTAACTTAAGAGTCTACACACAAAGTGTATAATAAGTTTTTTTTTTTGTTTTTTTTTTTAATTTCGAAAACTTCATTTAACAAAACTTTGAAATTTTCATCTGTGTCATTTGAAAATATGAAAATGAAATTGCATTTGATATACTAGAAATGTTTTGAAAGCCTATTCGAACACCAAAAAAAAAAACTTATATACATACAATAGTATTTTGTATATGTTTGTGTGGATAAATAGAAAATATATCTACAAAATTTCATTTAGTCTGAAAACTATATCTGTTATATTATGAAATCTATTTCAACATTAAAGTTTTGAAAATAAAAGAAAAAAATTGTAGTTAAAATCCTTGTAAAATTATAGAAAAAAAAGTTTCTATTTGAGTATAACATAAATAAGAAAATCGACTTATAAGTGTTCACATTTAAAAGCAATTTAAAATACAATATTTTTTTAAAATCAGAAAATAAATTCGAAAAAACTTTTTCTTTAGGAAAAATCATAAAGTTTAAATTAAGTTTTAAAAAATAATGTGAGTTGAATGAAACGCTTTGGACTGCTTTAGATTTTATAAAATACATACAGAGGTACTTAAGAATTTCTTCATTATATAAGGAAAAGATTTTGAGCGAATTCAGATTATTATGGACGATTCATTGAATTGTATACACACACTTCTTTCATGTTATGCAAATTTTTATATCAATTTTTCAATATTTGATTTGAATCGTAATATTTAAAAAAAATTAAGCATACAAACGAAATTCATCATCGAAATTCCACAATTTGAATTCAAAAACTTCTGTTGTAATTTATTAAACTATTAAATGACACAATGATTTAGGAAAAAATAAAAATCACCTACACATATTCAGAAATCCTCGAAAAGTTTTCCTTTTTATTATCTACCAAAGAACTCTATTAAAATTTTTTCTATTGAATATTATGCAATATATTGAAATATATGGAATCAAAGAGTATTTATGTAGATATATGTTACTCGCATTGTCCAGAATTTCAAGAATAAAATATGAAAATAAAATTTTAATTGACATTGCTTTTAAAGTCTCTGCATATAAAGTTTATCTTGCAATATACAGATTGCGGGTAATAAATAATAGAGAACTCCTTTAATAATAAAATATTTTCTCGTGTGGTTATTTTTGGTTTTGTTTTGCAAAAAGTTCTGATATTATTATTCTAGTGATTTGATTTATTGGAAAGAATGACATATCGGTTTAATATTCAAGCTATGAAATATTCTTGATAATTTGATAATTGAATAAATCAATGACATTTCTTTTGTAACTAGATCCTTGATTTGTTGAAATTTAGTCTAAACTTAACCCTAAAATACTTAGAATTTATGTCATTTCTACTGCTGAATTTTATGAATATTTTAACAATTCACATATTATTATTATAGCGTAACGAGATTTATACAGAATTTGTGCTTAATATTATAATTTTGTAAAAATGTATACTTCAATGACTGTAGATGGGCCTGAATTATATCCTTGGTTATAATAGTTAATTTTTTTGTGGAATCCGTACAAACTTTAACTTTTTATATCATTGTAACTGTTTATATCATATATTATATTATTTCATTAGAATATATTATGGAGAATACAAGTTGTATAAGTCAAAAATATGAATTTTTCAGCAGAAGGAAAAAAACTTGATAAAAATTGTTTCGTAACACTTCTGAAATTCATTTAAAAGGCAGAAACTATTAATTTAATTGATTTTATGATTACAATATGTGCCACAGGTATTACGTATTTTGAATTTATTTTGCTCTATATAAAAAAGCATAATGACTTGTAACATTTTTATCGTGCACATTAATGTTTTTGAAGATGGCTTTAGGTATATTTGTTCTGCTTTTGCAATATTGTAGTATATGATGGGTCTCTAGGTATTGCAGACTTACGATATTTTTACTAAATATGGATTTTGACTTCCTTAATTCAACTGTATACTTATCTCTTTTTGGCAAAATTATGACTTATCTACGTTTTCTTCGTTATCATTGCATCCATGGGTAATAATAGTAATTTTAATTTTTCTGCAGTTCGTTTGTTTTATTGACTTAGTTTTGCGTTAATCTACAAAATTTTTGAATTAATAATTATTGCTTATACATACATACATACTTGATGCTATACCCATACTAGCTGACTATGAAAATCTACAAATCAAGCCAAAATAACAAAAAATTAATAAAAACAAAAATTCTTAAAATTCTTATTCATTCACTAAAATAAATATTTTCTCAGCGTTTCTCTCTAAATGTAATTAAAAACAGACTTGTTAAGTGAAAGAAATTCATAGAAGTTTTTTTTTATATTTTTTTATTACATTCCAACGCTTACCTTAACTTTTTATTTTAGTTTTTTTTTCTTTTTTTCTTCTCACTGCTGTGTTAAAATTCTTCTAACAATCATCTGTAATTAAAATGAAAAGTGAATTTTTTCCGACATAGTTACAATAGAATTTGAGGAATAAAAACTTTTGAGATCACATTTAGTGCAAGACTATGGCAAACGGGTGTTTCCCATCTCTATTTAAAATTTTCATATCGTCTATCGAGATATACATACAGGTATAGGAAAAGCCATTCCTTATGATGTAATTGTCCTAATTTCATGATTCAGATTGCAAGTTTGTACTATAATGGTTAAAAAAATGTTAAAAATTTTAAGAATTTTTAGTGCTTTAATTGGAGAAGGTTTACTTATGAAACTGAAATTTGGGGTTGGTAAGATAATATCAACGAATTTTTCATGATATTTAGTAGATATTAATAATTCTAGTATGTCGGCATATTATTAATACCCTTTCCAATGATATTCATCGGTTTTTTCCAACATCAATAGCAGAATCTTAGCGTTTAGATGTAATGTAAAAATACAGCAAAGTGTAGTTTTTTAGTGAAAACCTGAAAGTCAAAATATTTTTATTCACTTTTAAATCTATAAAAAATTTCAATTTAACTTTTATATAAAATTAATGATAAAATAAAAAACTTTATTTTATTTTACATAATTAACAAATTAACTTCACTTCACAAGAAGCCAGAAATTAAATTAACTTCGCAGTCATATTTACCTGCACTATAGGGTAAGCTCAAAGGAATAAAAACTTTATAAAAAGTTAAACGTTCTCCTGATGATAGCCAAAAAAAAAACCAACAAAAAAAATGAAAAAAGTGGTAACCTTCTGTAAACCTTTGGTACCTGTTGTATGGTTCATTTATTTGAATCAATTTAATGGGTTAGTATGGAGTGATTTGAAAAACGAAATTCAACTTATTTTTTTTGTAAATAGCTAAAAATGGCTAAATTAACTAAATTAAATGGTAAAACAAGATTCTTTATACACATATACACAAAATATATAAATATCTATTTTTAAAATGAATTTTCAGTTCTTGTGAAAAGTAAAACTGTTTTGAAATAAATGTGAATGCAGTTTGTAAAAGTGTTTGCAACCCAGCAAACTCTTGATTCTTACATTACGAATATAAAATAGTCTCTGTGAAAAAAACGCAAAACTTTGAGGCGTTCACGTATAAGTAAGAAATAGGCACTCAAAAATTTTTCTACAACATTTGTGGTATCCTCTGGATGCTAATGCAAGTTTAGGAGAGATGACGCCAATAAGTTATAAATAAGTATGTAAGCAAGGTTTATACCACATAAATGTTTAAACCAAGCTTATGCTACAATTTTGAAATTTTATTTAAAATAGTCGATTTTTTTTGTTAACTAATTGCTAACAATTTGATCCTAAAATTGCGGAAATTAGAATATATACTAATTGTTACAAGTGGTTCCTGAATTTTCTCGTGCCACATTTTAAGAGGTGTGTGTGAAAAAAAAATCAACACACGGGTGAGCAAACACAGTGTTATCAAACCAATCTCATGAAATATATATAATAGCTCCTACTAACTCTAATTTATTAAAACAAAACGTAAATTTATGAAGCAAGTTCGTGCCAAATGTGCAAAGTGTTGAAAATTTATTATTTTATTGTAAGTAAATCTGCAGTTATTAGCCAAATGATTTCAAAGAGTACTAAAAAGACATAATATCGGAAAAAAAATTGTTACTAGCCATTTTAATGCTTTTAAATCAGTGATTCGAAGTTCCGCTTCAAAGTTAAACCTAAATATTTTGAGTCGATTAAAGTACTAAACTGAATAATTTCACCCATTAGTATTCCCATCAGTACACCCATCAGTAGTAAGGTTTACATTCAAAAGAAAGTAGAATTCAAATTGTTCGATATTTTAATAAACATTTCGATATTTTAATAAACGGAGAACATTACTCCCATAAACAAATGGAATTCTTATGTTTCGTGCTCAACTCGTACTCAAGTATAGTAAAGTAAGTATACTAATAATAAAATATCTTAACTGAGTTTTTCCCATTTAACGACAATCCACGGCAGTGTTATACAATTTATCTCTCTCTCTAATGTGCCTATTCACGTCTTTATGTTAGCAGTCATATGTTGTTGGCGATTGCTGTTGTTTTTATATTCTTGCAACGATGTTATTGTACTCTTCACGGTTCGTCGCCACATTCATTAAGTCGCCTATGTTTGAAATTCCAGTCCAATTCCTGATGTTTCTCAACCATGATGACTGTTTTCTTCCAATACCTCTGTTGCCTTCAATTTTCCCTT
The DNA here is from genome assembly GCF_029603195.1 of Condylostylus longicornis. Taxonomy (NCBI): domain Eukaryota; kingdom Metazoa; phylum Arthropoda; class Insecta; order Diptera; family Dolichopodidae; genus Condylostylus; species Condylostylus longicornis. Next base: position 1,999,870 of record NW_026578068.1, on the reverse strand, counting down.
GAACTATCAGCTGTAGAAGCTCGTACTTTTCGCCACGCATTTATATATCCAAAATATGCCGTCTTTTACAATACAATTTATGCTTCACCTGAATACTTAATCAACATTATTACTTATGTACCTGTAACTATATCAATATTTATGTGTACGCATAAATAGTACAGTATTTAACAATACATGTAGCATATTTTTGATATTGGTAGGTAGATAAATTTAATTCAAATTATGTAAAATTCCGCGACAAAATACCTACATACTTTTCCTTAAGTAGTAAATTGTGTGATCCTAGAACAAAATAGGTAATCTATACGTGATAATATTCGGTATTGAAATCAACATTGTTATTTCTCAGAAAACTAGTTTAGAACATTAATCTTTAAACTAGTTAAAATGAAAATTTAAAATAACATATCACTTTTTCCAAACACACATACACACACTCATAGTATAAAAATTTATTAGGTTTAAGCAATTTGTAAAAAATCAAGAATTCTTCATAGATATAAGAATTTCTTTGAATTTAAACTTTTAAACTTTCTATACACACATAGAATATTTATATTTGACTTCTAAGTATAGACGTGCTTGTTCATACAAACCACTATACACAAACCACACTATATTTTATTCATTTTATTTGATAATACGAAAATAAAAATGAAACATTTTTGTATGTGAAAAACCATTTAGGGACCATCTTTTTTACTTTTGACGGAAGAATTCTCATAAATCACCTGAACTGAACTCTTATGTACTCTTATATTATATTGTTACCTTCCCTCCTTATGGTAAAATAAATTAAAAAGGAAAAAATATATTGAGTAAAAGAAAAAAAAAAGATTATTAAGATGTAAAATGAAAATAAAAAGTTGTATTTAATACCCTTTTTGGGTATTTATCTTTAAAACTTGACAATTTAAAAAAAAAAGAGAAAATTTCCTAACCCATCCAAAATTTTTTTTATGGGTTAAACAAAAAACACATAAAAAATTAAGCAATATCCAAATGAAAGAGAAAAAAAAATAATTCTCTTGACATTTTCACCTTGAAAATGTCAAGGATATTTTAAAAAAGTTCCGTTTATTTTATACGCTTTTAAAACAGTTTCTTTTCTAGTTATGTATGAATTATTCGGCTATACTGGCGGTATTGAAGGTATTTTTCCATTAAATAATAAATGATGTTGTGGAAATAAAAAGTAGTGATGTCTAATAGTGCTTTTTTCTTAATGGATAACAACTACATGCCTTCTATTTGATTCTATATTTTCTTTGCTTATTTATTTGGTTTGTTAAATAAAAATAAAATTTAAAGAAACTGTTTTTAGGATTCTTTTTTTCAAAAATTTCATTCATTCAAAATTTCAATGAAAGACGCCTGCATCCGTTTTTCAAAAGATCCAATCGATTTGGGACAAAAAGTTTTATTGAGTTCTTTAGAAATTTTAAATTTACATTTTTTTTTCCTTTTACAGAGATCCTGAAATTAAAGTACCTGGAAAAAAAATTAAATTTTCTTAACAACAAAGAAAAGATAAAATAATTATAAACTGTAAAGAGATTTTTGTAGCAGAGCATATTACAGTGTTGTTTTAAATGAAATTATTTTCAAATGTCAGTGGCAGTGTTCTTATTAATCAAAGATAATTAAAAGTATGGCAAGTGAATAAATGTTTCTTTGTTGTGTTTGTTACCGACTGTATTGTATACAATTAGGGAGGTTGTGTAATAAGACGAAATTGCGGCAGGTGCCGAATTCACATCCCTTACCATATCTACGGAACGAATTGTTGGACTTTTTTGAAATTTGATAATTGATATTTGACATTTGAAATTTGACATTTGACATTTTGACGTTTTGAATTTCATTATTCAATAAATTTATTCATAAATTTTGTACTTCAGACAGATGAAATTTCTATTTATATCCATTTCTCTCATATTTTCATATTTATCATAAATTTTACATTGGGTAAACATTTAAATAATGGTTATTATCGACAGCATTGTATATAATAAGGGAGGTTATGGGATGTCGAGCTTTCAATAGAAACGCACTTCTGCATAGTAAGATAACTATTTTTAGAGAGATGTCGTCGGTCTCTCTTTAGCTCTTTTAGTCTGCCGGCCGTTTTGTGTGCATTCCTGTATCTCAAAGTCGGTTTCTGCTATGCCACAGATTAACCAATGCCAGCCATTTCTGCAATGCTATAGCATGGGATATGGGGAAATTTAAAACATGCACTTGAAAGTTAATATTTAAATTCAAAGTGGTAATACACTGAACCTATATTTTTGTTTTTAATTAATCGAACTGGGTCTTATTTTACATCTGTCGATCCATATTGACGCGGAACTAATAGATGAAATTTCTTGGTTATGCGCCGACCATAGCAAATATTTTTTTAATTAAATTTCGATTACATGAAAAAATGAACATTTTGATTAAATTTTTAATTTTTTGCCCCATGATTCTTTTATCAATGAAATTCCTGCAAATTCACAATATTTTTGTTGTATGTTAAGAAAGAATATTTTCAGAAATATTTTTTAATTTTAATTAAGGATAAAAGAGTAAGATTTCTCCTACTTGTATTTAGATAACTGTTTAATTATGAATCAAATATTAAACTAAGTCAAAATCAAATCTTACAAAGAATCTAATAAAATGAAAATAAATCAAATAACCGTTATGTTGAAACACGTTTAAACATGGTTCTGTCGAACATATTTCATCTTGAGAATTCTTAACGTTAAAATATGTATGTTCCCACAAAAAAAATGCTGACAAAATGTCTGTAATTCATTGTGAAATTTTTTTGTTTAGGAAAATCACCCAAGGTTCAATTTGCTAAGTAAGCAAATAACATGTTGTTATAAATTAGGTAAAACTTAGATTTAGAATTTAGTCTTAGACTTTTATTGTAATTCATAACTCAGAATTGAACACAAGAATTCTTAAAGATAATTTGTATTATAAAAATTAAATTACATTATAAAATAAAACATGTGTTTATGCTTTTTTAAAATTTTAAATAAAAATTATTTTTTTTTAATGCAAATCGAATTGAAAATTTGTAACTTGCATACATGTTATTATGGACTTAGCGAATGTAAGCGTTAGGAATTTGAACCGATTTTTGAGGGTTTCGGGTTGGTTCAGATGAGGAGCGGGAGGAAGGAGATCCGGCGGTACCACAACGGGCCTAGTTGGCCTATGTGTACCCTTCGAGGAGCCGCGACAGTGTAACCTAACCTACATGTTATTATTAATTTCTACTATATGATAACGTTGAATCTGTACTACAAATCCCAAAATTTCTTTTCCATAGAGTCCCATAATCCTAGAATTTTGCCTGTAATTAAAAATAAAGAACTCAATTATTTAGATAACTGGAAGTTTATTTGAAAAATATTGGTTCAAAAAAAATTTTTACAGGCAAATTAAATGTTAAAATTTTTCTTCAATTATTCTGAAAAAAAAAAAATTAAAATCCCTGCAAAACAAAATTATAAAACAAAAATCTTATTATTTAGCAACAAGATATGTAATTTGTTTACAAAATATTGTTTAGAAAGAAAAAATCGGAAAATATCCTTTTTCAACAACACAATGATAATATTAACATTACTAACAAAATTTCCAGTCTAACAGAATGTTAAATAAGTATTCGAAAATTTTCTCATAAAATAAAAGTAAGGCAAAAAAAAACAATAACAACATACATACCTAAATATTTTGTATACGTTCTCCATTTTCTTTATGAACTTTGATTTCTCGTTTCGTTCTATTTATTCATCAAGCTGTAACATCATTGAATGAAATCTATAAATATAATTTTGTAATATCAGAGGTTATCCTGTAAATTCTATTTTATTTTACAACCATTTTTCAACAATTTCTAATTAAATAGCTTCTATATGAAATAACTTCAGCGGATCTCAAAAAAAAAATTCTAAAATATGTGTATACGACCAAAAATCAAGTTGTTACATTACTCACAAAATTTTTGAATTATTACATCCATTCAACTAAATCACCAATATGAGTTCATGTATGAGTTCAATTCGGTTCAAAAAGTCAAATAGTTACCAGTGTTATAACCATTTAAAAATTTGTCTATATAAAAAATAAAAAAGGGATGAAGCCACATGAAGAATATTAGATATTTTATGTTTTCGGAATTGGGTCAATATTTTTTTGTAAATTTTCATAAAAATACAAAACGTCTGGTATTAAAAGCGTGTACTATTTTATACCTAGAAAGCTCAATTTTTGTTAAATTAAACTTATTTTCTGTTTTCTTTTTGCTGTATTCTATGCGAATCCTATATAAGATGTTCTATAGCGATTATGTATTAAAATTAAGGAGTAGCTCTATAAACAAAAAAATTGTTTACTTCTGTATGCCAATTCTATTTTATATGCGACGGAGTTTATAACTACCATAAAATATAAAGTTTTTATAAAACAAAAAACAAAAAGTTCAAAATTGCTTATTAGAAAATCAGACGAGAAAAAAAAACAAAAATTGCTTGGTAATAACTTTCTATTTTTTGAGAAAGAGCAAGAAAAAACAAAATAATTTCTTAAAAAGGACAAAACAAGAGAAATTTTGTGAAAAAAATTTTTAGCATTTTAGTGAAACCATTAGATCTGAGTCAACATCCTCAATTGGTAATTACTGAGGTTATTAGTTTTTCTCTCTTTTTTCTTCTTCTGTTTTTCTTTTATTATTATTTGCTTTAACTGCGTATTAAAAAGAAACAGGAAATAGGTAATAAAATTTTTGTTTTGGTTTTTTTTTTTTGTTTTTTGAACAAAAACAAAATAATATTGATTTTCAATTTACAAATTTTTCTCTTGTTGACTGATTTTTTAAAATTATTTTGCTTAACAAAAAAGAAATTTAAAATACTAAAGGATAATAGGATGTTTTGAAGCCCTTTCTATATTTTTTGTGTACAAAGATTATTCTAAGAGAGTGAGAGAATCTTTAAAAGAAGAAATAAAAGAAAAGGTAAAAAAGAAGAAATATGATAGAATTTTGGAAAGGATTCACCGGCATCATTTCCATTTTTCTAATAACATTTTTTTTTTTGGAATTTTAATCGTGAAAGAAAAAACAAAACAAAAGGGAAACGAGAGTAAAAGTTAATCACACTTCGATGCAATTAATGAGTATGCAAAATGCAGTTGTAACACAAAATTTTTTTAAGCAATTTTTTCATTTTTAAATATGTGTTAATAATTCGGATGAAAATTTGACCTAACCCTTGTATAATTTAATTCTGTATATTAGTAATTTTTCATAAGAATCATAATAAATAAATAATATGCGAAAGACAAGACTATTTTAAATACAAATGAACTTGTAAGTCACCAATTGCAATGGTTTTCTGTCAATAGGATTTCTTCTCTTTTTGAGACTTAAATGAAATAGGTAATATAAATTTTCTGGATAATATAATTAAAAAATATTCATAACATAATAATATAATTACAAATTGGCACACAATTTCATCCACTTAACAAAAATACAAGTAGGTAGTGCGCCCCCTCCCCCATTATCCTCTTATAAAGCAATGAACAATATGCAGTTATTGAAAAACAAGCAATGAAATCGGAAATTAATTTTCATTTGTTAAAATTTGGTTTTTTTTATACAAGTTTTCAATAGATACCCTGTTTTCCGGCACTCATTGCAAATGCTTTCTCTGCATAAATGTATATGATAAATCCGGTCCTTGGTATACGTTCCCGTAAAAAATGAAACAAAAATATGTAGAAAAATACAATTATTCTAAAACTTAAAATTTCTTGATTTTTCTTAAATAAAATTCACCAAAAAATTATGGAACAAAAGTGAAAAGATTCCTTTAAAATATAAAAGAAACTTTGCAAAAAAAAGAAAAAAAAAACAATTTAATGGAACCTACTCTTACAATAATTTTTATTTTTTATATCCATGGCAATATGCTTAAAATTTTTTTATTAACTTTATAAAAGTTTAAAAAAAAAAAGAGCAACGTAAACTGGACAACAGCTATAAAATTTAATCGTAAAATTCTGTGGAATCTTTTTAGTGGACTTCATTTGACATTGAGCAATTTAATGTAATCGGCATGTATGACATTTTTATATAAATTAGTGGTTGAAGATGGCGGCTAGACAAATAAAATTTGATATCTTTTAAATGTGATTTAATATAAAAATTACTGTAATTTATAAAAGGAAATTCCCAACACTTTTACAAACACATAACATATTAAGTATATTTATACATTGGGAAGAATAACGACACAACTCAGAAATAATATAACTTCGACTTCCGGAATTTAAAGCATTCATAGCCGAGTATAAATTATTATCGAAGGCTTAAAACGTTGGTATAGAACTATTCTACACGAATATGAACAAATTTTCTGTATTACAAGAAAGCTTTATATATTTAATTATATTATTACTATTATCAAGTTCATTTCTATTTAAAATAATCTCGTCTCCGGAGTCTAAATAACAGTATAGATACCTGCTATTTACTTTATTATGGAACATTTTTATTATGGTAAATATACCGTGCATTCCATTAGTTTTAGTTATTTTATAAGTTAAATTTTTGTTAATAATTAACAAGTGTGGGTTACCTTTATATATTTCCAACTCGAAAATAATAAATTCACAAAATTTATATGTAAAATATTACATAAATTAATGGTTTTCATTAAAATTAATACTTCATATATTACCAATTTTAATTATTTTAATAAATCTAAATATATAAATACTAAATAAAATAAAATATTTGGTTAATTTACGTATCGTTTTACAAAAATTAAAATTCTAAAAATATTTGCTGATTCTACAATCAATATGAAATATTTGTTAAAGTAATTTGAAATGAATTTTTTTAATTTACAAAAGTTACACAAATGTAAGCATTCCAGAAATTATTTCAACATGCAGGTGTAGGTGCATTATTTATCATACTAATAAAATTCGTATAAATTTTAGGCCCACATTGGGAAAATTAAAGCCCACATTTTTGTAGAAAGCTGAAAGCTATGGTATTGAAAATTATACGATAATTCTTTCTAAAATGCTGTATGGAATCAGAGAAACAAAATTAATTAAAAAAATATTTCATTAAAATTTTGTTTTTATATGTAATATGCTTACATGTAAAAAATCATTAAATATTCTAAGAATTTAAAAATAACCTAAAGGATTAAATTGGATACCTACTATTTGAATAATATGAAATATAATTTCCGATGTAAAAAATCAAATGAAATGCTAGAAATATTTTCACATAAAATGTGATTATTTTCAATGTAAAAAGTATTTTATGTCTATACGAACCTTCTCGCCCTTTAATTTAATTTTTGAGCTTTGGATACGAAAAATGTTAAGAACTTTTTGTAACGCTATAAGCTATTTGTGATTTCCAATCATTTTAATTAATCCCTCAACTATAGCATTTAAATTATGTTTCGGAGAAATTTTCATTCAAATTATCTTGTGAATGTATTAGAATTATGATTCTAATTACAATTGCTTGAAATTTTTGTGTAAGAAACTTTTGAAATTTTTTATTAAAAGTAATTTTGTTCGCGAATATCACGATTAAATGAATCCAATCATGAGCGTCTTAACATTCAATTTTAATTAAGCTGTCTTTCATGTTCTATATGCTTTTACTATAAGTTTTATTCAGATTGTGTCCTACTATCGAAAGATTTCTTTATTATTTAATTGATTTTCGCCAACACTCCCTGTATTTGCACGCGAGGATGAACAATTTCAAATAAAACAGTCTGATTATAAAATTGAATAGATATTTTTATTAAATCCTCTTATTTAGACCGAAAAAAAACTATATTCATTTTCATAAATTAGTTTTTAAAAATATATTTTAAATAATTAATGAAAACTACATAAAAAAAACCCTAATCAGTAGAAATCCCACTTCTGTGCGTACTGATTTGGAAAATCAAAATTTATTTCCGATTTTCATTTTTAATAAAAAATTAATATTGCCAATAATTAATATGGTCATAACTTTTATTTTCATACCTTTATTCATACATGGATAGTTGTAGTTATTACATGGGGGATTGCAAAATGTGTGTTATGTTTATGGCGTACGGAAATAATTTTTTGCTCTTTTTGCAGATTTTTCAAATTTCAATAAAATTACATAAATTTATACAGTAGAATACAAGGATATTTTAAAATACTTATTAAAATTTTAATGGATTTTTGTGAATTTCATAATTTTTTAGCATTTAAATAATTTTATTTAAAGTTAATTAACGTAATCAATATTATTAGCCTCCTTTCAATTAATACATGTAATAAAATTATTACTGTGCTCCCCTGTGTGTAGGGTGGGCCCAAATTATTTTTGGACTGTTAAAATCTGCTTTATTTTTCCTAACAGTATCACAAATTCAATTATTGCATTAATCAAATAATGAAAGCAGATGAGTCCGCAAAATTTATAAAAAAAAGATGGCCATTTCTTAATATTAAAATTTAAACTATTAATAATAATATTATCGTAGCTTAATTAAATTTATGAAATTTAATCAATATTTCAAGTGTCTTCAATTTTTTCAAAAATATTGAGTTTTTTTTTCGTCGAATTCAGATTTTAAAAAATATTAATTTTATTTAGTTTTATATAGTCACTTTTTATAACAGATTGTTTTACACATTTTATTGGAAGATCAAAAAAGTTAAGAGAATATTGTGGTAAAATTTTTTTTTTATTTCTCTGAAAATTTTCAATATAATTTATTTTTTGAATCTATACTTTTAATATGAAAAAATGTGAAAATGTTAAAAAAAATAAGAAAATATAAAAGTTTGAAACTTTGAAAATCTTCAAAAAACTAAAAAGAGTTTGTTAATGTCAGGATTAAAAACTCGTATACGTGTACTACATAGAAATTTAATTTTTATTTACAAACTTCCTGGGAATGTGAAAATTTTTTCAACGAAATGATGTTGTTGAAAATTTAATAAGAATGCGTAGAAAATCTTTTGTCATATTTAAGTCAAGATTTTCAGTTATCCAAAATGTAAATATATGAAAATTTTGACTGTACTACATATGCTTATAAAATAAAATTATAACTGTTATACATATAAAATATAAACTGTTATACATATTTAAATTCTTATAGCAAATTTTATAAATTTTACGCTCTTAAAATAAAATTATAACTGTTATACACATAAAAAATAAACTGTTATACATATTTAAATTCTTGTAGTAAATTTTATACACATTTTATACTTTAAAAATAAAATTATAATTGTTATACATATAAAATATTGACTGTTATATCAACATATTTAAATTTCACAACAAATTTTTTATGTCATTTATTATTATCTTCAGGAGTTATAGAAGCCTTACCTAAATCAGTCTTTAAAGAGTAGATTTAAATGAAAACTTGATTTATCTTGATTTACTTGAGGAAATTTCGAGAACTTAAAATATTTCAAATGTTGTAATGCTTTTATAGATCTTAAAATTTTAGCTCATTTTAAATGCAAATTGCCGATAAAAATTTAAAAATTTAATATACCGAATATACCGAATACCGAATGAAATAAATTTTGTTAATATAATAATTAAGGTATGCAGGAACTGTTATTAATATAGGAAAACACCCGATATCCTACACAACTTATATAACAAATTAAGTTACCAATTTATAATATGCGGTACAAAATCTTTAAATATTCAACACTTATCCTACCTATACATACATACAAAAATTTTACTATAATAATAAATTGCGAACACAATTGAACAAAAAAAAAAAAAACATTCAGCCAAACGTATAATTTAACGAAACTTGAATTTTGCAAAAATGAAAATAAGGTCCAAATATTTTTACTGACTGCACTTAATTATAGTGTATAATACACACAATCAACATTGATACCGAGATATTTTTTGTATCTTTGTATAGATTAAATATATTGCTCGAAGTAAATTTATTTTTATATACTTTTATGATGGTAAAGAATGGCGACAGTGCGGTGGTGGCATTTATTGTGGTAAAAATAAAAATTATTGCAATTTTTTTTATATATACAAACATATTATATACTATAACATATATTTTGCAATAATTTTAATTTTATTTGGTTAAAAGGGATTCAAAGAATTTTTTTTTTTTTAATTTTTATTTTTTGTGAATAAGCTCCTGGGAAAAAGAAGGATATATGAAATTTTATTACAAGTCTGTTAAGAATGTTTTAATTTTTTTTTTAATTTAATTTTATGAATGACCTCGACGAGAAGTTTCAATATTTTTATTATACAATTATATTATTTTATATAATATAGATTTAAAGACGAAATATTGGTATGAAGATTTTCTAAAAATTTCTTTGGTTATAACATTTTAAATGCGAAATATACTATAGAAATTCAATTAAAAGGACTTATGTACACAAAGACAATTTTATTATGGCATTTCATTTAAAATTTCTGAAAATTTTCCAAGAAGAACGAAGTTTTCAGAGCGAAGGTCATTTATTAATACTATTGGGTTTAAAGATGAACTAACATTAGTCTTTAATGAGCCAATGTTGCTGAAATTGCTAAAAAAAATTTTAAATTTTATCTGTATCGATTTTATAAAATTCGAATAGATATTTTTTGTCTCATCATTTTCATTTTCATATTATATGCATAGTTAAATATTGAATAAGAAGTAATCTTGCTCCAGAATTTCATGATTGCTAAAATTTAGTATAAATAATGTAAGACATAATTATTTATACATTATTAATTTTAAGATAGATAGCATAGGAAAGTAATGTAAACTGTTAAGGTTGGTATGAAAGGCATAATATTTTTCTTAATAGAATTAAAATTTTTATAAATTTATTATGAGCAACATAGAAATTTTAAATGAGATCTGCTCAAAATTAAGGACCCATGTTTTAAAAATAGCAAGACATTTTTTGCTTCTATATAAGAAGTTGATATTATAACATAATTTTTTGATCATAACAAACCGATCGGTCAGTAATCGGTATATGATCCCACCAATTATTTGAAGTTCGGACATTCGTATTGAAAAACCCGTTTTTTATGCACAAATATAATTTAATATACCAATCAGAATGATAAAATAAAAGTGTCCTTTTTATTTGAGAAGATATTATAAGAATTCATAACGTAAATTTTTGTTGAACGTATAATTTTCTTCATATTGGATTTGAATAAATTTTCTTAAATACAAAGGAATCATACGATAATAACAAGTATACAAATCTTAAAAAATATTTACATATTTTCTTTAACAATATTTACAGTACAAATCACTTTAGTTAAAATAATATCATTGATTTTGGTTATTTTACAGACCATTTAATTTATAATATTGAATATGGCGTCTATAAAATTTCTTATTGTTGAACGAACAATTTTTTGAACATAAAT